>NW_022279653.1:0-1200000 GCF_009193385.2 Nasonia vitripennis
TTTTAATTCATATATACTCATTTTAAGAAACACAGGCAGACAAAAAAGACTATTAAATCTAAAAAATAATCCAGTTAAAATTTACGTACGATACATATTGATTTTGTGTAAGATCAGTTTTTTAAAATAAAAAAATCAATAAAATAATAATACCTGATGCACCTTTTCTAAAATGATGTCTACCGATGGAAAAGATATATGTATATAGATAAAATATATGTAAAGATATATATATTATGTATCTACAAAAATGATGGAGTAAGGAGAAAATAAAAAAAAAACATCATCTAAAAAATATAGTCCACTTAAGTAGGCTACAGTGCGTATGAAAAGAATGGTACACAAATAAATGTTTAAATAAAAAATCAGAAAATGTTTTAATTCATATATTGTTACATTATTTTAAATTAAATTGTTATATTAACTTGTATATAGTTACAGCAAGATGTTTGTTCAAATTATTCACTTTTGAAATCATTTCCTCAATTTATAAAAATAACCAAAACTATTGTCACTTATTATTATTATAACTTCTTCGACATAAGTATAGGAAAATTAATAAAGAATTATTATACAAATGTTCCCTTCACTTAAAAATCTTCTCTACTTCATTCGTCAACCAAATAAAGCCTGTTCTTATTTGATCCAGTCATTATCCGAGCACTGGGAAGGGCGCATCTGAGTGATCTATTTGAAAAATAATATATACATTTTAAATTATCGTTGTGAGATATAAGAATTTTGTTTATAAGTATTATTATAAATATTTATTTTATGATTATTCAAGCTTAACATTCTTAATCATGACATTATTTCCTTACCCAACAATACTATAAAATAGATTAACGTCTATCTCCATTGACAAAAATTCTAGTATCATGAGTAACGTATACAATTTTTGTAGAGTTCATCCAAAGTTAGTGCATGAGACACGCATCACTGATCAGTTTTTCCAACAATCTCCAACAGTATTTTATTCACTATTGCCAGCAACTGTAACAAATTTAAAAATAAAAATTAGAATTTATCATAAAAATGCATGCACGTTAAGATGAAAACAGTAATTGAATATGATTGTGACAATTTATAAACTTGTTGAACGATAATGAAACACATAAAATGAAATACACGATGCATAAAAAAGAAAGAAAAAATACTTGTATGATTTGATTCTCAATAAGCCTTACAGATCATTTTTTGTGTGCGAATAAAAAAATGTATATGCTTCTCTTTGTTATGATGCAAATATTATTGTTTTTACCTTAACTAACAAGGTCAACTTATCCACTTGACTCGCAGTAGTTACAACACCATGCAAATTATATTTTTTTGTATTACTTAGTTGCGCATGAACACATTTATCAGCTGTTGAATAATTGTCGTTTTGATTTATAAAATGCATACAGCATTTATGTCATTGAATTTGATTACTTATTACCTTTTAGAATATCCTATTACAATCCTAAAAAAAATACCAATAAAAATGACACAAAGTATTACAGTTCAATAATAATAATCAATAAAAAGGTATTATAAAGTTTTAACTTATCTGATAAATAAAATATTGTTCCTTGTTCAAAATTCGTGCGACTTCTTTTTTCTACTCTTTTATTTGTACATCATGATTATATCAAACATTCAAGTAAATATAAACAAATATGTGAATGTTAGAGGGGTATTAAACAAACTGATATTCAAATTCAATATTTGTAGGTTAAGTTTTGAGTTCTGAGCAGTTTATTTTAAACTATCTGTTGAAGAAAATTGGTACTATTGCAAGTACAAAGTGTAGAGTAACCCAACAGTGCCCTCAAGCAGAGCTCGGAGGTCCGAATAGACCGTGTCTTGCGTCACATGCATTGTACATGGGGGAAAGTCCGACGGCCGGAACTCGGAACGCGGAACTATGATTCAAATTTTGACCACGCGCGTGGCGCTGATTGCTCCTTATAGTAATAAAATCGGCGCGGCAGCCGGCAACCTAGCGCACGTGATGATCTCCCGCATTGTCCTTTGTCTCTATCCGGCCGTTATTTCAAAAAAAGATTCGGACGTGCACATATATCGGCACTGAGAGATTTGTGAAGCTTCTTGTTTTCTTCTTGAAAAATGAGCGAAAGGCAAGGCCTATTGAATAACATGGCTGATTTGAAAATTAGGAATGAAGGTAAGAAAAGGTCCTTTTTATAAAAGTATTAGTAACAATTTCAAAGTAAACGCACGCACGTATTCTTAAAAAAGTGTAAAATCTTGTCCAGTTGCAATTTTTCTGTAATTTCTTTATTGCGATTCTTCATTTTATTGCAATCAAAACAATGGTTTTTTGATCAGACTGTCTAAAGCCCTTTTTCGCGTTCGCAAAATCGTACAAGAAAATCTGTAAAATAAAGGGAAAACCAAGTTCGGTGTTTCTCAAGGGCGGTGTTACAGTTACATGAGTTATTTTTTTTTACGTGAACATAAACATTTAAATAATAATCCTTTGGGGAACTCTGAACTTGATTTTCCGTCGTTTCTTCGCGTACGCAAAAAGAGCCTTTAGATGATCGTTTTTTAATATTAAATTAAATTATAAATCATTCAAAAGAATAAAAAAGATATCTAAATTTACAGAAAATGAAAACTTGAATGGTAATCAAGAAGAATTTCTTGATGATTCCGACTTCGAAGTGGATAATGATAGCTTAAATGGCAACCAGCAAGATCGTCCTGATGCTGATTTAGACGTAGAAATGAGAGAAATGGAGGAGTTGATAGAAAACCCTCCAGATCGTTGTAAGTCACACTTTGCAATTTATTAACTATGTTGATTTGCTATAATTTATATTATTCTATTCTATTTTTAATTTATGTCAGTTATTCTACAAGGACCTCTGCACGGTCAGTACAATGGAATTGCTGGACACAGACCATTCTTAGGCATAGGTGCTGCTAGTAATGCACAAGAACCTCTGCAGAATCAGCAAAATGGCATAGCTGGACAGGGACCATTTCTAGGCCAGGGTGTCGCTGATGAAGCTCAAGGACATTTACAGGCTCAGCGCAATGGCATTGGTGGCCAAGGTCCACTGCTAGTAGCCCGGGTGCTGCTGATGGAGCTCAAGGCCCTTTGCAGGCCCAGCGCAATGATGTCGCTGAACAGGAACCATTGGTAGTGGGCCAAGGTGCTGCTAATGGTGCCCGAAGACGTATTCAGGGTCAGCAAAATGGCATCGCTGGAAATCAGAGACCATTACAGCACCAGAGAGCTGCTGCTGGTGCCCGAAGGCCTATGCAGGGTCAACGTAATGGCTTTGCTGGACAAAGACCATTACAGCCCCAGAGAGCTGCTGCTGGTGAACGAAGACCTCTACAGAACCTTAACAATAATGGTGTTGAAAGACAAGGAAGAAACGCTGGAGGAAGACAACAGGATGAAGCAGATCATCAGGGAAGCCCAGTGCAAGGAAACGCTAGAGAAGAGTTGCCTCTTAGAAACCAAGCTCAAAATGGTTTGTAAAATTTTTTAATACCAAAATATTAACCCATATTTACAGAATAATTTTTTTTTTGAATTGTTAATGACTTATTATGTTCATTATAATTGTAGGTATGAAACGTGGAAAACGAGGAGTTAGGGGTGGTCGTAAACTAAGAAAAAAAATTCCACTCAATCCTTATCAACAAGGATTAAAAAACGTGGCAGAACTATTTCTTAACATGGTAGAAGAAAGCACCAACCGCACAAGGGCAAGGCTCGAAGGAGAAAGGGAGTTGAGAGAGAGAGAGTTGGCTGAAGCAGAAGAAGAAGATTACGAACAAGAAGAAGAAAAATAAAATAAAAATTAGTTCAGAAAATATGCATGCATTTAAAGAAGTCTAAATTATTTCAATAAAAAGGTGTGACTAAATGCATGGCTATTAAATGTCATTATATTTAATCTTTTACTTTATTATAAATAATACTTGAAAATTATAGTTAATACTTTATTTATTAATTTATGCTAATCAATACTAAAAATAATAAATTTTGATGTAACAGCCTGCGTACATTAGAGAAAAAAAAAAAAATCAGTAAAAATGATGAATTTAGTTCTCAAAAAGTTATATTTGGATATCATTTCATGTATTAATATATTAATATGTTAAAAATTCTTTATGATCTCTCTAAACAGCAAAATCGTAGATGTTTTATGATTTAGATTTGAATTTTGTATTTTAACTTGAGAAACTATAAAGTTGTAGCCATTTGCCAAAAATAAGTAGATGAGTAAAAATACAATGCGATTATATCATTTCAAATTTTTATTTTATTTACAAAGAAATTTTTCATATAAATTAATTGATAATTTTGCTATTTGTACGGAATATAATTCATTAACAGATTCAACTTTTAATTTTATTAAATGCTGATAGTTTATAACAGCTCTCGCTGACTTCTTGAATTATTTTATATTATTCTTATATTTTATGTATAGCATCCTCATACTTTGAATAAATCCATATGTTCATTCTTGAATTGAGTTTTTATTTTCATTCCTGATAGCTGCAAAAGAGGAATGTTTGTTATGTAACACTTTTTATACTCAATAAAATAACGATTATAAAATAAAATAAAATGCAGCTTACTTTGTAATATTTTGGCATTGACTTAATTTTGTAAGGATCTCGAGCTTACTCAAAAACACTGGTTAGCTTGATCCAAGTTTCTCAAGATATTTGAGAATGCACACACAATGATATCAGTAGCTTTACTAGTTTTAAGGCGCCTGGAAGGTACAGCATCAGAAGGGTAGAGAGTTTCAAATTCAAGTAATAATAGTTGTACATAATTGTCAATTTTTTTGTTTGGATAAGTTTACAATGATAACTCCTTGCTAAAGACTTCCTTTTGCTGGTAAAAAATATTGAAGTCCTATAAATTTTGTAGGTTAAATGTTTCCATACAGACTTAAGATCCGATGTCACTTTGAATAGTTATAAGATGATACCAATTATAAAGCAATCGATAACTATTGTGATTCGTTCACTAGTTTATCCAAGAAAAATCTATGCAAAAACCAACCTTGTAATGGAATATTTGGCTCCTTCTTATCCTCAAATTGATCTTATTCTGTAGAATTTTTTGCAGTCCAGCTGATTCCAAAAGTTTTAGCACTTTGAATTAAAACTTTCAATTTGTTCCCAGTACTGAAATTTACGAATCAGATAAAAGTTTGCACTACTTCCAGTAGTAGATAGGTAGTACATCACAGTTCCACACCTAAATTTTCTATAGGAAAAATTGCTACCAGCATGAATTTATCAGGCTTATGTAGTAGCACGTTAAGCAGCAACCTTTTTGAAATTAAAAGTTTGAAATGAAGAACTAAGCACTGGAGAACGAACTCTCTTGGATTTTGACAATGTATGCTGTTGATAAATTAACCTAGAAATAAAATGAAATAATTCAGTGAACCTAAAGAAAATAAAAATAAATATCCTAATAGAATAAATTAAAAACAATAACTACCGTAAGAATTAAGATACATAGTATGTAAGATGAAGTGATTAAACTGAGAAAAATATGATCCTGCTGCTGCAAGTGCACAACTGTTATATGGTTTACCAATGTTTACAAATGTCCTCTTGTAGACCTCTTGTGACTCTTATTGACTGGTTATCATTATCCTCCGTATCTACTTTATGGATGCTGTCTCGTCTATGAACCTTAAAATAAGAATACAAAAGGATTTACACACAAATTATGACTAAGATTATCATTAAATTTTAGTAAATTAAACAAAAAAGCTAAAACTGATATTTTTTCCATCTTCTATACTAACATGAACAAGTTATTATTACTAAAAAACAATACAATATTCTGTAATTAAAAAGTCATATCTTTGAATGAACAGCGGCTTTTATTGTGTACACTTCATTCCTCAATATGCAAAAACATTTAGAATGTATGCTGAGCTCGTGTAAAAATGAACTTTTTAATAATTTTTGACTAGGAAGTCACCACGGTGACCAAACGTTCTTTGATGCATGCATTTGAGGCACAGAATTCAAATTTGATTGTTTTCAAGCTTCAAAATTCTAAGATTTATTTTTATTAAATTGTTAAATAACAAAACACCTGATAATATTTGAGCACAGAAATCATAAAATTTAGATTATACTCCCTCAAAAAATATAAAAAAACATATTTATTACTGTTGTAAACTCATATCATATATATGGGTAATTCTGCCGTAAATGGCTCAGATTGCGTCCAAGGCTTGTATGCGAATGTTCAATGGAAAAACTATGTTCAATCTGGGTCTGTTACTGCAGAATCATATCAAATTCATATTATAACGCCTTAAAAAAGATAAAACCAAAATTGAAAACAGTTTTCCACAGTTTGAGAATACAACAAATTTTGTTAGGTTTGTATTAAAATCATAATACCTTGTCCTTGCCCTATTTGATTAAACCAAATGTGTGGAAAAGTAAAGCCAGTAGCAACAGCAGCATAGTTGAGAGCATAGTAAAACAGCCAGTTATTGTTCTTACGATGATGCCTCTTAACCAGTCACCATTCTCATTTAACCCGTTAATTTGATTGACTGCTGAAAATGATGGAGTTTGTCGCACTGAAACTTGAGGCCAAGCAGTCTATTACTGTTATTGTTACACTACACAATATCTTTTCTGCTTATATATATATTACTGACAGTGCTTAATGTACATAACCAACATAATAAGTAACTACCTCCATGAAGCAGTTCGTACTCCAAGTAGTAACTGTGATGTTAAATTATGTATCACTAACCATGCTTAATATACATATAACCAACATCATAATGAGTAAACTACCTCCATGCAGCAAATCGCACTCCAAAAGTGGTAATTGTGATGCTAGTATAGTATCTTGGTTAAAAGTATTAACTTTTTCACTCACAAATTATAATTGATTGATTCAACATAGATTTGTTTATATTAAAAAAAATTTTAAATAGCAGAAGACCGGTTCTCTCTTCTCTGATGACTACATAGTGATGTATATATCGTACGTATACGTATACCTAGCCTTACTTTATAAGCGGAAGTCACGTGACCGGAAGGCTGAAAAATATCGGGAGACGAAGACCGCAGCAAGCGAAGCGAAAATAAACTCGCAAATTTCATTTATTTATAACTCATTGTAGAAAGACTGTTGGAATATAAATCTTTTTTTATGTGAAAGATAAGATAAAAACTTTTGCATAAGTACTTCTAAGCCACATGTAAGGTTAAAAATCCGCTTTATAAACGAACAGGAGTTGAAGAAGTAGCAATATCAAAGTATATAAGGGCCGCCATGCAGCGCCCGAAGACGCGTACGTACTGTTAGTTACTTATACTTGCCATCGGTGGCGCTGTCGCGCCCCTTGATATCGTTACTGGCACTGTGACACTGGCAGAGGCTATTTTGACACATGCCTCAATTGTATAGTCGATACACCAAGCATATTAACAATGCCCTCAAAAGTCGTCTTCTGTAGAACAATTGCAGGAGATTACGCTTTTTTCTTATTGCTCACTTCATATTCTACACGTTCATTAGTGATTATTGATGTGTAGCTAGTGGTGGTCTTCTCCTCGATTTATCCAGTAATATAGCTTTGGTCCCATATGAAGTTGTAAAGCTCAGTGTAATTCCGTTGAACGAGATCTTGTCAAAAGCTGCTGGATATTCTGTACTTCGTCACTAAAATAGCTATTAATTTTAGCAAAATGTAGTTTGAACGTAGTCCATGTGTCGGTTGTGAAATTTATACCAAAAAATGTTTGATTAATTATTTTTACAATACAAGTAAAATCGTTATTGCTTTGGGGCTTAAGACCAACGATAATTTTTTTAGTACACGATGTGTTTAATGGATAAACTCTTGAATATAGTAAATATTGCAGAGCATCTTCTCGTGAATTATAAGATGCCATTGCGATGCGCTTTGTATCTCTTGACAAACGAGTGTTGTTCATTTTTAAACAAAACTTGTAATACTACTGTGAAAACTGATGTGAAAACGTACGTCTGTTACTTAATGCCGTAGCAACTTGAATACTCAAAGACTGTCACAGCCATCCTTTAAATACGTTTGCGTGAAAGGGTAGTATACGTATTTATACAAGAGAGGGAAAGAGAAAAGAGCGTATGATAATAACTCTAATGACTAGAGTTTGGTGAAATTTGTGTTTAAATATAATTACCTAGATAGTACGCTATACCGTCGCCCACTACGGCTGATAGTATCGGACAGCGACGCTTCACTGATGCATATAAAATGTCTCATAAACTCAGTCGTTCAAAACGCAGCCTCAGTAATGACGATGCGTCGTTATCGTTCTTTTAGTTAGGAATCGGTTGTCTAAATGACTTTATTATTATTAGATTCATAAGTCGCAATATCATGCATGGGTAGCCTGTGTCCGTTCTAAGCACGTCATTAACGACTCATACACAGCGCGACGTTGTAGACCATTAAACTCCCTAAACGGTCACTTCGGTAGGTCATTAAGGGTCTCGGGTCGGTTCAGCTCTCCAGCGCTCTCCAGCGCCAGCCCAACCAAACGTACGTCTGAATTTCCAAAGATTCACTTTGTAGCCCGAAAAGTATCCTTCAAAATTATTTTATTACAGGTGCATTAAAGTGCCTACATATAATAAAATAATTTTCGTGGATATACGTATGGCTAAGGATGGTCCGCTGTTATTAAAGAACGGTATCGTCAGGAGGTTCAGAGTGGGGAAACTATCGGTATATAAGGTCCTAAGGAGTAGTTTAGTTTACTATTCCAAACTTACTGTCTACAAGTGCGGATTGTGCACAGTGTCTAGTGTGTTGTGCAGCTATCTAAGTCACAGAGAACTTCTTGAGTGTACAAAATGGATTTCAAGACGGAGTCTTTGTTCAAAATCTTCAAGGATGCCCTGGACGTGGCATTCCTCCACGCTAGAGGTGACAGCGGGTGTATTCAAGAAATACGTAGGTTTCGGGATGAACTTCACGAAGTGAAACTCTATATGAGAGCCTATCAACCTCGTGGCGGAGAACGGACCCAACCGCACCCTGACCACGGCGCTGAGGGATCCTGTCAGGGATGTGAGAAGGTTGTTCCGGGAATTTATCCAGACGCAAAGCACGGTGTGTATCGGTGTCTTACATAGATACAGGGTGTTTAAAGAGGATTTAGACTCTTTAGAAACCGTGTCTATAGTGCTTAGAGCACGAGGAACCGGAAAACGCACCTGAAGTAAGAGCCTTGATGGGTCATTTACTTCGACTGAGAGAGGGTAAATATTTATTATTAAAATTCGTAATATATTAGTTAAAACTGCGACTTTTAATATTATTACTTATTTTAGGTCTACAACGCGAGAATAATGCCTCTCGACGCTGTGAATGCAGAGCTACCTGGAGACGTGTCATTCGGTTTAAATGACGAGGACCATCGGGACGCCGAATTGATGGTTTTGGAAGAGTTTGACGACGCAAGTTCTAATCATCATCGTCAAAATCAAGAAGAATGTGTGAATAGCATAGGTGATTATAGTGACTCTAATGAGGGCGGCTCAATTCTAGGCAGTGGCTGGACCAGTGATTTGAGTGGCTGCTTCAATGAGTACGAAAAAATACGTACAGTGGAGAACCTGGATGAAGAGTCTATGGAGATTCCGGACGCGCTATTGGAAGAAGCAGCCATAGCAGCTGAGGAAAACTTTTCACTAAGTGAAAGAAACGCAGCAGATCACCCTGAGGTGACCTCAGCGGAGCTCCAGGAGGCCGCATCAGCGGAATCTAATGAAGCCGCAGCAGCTGAGGTTCAAGAGGTAGCAGCAGAGCTTCAAGAGGCCGCAGCAGCGGGGGCTTCCGCGCCAACAGCTGCAGACCTTCCAGGAGCATCTGAACCAGTCGTCCCGGAAAATAGTGAGTACTTTGCTGTAGTTTCGGATAGTATAGATTACTATCCTAGATTTAAGGACTAATGCTAGGGAAGTTAATTTAAAAATAAATGAAGATGTTTTAGTTAGCGATAGACCGGATGATTTACAGAGATGTATGCGGAATTTATTTAGTTATATAACTGAAAATTGTGCGTCGACTGATTACGTAGGAATCACAATATCTAGTAATTTTCTACCAAACGGACCGATACATAATTTTAGATTGTGACCGACTACCAATTCAACGATCTCTGGAGGATGATAGATCTTATCACTCAGAGTTCGCGTGAATTGAAAGTTGATGACACGTTATGTATTAGAATAATTAGCATCACACCGCCTACGGGTAGAGGATCCCTAACAAATTATGATATTATAAAATCAAAATCCGTAGTTAGCATAGTTAATAAAGACGCTAAATGTCTACCGCGCGCGTTAGTCGTAGCCTTAGCGCACTGTGCAAAACAGGAGCAGGATTAACCTATCGTGAAGAGCGAGTGGGAACGGATACGAAAAAGTAAATTGAAATTTCAGCTGGAAAAAGCTGAAGAGTTGTGTAAAAACGCAGGTGTTGATATTAATGAAACAATTGGGTGTGGGTTGCACGAAATAAAAAAATTTCAGGATTTTTAAAATTAGGTGAGACTATAATTAACATATACACGTTAGAGCAATTAGGTACTGGTGACTCAATATTTTTTGATGGTTATAAATACGTAAAATCTGAAAATATAACTCCAAAACGTTTTTAAACATACTATATAAGCAAATAGATAATGAGGTAGGACACTTTGACGTTATAAACCAGCTTAACTGGTTAACAGCTTGTAGATATTACTGTCCCTTTTGTAACAAAAAATTAAATCGTAAATCAACGCACAAATGCGCGTATACGTGTGACCGGTGTATGACTTCACCTATGTGCCCGAAAAATACCGAAATAATAAAATGTCGCGATTGCTCACTTAATTTTTGCGGTGAAACGTGTTACAATAGACATTTAAAAATAAATTCATTTAATAACAATATCAGCATCTGCCGTGAAAAGGTGCAACACTTGTAATAATATCATATCCGTTGAACAGAACGCTCATGAATGCGGTAAATCATACTGTCCCACTTGCACATGCGTAAGACCGTATAATCATTTGTGTTATGTACCGATTGTACGAAATAAAATTTAAAAAAATGTTGAGAATACGGTAGATAGCAAAGCCATAGAAAAACCAGCGCATGCTTTTCTTTTTTATGACTTTGAAACTACCCAAGAGGAAGAGTTCGAAGGTCTCAGTAAAACTTCTTTTAAACATAATGTAAATTTAGGTGTAGCGCAGTTATGCTGTGAAAAATGTATTGATTCAAATATGAATCAAGAATGCAAGTTTTGTGGCGGTGGTGTAACTATTGTGTTCAAAGGCACCAACACCGTAAAACTATTTAGTGAATATATAATAAATGCAGAAGCGTCAAAACCAAAAAATATAAAACAAATTGTGTGTATAGCACACAATAGTAAGAGCTTTGACGCTCAATTTATATTAAAATACTTTGTTGAAAAAACAAACATTACACCTAAAGTTATAATGAATGGTACTAGTATCATGCTTATGACTATAGGTGAAGGGCTCAAATTTGTTGACAGCTTAAATTATTTTCATATGAAATTATCTGACTTACCAAAAGCTTTTGGTTTTTCCGATGATCTGATTAAAGGTACGTTTCCGCATTTATTTAATAAAAAAGAATATTATAACTACGAAGGTACTATACCTGACGAGGAGTTTTCTCTCCAGACTCCATGGGTGTTCACGAGAGAGAAAAATTTCAATCGTGGCATAAAGAGATGCGAGAATCTAATTACGTTTTCAAATTTCAAACTGAAATTTTAAAATATTGTAAAACCGATGTTGACATTCTTAGAAAAGCTTGTTCAGCGTTTAGAAAAAGTTTTGTAGAAGTAGGTGGTACATGTCCGTTTGTTGAAGCATCGACAATTGCTAGTGCTTGTTCGAAAGTTTTTCGTAAGAACTTTCTCAAACGTGACGAAATAGGCATAATACCGCCTGGTGGTTACAGGAAGAAAAATACTCATTCTAAAGAATCTTTAGAATGGTTGCTTTTCAAAGAGAAGGAGACAGGATTCGACATTCAACATGCTGGTGAAGGAGCTGAGGTTAGGCTCACCGAAAACATTTTGGTTGACGGTTACTATGAATCGGTCACCGGTGATCGATACGTTTTTCAATATCATGGGTGTTTTTATCATGGTTGTACTTCATGTTATAAGGGTACCGAACGCTTAAAATCTGTACATGGTACGAATTTCGAAGAAAAATATACGCGAACTTTAAATATGTCGGCTCGAATAGTAAAGGCTGGTATATATTAACTGAAATTTGGGGTTGTGATTTCAAAAAAATAAAAAGTAATTTTCCAACTGATATAAAGAGATATATTGACAATCACCCTCTGTTATGGTCGGACACTTTGAATCCTCGCGATGCCTTTTATGGTGGTCGAACGGATAATACCGTAAATTTGGCAGAAGTAAAGGAAGGTGAAACGATCGATTATGTCGATATATGTTCGCTTACCCTTACATTTGTAAAACAGGTAAATTTCCTATAGGCCACCCTGACATTTTTGTGGGGACGAGTGTAGGCAATTAACCGGGGATAATAACTGTTTAAGTAGGGTCGAGGGGTTAGTAAAATGTCGAATTCTGCCTCCACGTGATTTATTTCTTCCTGTACTACCTGTGCGAATGCACAAACGTCTAATGTTTCCGCTTTGTAGAACATGCTGCGAGAATTTAGAGCAGGAGGATTGTAACCACGAGTGTTTAAAAGATAGAGAGCTTACAGGCACTTGGGTATCGGAGGAGTTGAAAAAAGCCGTTAGTTTAGGTTATAAAATTACTGCCATATATGAAATATGGCAGTACAAAGTTAAATAGTATAATCCAGAGAAGAATGAATCGGGTCTGTTTGTTGATTATATAAATACTTTTTTAAAATTAAAACAGCAAGCTTCTGGATACCCCAGTGACTGTAACGACACGCAATCACGTGAGAACTATATTTCAGAATATGAGCGAAAAGAGGGTATAAAATTAGATAAAGAAAAATAGCTAAAATCCTGGCTTAAGATTTTTAGCTAAACTTTGTTTAAATTCATTTGGGGTAAGTTTGGCCAGCGAGAAAATATGGGCGTTACAGAAATTATAAAGGATCAGGTTAAGCTTATGGAAATTTTACAGTCATCTGATAGAACCTTGAAAAATGTATTACATGTCAATCAGGAAACTTTTTATATCAACTGGGCTTACACAGACGATAATTATAAACCATCATCTGTAACAAACGTTAGTATAGCCGCTTATACTACGGCTCAGGCTAGGTTAAAACTATACTCTTATTTAGAAAAACTTGGTAGGAGAGTGCTGTATTATGACACTGACTCCTGTATATACTTAAATAAAAATACCTCTGGAGAGTACAAGGTACCTACAGGATGTTTCTTAGGTGATATGACTGATGAGCTTGAAAGTTATGGTGTGAAAAGTTATATCGAATCATTCGTTACAGCAGGACCCAAATTTTATTCGTATAAAGTTAAAAAAACCGATGGTTCCACGCATGAGGTGTGTAAAGTTAAGGGTATTAGTTTAAATTATTCAACAAATAGTAAAATTAACCATGAAAAAATAAAATCTTTAGTTTTAAATAAGGGTGATAGAATTGTGCATAATTTTACTTCAATCAGGCGTACGGCGATGCATGATGTCGTTACATGTAACAAGTCAAAAACATGTAAATTAAACAGCATGAAAAGACGCTCAAATAGCGTTAATTCATCAAGTCCTTATGGATTTAAAAAAAGATGTATAAATAATTAAGTTTAATAAACTTTTTATTGTAAATAAAATTTAAGAAATATTTATAAAATGTATATATTGTAAATATTTTGTTTAGAAATATAAATCAACTAAAATTGTAATAAAAGTCGAAATATACGGAAATCATTTTAAAGAATGTAAAAATTTATTTTATTCGTTATATACATAATGTTAATTTAAAAAAAATTTTTGTTTTGCTTTAAATTAAGAGAGCACTGCTACTTGTAACGTACCGACGTGTCATTATTTCCCTACATTCAAGCAGAGTTTGGAGGGTATAGCCTGGAGACAGGCTATAGGTTATTTACTTAGGTTAAAGTTGGAGAAAAATAATTATTATAAAAAATATTTAGATGAATTAAGTGTATTTGCGAAGGTCTGCAATGTAAAGTTTAGTGCCCAAGTCAAATATCAAAGCAAGTGTGAGTGGTGTATTATATGTAATAGTAAATTTTGCAATACCGATGATTGTCCTCGAAGAGTTACAATAGTAGACTATGAATATTTTTGTACTTACTCAAACAACGCCAAAGTCACCGATTTATTACGATGGATCATTTACTGTGATGTACTATCTATTCAATTTACTATAGATAACAAATATGATATTGGAGTATGTACAGATAACCATAGATGTCCTATACACGTTAATAGTGATAAGTATTTTTGTAATCATCGAAAAGGAGACCCAAAACTTAGTTTAGATTATTATTTTTAATGTTTAATAAAATTGAATAAAGTTTAAAGAGTTAGCACTTTATTTTTGTCTTAATGTGTTTGTTTTATTCTTATTTCCAGTACCTAAAAAATTAACCTGGAGGAAAAATTCTGCATAAACTGTAGCGTATCTAACTGTCGCTTCTTTCCTGAGTATAAACAATCATTGGAAGGGCTGGCATGGCATCGTATTGTACATACACTTTTACTAAAGAAAAAGAGATTAAGGAAAAATACGTTGATATGTTAAAAAACTTGAAATACTTTTCACAATTTACTAAAATTTTATTTTCATTTCAATGTCGGTATGTAATACACAACTGTAGTTTCATGGTGGACGATGAAATTCTTGATAAACGTTATTGTATTTTTTCATTCAAAAATAGACATATTAGTCATTTATTAAAAATGATCGATATATATGATGTAACGTTAATCGACTTTATGGTTTCCAACGTTGAAAAAATATATGGTTTTACAGATAATCCCTACTGTCCAATACACGTATCAAAAAAAATTAAGATATATGTATAGAACTTGTGGTGATTTATCATATGAAAAAATAATAATGCCTTTTTCGAAGAAACATCGTTATTAAAATGTAATATTTTGTGTATTTGCTAAATTTAATATATAAGAATTTTAAATAATTCTAATGTGTAAATTATTTCTAAATTCAATAGCTTACCTTATGAATTACATTATTAATATTACATACGCTAACAAGCTTATAAAGTGAAAGAAGCTAAACGATAGCGGTCATTGCTAGAGTAGCGGCCTCGGAGTGAACTTGTATATTAGCTAAATAATAGCTTGTCGTGTACACGGAGCGCGTGCGTGACCTGCTCGACAAATAAGCTTTTGCTGAAAAATAAAAATGAGTCTACCATGGAAACACCCTTGGACCTCTATGATATGTGGCCCGACAGGCTGCGGAAAGACGCACTTTGTTAAACGATTTTTTCGGAATATAGATGTCATGTCAGACACACCTTTTGCCCGTAAAATGCTTTACTATTCAGAATGGCAAGACGGTTACTTAGAATACGGTAAGGACGTCGAATTTCATGAAGGCCTTCCACATGATGATGATTTTGTGTCGGATTCTAGACCGAAATTAATAGTTATCGACGACCTTATGCGTGAATCTTCCAACAATACGATTTGTGATCTTTTTACAAAAGGTTCTCATCATCGAAATTTATCATGTATTTTAATCTCACAGAATTTATTTCATCAAGGACCGAAACAAAGAGATATTTCGTTAAATGCTAACTATATTGTTATTTTTAAAAATCCACGAGATCGTGCTCAAATCCAGCATATGGCGCGTCAAGTTTATCCTGAAAATTCGAAATTCTTACAAGAAGCTTATTTCGATGCCACGTCGGTTCCTCACGGTTATTTACTGTTAGATTTAAAACAAAGTACTCCTGAATCATGTATAGTGCGCACATGCATTTTTCCTGATGACAAGCATCAATATGTCTATATTCCACGTAATATAAAAAGAAACGTAGGTAAGACTGATTTACCAGTCCTGCGTATATAATGGCACCGTCAACATCTAGAACGTCACTCGATGCTAAAACAGCGAGGATATTACATGCTCTGTATCACTTAAACAAGGAGCAGCGAAAAGCTGTACTGAAAAAAGCAAACCGGAATCTAATAAAAGGTATCTGCGAATGTGCTTTAAACACATTGAAAGGTAACGTACCTTTAAACGCAGTACAAAAAGTCAAACTCAAAAAACATAAATCAATCTTACGTCGTTTATCAGACAAAAAATCGAAAGGTTGGAAAAATAAAAAACGTTTGATTGTTCAAAAAGGTGACGGGTTTATAGGTGCGTTACTAGCACCTGTTATAGGTACAATTATTTCGGCATTAATACCAAGTAGGCAGTAAAAATGCAACACGCCCGTAAGATGGTACTAGTACCTCATGACAGTATAACTAAGTTACAACAACAGCAGCAGCAGCCCCTGAATAATGACATGTTACTAAGCAAAAACGAGGTCGTAAAGGTCTCAAATAGTGTACAAACCCCTGGAAACCATTTATCACGATTAGATTTTGAAATGAATGAAATTTTAAATTCTTCTGAAAAAGACGAGAGAGAAAAGTGGCAAAAATACAAACAGGTGTTACAAAGATATTTATTTTTTGTAGAAGATCTAAAGAAGAATATTAAAATTTCAAACACGCCAAGTGTTAAAATAGAAGAGCAGGAGTATGGCATTGACATGGCAACCATTGCTATGTCAGTACCAGTAAGCTATAGACATAAAGCTGAGTTAATGCTACAATTTTTAAAAAACTCAAATAACTCATCAAGATTAACCTGGAATGATCGCGGGACAGTAACGATAGATGGAGTTACTCTTCCAAATTCAAATATCATAGATCTTATAAATGATGCTGTACGTAGTAGAAAAGGCGTGAGAGCTACAGGACGTGAACATTTCGGTTGGTTATTACTCGATGTCGGGATGCCTTTAGAATTTATCGGGAACACTGAATTATATAAAGAAGGAAAAAAATTTACGCCACTATCATTACCTTATTCGAGGTCTAACAACAGTAGTCTTTTGTCTAAACAAACGGCTCTTCAAAACTCGCCATACACTTCTACACCTATACCTAATAGAAAATCAACTAATGATTCAACGTCTTTGAATAATAGTTCATATACAGATGCTTCGACAATAATAAATGCAGCAATAGACAACGTGGCCTCCGACGACGATACCGTCAACAGTTCATACAGAGTACGAAGTAAAAGAGCTAGAAGAAAAATCGGTAAAAACAGTAGTGGTAGTAATAGTATACAAGCAGGTGGTTGGTTAAAATTTCCTATGTAATTTGTAATTTGTAAAATAAATAAATATGGATGAAGCTAATCAGTTTTTAAATAAAATTTATTATAACCCAAAAGATGAAGCAGGCTACGCAAGAGCCTATCGCCTTGTCGATAAAATCAAGAATAAAGCAGATAAAAATAATATTTACAAGTGGTTAAGAGCCCAAGATGCTTATACATTGCATAAACCAGTACACCGAAAATTTCAAAGACTTCATTATAATGTACCGACTATAGATTCTGTGTGGGAGGGTGATCTTATAGAGCTTACACCATTAAAAACTTATAACGATGATTTTTCATATTTACTAGTGGTTATCGACGTACTAAGTAAATATGTCTTTGTCGAACCTATTAAAGACAAAACTTGTTTAACCGTTACAGAGGCGTTTAAAAAAATTATTTCGAGAAGTAATGATAGAACGCCTATAATATTTCAAACTGATAAAGGTGGTGAGTTTTTAGGCCTTAAAATGCAAACTTTCTTAAAATCAAAAAATATAACTCACCAGGTAACTAGAAATCCAGACATTAAAGCAGCTATTGTTGAAAGATTTAATCGAACTTTAAAAGAACGGATGTGGCGTTATTTTACACATAAAAACACAAAACGTTACATTGATATTCTGCAATATCTAGTTTATGGTTACAATAATTCTAGACATTCTACAATTAAGATGGCGCCAGCAGCTGTTACTATATATAATGCCCAACAGGCTAAGCGTAACATGGATCTCAGGTATAAAACACAGGAGAGAAAACCCAAGTACTCAGTTGGTGACATAGTGCGTATAAGCAAAACAAAAGGCACCTTCGAGAAAGGTTATGAGGCTAACTGGTCAGAGGAAGTTTTTAAAATTATCAAAGTATTAAAACATAGAAAGCCACCAGTTTACGAGCTCGAGGATTTAAATGGTGAGTTCATAGACGGTATATTTTATGAGGAAGAACTCACAGTCATAGAAAAAGATTTGACCAACACAGAATACAAAATAGATAAAATTATTAAATCAAGTGGTGAAGGTAAAAAGAAAAAATATTTTGTTAGCTGGGTTGGCTACCCTAGTAAATTTAATTCTTAGATACCTGCTAAAGATATAAAAAAAATCTAAACAAAATCAAGAAAAACCAGTTTTATATGATTTTACCTAGTAATAGTAGTATGAAAGTATATCCAGAGAACACCACTGCCTGTTATGTCACGAAGCTACCTCAAGAAATCAATTTGCACGGCTCGTGGGAAGTAGGAATTTCTGAAATACACTTCCCGCGCTCAATTTTACATTTAAGAAAAGAAGATAGAGATATAACAATGTTTTCAACTATATCACCTTTATATAGAGATATATACGGCAACCAACCGGTTCATAACCTAGAAGTAACCGCATCTATTCCCTATGGCGTTTATAATAATTTTATAGAATTTTTAGAGCATTTAAATGAAATTCTATTAATAAACAATTCACATATGATATTTAGATTTTCAATTGAACATAACAATACCTACGTTTTTGCCGAACGCACATGCAGCAATTTCTCTCTGCAATTTTGAACATTCAGTGCAGATGAGTCGTGCTGCATTAGATATACTAGGCTTTGCTGAGGTTTCTGAACGTATAAAAGTAGACAGTAATCCTGCTATAGCAACTCGCCCTGCTAGTATTCTGAATGCACTACCAAGACAATTTATACAGATGTATGTGAACCAACGATTGTTGGTGACGTACAAGCAGCTCTACTGCGTATAGCCCCTGTCAATTACAAGGATTATGTATTTGCTTCTAATCAGTATCAAACTTTTACACCTGTAAACTACGTACCTTTAATAAGGAATTGCTTTCGAACCATTACAATAGATATAAGAGATCATCTGGGCCTTGTAATACCATTTGAGTGTGGAACGTCGACGGTGACACTTCATTTTAGACAAATAACATAACTTTATTTAACATGACGCATTACGATCATTATTATGAGGCGCAAGTTGGTAGTGGTGGTGTCGAGCATGTATATACAGGAGCCCCGTATCAGAAGGGTCATGGTGGTATAGGTAGTTTTCTCGGAGGTCTCTTTCGTAGGGCGTTGCCATTTCTGAAACGAGGTGCTCGCACAGTAGGAAGAGAAGCACTCAGAGCAGGCATGCATATAATAGATGATGTAAGTGAAAATAAATCCACATTCAAACAAGCTCTACGTTCGCGAGCCCGTGAATCAGGTCTAAATTTGAAAAGAAAAGCTGAAGAAAAAATAGAGAGTCTCATGGAGGGATCTGGTTATAAAAGTAGACAACAACGGCGTAAACGTCAGTCGAAAATTAACCAGCGTAGAAAGCACACTACACGTAAAGCAAAGACGAGGAAAACAAAGAAAGTCAGTCAAAAATCAAGCAAGAAAAGAAAGACACGGAATATTAAGAAGAAAACGCGTTCAGTACGTGATATTTTTGGTCCCGCTTAAGAAAAATGGCTTTTCTTCACGCTCACTCTTGCGAGTGTGCAAAATCCGAACTTGATTTATTCACTCTACCGCCTACTCAGACGTCTATAGAAGGTACTCAATGGATTGAGTATAAACCTGTGACTAGTATTTCTGAAGATTCATATTTAGAATTTCTTATTCCTGGAAACTCAGATGATTATATTGATTTGGCTCATACTATGATAAATCTCAGTGTACGTCTTAAAAAAGGAGATTCACCCATAGAAGATAAGACTTTAGTTGCTCCTGTTAACAACTTCCTGCATAGTATTTTTAACCAAGTGGACGTATTTTTTAATCAAAAAGCAGTTTCACCTCCGAGTAACGCTTACGCTTTGTAATGATACACCTGGCCATATGGATGCAGCTCTACAGACACCTAGCAGTGATGGAAAAACAGTTTTTTCCACTAATTTAGGGGCTTGTGCTCGTCGTGACTACACTAAAGCTGGTAAAACTATTGATTTACTGGGCCATTTACACGCTGATGTTTTCAATCAGGAGAAATTTCTCCTCAATGGAGTAGAAGTTAGAGTTCGTCTTATACGTTCCAAAGATGCTTTTTGTTTAATAAACTACGAGGCTGAAAATGTAAAAGTGAAAATTCTGGATGCTTCATTACGAGTACGGCGTGCTAAGATTAATCCCGGGATTTTGCTTGCACACTCAAAAGCTTTATCTAAAGGTACAGCTAAATATCCTTTAACGCATGTTGAAGTAAAATCCTTTACTTTACACACTGGTATAACCGGAGAAACTTTAGACAACATTATTCTCGGTCAAATACCAAAACGTATAATAATAGGCTTAGTTTCAAATAAAGCTTTTAACGGCAGTAAAAAAGAGAATCCGTTCAATTTTCAACATTTCAACTTAAACTACTTGGCAATGAGTGTAGACGGGATACAAATACCTAGTACAGCTATACAGCCAAACTATCCAGATAGATATGTAGATGCTTATCATACATTATTTAGTGGCACGGGTATTCATTTTGCAAACGATGGAAACGATATATCGAGGACAGATTATCCCCACGGTTATTGTTTATACGCGTTTGACCTCACATCTGATCTATCTGCAAATTGTAATACACACTGGAATCTGATAAAAAATGGCACCATTCGTTTAGAATTACGATTCGAAAGTGTTCTACAACAATCGGTTAATTGCATTGTATATGCCGAATACGACAATATTCTTGAGATTGACTCAACTCGTCAAGTCATCGTTGATTTTGGAGGCTAGCTATTAGAAATTTTATGATTCACTTACTGTATATAATGACCACTAATTAGCCCTTTTCACTACGTAACTTAGGCCTCCTACTGATAACAAAACTCATTACGTTGTACGGCATTAGGTATAAATTACAACTCCTTAATATGACCAGCAGTTAGAAAGGTCTTGTGCTTCCTACTCTACACATCTACAACAGCTCGAGATTATGGATTATATAGTCGACGTTTTGGGTTTTCGTGACAGTGCTGACAAGTTCATGATCAAAGAAGTTGCTGTTGTTTCTTTAAATAAAGAGTATATCACTCACTGGGTCGCGACTGCACCCCATTCATTCTCAGACTTACCTATCAAAATACAAGTACACAATAATTGGCTTACAAGTAACGTTCACGGTACAGAGTGGTTCGAAGGAGATATTTCATACCGTCAGCTACACGCTAATCTTAGAGAATTAGCAAGAACAGCAAGACAGATTTTTGCTCTTGGTGCTGAAGAGACAAAACTTATACAAAGTATAACTACACGCCATATAGAAAATTTAGAGGATTATAATTGTCCATCTACATATCATTTACCAAAACGAGATATTTTCTGCTGTTATCACGGATCTCTACATCGCGGTACTCATAATTGTGCTTTAAATAATGCCTACAGACTTAAAGCATGGGTTAACAAGAACATTGCTCTTTTGACTGCCCTGGATGCTCACTACAGTTATTCGGATCCAAGACTCGTTTATCGAACACCCGCTGATTGTACAGGAGCTAGCGGGTCTTCAATGAGTATACGTGTTGAACCATCTAGTACTCTGGATTATTATTATTCAAAACAACAGAAGAAAAATATTAAATATACAAGACCTCCAACACCTGGCCACACATTAGAAGAACCAATATACGACGAGGTTTCGAACAGTGGCTATTATACAAACTCAGTACCGTCGCCTAAAACAAACTCTACGTATATACAAGATAAACACGAGTCAAATACGGGATGCTCTACGCTTATTAAGAATACCTTCAGCGGGTGTATTCCCTGCCGACAGGATTCCTCGGACATTGACGAGACCGACGGGATGCATATTTAATACAGATATACACACACAGCCTGGATCTCATTGGGTCGCTTTATACATTGACAGACGGGGCCACGGAGTCTTTTTTGACAGCTATGGAGTACCGCCTGTTTTTCCACACCATATAAGAGCAGTGCAGCGTAATACTATTTTTTATGAGTGGAATACTCTACAATTACAAAGTCTAAACTCTAAAGTGTGTGGTCAGTTTTGTCTGATGTTTTTAGACTATATGAAACGTGGTTATTCATTAGAGAGATTTTGTAAATTATTCACTACTGATTATAGGAGAAATGATAAAATTGTAGAACGTTTTTATAACCGTCTTCGTGGTTTCACAGTCAAATTTAAAAATAGTAGTAAATATAAATATCATGTAGGTAGTGGTCATAAACGTCATTCGAAATATTGTATTCAATCATGTAAACCTAAAATATTATAAACAATTTGTATGTAACATTCCAATTATCACTATTATAACTATTATTAAAAATAAATATTATAAAATTTTATACTACTTTTCTGAATAAATTAATGTAAAAGACATTTGCAATTGTTTAAAAATTATTTATTATTACATTTTTCCTTATTTACCGAAACTGAACATATATCCTGCACCTATTATTTATTTAGTTTTACGTAATTATTATTGATATTTATTATTATTATAATTATTATTATTATTATTATTATTATATTCATATGAGCGTGTATAGACGCTTTCGAGCAGGTGCTCGCGTGCACACACACATATGCCTGAATGTGGAGATGTGTGTACACATATGCATACATACGGACGTGTACACATATGTATGCATACGTACGTGCATGTACACATATGTATGCATACGTGTTAGAAGGTACAGAAATCTACCTCACCAACACATAGTTAAAAGGACGCCACATGTACATGATGCATTGACAGCTGCTGAAGGGAGGGGATAACTACCACAGACGCTACAGCCACGCTATATCGCTGGCTAGAGGGGAGAGGTACACAAACTAACCACTCTGTCCACCATCTTGGACCTAACCTTGTACGAGCGTCAGCTGTTCCCTACAACGGCGGCCATCTTTGTCCCCATCCTTGTACGCCGACTGAGGCTCTTACCTCCCGTCTTTGGCCGCCATCTTGTCCCTATCCTTGCACATATACTACTGTTGACTAGAGTGGAGAGCTATAAAATATTGAAGATAATTAATGAAAACAGTTTCAACGTAAATGACAACCCTCTAAACCTAGAACAACTTATTATCTTCGGGGCAATAAGGCTACAAGTTTATAACGACCTCAAAACCCAGTACTTAACTTCTACAAGTGTTACTAGGAAAAAAAGTTTAATTATATCTAAAAGTTATAAAAGAGTCAGTGACAAAAAAAGTATTAACAAAGCAATGATTAAATATAATCCGCTACCAAATAGTCTAAAAGCAGTAGATATAAATAAACCATCGGATAAGAATTTAATCAAGAAGTGGATTATAATGAAATGTTGACTATTAATATGCCATAATTTAACATATGAATTACTTAAAGAAAATTTGTTAATATTGCGTGTGAAATAAAATATAAGCAATTATTTGTTAAACGCTCAATAATAAGCATACGATTAATGCTTATAGTTTTTAACATATAAAATAAGAAGGAAGAAGTTTTTCTAGTTTTAAGTATTTTTTAATTTTGTATTTTCTTATGTAATGCCAGTGCTTACGAACAGGTAACACGTTTACCTCTGCAAGGTACTAAGTGACTATATCAACTAGTTATATTCTGTACTATTCTGGGATAAATAAATAAATACAAAATTTAAAAAAAAATCACCTTTTTTATCATAAAAATTAAACAGAACGGTCAATCTGGTAAATCTTGCAAGAAAAAGTAGGCAATTTTATGCTCTTTTAGATACACTGTTGTTGAATACATTTTAGGTGCCCGGTGCTCTCGACGAGGCGAGCAACGAACAGAGCGGGACATCAATACGGCGTTCCCGGGACATCCCGATCTATATCAGGGTGACTACCAGCCCGACTGAGAAAGAAGGGCAGGCACAGGCAGAACCTCCTAGGCAGCGTGAGGGCGAGAAAAATCCCGACGTAGCGGAGATCGACAGCGTATCTAATATTGTAAGTGCACGACGCAAACAGCGCACTCGAACGCTGTAAATAGGTTAGTTTAGAATCGCGTTTAGTATCAGTGCCACTGGCAGCATATGACCGTGGCGAGTGCCTCGTTTTTACGACACACACGCCAGCATACGCGACCCGGACCAAGCGACAGCCGGAAGAACCTGCGTTTGTCAAATTCGATAAATAAAAGTTGTAACGGGCGGAACCAGCCCGAAATATTGAAGAGGCATCGGATGAGAGTCTTTATTTTGCATGCAATCCCTGCTTCCAGCATCTATTTCAGCTAATCAGAGAAGTATATCGCATTTCTTCGCGGTCCGCAAAAGCGAAGACGCTGAGTTAGCCGAGGCCGATCCTCGTCGTCAGCCTGACGACTTTTGTGATACGTGAGCCCCTTGCGCGTTAGCTCGAAGCTTGGCAGGGCTTAACCCAAACAATTTACACGCGAGCAAGGGGCAGACTTGTCACAGTATAAATTATTTCATCAGAAAAAAGCAAAAATATTTTGTCGAAAATCTAAAAATGACTATAATATGGCCATAAAATGGTCAGAATCATAAAAAAAATTTCTCGAATTTAGAAGCACAAACATATGCATGTCAAATTTTATTACGATCGGTCGCGTGGTCCCAGAATCATAACGGTATACGTACACACACGCACACACACATACACACACACACAACTTCGCTACGCCGGTTCCAAGCCCGGGGCCCTGTTGTGCAAGCGGCGGGGCAGGAGGAGAGGGAAAAGTATCGACATCGTTAAAACAACTAAGGAGCATCTGGCCCCGATACTAGCACCTTATTAAAGGGCTCCTTCCTAGGATACAGGATAGGGAAAGAAACCCTGAAAAGAAATCAAACATGATAAGAAGGTTTAAAACAACATTTTCTCAAGCGGGAAGGCGACAGAGTCAAATCCCGCCGACGGTTCCGATTGGGTGAAAGCCTCGGTAGCCGGCGCAGGCTCCACGGATTTAAGGGCGGGCCAAACTCACAAGGTTGTGGAAAAGAGCCAAAGAGAAGACCTCAAGATTTTGATGGTATAATCACTGGAACAATCAAATACGCAGAGGGTAGGAGTAACGTGCATAGTCGGATGAAGACGGGACTCGCAAACGCGTTGAAAGAGCTAGGAAAGATAGAATAAAAAAGTACGTCCTTCTTAAAGGTGCCGGAGCTTCGCCTGAGAGGAAAATCTCTGGGATCAAAAACGAGCAGTATGGAGAGTTTAGCGAGCATTGCCAGTGCTAGGAGCACGGACAGCACCTCGTCAATGTCACAAATAGCAGACTACAGAAAAGCTCGGCAACAAGCCATAGAAGTTCGCAAAGAAAAAGAGGACTATACAACAAAGTTAGAAAAGATGAGCTTATCGAAGACTGTCAGTCAGCACCAAAGTACGTGAAACGCACCGCAAAACGTGCAAAACAACTTAAAGTTCTACTGATCCAGTTAAGGAAAAAACACGAGAAAGGAAATAATAAAGATGCACGCAATGAAGGTGACGTGGACTATTACCAAATGTGGCACGTAACACGAGAGAATGCAAGGAGTGGCGCGCGAGGACGACTTCTCGAAGATGCGGTACTTGACAGTGTCGGAAGCAAATGGCCAAGAGGAAGTCTCACTAACAGCCCAGAAGAGAAGAGCGAAGGAAAACATGACAGGAAGGGACAACGACAGGAGAAAGCGGTGATGCAACGTGAGACCCTCGCCCCGAGAGCCCCTTACAATGCACCAGAGCCACCGGCGAAAGCCAGGCCCAACAAAAACAAGTGCCCTGAAGGGATTCTAGTAAAAGTGGGACAAAACAAGACGTACGCGGAAGTCATGGGGAAAATCCGAAAAGATGTAAACCCGGACACCACTGGAACAAAGGTGCAAGAATTTGTAAACTTTTTCACTATCCGTAGGATTCCAAGTGAACGAATGGTTCTTTTGGGCTCAAACTCAAGGAGGATACTTTGTACACTTGTAGTTTTGGTATGAATGCAGGGATTTTAATTTGAATGTTTAGAAATGATTTGGCGATGGAAAAACTGCATTTTTTTCTTTTTTTCGCTTATTCAGGCACCTTTTTGTGTATAAAACATTTTCTAAACATTTACAATATAAAACATAAAATATTTTCTAAACATTTACAATACGAACTAATTTATTTACTAAAATATGTATGCGGAGCATAATATACGGTACAAAAATAGTATTTTCAACATTTACAATAAAAATCATATTTAGATTGAATTTATAAAACTTAAAATTAAGATTACTAGTCGTATAAGACAAAATATGAAAAATACACAAAAACAATAAAAATTTTGTTTTAGTATTTTGCTTGTAACTTTGCGAGAATTTTTTTTTATAAACGGGTTTCAGGAGAGTGCTCTACGGAACATTTCCTGTCAAAATAAGCAATAAAAAAAATTGATTTTTTCGAAGTTTGAAGGTGTTGTATCCCCTTAAAAGATGGCGATAGCAGAAGAGAAGTAAACGACCAGACGATGCCGACAAAAGAAGACGAGATGACGACTATATCAAATAGAAGAGGGCAATAAGCATTTTGCCTCCCCACGAAGCACTACTCGACGGTCGTACCGCGGGGTTCAAGGGCACAAGATGGAGCTAGGCGCACCATTACTAATGGTCGGTAACGGCAGAGGAGGGCGTTTCCTCTTACGGATGGGTGTTTTTTTACCTGGCCGTAGGGGAATGGGTTTAGTCGGTGCGAATCCGACACTTGGCTGACGATGGGGATCGGGTTGTTTCGACGACTCCATCAACATAGCCAGCTTAAGATTTTCCCTAATACTTCTTTCTCTAAGAAAAAAAAACTCACACACACATCCACCCGTTTGGACATTTTCTAAAAATCGCATGATTTGAACTCGAAACACCGTCAAATGCGTTTCTACGGAGTTTTAGTGGAACTGAAAATTTTACTATTACAAAGATTTCTTTAGGAGGGAGCAAAAACAGCATATCTACACAAATAATTATTCGCAGCATCCCTTTCATCTGGAACAATCTTGAAATAATCTTTATTCATCTATGTGATTACACACACACGCACACACACATGCATATATATATCTTCCTATATTATATAGTCATTTTGGCAAGACTCCCCCCCACCACCCCTCCACCACCCCCCCACCTTGCCCCCCCCCCACCAAAACACGTAAAATTCTTTCATTTTTCTGTTATTTTCGAAAATCTCAAAAACCCCCCCACCAACCCCCCACCACCCCCCCGCCTGGCCCCCCCACCAAATAACATGACTGCTCTCTGCGTTATCGGGCTTGAGACCGTCATACTTTCACAACGCTATTGCGTAGTAAAATAAGGCCGCATTAACAGTCCAATTAAATACAAATTTATAACATATTATGATTAAATAGATTTAAATTGGATAATATTAAATAGAATTAAGGTTTAGGTTAAGGTAAGAAGTATCAGTTCCAAGAGAACCAGATATTGAAGATCTACCTCTAATTTTATTTAAGTTATAAGATTAAAGTTAATTATTAATAACGTGTAAATAAGTTAGGGAATAATTGAGTTCAAAGAACTCAAAGAACCATCAGAAAGTATAATCATTATAGATGATTCACTGATTGAATAAACAACAAAATGGACAAGATAAGCGAGATCAAAGACCTCGATGAATTTTCAGGTAATATGAGTAGTCAGACAGAACTAGAGAGACAGAATAAAGAGACAGTTTTCCACGTACCCGCAAATAATTTAATTTTCAGGATCACCTCACGTCTCCCAATGGCGCGCAACTCGAATTTTATAAAGTCAATCATTTTATAGATGCCTTTTGCGGCACAAAGATTTAAACATTAAGAACATTAAAAAAAATTAAAATTAATTAAAAAAAATATATATATATAAATTCAAATGATGAATTTCAAGCGTCAGAAAACTTCAAAAACTAGCTAAAACTATTTTAAATGCCATTAATAGTAGAAGTTCAATGTTAAACAATACTTTTACTTCCAGTAACAGGTTTTCTTATACAATAAGATCGATCATTTTCAACCATCCAGAACATAATTATCAGTTCATGAAAATAAAATTTTGAAGATAAAATCACACAGAAACTACAATAGGGGGTTGGCGAGCGAAGCGAGCAGGGGGGCGGAGCCCCACTAGTATATATATATATATATATATATATATATATATATATATATATATATATATATATATATATATATATATATATATATATATATATATATATATATATATATATATGAGGCATTCTTTCCCAACGTTACACCCCTGCTGCCCACTTTTTATTTCATCTAAACATTTCAAAAAAATGTTAAATTTTGTAGAAAATTCTCAGCTTTTGAATGGCGAGTGGCAAAATCACCAGTGTTAATCGGATTATCCTGAAAATTCAAAAAAAAACCGTAAATCAAGGATGGAAAATTTATTGTAATGGCATCCTACTAATTCTGGAGTTGCTATACGAGTATTATCCAATAGGTAACAACCTCTTTTCACTATAAAATACCTCGACGAACCGTTCAAATGGTCTCAAATTGGTTCTGGAAAAATTTGGATCCTGAAAATAGAAAAAAAATGACAAAAAGTTGTTCTTTCTGTGTAGTTATGACAATCTTGGTGTCAGAAAGAGGTATTAGACAACCTTTAGTTAACTTACAAATTTGAGAACACGTTGGAAGGTTCTCAACATCACTCCTGGTTTTGCCAAAAAGCCAAAATAATAATGCGAAGATTCATTTGAAAAATAGAAAAGATAATGACTATTTTTGTGATGATAATTCATCAGTCGGATAATTTTGATACAAGAATGAAACTTTGTTACCAAAAAGTATGATATA
The DNA here is from genome assembly GCF_009193385.2 of Nasonia vitripennis. NCBI lineage: Eukaryota > Metazoa > Arthropoda > Insecta > Hymenoptera > Pteromalidae > Nasonia > Nasonia vitripennis. Next base: position 29,202 of record NW_022279653.1, read on the forward strand.
ACTAACGAAATATTATTACACTTAAATCTCACACATATCTTAATCCCCAACGTAACAAGATAAGTCTAATATTTTATCGGATTACATGGACACGAATAAAAAATCGTGAGTACATGAATGCTAAATCTTCAAGATGAAATGTTCAATAGAATATCCGGGTATGATTTGAATTTCCTGATTACACAAGTCTGGTTGACTTAACTGGTTCTGCTCTGAAACCATAGGTATATACTGCAAAACATCATTCTGAATAATTTTATTTGAAATTGATTGTTGAGAGATTTGGCCAATGTGAAATCATACTTCATTTTTTAAGTTCATTCGTTGAGTTCTTTGCAGGACCATCTCGTCAGTACTTTCCAGAAATATATAATCTGTCGTTTCAAGGACTACACTTATCAGATCTCTATAGAAATTCTGTCAACAGTCCTTTTCAGGACTAGTCTCAACAGTCCTTCTCACGACTACTCTCAACAGTCCTTCTCAGGACTACGCCCAACACTCCTTTTCAGGACTTTTCTCACGAGTCCGTCTCACGTCTACTCTCAACAGTCCTTCTCAGGACTAGTCTCAACAGTCCTTTTCAGGACTAGTCTCAACAGTCCTTTTCAGGACTAGTCTCAACAGTCCTTCTCAGGACTACTCTCATCAGTCCTCCTCACGACTACTCTCAACAGTCCTTCTCAGGACTAGTCTCGACAGTCCTTCTCAGGACTAGTCTCAACAGTCCTTCTCACGACTACTCTCAACGGTCCTTCTCAGGACTAATCTCATTAGCTTTCTGAATCTCACAATCTCAATAGTTTTGAACATGTCAAATATTCGCAGTGATAGGTGTTGTAATCCCTACGATTTGGAAGGACATAAAGGAAAAGATCTTCGGCGTATTTCGATTGGGGTTAAACGAAGTTTTCCAAGCTTTCCAGATAATGCTAAAATATGTGCTTCGTGTAGGAAAATTAAACATCCCCGAATGGATGAAGGTTTGTTTGACTCATCAAGTTTTATGAATCTGACGCTGAACCCTCATAAAGCTGAACAAAATATTCCTGAATCTCCAGGGGTATCCTCATCATCTTCTAGTCGAATGGAAGCTAACGTCAAGTCACAAAGAGAAATCGAGTTGGAGGATCTGTTGAATGGATTGAAAGCAAAGTTTTCTACTCTTGATATCAATGATCCTTTGAGATTAACGATTTTGACAGTAGTTCCAGATACATGGAGTCTTAATAAAACTAGTCGAGAATTTAACTGTTCAAGACAGTTAGCGAAGAAAGCTAGAGATTTAAAAGCTTCAAAAGGCGTTTTGGCAGATACAACTGCTAAGAATGGCAGGCCGTTGCCAAACAATACTGTGGTACAAATAGATAATTTTTACAATAGTGACGAACATAACAGAATCATGCCGGGTATAAAAGATGTGGTTTCTGTAAAAAATGATGATGGTAGACATTTGTCACAGAAACGCCTTCTCCTTTCAGATTTAAGAAGTCTTTATGATACCTACAGTAAATTATGTCCTGAATATCCAGTTAGTTTCAGTAAATTTACTCAGCTCCGACCTAAGCATTGTATACTCGCTGGTGCGAGTGGTACGCACTCAGTGTGTGTCTGTACGATACATCAAAATTGCAAATTGATGATTGACTCTGTTAATTTTAACAAGCTCACTGCAGATTCTGATATGGTTTTACATGATTACAAAGATTGTTTACGTCAAATCGTATGCCAAAATTCTGATGCAAATTGTTTTCTCGGTGAATGCATAAAGTGTCCTGGCATAAATGAGTTCGATAAGTATTTGAAAGAACTTTTGGAGAGGGAAAATATCCATCATGTGCAATTTAGTGTATGGACAACTACTGACAGAGCAACTCTAGAAACACAAATCCGTTCGTCATCTGAATTCGTTGATGAATTATGTGAAAAATTAATCAAACTAAAACCTCATTCTTTCCTAGCAAAACAACAGTCTCGATACTATCAGGAGAAGAAAGAGAATTTAGAAGAAAGAGAATTTCTCGTAGTGTTAGACTTTTCTGAAAATTACAAATATGTTGCACAAGAGGCATCGCAAGGATTCCACTTCAATAATTCCCAATGCACAGTCTTTCCTATCGTGTGTTACTACAAAAATGGGTTGAAAATTGAGCACAAAAGTTTCATTTTCTTGTCAAATAGTACACTCCATGACACAGCTACAGTATATACTATACAGAAGTTGCTGGTCCCTGAATTGAAAAAAATCAATTCTGAGCTGAGTAAAGTTATCTACTTTAGCGATGGAGCTAAACAGCATTTTAAAAATAAATACCAGATGATGAATCTTATGTATCATGAACAGGATTTTGGTGTCCGAGCAGAATGGCACTTTCATGCTACTGCACACGGTAAAGGGGCTTCTGATGGTGTAGGTGCTGTATTCAAAAGAGAAGCTGTACGAGCTAGTCTTCTTTGTAAACCAAATGACGCCATTATTCCATTCAAGAAACTTATCGACTGGGCTCAGAAAAATTCCAAAAATATTCATGTACTATCTTACAATGACAAAGATCACAACAAAATGAAATGATTTTTGAACAAAAGATTTGATGCTGCTCCACCAGTTCCAGAAATTCTAAAGAAACACTGTTTCATACCCATTAATAACACAGAAATGATGATCAAAAGATACTCTGAAGATGGCGCTACAACGACATTTTCATATCAAGATTTCAAAAAATAGAGTATAATAGCTCAGGAGATATTAGAAGCATAACATAGAAAAGATATATTGTGACCAACAGTTTTAAAAAATGACTACTAATAACACTCAGTTTCATTGATCTATTTCAACTCTCAGGCCTGTTTCTGATGAACTACAATGCAACAAATTTATGAATTTGACTATGAGTCACATCAATTCATTCATATTTCATAGTGGAGACATTTCTGAAAAATTTATCCGATTGATGAATTATCATCACAAAAATAGTCATTATCTTTTCTATTTTTCAAATGAATCATCTTCGCATTATTATTTTGGCTTTTTGGCAAAACCAGGAGTGATGTTGAGAACCTTCCAACGTGTTCTCAAATTTGTAAGTTAACTAAAGGTTGTCTAATACCTCTTTCTGACACCAAGATTGTCATAACTACACAGAAAGAACAACTTTTTGTCATTTTTTTTCTATTTTCAGGATCCAAATTTTTCAAGAACCAATTTGAGACCATTTGAACGGTTCGTCGAGGTATTTTATAGTGAAAAGAGGCTGTTACCTATTGGATAATACTCGTATAGCAACTTCAGAATTAGTAGGATGCCATTACAATAAATTTTCCATCCTTGATTTACGGTTTTTTTTTTAATTTTCAGGATAATCTGATTAGCACTGGTGATTTTGCCATTCGCCATTCGAAAGCTGAGAATTTTCTACAAAATTTAACATTTTTTTGAAAATTTTTAGATGAAATAAAAAGTGGGCAGCAGGGGTGTAACGTTGGGAAAGAATGCCTCATATATATATATATATATATATATATATATATATATATATATATATATTTACCTTAGCTTTCTATACTATGAGATAGTTTTTTGTTTATAAAATACATCAAGTTTTGTGGAATAAATGCAAAAAAAAATCAGGACAGGCGGACATTTTTTAAGTTCTTTTACTGCTAAAAAGTAATCGAAATTTGATACATTCGACATTTTTTTATCCGGAACCTAAACGATTAAAGTTTGAAGAACATTTCTACCGTAAAATAAATTTAATTTTTTTTACGAGTTTTGAAGGGTTTTTACAAAATCGACCAAATATGAAATTTTAATACAGTATAGATATGTAAAAACACGGAGCCAGTTCACGAAATCAATGGCGGCGCGAGCTGCGAATTTCATATTGGTACCGGCAAAACTCCCATATACTTATTAGAATGTAAAATTGAAGTCATGAAATCAAGGAACATTCTAGATACGTAAAAGCACTCCAAATACTTGGGTATTTTCTACAAATAAAAAAGAGAGACTATTTTCTAGCTGCAAACGAGTGACACTGCGCCTGCTGCACGGTTGCACAGCACGCACAAACACAGTACGACTCGTAGCGTCGCGCGAAGTATGCGTTAACTATTCCACGGTATTATTTAACAAAATGGAATTAGACATAGCCTTATTTATAAACAGTACAGGCAACACGTCGTTAATCTTTCTTAAAGATACGCTAGAGAAAGAAGGAGCGGCAAAATCCTTAAAGGACATGTTGACGCGCTCGTTAAAAACGGGACGGGATTTCCGCGAGATAATTAACAAATCAAATAAACTAGGCAAATATAAGGTCATTTACGGGAGATTTTATGCTATTTAGTCAGCTTAACACCACATAGAGAACAAAACCATCAACCCTTACACGTAACAGTATATTATTTTATTATTGTTTTTATTTCATATTTTTATTATTGTAAATTTGTGAATCATATATATTTAAAACTTGAAATATTGTTTAAATATAACAAGCGAGTGTTAGTAAGTGAGTTTTTAGCTAGTTAAAATTATGTGTTCTCAAATTCAGAGGTAAACGATCTCTTGCGTTACGAGATTCGGGCGCGAACTTACCAATTGTTTTGCCGTGTATAGCCAAGCAATATATATCAGGCCAGGCTAGAACCTATTAACATACGCGAGCGTACGGCAACTGGGAAAATTAGTAAAGTACAGGGAGTTATGCGCGCAATTATAGAGATAACTTCGAAAGCGAGAGAAATTGAATTTAAGGTAGTGCCTGATCTCAATCACGACGCGATTCTTGAGATGGATTTTTGCAAGAAATTCAATATCGATACAAGGCGCGGGAAGAAAATGTGGCGTGTGTCTGAGGGTCTGTGGCATGGGTTTATGTGGGCAACAAAAAATAAAGACGATGTTATTTTCGCATCGCAGATAAGTGCGTAGGAATTTCATAGATAGGCGATAAGCAGAGAGGACAAATGTAGAGAGTAGTAGATAGGATGCTTGCCGAATAGCCAGACGGTCCGATATTAACGTGAAAGGCTGAGCATGATATTTTTATTACGATCCGACTCCAGTGAGACGCCCCACAGTGGGAAAAAATGGACAAAATTCGAGCCACGCGTCATTTTTAATCCTAGAGCCATGATTTTTTTAAACTCTTTAAAAAACATCAAGTTTAAGCTACAGGTGCGGAAATTATTGTATCACCTTCCCCTAAAGCCATGCGACCCCTAGAAGCCACCCCTACCAAACCACAAGCAGTCTAACTCATCTATCCCAGGGAACAGCGAGTTAAATCGCTTTATTTTTTCTTAAAATAATTAAGCCACACACCATAAGTCAGCTAACCACCTAACCACTCACCCCCCTACCCCTAGAAACCACCCCTACCAAACCACAAGCAGTCTAACTCATCTATCCCAGGGAACAGCGAGTTAAATTGATTTATTTTTTCTTAAAATAATTAAACCATACACCATGGGCCAGCTAATAACCTAAATATCTCCCCCTAACCTGCTTAACCCCTAGAAACCACCCCTACCAAACCATAAGCAGGCTAACTCATCTATCCCAGGGAACAGCGAGTTAAATCGCTTTATTTTTTCTTAAAATAATTAAACCATACACCATGGGCCAGCTAATAACCTAAATACCTCCCCCTAACCCCTAGAAACCACCCCTACCAAACCACAAGCAGGCTAATAGTATGATCAATACATTTAATTATATTTGTATGTATTATACTGTAGTCTAATAAATTCAAAAAGTAGACATTTAGCCATCGAAAAATCGTATGATCAATAGATTTAATTATATTTGTATGTATTATACTATAGTCAAATAAATTCAAAAAGTAAACATTTAGCCATCGAAAAATCGTATGGTCAATATTTGTATGTAGTATAATCTAAAATAAGTATATACTATAATCTAATAAATTCAAAAATAAACATTTCACCAACAAACACTCGTATGATCAATAGATTTAGTTATATTAAATTATACTATAATATAATAAATTCGAGAAATCTTCAAAAAATTCTGATAGAATTTCAACGTATTTTTGTATTTAATCTAAGAACTTTTTCTCAGTAAATTTTTTTTCTAAAGTCTATCATTCTCAAGTAAAAGATTATGGAAATTTTTCACGATTTTCCCGTGTTAGCCGCCATTTTATGTGCTTTTACCTTTTTTTTCTCAAAATTTAAACTGTGACACTGAAGGTTAAGTCTCGAGCACACGCTTTCTTCGCTCTAAACATTAAATCTTAAATGATTTCAATGTGAAAAATCGACATAAATAAAGATTTATTTTTTTAAACCATGTTTTATTGCTTGGGTTTGGTAGGGGTGGTTTCTAGGGGTTAAGCAGGTTAGGGGGAGGTATTTAGGTTATTAGCTGGCCCATGGTGTATGGTTTAATTATTTTAAGAAAAAATAAATCGATTTAACTCGCTGTTCCCTGGGATAGATGAGTTAGACTGCTTGTGGTTTGGTAGGGGTGGCTTCTAGGGGTCGCATGGGTTTGGGGGAAGGTGATACAATAATTTCCGCACCTGTAGCTTAAACTTGATGTTTTTTAAAGAGTTTACAAAAAATTATGGCTCTAGGATTAAAAATGACGCGTGGCTCGAATTTTGTCCATTTTCTCCCACTGTGTGCTCGTGGCGACAACGGTTGCCTAACGTCATGAAATAGTTTGTTAAGGAGATTAAACGATTGTATGAAGAAGAAGTTATAGAGAGATCTGCGAGTGACGATTCAAGTATACCAGTGAGGGTTCTGAATGAAGTGGAAACGTGTAGATTGTAAAGAGGTAAATAAGCAAACGGAAAAAGACGCGAACTTCAAGAAAAATATGGATACAATTTTAGACCAATTAAAGAAGGTACGACACTTGTCGAAACTCGAGTTAGAGCAAGAGTATTATCAGATATCGTTAGCGGAGAAAATCCGAAGAATCCAATCTGAACGGATTCCGTTCGGTCTTTTTAATACCCTGATAACTCTGCAGTGCTTGCTTAATGTCTTATTCGTCCTGAATTAGAGCCGTACGTGTTTAGTTATTTTGACGACCTCGTAATCGTCATGGAGACTTTTGAGGATCATCTAGAAGTACGTAGAGCGTTTGTTGAGGAAGTTGAACGGAGCAGGATTGGTAGTAAACAAGGAAAAGTGCTCGTTTTGTATAAATAAAATTCAATATTTAGGGTTTGTATTGGGTAAGGTCGGGTTAAGGCCAGATCCGAAAAAGATAGAGCCAGTGTTGAATTTTCCCGCTTCGAGGAACATAAAGCAGTTGCAGAGGTATTTAGGAATGGTAGGGTTATATTTAAGGTTTAAAAAGGGCGATTTGGAAATGAAAATGCCGTTGACTGAGATATTGAGAAAAGGGCTATCGTGGCATTGAGAAGAAGAGCAGCAGGAATTATTCTAGACTTTTAAACGCAGGTTGACTAAGGCTCCGATACTAGCACGTCCAGACTGTAATTCCCTGTACACGCTCCTCAGCGTACAAATAAACTAAAAAATCAAGAATCAAATACTAAAGTCATTCGACTTTCTTTTAGATTATATTCGCACTCGCGATATAACTATAAATACAGCGTTCGCTTGCGTGCGACGGCGTGGCGCCCGAATATATGTGTGCGTGTGTGAGCGATGACGTAGCGGCGGCGCGGCACGCGCATCCTCGTCTGCATGTATGAATGTGAGTGTGTTTTCGTCGGCTCAACTCCCGCACTCTCCGCTGCCTATATAAGGCCAAGCGCGGCCTGTGCACAGCACTTGTTCTCAGCGCAATGTTAAGCGCCAGGGCTCCAGCTCCGAGAGCAAGTCGAACTAGTTGTCACATCTTCAGCGCTCTAGTTACTACACACTCTACAGCAATTTAAACGTAGAATCATGAACACACATACACAAACTAGTAGTAGCAATTTATGCTCGCTAGTAAACACACTATTGCAATTTAGGCGTAGAATATACACTTGTTACCTAAAGTTTCGCCCACGTTCTTAAATTACGAAAGATACCCGAAGCTGGTAGCTTGTTTACCTAGAGAGGTATAGGATCGAACAGAAGTAAGTAAAAAAGACCCGAACGATTGGGAGGATCGGATAAAGCGACTTGATGCAGTGAGGGATTTAGTTTCAAAGTATATCGATAAAGCGCACAAAAAGCAAGCAAGAGAGTATAATAAGGGGTGCTCATTCTCTCTGAGACGCGTCCAAGAAGAAACTTTCGGTTAAGCTAGCACCAAAATATGAGAAGCCGTACGTAACAAAGAATGTGTTAGAACCAACAGTGTACAGGCTGAGTCAGGGACCAGATCAGGATGCGAGTAAAAGAATAGCAAAGATGGACTTTTCAGAATTAAGTCAGTGGATTCCGCGTTGAAACCCTCAAGAATCGTGACTAGTGCTTGATTTTCTTTTTTGTTTATAGGTCTTTACGATAATGTGGAAAATTGACTTGTGTGGCCTGACCGCTGCTAAAAAGAACGAGTTAAAGAAGCGTCGCTCAACGGCGTTAAGAAAGCTGTCGAGAAGACGGCAACAGCTGGAGATAGAGTTTTGGAGAAACAGCAGTGAGCTGCAGTGATGCTGCCAATCATCACTCAGCAACGTGGTAACAGGACTAGAGAGTGAGAGAGCAGCGGAGGCAACACGGAGCGCGTTGAATCCAGAGACAGTCGTAGGCGATAAAAAGTACGAGTCTATCGTGGAGTTTAAAAGAATAAAAGCTGCGGGTAAGGTGAAAGTGTACTTCTACTCATTATCGATCCTGAACTCTCAGTACCGATAATGGATTGGGCGGCACGCTGACCTTAATGACGAGATAAAGAAGCAACGCGTAAAGGAAAAGGAGCAATCCCAAGAGAAGCATCGCCTAGAGATAGAGACGGAAAAAGGGGTGTTTCAAGCGTTAAAGAGCTGCCGAGGATCGTCACCTTGGTCAAGGTGATAAACCATATTCGCCTGCCCGAGAACCCAGAGAAGACCGGTTGGTTGGGACCGCAAGATTTACCGAATCTATTCCAATGGAACAACGCAGTCCCAAGAGAGCGATTCCTAAGAGTTTTGGTCTATTGCGCAGACCTCTCGCAAAGTTACAGCAGGTGGCGGCAGTAACAGTGTGCCCAAGAGAGAGGAAGAAAACAGTCCTGAGGCTAGAAGTGAGGAGGCTAAGGAGTGTAAGGCGGCGAAGCAAGAGCTAAACCGCTATTTGGAGAAAGTACCTTCCCCATTTAACTTGCATTCCAACCAAGGATACGTAAAGAGCCCGGAGAAACAGCGGCGAACGGCACGGGTATCGCCGATCATGCAGATCGTGAACCGCGCTTCCATCCTGCCCGCACTTTCGATTGAAATCCCGACTGCAGTGGAACTCGACGGAAGTGCGACGAGGACTGGGATAGTGAAACGGCGACTATCCCACTGGCGCTTGCTTTATGCGTCCCGAGATCATCCAACGTAAAGGAAGGAGCAGAGCCGCCACGTCTAATCCGAAACCAGAACAGGCAGACAAACCGAAAGAAGCCAACTTCTTGTCGGCAATTTACCAAGGTTGAGTATTTCCCACCGTGCTTGGAATCTCGAGAAAGCTCGTACGCTGGCCCACTAATGCGGAGGTCAACACAAGAGGGCGCCTTTCAGATGTGAGCCGATGATAAAATTGATAGTTTAAAATTTGCGTTTTTCCGAAATCGTCATGAAAATCGTCATGAAACTGCGTTTTTTTATATTTAGACCAGTTTTTTGCATTGTCAGTCGTCTCGAAGGCTTTGGTTTTGCCGCACGTGGCAATTTGACTCCAGATTTGGTTTGTCTTATTCTCCGCCCATTGCCTGATCTTCCCCTTGATCAGGCTTTGACATAGTCAGGTCATCTGCTATTATATTCCCCTTGACTTCGTAGTGTCCTGGAATCCATAATAGTGTGACCCTGGCCTTGAGTGCTAATCTGTTTAGGCTCTGAAAACAGTCTCAAACTAGCTAGATTAGTACTACTAGACTTAGTAGTAAAGTTGTTTAGTGCTAGGAGAGCACTTTTGCTGTCGGAGCAGATGTAGATCCGCGGGTGTGTGTTGTCAGTTAGTGCCGCTTGTCCCACTTGATCACTGACAGCTCCGCTTGTAGTACGGTGGCGTGCCGACCTAGCAGCAAGATTGTTCCTTCGCCGCTCTGTCGTTGATACACCCCCGCTCCTGCTGCATCTTTCGTTTTGAATCCATCTGTATACCACAGGTCTCCATCATTTGGGATGTTTATTCTTTTCTACTATTCTTCTCTGGATGGGATGCTTACTCTATATTTCTTGTCAAACAGGAAGGCTTTGTTTATGGCGTCCGGGTTCATCGGCAGAGTCCCCTTTTCGTCTAATCCTTATAAGAGCAGTGGTAGCTCCTGCATATTGCCTTCCCTAAGCAAGTTGGTGACCCTATGCAGTGACGTGCAGGGCTTGCGCAGCCGCTGCAGCCAGTGTCACCCTGAGTGGTTCTACATCAAGCAGCATTCCTAGTGCCGCTGTTGGTATTAACCTTATAGCACCTGAGGTGCTCCTCACAATTTGACTTCTTAGCCGTTCAAGGAGGATGTTTGAGGTGGAGAGGGCCGCTTTCGGCCATCACACTGCCAAACCATATGTCAGTCTGAGTTTAAGTACGGCCTCATACATCCATTTCAAGGCTTCTGGTGACAGGCCCCAGTATCTCCCTATGACTCTTCTAATTTGCTACAGGTTGGTCGTGACCTTACCTATCACGTATTGTAGGTGTTTCTTCCAGGACAGCTTACTGTCTAGGATAACCCCTAGGTATTTATCTTGACTCTTAAGAGGCAGTTTCTGCCCTCCTAGGGTCAAGTTGGATTCCCTTTTCCATTTGTATCTTCTGGTGCAGACGAGGATCTCCGTCTTGGTCGGATTGACAGATAACCCAGTCTTATTGCACTATTCGTTTACTAACGTCAGGGCACATTGCATAACTCCTATCAAGGCGTCAAGAAAAGGGCTGCGTGCAATGATTCGGATGTTGTCTGCGTATCCTATCGCCGTGCAGCCTGTGTTGTTTAATTTAATCAGCAGCTCATCCACCACCAGGCACCATATTAGTGGTGAAAGGACACCCGCGCCGCCTTGCGGGCATCCAGACACCACCGTACCATTAAGTGTCGCGCTGCCCTTGCTGGCTTCTAAATCGCGATTTTCCTATATGTGGTCAATCCATTTTGATATTGGAAAGTAAGTAACAAGCCTGTTCATGACTCTTTTGATCACCTCTCGCGATGTGTGGTCGAATGCCCCTTCAATATCCAATAGTGCACCTATAGCATATCCTTTGGCCTCCAGCTGTTTTTTGATCATGGATACTGCCCTAAAGTGTGCTGACTCCATGAATCTCCCTGCTCTGTAGACGTGCTGCTCTTTATGTGGCCCCTTTTTTTATCCAGAACCTTCTCTCGAATGTATCTGTCGACCATTCGTTTAACGATCTTAAGTACAAAAGAGGTCAGGCTGATTGACCGAAAGTCGTTCGGGGATATGTATCCATTTCTCTTCGGTTTCGAGATGAATATTACTGAAGCTCCCTGTCACCCCGTGAGAACCAAGCCGAGCGTGATGCTTGTTCTCGCCATTCGTGATTTTTGCTCAGCTTGGCGTACGTCAGTCTGCGGCCCTGACCAGAACCTCCGCCCGACAGATCGCCTGTCCCTGCCCCCACGAAGCTGGGGAAATGCGTTTGTAAGCGGAGATTTAGCGTCTTCTCCTCTGCAGTAGCGTAATTCGGAAGCTTAAGCGTACCCAGGACAGCCACGGGATTCCTCGCTAGGATCTTGGTCATCCTGGCTATCTCCTTGCCCTTTTGGATGTTCTCGCACAAGTTTCTCCAGCTGTTACCTCAGCTTTTCTGACGATTTTCTGGTATATATCTCTCTGTGTTCTATATTGGATTCAGAGAGAGCGTGTACCGTGTTTTAGCAAAAGACTATCGTAATCAGAAAGATTTGGAAGAGGATTCGGCCCTAAATCTCTGAGATTTTCCAAAATCAAGGTACACCCTCTTACCGCTGAACCAACCACGCACTACCTGTACATAAATAACACTACTAGCTGTTAAACGAGTGCTTTTCCCATCCACCACCTGTCACAATATCAAATCATATAATTTTTATAAAAAAATTAAAACCTTAATATTTTAAATACCGTAGATTCTCCATATCCTCATAAAACCATGAATTTTCTCAAAACATTCTGTATTTTAGTTAGCAAGATACAAGGTTTAACAAAAAGTGTAATTTTCAGTTATACAGGGTATAGAGGGTGAGAAGCAAAGAATTTGAATCTTAATATCTTTAACACTAATCGATTTCATGAGCGGCAAATAAAAACTTAGCCGAGGTAAGCAAAAGATATATCTTCTTCCAAAATTTCAACTCCAATAAAGTTTTTTTTTACTCTCGTAATCGTACGACATGAAAAACCAATTTTTTTAGTTTCGGATTCTTAGCTCAAAACCTAGTAGCCAAAATGGCCTATAATTATTACAGAAAATATATAGCATCGTTTTGTATTACCATAATTTTTTTCAGAACGTTTCACAGTTTGATTTCAAAGATATTAAATTTTGTTTTAAAAACACCTTTTTCATCATAACAATTAAAAGAAACAGTTGAAATCTTGAAAATTTTTCAGGAAAAAGTAGGCGATTTAATCCTCTTCTAGATACACTATTGATGAATATATTGTATAAATCATATCATTAAAACTAGCTCGCCACACGCAACCTTACGGCTACGGTGGCTGACGTCTTGCATTGCGAAGCGATTTTGAATGTAACTGTCGCACTCTGACGCGAAAATTTCAAATAACATTTGAAAAACTTGCTAGGAGCGCATTCATCTAGTATCTACAAAATCAAAGGTATTTGAACAAATACATCATGAGTATGTAAGCACAGAAAAATTCTAATTGAGTTCACCTCCTGTTGAGTTTGCCATGTTATACAGTTCTGTAAGTATCGTTTTCTCTCTCTCTCTCTCTCTCTCTCTCTCTCTCTCTCTCTCTCTCTCTCTCTCTCTCTCTTGCTTTCGGCAGCCATCATACAGCATAAAAATTGAAAATTATAAAAAGTATTATTCTTGCATTTTACAATGACGGTACTAGAGAACCAAAAAATGAATTCTTTTGTGTGAAACAGAAGTATTCTTTACATTTTAGCCTAATCAGTCAAAAATCGTGTGATATTTTTCGTAGACGAAAAAATAAAAGACTTCCGTACTGTGGCTATTACTACAATTTTTCTCTTAAAATTTTTTTAATTTTATTTCAAAAAACTATTATTTTCTGCAGCAAGAAAAAAATATACATCAACGTTAAGAAAAATGACCACACGGGGAAAGTTTTTTTAATACACAAAACAATTTGAATGAGCATGACGTATTTGTACATACCTTGTTTGGCAAGGCAATCATTGCTGGTTAATGGTTGATGATGAATTTTATGTTGCCGCAGATCAGGAAAACTTCGTTTGAGATGAGTAAACACACCTAAGTAAACAATAATAATTCACGTTTTTTACAGAACATCTTAAATATTCAGTATGTAAAATCAGTCGTGTTCGAGAAGTGTTATCTGACACCTATTTATATATTGTATTGCGGATAAAGAATATCTTTCTTGCATGACACCGAACAATTTTGAATTCTTTACTTCGTACACTGAGAAAAAATAATCCTTGTCCCAAAGAATTCGCAACAGAATTGTAGCTTTAATTTCGTTTTTTACAAATGCCAAGTTCTTAAGAGTTGAGAAGCAGTCATCTATACAAGCGATCGTAAGAAAGCACACAGGTAAAAATGAGTTATTATCAGAGCACCAAGCTCTACGGCAGGCTCCCTGGAGTTAAATATGCGTGACTCAGCACGATACAGTTGGCCAAACTCGTAAATACTGCGATACTCACAAGTTTCAGACTCTTTAAGTTTTTTAGACAGAAGGTATTTCTTTGTCGGTGAGACAGCGGGCTGACAGCGCTTTTCTCACAGATAGCAAAATGCGACAGAGAATCGATCGTAGTCGGCGGGTTGCAAGTACATTTCGCACGTGCTCGTTATCTCCAAGAAAAACTACATTCGCATCAAAGAACATTGTATTATAGTCATAGGGCTTTGCAAACCTAGCTAATGTTTTCAAATGTGAAATTTGTTAAGAACTTATGGAACAAAACACTTTTAAATTCTGAAAAAAAGAATTATGAGTAAAAATGACAAAATTGAAGTAAAGCATTTGAAATTCCGTAGGATTCCAAGTGTACAAATGGTTTTATTGGGCTCAGATACAAGAAGGATGCTTTGTACACCTGCAGTTTTGGTATGAATGCAGAGATTTTGCTAAGAAGTGGTTTGGCGATGAATATACTGAATTTTTTCTTTTTTTTGTTTGCTTATTATGCTACCTTTTTGGGTATAAAACATTTTCTAAACATCACAAAAAAAAAATGTCAAATGATTTACTTTAATTTTGTCATTTTTACTCATAATTCTTATTTTCAGGATTTTAAGGTGTTGTGTCCCCTTAATACAACATTTAATTATCTGAACACTTAACTGTTAAGATAGTTTGATTTCTCCATATTTTAATGTAGTTTTCTTAACAGTTAAGAATTATTCTTTCTGCCAAGGATTTTTTTCTCTTAGTGTACTAACGATTTTAGCATTATATATTTGCACGTATTGAAGTCCGTCTAGTAACTTCCAGTCCACGAGATTTAAAATTTATGAGATGTTTATCCTAAAAACTAGCTACATTGAAATAAAGAATTCATCCGTCTCCACGAACTAAAAGCGAAAGAAAAAAATAAAAAAGGAAAGGTTACAGTTTAAATGTTGTAAAATGCAATCGAATCGAAATAAAAGTGCGTTTCACCCCGAATCTCTCGCTGGGCTTATCAGTAAGATGACGAGAGATTCTATCTGAGACGCAACATGGTAAACCAAAAAGAGGATATATTTATGGAATTCATTGAGAAGAATTACTAGAATACAGTGGAAAACAGGCTACCGTTCACCTAGTGTCATAAAGGTAGAACTAATATGTCGTAAGACGACACATTGACTAGTCATCATATCTACGGGATTCTTGATTTAAATTGTAACCTTTTCTTTCTTTTTTTTTCACTTTTAGTTCGTCGAGACCGATAAATTCTTTATTTCAACCTAAGAATACATACAAACATTAAGCTTTCTTAATGTGTGTGTGTATATATATATATATATATATATATATATATATATATATATATATTAAATACTAGCTAGTTTCTATAGAAGAAATAAATATTTCTTGAAGGCAACAATGAAGTAAATAATTTTATAAATCATGTAGAACATTTAAGTAATAATATTTAGGTAATAATGGAACAAAATAAATAGTTTAATCTTTATAAAGTACAGTCCGTGCCTGTTGTAGGATATCACGTTTAGATTGCCTTGCCGGCTGACGTAAGTTTCTAGGGTGGGCTCAAGTTTTGCTTTTATTTCAGTAAGCAAGTTATTTAAACTCAAGTATTTCTTTATATTGCTATTCTGATTTTGTTGGATTATAGGTAGCAATATAGTAGAAATATTTTAGTTTTAAGAGCAATAGTAGGGAATTCCTAAGGGCAAATGCTCTGCTGAGTTCAACGCCTTACTCGGCAGCGCATCTGCACTTTTTATGATGATAAGCTTCTTGGAGACGCAGCGCGTTTATTGCTTGCGCAGATTACGTGCGACAAGCACATCCATTAGGGATTAGCGAGGAACTCGTACTCCGCTAAGTGCGCACCCCAAATGAGGCCCAGGTATGCGATGGGGATGGCAGCGGCCATTAATGAAGGGTTGGTTCGCTCACGCTTCGACCGCGTGTTTGCATACCTGGGTATCGGCAGCGTTCCGTGTGCGATGAGCTGTATGGCCGCGTCTCTAGGGTATATTAAGGCCTTTAGCGGAGGACAGCAGTCAGTCCAAGTTCGGCATTACTAGCGATCATTTGCAGAGCCTAAATCTTAGCTCGCAACTATCACTCTGTATTTTTATATTTTTACTTTAATAAATACATTCACGCCTTTAGAAAATATACACTGCTTTAAGTTATTCAACAGATTTTCATCTAAAATATTCAACTTTGTCTTTAATTTTTTAAATATCCCTAACAATTATCTATGTTATTTACTCATATGAGCATTTATGGCTCAGTTTGTTAGGGCGCACGCCCTAATTAGCAGATACACGCTCAAGGAGTCGTAGGTTCAATTTTCAGTCAATGCTTTCAGAGATTTTCTAAGTTATTCTCAACGGGATAAGTACCCTGGACTCCAAGTGCTTTGATGCGGATTTTCTTTCGGAATTTCCCTTTAATGTCTTCTGAGTTTTCCTTTACTTTACAAGCGCACTGAGAGAAAAAGAGCACTAGCTCTGCTACACCATCGCTCAATCCTTCTGGGAATCAATCGCCAGTTCGTTCACCTACACCACAGTCGTCCACGATTGAAAGCTTCCTACAAGACATACCAGACGTGTGATCTTACAGACAGAAAGCACCATCTCTAAAAAGGGTCACTAGAATTGAGGCCAGACTAGTTCCCCTCAAGGAACAGCTCAAGGCGTGGGATGATTCGCTACAGTTTGAAACTCGCAAATCATAGGCAAAATCTAATATAATTTAGCTGCAGACCCAGATGACGGCATTGAAGTTGGAGTTCTCTAACAGGCAGCCGGGAAACAAAATCATGCCCCCTGCATTATTGTTAGGCCCTACGCCGATCGCATGACTCCTTAGTGGATTAAAGAAGATTTATTTATTTATTCACTTACAAGAATAAATTTACAAGGTATTGTGAAATGCTCACTTTATCGCATTTTAATATTTTTACAATGAAAAATTAATAAGATCAATCATCATAAAATTGGTCAACCGACATCCATTTTATTAAAATACAGCAAAAGATAAGGTAAATAAACCCCAAATTAAAAATCGATAAACAAACTAGAGTTAGAGTAATTGATTAAATAAGATAGAAACGAAAAACGACAACGCGAAAGCAAAAACAATAAATTCACGAATTATGGATTAATTATAGAACACAGCTCGTGTCGAATATTAAAATTAATATTTAAACTTGCGATATCCTAAACAAAATCAATGCAGAAAATTCAATAATTAAAAGGCAGACATACACAATAACGCTAACATATAAGTACAGTAAAGCAAAAGCAAGGAAAGGAATTCTCATTTACAAACGAGGCTAATACATATACATAGCACTGCGTAGCAGATACACAGAGACAAAAGTAACACTTAGACGCAGCGCACTACGGAGCAGAAGCCAAAAAGTAGACACACAAGCGACACCAACACTTTGAGGCAGCGTACTACAGAGCAGAAGCTGCAAAGTATACATATGCACGACACCAACACATAAATGACGGTACAGCACAGCAAAGGTTGAAAGAGAAATCGAAAAGCGAAATCGAGACGAGAAGGAAGAAGAAAACTAAAACCGAACCACTACAAAATATAACAAACACAGCACAGCACAAGTAGAGAGAAAAATACGAAGCCTACTGTACATCATGGACCGCGCAATAAAGGGGAAACCCACAAGGCGCGCAGTGCTATTGGCAAGTGACCCATAGTTCACGCGCTCTGCAAGCTCAAGGAGCCGCCAAAGAGGACACCGTGCATGAGCCGGTTTAAAATGCATAGAAAACCTTCTAGAAGCTTCTATGAATTTGCAGATAAGAAAAGTAGATCAGAGGCGAGTTTGACAGGAGAAGAGCACAAGGGGACTCGATGAACTAGAGGAGACGAGTTTTACTCTGGTTTTCTGATTGGCCCTCTTTGCAAGGTCACATACATTAAAAGCTCCAAATAAGGCAAGAAGCTGCATCCAGGCCTCCTTATTCGCCAAATGGGGCGTGAGATTTTCCTAGAGTAGTATGTGGAAAGAGAAAGAGAGCACGAGAAGTGTAGTGAGGTGAGGTCAAAGAAAAGAGAACGCGGGCATACAGTCAGAACGAGAGGATGCAAATGAGCAAATGTTGAGACGAAAAATTTGAGAGAGAGAGAGAAGGGGGGGGGTGCTCCTGGAGAACTTGTATCGGTAAGGAGCTGTAACAACTATAAGGAAAAAAATTGCACTTTCTAGCAAGGACAATGTTTGCGGACGTACACGAGTGCTCGCATCATCCGAGTATGAAAAAGACACTTTCTTCCTTTCTCTTTTTCACACCACACTTTTTGTTAGTAAAGTCATTAAAAGGTTTTTTTTTCGTGCAAGAAAAAGAGGGTGACAGATTAGGCATTTCAAATTGTCAACTTTACTAACCAAACAAACAATGCTTAAATATTTAGAATCTTTTGAAATTTAAAAAATTTTGTAAATTTGTGGAGTCTTAAGGTAGTTTACCGGAATATTAATTTTTTTAGAATATCGCTCAAACTTTGTTTACAAGTTCAATTAAGTGTCCTCTACAACGTAGTATTTTTTTACCCCCCCCCCCCCCCCCCCTCGCCCTCCTCCCCAAGCGACATTATTTTTAGAGATATTGAACCTTGAAATTTTGTATTTTAACTTGGAAAGCATGTACCGAGTCCGAATTTCGAGGACGTTTAGTTGAATTGCAAAGCGAGTTTTCTTAGAATATTTTTAAAAAACTAGCTTAAGGTGTAAAATAGCAATACAAATCATGGAGAAAAAGTTGGATAGGGCCAAATAGGCTTTTTTTAAGATACAACAATTCAAAGTTTTTATCCCATGCTATCAGTATATCTATATAGGTGCGCAGTGTTCCTCTCTCTTACAAGTTTTGAGAGTATGTTATACTCTAAACAATTTATATCACTATTCTAATGTTTGATACTATGAATTGTAAGGTTTTGACACTAGATAACACTGTATAATATCTTAAAAAAGGAATTTTCTAATAAAAACCCTAATTGAGCACCACTGCAGCCGGTGAAATATCTTAAACCATAATGATTTAGGAAGAACTACTTCCTTGAAAAAAAAACAAGTATATTGCGTACCAAGGGCATACAGTAGGCTTTTTTAAACTAAGTGTGGTGTTAGTGCGAGTTCTGCAACCACGAAAGGCCAGAAAAGCACACTTAGCCCTTGGTGCACACCATACTTTTTGTAACGCGTGTATTTAAAAATTTATTTATCTATTGCAAAAAATTATGCAATTGTGCGTACTTACGTTTATTTTATTGTCAACAAAATTTATGTTATAATAAAATTAAACTATTTATAATGCGCAAAACTGTGATAAAATATCCTTTATACCACAGAAGTAGAAAGAAAGGTGCCATTATTTTGTCAGATAATTTAAAATTTGAAATTTAGAAAACGTTTGGTGAAGTGCATCGAAAACGCGCTTTGCGCCTACGAAAAAGTGGGGCGAAAGTAGAGTTTTTGAAGCCTGAGGCGATAGTTCTTTTTAGTTTTTTTGTATGTATTTATAGATATAAACACACCCACCCACGCATACATACATACATATATCTAGAGAAAGAACACTTTAGCCTCATATATTTTCATTTTCGTATGTGTATGTGTGATACACCTCATATATGTATGTACATACCGTCGGTCAATGTGACATTGAACAAAATACAGATATACAACGAAATTCTACTATGAGATACTGGACGACTCTGCTTTTTTAAGTAGGCTAAGAAAAGCGTTATCGATGCACTGATTATAAAAAGCACGGTACACAACAAGGGGCGACTTGGCTTTTTCAGACTCGGATGATAGTTTAACACTCGTGTCCGTGTGAGTCTCGGGCGCCTACGGCCTCCCACTCGTGCTCAATTATCATCCTCGCTTAAAAAAGTCAACTTTCGCCTCTAGTGGTGTAAAGTACTATTTCACTAGAGTTTTCCATGCAGTTGTAGAAAAAAAGTGCTGCTAACTGAATTAGCAGATTGATTTCTCAATAGTAAATTACGGGTCTAAGGAGGAATAAACTTGGATAGTCCATATCTCGAGATATGGGCTAACCAATTTTTCTCTCTTGATTGGTATACTATTTTTCTTCACACCAGCACCGAAAATGCAAATTTCCCTCCAGGCGCCTGGGAGGAAAATTGTACTTTCGGTGCAGGTGTGGAAAAAATGTAAAAGAATTAATTTCAAAATTTGAAAGTATAATATATCGCGTTGCTCGGCAAAGGCACAGTATATAAAAATACTTGCCTTCAAGGCGCTACTGCGCCTTCTGATAACTATTGATTTTTATGATTTTTGGATAAAACAAATTCAGATTGTACATGATTGTTAAAAGGGACTTAAATCCACTTCGATTATCTCATTCATAATCTTAAAATATGATTACATTGTAAATAATTTACGGATGGCTTTAATAATCGTGTAAAAAATGTATTTACAAATGGAAATAACAGCTTTTATTTTTATTTATCTGTATTATGAGCACACACAAAATACAACAAGAACGCTCATTTGTGATTCCTAATAAATTTTATTATGTCATGGAAAACACCGAATTCGCAGCTTGTTAACAAACGGCTCACAATAAATCTAATTTAGGTATACAATTTAAGAAAAGGAAAAAAAAAAATTTAAAGGAAAAAAATACCTTTCTAGCCAAACAAATTAAAATACAACAGAAGAAACCTAAATTAATTCTGATAAAATAATAGTTTATACTTGAATGAGGTCAATCGTAATCTAGTGTTTCTACTTTTAATTATTCATGAATTAATCGATGGATTGATATCTAGCATCTTAAAGGACGGTCGGAGGCTCACTACCTCTCCTTTTTTGCATTTCGTAATTCCAATGGTAAAAAATAAAAACCCTAGTAGAGTCCAACGATAAGAACAGGCTAGTAACTATCCAGTTCTTAGAATTCAATCTAGTTACTACCTAATAAATGTCTCGTTCTTACGTTCATTTCTACAAGGGACGTCCAATTGACATTTAAAATACAGTGTGACATAAGCCTACATCGAAGTCACGCTTATCCGTGATCTAAGTAGTCTTTTTTGCACCATGTTTATTACATTCTTTACGCTCGTGTACTAACCTCACGATATAAAGTAGGGCTCCTTATGACACGGATAGGCGTGGCAGCGGGTTTGGGTAGGCTGTGCTATAAAAGTCTATATCACATTTATCGTAATATAATATTTTTTTCGGTACAATGAGATTCATTAAACTTGACACTAGGTAGGTTTTTAATTAAAAGAACAATAATCATTGAAAAACAGTTTTTTATCTTCGACCGCCCTTCAAAGTGGCTATAAAATTTTCTATGTATATACCATCTATGTACCGTTATAAAATTGGAATATAAGCACATGACATGTATATTTATGAATATATTTATGTATATATTTATGAATAGAGTTCTAAAATAAAAGAACTAAATAGTCTATGGTTTATGCTATCACACTAAATTTATAAAGTAATTTCCAAATCCTTTCTGGCTAAGTAAATAAATATATCTTAACGTAAGTTTAATAATGTACCTCGCATTTTATGTAGTTTCTTAATTTTAATTTATATACAAAATTACAACGGAGAAATTTATTTTTGCAAACAATTTTATACGAAATTAAGAAATACAGTGAAATGACGGATAGAACGCCATGCACCTTCTCATAATTATGATGAAAGTATAATTTTATCAATAATTATTTAAAAGACTTATTTTAATTATTGGAATTTAAAATCAAAGCATTCTTAAAGCCGCGCTTCGATATTTAGTCGAAAGTGACAATGGCTCATGACAATCCAAAATTCTAAGATTTTTAAAACAACACTTAGATCTACTAGGACTTTTTAATATTAATAGTTATAAAACTATTACTCAGATACATTTTCATTTATTTATTTATTTTTTTAATAATAAATTATAATTCACTATGATGTGATCTTTTTGAATTCAAATTGTTGTCAAAACGATTCAAACTTTTAACCTTAGAAAATTAAGCGCGCGAAGCGTGCGTTGGATTTAGATAGTTCATTTAAATTATGCGGAATATTTTTACTTCAAAATGATTTTCCTTTTGACAACATATTCAAGATAAATTGTTTTTGGTGCAAAAAGGCATATCTGCCAGTGTTGTAAGTTGATTTAGCTTTACTTAATGTTGGAATATTTTGCCGATCGGAATGTGCAAATATTGTGAAATATGTTTTACTGTTACGAGTGAAGAGTGCAACGAAAAGTGACGGACCCCGGGCTTGAACCGAGATCCTCTGGCTTGCAAGGCAGACGTTCTGTCGTCACGCCACGGCCACCACTGCCTTGCACTCTTCTACTCGCTCTCTTATAGTAATTAGACACCCGTGACATGTATCCACACGTGACAATACTATTTTTTAGAGATTTAATCAATTACTAGCAATAATCACCTCGTTCGCTAACGGTCGCTCGGTTGCATTTCAATGGACTTTTTTTTAACATGTAGATTGTAAATAAGTTCATTTAAAATAAATTTTCTAGGATTTGAATTTTCAATTATATAAAAGTTAATATTTTTAAAAGATGTTATTTAATGTTATAAGATTCTGCAAGGGAACAGATATATTTTAACAATTATAAAAGGAACCATTTAATTGATTTCTTATAATCTATATTTTTAAATTTAATAAAACAGTAGCATAAATTTAAAATTAATGTTTTAAGGAAAGAAAATTTTTAATGGTGTTAAATACATACGAATTTCCTAGTGCATTATGTGCGTTATTCGCCTTTATTTGTATTCATCATAATCCTATTAACGCAAAAGAATTATATGAAAAATATAAAATTACTTAATAGAATTGACGGAAATTTGCAAATAAATGGATATTCCTTAAGTGATTTTAATTTATCCATTTTAACCGCATGCATAGAAGAATATAACTATGAAGTAACATTATATAACAAACATGATAAACTAAATGAGTTACAAATAAATGTAGAATCTTTAAAAGTTAATCAGAAAAATATATTTAACGAAGTTTTGAAAAGTTTAAATACTAAACAAAATAACTGCATTTTTATTGATGAACCAGAAGGAAGTGGAAAAAGTTATTAACTCAATGTTTTGATAGACCATTTAAAATATTTTAATATACCATTTTTATGTGTAGCTTGGACAGGCATTGCTGCAAATTTATTAAATAATGGCAAAACGGTCCACACGACATTTAAACTGCCACTTAATATAACTGAATGCACAACATGTAATGTAAAACCTAACTCAAATGATGGTAAAAAATTAAAAGATGTGCAAATTATAATATGGGATGAGATATCAATGACATCGAAATTTGATTTTGAAGCAGTCGATCGTCTTCTTCAAGATATATGTAATGAGAAAGAAACATTTGGTGATAAAACTATATTAGTGTCTGGGGATTTTAGACACACAATATCTGTTGTTCGTCATAGTAGTCGTACAGAAGTTATTGAAAATTCTATTAAACATAGTCATTAATGGATAAATTTCACACGCATGACCCAAATGAAAATCTTCGTGTTTCCGACAATGATAATAATTTTAAGCAATGGCTATTAGATGTAGGCAACGGAAAATGTAAAAATTCTTATAAAGAAGAACATCAATTGTTTGAAATTCCTGTCGATACAATAACGGAAAAAAAGGATATTATAACTGAAATTTTTGGATGAGAGATAAAAACAGACGATAAAACATTATGTGATTAAGTTATTTTGGCTCCTAAAAATAGTAATGTAATCTCTATAAATAATGAAATTTTAAACATTGTAAAAGGTCAAGCTGTCAAATAGCATCAATGCAGCAGAAGGTGATAATGGAGAAAATTCAGATGTTATGTTACGGACAGAATTTCTCAATTCATTAACACCTAATGGACTTGCACCATATAAATTGGTATTGAAAGTTGGAACCATTGCCATACTTTTAGGAAATTTAAATATTAATGAAGGTTTTTGTAATAGGATGAGGTGAGCTGTTCTTAAGTCTCCTTCTAAAGAAGAAATACCATTTAATATGCGACGAAAACAATTTCCTTTAAAATTACGTTTTGCAATGACAATAAATAAATCACAAGGACAATCATATAATAAAGTTGGTATTTACTTGCCATCACCAGTTTTTAGTCATGGTCAATTATACGTTGCTCTTTCAAGGCACAGACTAAATCTAAAAATGTCACTACTTAACAATGCTATAATAAAAGGACTAAATACAAAAAAATAAAATCAAACTTTTACTAAAAATTTATAGTATACAAAGAAATTTTGTAATTTGTTAGAATTATTATAACTCATACATGGCAGCAGCATATTAGCATATGTAGCGCTGGTATCTATAATGATATTTTATGAAAACCGGCAGCAGCATCTATTAAATGCAGCGCTGATAGTTTATTAAATTTTTAAGAAATATAATTTCAATATTTTTCTAATTTACTTTTTATTTCGAAGGATGATAAGAGTGATTGTAAAACTATAGGAGACTGAGCATTATCTAACAAGTCACTTTAGACTACACCGAATTCCTTATTGCCCTGATGTTTGTATATGCAGTTTACGCATGCGCTACTTTGTATATAAATAGCTAAGGCAGTGCTTTTATAGCTTAGTCTGTTTTTGCCCTTTGGAGCAAAGAGGTCAGCAAAACATGAAAATTTTTTAGAAATATAATTCCAGTATTTTTATAATTTACTTTTTATTTCAAAAGATGATAAAGCTTTTATAGCTCAGTCTTTTTTGCATAGAGATCAGTAAAACATGAAAATATTTATAAAATATAATTTCTATATTATTCTAATTTACTTTTCCTTCAAAATGATGTCATTCGTGATTGTTCAACTATTGCGGACTGAGCATTAGTTAACAAGTCAGTTTAGACTACACCTTTTTCCATATTGCCTTGACGTTCAAATGGGAATTGCAGAACACAAAATTTTAAATATATGTATCACGCGTTGGCTGTCATTGGAATCAAACGTAGTTCAAGTCATAGAACAATATCCTTGTTTATTGAGATTTTCGGAAGAAAAAGCCAGTGAAAAATATCTCACTGCAATTTAAGTTTACTCTTGTTTATCCAAACCGAAGACAAAATTATATTTATTTCAGATGCGTAAAACGTTACGAGAATTAAATATTTTGAATAAACTTGTTTAAAAAGAAGGTGTAATTATACACTAAGTTCAGGCGAAAATAGAAAAGAGATACAAAAACGTTGTATGTTGCTTTATGAAAAGGAGGTACGTGACTTCAACGATGCTAGCGGACATAGATATTTTGAATGAAAGTGAATATTTACGTTACATGGACTTTGAATTAGGAGAAGAAATCAAAGAAATTTTCCAACTGCGAAACAAGAGACTTCTACATAAATGTATATAATTATCTGATTGCGTTGTCATTTGAAATGAAAAATAGATTCAGTGATTTTAATAACCCCGTGTATCAATCGGCGGTTTGTTTAGATCCGATAAATGTGACATCTGAAAGTTTTAGAAAAAAGAATCCTGAAATTATTATGAAATTATTAGAAACTTTTAAAATTTTAACAGATGGTAATTAGGAACTCATTAGTAGAATAATAGCAGGCTGGGACAGTATATCGCACAGAACATTTCCGAAAGGGTTCGTAGCAGCAGAGTTAAGTGTAGAAGAATTTTGGACGTAAATAAAAAATTTTAAGATTGATAGCGGTAGTATGCCATATGCAGAAATCGGCGAGGTTGCCTCATTAATTTTAGCAATACCACATGCCAACGCAGATTCCGAAAGGTGTTTTAGTGCCCAAAATAACTTAAAAACTAAGAATAAAAATAAAATGCAGGTACCAACAGTAGATGGGTATTTGCAAACGAGAGAACATGTTTTATCTTCAGCGAATGATGGTCATTTTGAACCTACCGAAAATATGCTGGGTTTAACAGTACGACGTCGTTATTACAGGAATAAATTTTGTAAAGGTAGAGTCTCGTAACAAAATAAAACGAAGGCGTAGATTATTATAACTAAGAAATAGTCATGTATTCAATGTAAATGTTTGTTACACTTACCTAAGTATTAATGTACTTACCTTATTTATACTTACGTCAATTTATATGTATTTATACTTTTTTATACTTACCTAAATGTAAATAAACTGTTACCTTGTTAATTGGAAGATCGCAATTAACCTTTTGAAAAGCACGCAAACCGCCGCGCGCAATGTGCTACTTCCCGGACACCAAGTGCGCGCTTCCGACGTCGTAATTCAGTTATTGCCGTCCACTTATTTTTTTGTTTATGCACACTCGCACCTTCTATAATCTCCTGCGGCAGACGCGTACCTACCACGTTGTACAAAGCCATTCAACTGTGCAGCTATTACGGTGAAAATATCAAGTTGCTGATATACAGCGCTGAGCCATAAGAGAATGATGCTAATTTCCGTGGTTTGATACAGAAAAGCTAATATGGTGATGCGTTGAATTTCATTTCTCTAATTTTTCACCCGGTACACAGAAGCTCCACTATGTATGACCGGCACTCCTTGCCAGCAGCATGGCGGCGACTGGCAAGGAGGAATTTCAACTGTAAGGAGGTAATAAAAAGGAACGGTGCATACGGTGTTGCTGCAATTTGTTAGTCCATCTTGCAAGAAGCGTGGGTGCGGTATATGCACGCGCGAAAGTAATTAATAATTGAAGAAAGAGAACATCTGCCTATGTGCCAATTAGCAATATAGAAATTTTACTCGTGTAATGTAAGCGCGCGTAGGCACCGACGCTCTGGCTCTTTGCCGGTCAGCGTCGGGACGAGGACTGCTAATATAATTATGTATAGCCTAATGCCGAATTAAAGGTATGTGTGCATAGATGTAGTGTATAGTGGCGGCAATTAAGCGCGAAAATGTGACGAAAAAACGCGAACGAGCCAAATTTATCGGTGCTGGGCTGAGGCCGAAAAGTTGCGCTAGGGTTTGAGAATCGAATTGATCTTCCACCAAACGTATGGTATGGCCTTCACTCAGCATACTTAGTTTCTTTAATGATAGATCAGTAAATTATTTTTTAAAAGTGATTATCCAAGATACCTGCAAAATAAATCATAAATAAAACAAAGACGTGTATTATAATAAATAAAGAATATTTATGTATTGAATGTAAATGTTTGTTATACTTACCTAAGTATGAATGTACTTACCTTATTTATACGTTGTCAAAGTATATGTGCTTATGCCTATTTTTATACTTACCTCGTTGTAAATTAACTTTTACCTTGTAAAGTGAAAAATCACGGTGCATTCCGATTCGTAATAAGCTTAGAGTGCTTTTAATTATACTATTAATATAGCTTATAATCGACATAAGCTGCGCATTTCCTATAAAATTCTCTTAACGCGTGAATTAATGAATGGATGCTTCAAATGAGTAAGTTGTACATAATTTGTTTTTCTAGAATAAAAGATGCAAGAGTAAAATGACTGCGAAGCTGTAGTATTGCTGTTAACCTCGCTCGCCTTCCTCCGCTATGTCGAGAACGAATACTCACAGTGCGAGAGGTTGGTAGATTTGAGATTTTTACCTGTAATCATCCCTCTCCCTCGCCTTCCTCCGCTGTGTCGAGTACGTAAACTCGCAATGCATAGGGTAGGTTGCTTGAAGAGTTTATGTTTCTGATATAATTCTCGCGATTGCTCGCCTTCCTCCGCTGTGCCGAGTACGAAAACTCGTAGTGCAAGGAGTAGGTGTGTTTAATAGTTTATGTATTTTAAATAATTTTGACGTGCGTAGGGTAGGTGGATTTCAGTTTGAAATCAAATTATCGCTCTCGCCCGCATTCCTTCGCGGTGTTGAGTACGTGAACTCGCAGCGCGTGGGGTAGGTAGTTTTGAGAGTTTATGTTTTTGATATAATTCTCGCACTCGCTCGTCTTCCTCCGATGTACCAAAAGGTTCTTAAGTACATTATTAATCTCGGAAAGCTTATAGAGTTAATGCAGTAGTGTAATGAGTTAAAGCGTATATGGTATATGCATTTCAATTTTAGATTTTATCCTCGCTTCGCTCGCCTTCCTCCGATGTGCCGAGGTGCTGTTTAAGAAATTATTACTCTCGGGGAGCGTAGTGTAGTTGGGTTTAAACGCTTCGGTTTTAGATTTTATCCTAGCCTTCCTCCGATGTGCCGAGGAGTTTTTTAAATAAATTATGGAGCTCAGAGAGCACGGGGTAGTTGGGTTTAAGCGTTTTAGTTTTTGATTTATCCTCACTTTGCTCGCCTTCCTCCGATGTGCCGAGGTATTGTTCAAATAATTTATTGCTCTCGCGGAGCATGGGGTAGCTGGGTTTAAGCGCTTAGGTTTTAGATTTTATCCTCGCTTTGCTCGCTTTCCCTCGATGTGCCGAGATCTAGTTTAAATAATTGAGATAGGAGAGCGTAGGTTAAATGGGTTTATTCATTTTGTGTTTAGATTAAAATTTTGCTTCCTTCCGCTTTCCTTTCCTTCCTTCGTTGTTTCGATGCATTGAAATTTACGGTGCGTAGAGTAAATGGCTGATCAGAGCATATGAAGTTGTGTCCAAAGCTTGCTGCATTTTGTTGCAAAATTGATACAATATTTATCATCGGTGACTACGAAATCCTTGTTAGTACGCAAGATTTTGGTTAAACAAAAATAAAGGACTGAAGTTTGCAATATATTTCGTATGAAGTTGTTATATGTATTATTTTACAAATCTTATAACAGATTTGTAAACAGAGACCCTAAAATTCCATGGTAGTACATAGCTTTTTCAGAAAACTTGAGTTATGCAGTAATTTGCATAGACAAAGTTGTTTAAATTAATTATTTTCTAAATTTGATATCAGATTCGTAATCAGCGGCCCCAAAAACAATTTATAGTACATAAGTTGAAGCGTAATTAAAATATTTTACAATTCTAGTACATAGCGTAAAAGGGGCTTTATCGTTTTATTGCATTTATATTGTTGTTAAAAGGTTTTGATTATTGTAATAATGTCTAAATAATTCATACTTCTTATATAGCTTATTATTCAACCGTTTTCAATAGCCTGTAATGTCGAAATTAAAATTTTTTACGATTTCAATAATGCGATTCGGGTAAAAGTACGTAAATAGAAGTTCAATGAATGTTTATAACTGTTATTAAAGTTAAAAAATTATTTGTTTACAGAAACTTTTATTCATTTAGTATCTAATTAATTGCCCAATATTTAAAATTTCATTACAGTAATTTTTTTATTTTTCGATTTTCAAACTATTCAAATTTACTGCTTTTTGATCTGCCACTTTTGACATAGCTGATGTGGCCAGAACAGTGCTTTTATAGCTCAGTCTGTCTTTGCCCTTTGAAGCGAAGAGGTCAGTAAAACATAGAAATATTTTAAGAGTATCATTTCAATATTTTTCTAATTTTTTTTTTTCTATTTCAAAGGATGATAAACGTGATTGTTAAACTATAGGAGATCGAGAAATATTTAACAAGTCACTTTAGACTACATCGATTTCCATATTGCCTCGATGTTTGTATATACAGTCTACGCATGCGCAACTTTGTACATAAATAGCCAGGACAGTGCTTCTATAACTCAGTCATTTTTTGCTCTTTAAAGCATAGAGATCATTGGGGGGGGGGGGGTAATTTTGCCGAAAGCTACATTTTCAGATGGATATTTTTTCTGAAAAAATAATGTAGATTCAAGTGTTTTTCAAAATCGAATCTATTTAATCCGAAAAATAATTTTTATTCTATAAGACATCCTATGTGTTTTTGTTATAGAACTGTTTTTATACAACAGCAAGAACATATAACTTGGAATATGCATTATATTTTGATATTGCTAGGAATGGTATTTTTTCCGAAAAAAAAGTTAGAAGGATTAATAAAAGCAACTATTAAGAAATTCTACATTCGTTTCATAAGACATAAAGGTATAGAATTGTCCAATGAAATATTGAAAAAAATCAATATGAATACTCTTAAAGTGTAATTATAGTTTAACATCCGTAAAAAAATAGAATTAAAAATTTCAAGTAAATAAAAAAATATGAAATATCCGATTAAGGGGCCGCAAAAGGGGTCGCGGGTTCAAATCCCGGTGGGAGCAGGGGCCTCATTCTGTAACTTCGTGGTGCGTATTACTGTGTGACGATCCACACACTCCACACTATTCACACATGCGGCACACACGCACTGTATCAGCTCAAAGAGCCCAAATGACGCTTTTGTGCATGCTCAAAATCGATATTTACTGCGTAAATGTAATTTTTAACTTTAGTTTCGTTGACTTTCATGGCACATACTTTCAATACTTGTGTATATAAGTTGTCTCACAAAATTGACCATAACCACTAATTACAATTGTTATAAAAGTCAAATAATAAATGCAAAAGAGCGTATTGGCCAGTCATTTGCGCTCTTTTTTGAGCTGATTACGCTGACGTAGTGTATGTGTGAATCGTGTGGAGTGTCTGGAGTGTGTAAGGACTGTGTTGATCGTCACACAGTCACACGCACAATGTAACCTCTCTCGTGTCGATTTTTGCGCAGATGCGCATTTTTTTGTTGTTGTTGACAGTTAACCCTAGTCAACCTAAGTCCTATGAAGATGCAAATTTGAAAGATTTTTCCTGGATTATTGTTAAAGAATTGCAGCCGGAGCTCGTATCCGCGGTATCTACGCATCATAATCTATCATTGGTAATTTTTTGAGATCGAAATATCATTTCCTCGCCAAGATTTAATGGAGCATCGAGACCATAGTTTTTCTCCGTTTACTGTATATATTAGTATATTTATATCGAGTGTGGAGAGGGACATTAAATCATTTTTAACAAGAGAAATGAAATTAAAATGCGAAAAACTTTGAACTGTTTCCGAATTCATCAATTCAGAAATATGTAATTGATGCAAATTAATTTTTAGAACGTGACTAATTAATGAAACTTTTAGTAATACGGCCGTTTATCACCTAAACCCCTTTATACAAGGTGTAAGAAAAAAATTAATCCACTTCATTTTAAAACGTCTTGCGTAATTTATGTATGCCCCCTTGCTATTCAGCGAAACGTAAAATCGAACTCTGTTATTACATGACTTGCATTATGCCTGATCACGTCAGATCTCATTAAGAATTTCAGATGAATGAGATCTCATGTATATATCTCATCGACTTTTCACGCTGGCAGAGGTCTGTATGGTCAAAGGCAAAAGTTGGCCGCTTGTGCGCACGTGCGTCTGCCACTAAGTCAAGCCATCTCCTAGGGTGCGTCCACAATTGAACGTATACGTTAGGGTTTACAAGGGGATTACGTAGAACATAATGTTTTGGGCAGTACTGCCAATCCACTGTAGCAGACTGCAGTTGAAACGAAGGAACACACCTGCTCAAAATTTAACTTATAAAAATATTTAAATTTAAATTGTATGGTAATAAATTGTAAAATTCTTTTTTCAAATAAAATTATAAAATGTTGTAAGAGAATGTATTATAATAAATTAGTTTCTGATTAAAAAAAAGGTCTACCACTGTCTCAAAAAAGGAAAGGAGAATAAATAACGCACATTTCCAAATGAAAATTTTATTATTATAATTAGTTAAATAGCATAGGCAATTATTACCATACAATCTAAATTTAAACATTTTTATAGGTTAAATTTTGAGCAGGTGTGTTCCTTCGTTTCAACTGCAGTCTGCTACAGTGGATTGGCAGTACTGCCCAAAACGTTATGTTCTACGTAAACCCCTTGTAAACCCTAACGTATACGTTCAATTGTGGACGCACCCCTATACTTATCTTCTCACATTCTATGTCTCCCCTCTACTTTATAAGCCTATACATGCGTTTCGTTAAAAGCAGGGCTGGCTAAAGCAAAGCGCTATGTGAAGCATACGACCCACGTATCCTGATGTATACAGTAATACGAAGGTCGGGTGAAGCATTGTCTCTGATAATTTTTTACTTTTTGCGAAAAAAATGTGGATAACGTAAATTTTGTTTTTATTCCAATTAAAAAGAAGATGTTTTATTGAAGTAGCGTTGAAATCATTTTTTCTAATGATTTATCATTGATAGTTATATTTATTCCAGCAAATGAGGGAATAAAGTTACTTCATTCCCGCAAATTCGGGAATATAATTTAAAAAATTTTGGGAAATATTGTAAAAAAATTTTCAATTTAAGAAAAGGCTATGACTGAATCGATTAATTTATTGAAACATTTTAAATATGAGTTATCTGTGTCTGGAATAATGAATGTTTGTAACTGGGCTCTAATAAGAAATACAATTTTTAATCAACTTGATACGCGCCTGGGGTAGTTCCCCTCTTCTCTACTGGATGCGCATCTGCTTTCTTTGTTGATTGCACAGCTGCCATAAAGTGGGACCATGCTGCTTTACAGTTACTAACATATTTTCAGACAACTCAGACATGCAGTTGCCGGTAAGGTATTCATACATACGGACGAATGTAATTTTTTATCAACCTACCACTAACAACGCATTTAAAAAAACATTATATTAATCAGCGTGTGTGTGTTTTTTGACTATTATATATTCATTGGTTTAAAACGTAAGTATATTACATACGTACGTTTAAGTATTATACAAAATACAATGAACAGTGATACGTAAGTATATTACATACGTACGTTTAAGTATTATACAAAATACAATGAGCAGTGATACGTAAGTATATTACATATGTATGTTTAAGTATTATACAAAATACAATGTACAGTGATACGTAAGTATATTACATACGTACGTTTAAGTATTATACAAATTACGATGAACGGAATGAACAATCGTTTTTTTGCACTATATTTTGGTAACAGCTACCATTACAGAAACTCTCGCTTCTTTTGGAAAACGAAAGTATTTTGGTGTCCCATAATATCGTTATTTCCTCCCAACTTACTGTATATATGCGATCGACAAGGGTGAATCCATGTAGTAATTGTTACGTGACATCTTATTGAACCATTGTCGTGATGAGGCTAAATTGCCACATCTTCTTTGACTTTTCAATGAATGACTTATATACATAGATACGACATCCTCTTTACTATCACGACCATCAAAAATACTGCTGCCAAGTCTTTGATACTTAGCTTCCTCCTAATCGGCAATGTTAATACGTAACGTATTCTGAATTTCCACAATAACTGTTGAATTTTAAATTAATTAAGTATAATAAAAACTATACGGAGCGCGTCTTACGGCCTACTTTTATGCAACGAGGTAAAAAAAACAATAAATCAGTTATTATGTACTCAGGAACTGCGTGATTCTATGCATGCGCTTTGTGTTCGTATGCACACTTGGCTCCGTTTGTAAAATATAAATGCATTCTGAAGCGGCGACAAGAGAAAGACAAAGGAGAAAAAAATCAATCTATCCATTAAATGTAGGAATCTCCAAATATCCTATTTATTACTATTGTGATATTATCAAAAGCGTCCAAGCAATTTTTAGCGCTATATACTTGGCATACGACATTTACGCAAAAAAATTCGATGGATTACAAAACAGTGAAATATGTGTATTTATCGCTTTTAATATTGCATTATTTTGATAGCTACTGTTTCTTTAATCATCCTCCAAAGGCAAAATAGGCATAACTAGATTAACAGAAAGAAATTGGACAGTCGTTGAGCCGTCCAACAAATTTCCGATACATTTTTCAAACGCTGTTGTTGTGCAATTAAATTATTGGGACATGCGGGCATTGGACATTATCAACGGAGATTCGGTCTTTGTAACGCGCAACTGAAGTTAGAGTTTTTCCTTTTTCGACTTTTACAAAGAAAACCGTGTACTTCGCAAGTTCAGTTCTGAGGAAGCCTATACTTTGTATTTCGTTAAATCGTTTCGAAAAAATATTTGTCACAGTAAAAAGTCATGTTTTCAGAATATTTGCAACTTTTACATTAAAAATTTTCATCACAAAATTCCGCGATCTTGAAGAACGTGTGTGTATACGCGAGAGGAAGCGACGGTACGAGATAGAGTACGTGCACTTGGAGGCCGCGAAAGAGAGAGAACGCTCGAAGCCGCACCTCCCCAACAAGAATGTACTTTGTGGGCTGGCTCTCGTGGCGCCCATTGTGAGCGCAGCGAATCTCCTTCTCGCTCGTTTTTTTTAACGCCGCCGTCGCGTCTATCCTCTCTCATATTTGCGAACAATCTTCGCACTCGTAGCGAGAGAGCGTGAATGAAAAGCTTTTTCTCTTCGCCCTCGTTCTATATAATAACGCGTACGATTGAATAACGTGCGGGGTGTCGGAGTTCACGCGCGAACAAAAACAAGCACGTTACATGTTACCTTTCCATATATAGAAACAACCAATTGCAAAGAGGTATGCGCAGTTTCACTAGACTTTGCACTTAGGGTTTGCGAGTGAATACTCACCAATATACTCATAGTTCAATCATTGCAACAGTAATAGTAATATTAATAGCAATGACAGGTGCAGAGTTGCTGGTACAAACGTACAGCCAGCAACCTTGTCCGGATTTATTTTATTTTGCTAAAAAATACTTACATTTATTTATAGTACTTATAGCACAATATAACGATTTTGTTTTTGTTCTTTCAACTATTATATTTTAATATTAAAAATTTGGTTCTAGCATAGCGTCTGCTCTACTTGCAACACGTCTTTCCACAGAGATTTCTCACTATTTGTGCCAATATTATTGGACCACAAACCCTAATAAATAAAATGGACTCGTTGACACCGGCGAGATTGACAGCCATACTTCAGTTGGAACCAGAATTTCAGGGAGATGTTGCTCCTCGTAATAACGGTTTGTATATATTATTTGATCGCCCTTATTTAAAGTAAATTTAAATTAATTAAAAAATTTATTTCAATGTCTTGTACAGGAGTAGATCCAGAATTCAACTTTCGGATCATAGCCGCTTATCGAGTAAACGAGAGGCTAATATTAAACGATAACGTTTTGCGAAATCCAGTGCAGGACGCAAGAAATGGTGCGTGTATACATAAACTTATTTATTAGGTGTAAGAGTTGCTTTGCAGTGTAAATGCTACAGCTTCGCCCTGGAGGTGTACAAGATCAATTCTATACAATTGAGGGAGTTTCAAGGTAATAAAAAGCCTGCTATGCTGTTGAAAAGTACTTTAGCGCAAATTACTTTTATAGAATCAGGATTAAAAAATTTTGCTCATTTCTAATTTTTAATTTCATGTATTTCTTACTAATTATTTTAGACGCACCTGCACCACTTTTGCCAAAAACCTCAGTATTTTTTTATAATAACAAAATTTCCTTGATATTATCCTTTACAAAACAGTGTGGTGCATTGCGAATAGCTCATACGTGTTTGTTTCAATGTAATATTAAGAGAAGCTTATAGTACGAGAGAAACGCTGCAAGATCGACCATTGAAAACAACTAATTATTCAGAAAGCTTTGGCATGCTTTAAGCATTAAAAACGGAGAAAAGATTAATTCTCTTAGTCCTACATTTTTATTTATGGTGAATTTTATCCGAATCCATACACTTTCTCCTGTCTGTAAAACAATGCGGATTCTAAAATTGTTATTATTGTGTGCATGTGAATGAACGCTTTGCCATTGAAAAAACGTTTTAAATTACTTTTTACGTGAACAAGAAATGTACAAAACGTTTTACAAATGTACATGCAATGTTATTTTATGTTTTTTTTTTTTGTCAATGAAATTCTTATACTTATTACATTTTATGCTTCATACAAGGATAGATTGAAGCCCCTTATTGCTCCACTTTTTCTCCGTTAATAAATACTTGATAAGTACTTGCACAGAATCAATTTGCTATAAATTTATATAAGTACACTGTCAAGCATTCTGGTTTCACCAACAATACGTACACACCCACTTATTAATATCCTGTATTTTGAAAAACTTACATTTTGCCGTATGTACAAATACTTTACCGCCAAGTTGCACGTCTTAGTTGACTGAAAATATTTCAGTAACTATAATAGCATAGTCCCACTTTATTGAACCTGTGCAATTGACAAAGAAAGCAGATACGCATCTAGTAGGGAAGAGGGGAGCTGCTTGAAGCGCGTATAATGTTGATGAAATATGTACTGTATTTTTAACGTACGAATGTATCTTTTTTGTAAGACACGAATTATTTCCGCGTTTTTTTGTATTGTGACGGCCGAGTACACGTCAGATATCTAACGGCTAATCATGTACTAATTGTAATAAGATTATTGTTTCAGCAAGCTGCCAACGAGCGCCGAAAAGAGCGAGAACGAGAAACGAGGCAAGATAGAGACAGAGAGAGTGAGAGCATAGGTAGCGCGGTTGCCGCCTGGCCGCACAGCGTTGGCGAGATATGACAACGATGTGCCGACGGCCGGGAGAACCGCGACAAGAGTTAGTCTCGCTCCGCTATCCACACGAGTAGCTCGCGCTACTATATACGCGGATTTGTTGTGAGTCCTGCGAGCATCCCGAGAGCGAACAATATTCGTCAGTGCGTTACCGACGAGTTGCTGCGACGCCCGTCCGAACTGTTACATCCCCACGTCCGAGACTGGACCACTTCCGTTGCGTCAAGTACTACTGTCACTACCGAGTTGTAAGTACCTGCACTCTCACTCTCTCACGTCGACAGGGTAATATCTCTCGTCTCTCTTTATCGTTCGTCGAAGTGTACGGCATTTGCACCTCCGTGTATAGTTACAATTGAATATACATTTCCTTATCTAAACTTCTCGTGTGTTATTTCCTACGACCCGACCTACGCCGCCTCCGTGGGCTCGTGTAAAAACACGTGCATGATCTAAGTCGGCCGAGCCGTGCCTTCTGCAGGCCCGACGTTAATTTACAATAAACAGGGCTCTTCTGGCCCTGGTTATAACACGGCAGGAAAGTATTAACCGAGTGTTATAAATGGCGCCCCAAAACATGTGTCAAGGTCAAGCTGTTTAACTCGCGAGTGTACAAAAATTGTATAGCGGCTACTCGTGCTACAGTGTCGACACATTGTAGACGTAAGTGAGACTCGGGAAAAAAAAACTGACCGCAACGGTAGAAAGTATTAGACAGCGTCGAATAATACGCGCAGTTTAACTTTGTAGCGGCAGGCTTCAGCCTTCAAAATTCGAAACGGTCAACGACCGAGCGGCCAGCGACAGCGAGCGTATACATTGTTTACATCGCGCGCCGCGAACCAAGAGCTCCAATTCTTACAGTGTCGCCCGTTAGGCAGGGAATTTTTGGCTGAGTGCGAATGAGACGGATGAACTATAGTCAGTATAGGAATTCAAACTATTGTATGGATTTTTGAGAATTCTTTTTGCACTCTGATGCAATTTTTATACTTGACTACTGTTTAAGCCGTAATCTCGCAGTCATCAAATTGTTGTGCTATTAGGAATGTTAAGGCATAAATCGCGATAATAATTTAGAAAAATTTCGCGAGATCTTGAGCCTGGTTTTGTGGAAAAAATAGCTGTGTAGTTGAGTACAGAAACGTACGAATAAATATACATATACAATCAACACACAGCCGCTCCGGCGTATAATTGATTTTTCGAATTCCCGTAGAAAAAAATTTTTTGCATGATAGAGGGAGTTAGTAACATTTAAATTCACAAATAATTTATTAAAGTGGAATTGTTTTTTTTACAAATTAGTAAGTTTTTTCTCTTTCTCAGATTTTAAAACTTGTAGCACAAAACGTGCGTGATTACTTGCTCTGTCAGGCAATTTATCGCAGTTCAAAAACAAATCATTGTTACCGTTATAAAAATTTAATTGAGTGATTAAAATTAAATCACACGTATTAATCGAAAAAGCAAACGTGTGTTCCAGTGTCGACAACTAACAATAAGTATTAAATTCACTTCGAGAGTAACTTGGATTGTTCAATCCTGAGTTTTTTTTGGTTGTGCTAAATTTGACTCGGCTCTGCTTCTATTAAATGTCAGAATACTCAACGAGGACAATGTCTTTAACTGGCTCGTACATAGACTTAAGAAGATCGCATGTAGCGATACAAGACCACGTAAGATCGATGGACACGAATACGTTAGGTCAAGCGTTAGATTTCTTAGGTTTGCAGGATAGGGGGGCTGATGATGACAGAATGCGTCGATTGTTTAGGTGCCTAGCAGGTGACTACGCGCCAGAAGACTTCCGTCCGTCGCTAACCCTGTTAAATTCGGAGGAGTTATTTAGGTCGCGGGCGACACAACGCGCGTCGTACATAACAAATTATATCCCTCAGGAAGTCAGCGGCATATTTGAAGAAGAAGAGCGGAACGCGAAACAAATAAGTCTAAGAATTTTGCACCAAAGAAATGCAATCAGCAATCCTGATGCCGAAAGTCAGGAGCAACAGGCGTATCAGCCTACGGATTGCAGCAATCCAAGCGGCGTCGAAAACGAATTCAGCTGGTTGGAACCAGTAACAATAGGGTTCGGTCAACCACTACATAGGGAACAGGTTCGACAACCGTTAGCAACAATTTTCGGTGGTAATCCGTGCGATAATACTAGCACGGTAGGGAATGAGGTTGTTGAGGAAAGCGTCGAAAATCCAGATCAAATAAGAATAGACGTGAACCCCCCAGAATTAGCGGATGAACAAGAGAGAACATCGAACGTCGATTTCCTGATGTATATAGCCATCGACGGCTGCACGTATAATTTACCGAAAAGAGTCGTCGACAACCTATTAAAGAAAGACGACGAAATCACACAGTATACGAAAATACGAGATGAGGCGTGCGAATATATAAAGAAATTACGCATAGCTAACAGAGCTCAGAGAGAGCCTTCGGCGTGTAGTACCCGTTTAAGAACATCAGAATTTGCACGGTCGAAAGAAGATGCACCACCATCAGCAGAGACCAAGAGTAAACACGTAGATTTTAATGACACGTATACGACTAGGTATTTCGAACCAACGAACAAGAATCTCTCAACTTCAGAATTAGAAGATAGCAACATATACCAGCAACCTCAGCGAAAGCTAAGTCAACCGTCGACACCACACAACCATACGCCTGGCCAACTACGGCCGATTCAGCCTCCGTATACGTTACCACAGTCGAGTTACGAGAGGAATATCTTTTCACAGAACAGAATGGCACAACAGGCACAAGTACTGACATGTCATCAAAGCCAGTGTTGCCAGACGTGCGATCAGCATAGAATAAACCAACCACAAAATACTGGTGATTCCCAGCAAAGGAGTGGGAATGCTTGGAGAGAGGGGGACCAGCCAATACGTCCGAATCGCCTGGTTTTAGAACGAGGGCCAAGCAACCTACAGACTAATACGTCTGGATATTATGACTCTAACCTCCAAAATACGTTGAGAGAAAATTCCGCCGATATTAACGACAAAATACGGAAATGGAATGTAAAATTCGGAGGCACGTCAACAGAAGATGTAGAAGAGTTTATCAGATTAGTGGAAGGTTGCACGAAACTAGCTCGTCCAAGGATTTCAGAGGAAGAATTGTTAGACGCGTTATCACACACCACCTCTTTACTATCAGGAAGAGCATTGAAATGGGCTAGGGTTGATAGTCCGAAATGGCACACGTGGAAAGATTTCTGCGAGGAAGCCAGAGCAACGTACGGCATGACAGACGAAGAGCGCTCACAACTAATTGTGGAGGCGAGTTCACGTACGCAGGGACCACACGAAGACGTAAACGATTACTACGTTAGCATGGTCATGATATTCAACCGTATGCCGGATGCCCTACCAGTTCGACAACAGCTGGATATTTTATATCAAAATATGAATCCAGAGTTAAAATTGATTTTCGGTCGAATGGAATTCGAAACTCTAAATGAATTCAAGAGTAAAGCTGTGAGTGCCGAGAAACGGATAAGAGCAAAATCACGTTACAAGCCACCCCCTACTTCGGAGAAATCTATGCTACCAGGAGCGGCTTATAATCCACAGGAGAAGGCAAAGAATAAAAATCAGCTGGCGATAGCAGCTATCTGTCCAACGGATGCAAAGGAGCCACCCCTCTGGTTCAAGACTTGGGTCAACAACAATTACCCTTCAATAGAAAAGAAGGATGACTACGGCCGTCAGAACCAAAAAGGGTCCAATAGATCTACCCAGGGTAAGAAGAAAACCTTTGCGGAAAATCAGTAGACGAAGTCCACAGTGCCGACAGATGTGAAAAATAAGTCCGACTCCAAGGAGGCCAATAAACCGTCTGGAAATTCGAGCGACTCAGCAAACAAGGAAAAAAGAGAACTAGCTTGCTGGACTTGTAAGTCACCGGGCTTTACGAAGAAGACTTGTACCAATTGTGCGGGAAAAGCCAAAGGGGAACAGTAAGCGAGATCCGTACTGACCCCGAGGTTAATTCAGGGATCTCGGCATCACAGTCGACTGAACAACTAAATCCGACTGCAATAGCACACTGTGCAGCGATCAGTAGTAACGCTGTTTTATCCGACCAGCGCTGGTGGCTGCAGGTGCAGGTAGGTGAATTCAGGGTCAGGGCCATTTACGACCCAGGAGACACTCAAACTTGCATCGGGGCTACGTCCGTACAACTAGCCAGTGCATGTAACGCAGAAATAAAACCATGTGACGGAATAGTCGCCTGCATGGCGGACGGTAAAACCTCAATGGTGACTGGAACAGTCGACTTGCCCTTCACGATCGGTGGACAAACCAGAACGCTTACTACGCTAGTAGTACCTGACTTACGTGAAGGATGCAATTTAGGCGCTGACTTCGTTCTACAATTCGACGCCAGGCTTAACCCTCGTGAACGAACGTTAACGGTTGAAAATTCAACCGAAGTCATAAACGCCTGTGAAGCGGTAACAGACGGAACCACTCGTCCGGTCTTAGCTTCGATTGGCCTGCAGGATTTGCATGAAGGCCAGAAACGGATGTTAGAAGAATTAATCGATCGGTTATTTCCTAAAGATGATGGGCCGCTCGGCTTTACGAACTTGGTGGAGTTCGATCTAGAGGTAGAGACATGTCGTCCGATCAAGCAGAAATTATATCCGGTTTCGAAGAAACTAGAAGAAATGCTCTTTTCTCAAGTAAGAGAGTTACTAGCAGCAGATATCATCGAGCCTTCGTTCAGCGACTGGGCTAGTCCCGTCGTGATGGTGAAAAAGGGGAACAGTGGAAAGCGTCGATTGTGCATCGACTTCCGCAAATTAAATAAAGTTTCCAAAGTAAGCGCTTACCCCCTACCTTTCATGGATACTATCTTGAGTAAGCTTCAATGTGCTCGTTACATATCTACGATAGATTTGAGCAACGCTTACCATCAGATAAAAATAAAAAAGGAAAGTCGACCGTATACAGCATTCAAGGTCCCGGGAATGGGGTTGTTCCAATGGAAACGTCTCCCGTTCGGCTTATCTGGTGCTCTTGCCTGCTTCCAGCGTATGATCGATTCCTTGATTACGCCCGATCTCGAACCACACTCTTACAGCTATTTGGACGATATTATCGTCTGTACCGAAACATTCGAAGACCATTTAAAAGTCTTAGAGATCGTGCTGACGAAGCTAGCCAAAGCACGATTGACTATAAATCGCGAGAAAAGTCATTTTTGTCAATCGGAAGTGCGGTATCTTGGCGTGCTCGTCAACAGGGGCGGTTTTCGTCCGGATCCGGATAAAATCGCTCCGATTATAGAGTACCCGACTCCGAAGACATTAAAACAACTGCGCAGGTTTTTGGGAATGTCGTCGTGGTACAGGAAGTTCCTCAAAGATTTTGCAACGATAATTGAACCTTTAAATCGACTGCTTAAGAAAGGAACAAGCTACGTTTGGGGGGAGGACCAAGAACGCGCGTTCGAGCAAACTAAAATGCTGATAGCATCCGTTCCGGTTCTCCACCGACCAGACTTTAATAAAACCTTCTGTCTACAATGCGACGCTTCTGGCACAGGCCTTGGTGCTGTTTTAACGCAGGTGATAGAAGGGGAAGAACGTGTGTTATCGTTCACGAGTCGCAATATGACTCCGGCGGAACGGAATTACTCAGCGAGCGAGCGTGAATGTCTAGCGGTTCTCTGGGCGATACAAAAATTCCGTCCGTACGTTGAAGGTTACCATTTTCTGGTGATTACCGATCATAGCAGTCTCAAGTGACTAAGTAATTTACGAAATCCAACTGGACGTTTAGCCAGATGGGCACTTGAATTGCAGGAATATGATTACACGATCGAACATCGCAAAGGCTCAATGAATGTGGTTCCCGATGCGCTGTCGAGACTTTACGAAGGAGACGACGCAGAAGAGACACGTCCGATTATTGCGAGTATTACACCAGAGGACGAAACAACTGACAAATGGTACACCGAATTAAAGAAGGAAGTAACAGATAACCCGCTAGAATTTCCTGGCTGGAAGTTATTAGGTGGAAAATTATATACCTACCGGCCTGACGC
This sequence comes from Nasonia vitripennis, assembly GCF_009193385.2. NCBI lineage: Eukaryota > Metazoa > Arthropoda > Insecta > Hymenoptera > Pteromalidae > Nasonia > Nasonia vitripennis. The sequence continues at coordinate 71,645 of NW_022279653.1, forward strand.
ATTCGTTGATGATGTTTTCGAAGATGAGAATGCTTGGAAATTAGTACTTCCGAAAGAGAAAAGAGCTCAAGTTTTGAACGAGTGTCATGACGAAGCGACGTCAGGTCATTTTGGCCGCAAGAAAACGCAAGAAAGAGTCGCCCTGTCATACTATTGGCCATCAATGAAAAAAGATGTGACAAATTACGTCCGAAGCTGCTTGATCTGTCAATAATGCAAAGTTGAACAAAGAAAACCAGCTGGTCAGATGGGCAGTCGCAACTTCTCGCGTCCATGGGAAACAGTTGCTGGTGACGTAATGGGTCCGCTACCAAAGTCCACTCACGGTTATGAATATTTACTGGTGTTTCAAGACATGTTTACCAAGTGGGTAGAATGCATATCTATACGAAAGGCCAACGCTCAGACCATCATTAAAAACTTGAATGAACGGGTTTTTCTACGGTTCGGAACGCCAAAAGACTTCTTTTCCGACAACGGAACAGAGTTCCGAAATAAGGCTATGGATAAATTCCTAGAGGAACGGGGAGTACATCATACGTACGCACCACCGTATCACCCTCAGCCTAACACCGCAGAACGTGCGAACCGCACGATTAAAACGCTGATCCGCGAATATATCGAGGGTCATCATAAAAACTGGGACGAACATATAGCAGAGTTCGCATTCAGTATGAACACGGCTACAAAAGACTCACTCCAGACTTCTCCGGCGATGTTGAATTTTGGTAGACAGCCGAGCCACCCCAAATCTCTGCTTCAACAAGAGGAGATTGAAGCTATAGCCAACGAAGATCAGATCGCTATATCTGAATGGAAGGCTAGGATGGAGAAGCTGAGAGAACTCCAAGAAGCGGCTAACGCTAACGCTCAAGAAGCGCAAGCGCGCCAGGCCAAATATTTCAACAGCCGATACCGAAACGTGGAGTACTCAGTAGGCGACGAAGTCTGGAAGAAGAATAGAGTACTGTCATCAGCAGCGGAGGGAGTGTCAGCTAAATTAGCTCCACCGTTTATTGGCCCCTTCAAAATCAGCCGTATACTGAGCCCAGGTATTTACGAACTAGTTGACCGAAACGGAACGGTTGATGGACCGACTGCTGTCGAATATTTGAAAAAGTATCACAATAGAGAAGAAAACGACAGTGAGCCTGTCGCAGCAGCAGACGGCTGTGAAGTTACTGATCAAGTAGACGACATCAGGACTACGTCCGTCAACAATGAAGAAATTGAAGAAGCGAAAGAATCTAACGCAAGTAGCGAGCGACCGAAAAAGCGAGGTAGGCCGAGGAATACGCGGTTACTTGTAAAACGCAAAACACTACCGGCGAAGATTGTAAACCCGACAAACACCGTAAGCGTCGAGGTAGACAAAGCGAAACGCAGAAGACCGAAAGGTTCGAAAAATAAACCGCGTGACGTTCCGAATAGTTTGTCTCCTAGGAAAACGCGAGCGCAAAAGGGTACGGTTGACAATTAAAATCATGCGATTAGGGAGCTTCATTCTTCTGTATACCGTCCCATTCTCCACTCATAATTCCCTTCTTCCCACATAGACGGCTGAACGCAAGATGGACGACATCTGGAAGTTAACAGAGGAGATTGTGCAACAAATCGTCGAAGAGTCGATGAGTAACTCGGTCGACGATACGCCAGCAGTACCGGCCAATGTCCCATCCGGATTAGAGGTGGGAATCGAACTGCTCAACCGATCGATCTATGCTATCCCGGAATCACCGACCGAGATCGAACTGAGGAAGCAAGCTCTGCTGAAAGAACTGCAGGTGATAGAAGACGCACAGTTCGCTCAGGCTCTAGTCAGAAGACAGCAAGCGAGAAACCGAGCGACGCAGCTCAGAACCAAGCTGATCGCTGCGCTGGAAGAAGCCATCGCTATTGGGTCGGAAATTAAGGAAAAGTATAGCCACCGGCCGGATTTACCTAAGGGAGACACAACCCTAGTAGAAACCGTGGCATTTCTAAAGGCCAAATGCAAAGCGAAGCCGCAACCATTGCCAGCGCCACTGGTTGTCCCGAAGACGGCTCCAACAGCCGTAAGGCCAGATTCGACCAGCCATCAGCCCGACACGACGTCGAAAACCACGGCCGCTCCAGCAGCACCAGCCGTAAAGAAACGTCCGACTCTAACCAACGAACAGTTGAACAAAGAGTTCGATCGTAACCGTGAATTGAAGCGTCGAGCGAAAAACAGGCTGCCGACTTACACCGAACCTGGACCGCAATGCCCCATTTGCGGATACCGAGGTATTGCTCGATTGGACGAGTGCCCCAATTTCAACGTCCATGGAATGGACTTAACGTACGACGACAAGTACAAGAAGAAGTAGAAGAAGAAGCTCAGGCTAACGGCCGAACCACTTCATTTCCTCCTGTACCTTACCTCAATCCCGTGCAATGAAGCATTTTGTTTTTTCTTATTTCTCTTCTTTCTCTCTTAATGTTTTTTTTAGAGGCAAAAGACTGCCGTACTGGCCAACGGCCGTATGTAAAAAGAGAGGCGAGAGACTAAAAATGAACTATTTTTATTTACTTCTTTCATTATATGTATTATCTAATTAATGATGATAATAAAAAGTCAAGTTTTCCTTGTAAAAATTGATATTTATTACAAGTTCTTATTACCCAGTTAGACATGACTGAGTGCGAGCTGGTACACCTGGCAGGGTACACAGCGTCTGGGGGAGGGTGTTGTGACGGCCGAGTGCACGTCAAATGTCTAACGGCTAATCATGTACTAATTGTAATAAGATTATTGTTTCAGCAAGCTGCCAACGAGCGGCGAAACGAGCGAGAACGAGAAACGAGGCAAGATAGAGACAGAGAGAGTGAGAGCATAGGTAGCGCGGTTGCCGCCTGGCCGCACAGCGTTGGCGAGATATGACAACGATGTGCCGACGGCCGGGAGAACCGCGACTAGAGTTAGTCTCGCTGCGCTATCCACACGAGTAGCTCGCGCTACTATATACGCGGATTTGTTGTGAGTCCTGCGAGCATCCCGAGAGCGAACGATATTCGTCAGTGCGTTACCGACGAGTTGCTGCGACGCCCGTCCGAACTGTTACATCCCCACGTCCGAGACTGGACCACTTACGTTGCGTCAAGTACTACTGCCACTACCGAGTTGTAAGTACCTGCACTCTCACTCTCTCACGTCGACAGGGTAATATCTCTCGTCTCTCTTTATCGTTCGTCGAAGTGTGCGGCATTTGCATCTCCGTGTATAGTTACAATTGAATATACATTTCCTTATCTAAACTTCTCGTGTGTTATTTCCTACGACCCGACCTACGCCGCCTCCGTGGGCTCGTGTAAAAACACGTGCATGATCTGAGTCGGCCGAGCCGTGCCTTCTGCACGCCCGACGTTAATTTACAATAAACAGGGCCCTTCTGGCCCTGGTTATAATACGACAGGAAAGTATTAACCGAGTGTTATAGTATGTATTAATTGGGACTAAAGTCTCTTTTTGACGGGCGAGTTACAATATTAATGTAGGGGGCTAAACATTTTTTTTGCCTGCTTCATAGAACCAAGCAGTTTTTAAAAAACGTCCACACCTCATATAAAATATGGTGTGCAGCAAGGGCTAAGTGAGTTTTTTGACCTCGTGTGGTTGCAGTACAAGAGGCCCTCTTTATGCTCTTATTGGTACACAATATACTATTATTTACGGAACTTGTTTTGGTCATTTCTGGTTGGTCATGGGAAAGATTAACAAAAACTAGGTATTCATCAGCCTCAGCATTTACTAATTTAATTTTTAGATTGTAAAACTTGTATAATTTGAAGTCGCCACTTCTGAGACTTTTTAAATTACCGAAATCACGTACCACACCTATGTATGTAACTTTTTAATCATGGTCGTGCTTTTGTAAAACGGAGTAGATTCTTTTTTAATAAACAACAATTTTTTTACCAATTACTTCACCGGATAAAACTCTGCATAACACACACAACTACAATGATTGCAGTCCAGACGAGTTAAGGAACTGTATTACCCTGTAAAGCTGGATATATAAATAATTCCAAATTTGATCATGCATGGGAATGATTTCAAATTGTGGACCTTCCTTACACACTCAACGAGATGATTTACTATTTTATTTACTGTTATTACTATTATTATTATTGATTATTATTATTGCTATTACTATTAAAGTGCTAAAAGAACATTTTTTGAATCTCTGTGTGCGAAATTCAATTTAGCCTAGCTGCGTAGCGTGCTTCGAATTCTAAATATCACTCACGCTTATCTGTTAAGAACGAAGATTCGCACGCTCGTGTCAAAAAATAGTATACGATACTCGTGCGCGTAGGTGATCACAATCGCTTTTTTGTTTTCGCTCGTGCGAAAATCGCCTACTTCGCGCACTCATATCGTAATAAACTATTATGAAAATTAACGACAACTGGCACTGAATGCGGAAATTAAATTTCACTAAATTTTCTTTACATGAGAAAAACATGACAATTGGATTCACCGTTTACATTTGACAAAGATAATTATCTGAAGATCATTGCATTATTCTCTCGTCGCCTCGATATACTTCAGAGATTCCTTTGAATCCACTAAATGGGTAAGCGACAGCACATTTCATTATTCGCGCAGAAAAGTAAAACATTTTATATAGCACGTTTCACGACTCAAACTAATATTGTTTGTAGTTGGAACAATTTTTCAAAAATAAAACTTCAAAACCGCTAGTGTTTTTGTACAATGTGCGAGTCTACACGGCAAAATCTTGAAATGTACTTGTCTTTACGAATGGGACTGAAATCAGCAGTTTCAGGTATGCTATTTTTTGTGGCAGCGGTGACGATGTACACTAATTGACAATATCTCGGCATATAGGATTATATTTGATGACAGCGCAAGCGAGCCACTCTTCTTTTTATATTTATATTATTCTAATCTTTAAAAATAATTAATAATATAATTTTAATTTCTAAGTGGGCGAATTCTTTGTCTTTTTTCTCTACATTACATGTTGAATTTAAATTTACGGTAAACGAGGATAACAAAGTGCAACTTCTTTATTGAATTCGTTAACTATGGCGCCATCTAGGCAAAAAAAAATTGGCTGCTTCTGGGCTTTTAACATTTGCTTCCTCCTAGAGGAAGCTTTGTAATAGTAAAATTTTGAGTTTCGTCAAAACTTCTAGAAAATACTTTTTGGTGTGTTAGTTCAAATCACGTGTTTTTAGAAAATGTCCGTATGGATGTGTGTATGTGTGTGGTGTGTGTGTGTGTATACCGTAATATTTCTGGAACTACTCCGTCAATATCATTAAAATTTGACATGCATGTATATTTTGGGATTCTGAATTCGGGAAAACATTTATTTTTTATTTTTCTAACTATTTTTTATGGCCAATTTTTGATATTTGAAAAACACTATTTTGCTTGTTTTTCAATCATCCCATCATTACAAACAATTCAGCTAATATGCATTTGAAAGAGAATAAAATTACCTACTTTTCCCCGTTTGGTCATCGGGATCGACCGCTTTGTTCGGCAGATAAAATGAAAAAGGTGATTTTTTTTTAAATTCGTATCTCTGATACTAAACATCATAACCTCACAAAAAAAATCATGTCGATGGATCATGTGTCAAACTATATCCCATTAAAATTTCAAGTTATTTGACTACTTATTTTTTCAGTAAAACATCGAAAACTGGAAAAAATGAGTTTTTTTTGTGTCTCGATTACGGAAGTAAAAAGGCTTTATTGCACTTGAGATTTTGGGAAAAAGTAGATATTTTGTGTGTCTTAGCTAAGTTCATTGCGCAACTTTCAAACCCCTATGGTTCTTAAGATATTAAGGTTTCAATTTTTTGATTCCTTATATCTAAAACAATGCAGTCAAATGTTTCAAATTGCTGATTCACCATAAAAAAAGCTATTTGCTGCTAAAATTTTAAACGATTTCGTCGAGCGGTTCTCAAGTAAAGGGCTGAAATGTAAAAACTGATTTTTCTCAAAACTTTTTCTTCCTCTTATAGGGGTGTCGTTGCACGTCGATAAAGTCCCTCCCTATGAATTGTCCTTATGCAACATGTTTTGAGAGTAGAATTATACGGCACAATATATATTTGTTTTTTTTATAGTAAAATTGTACGTGAGTTTTTTTAGATTACAATCTTATTCTCTTAATACGATAACTTTATTTTTACAATTTACTTTTCCTTTCGAAGGATGTCATTCGTGATTGTATAACTATAGCGGACTGAGCATTAATAAAGAAGTCAGTTTAGACTACACCGATTTCAATATTGTCCCGATGTTTGTATATGCAGTTTATGCATGCGCAACTTTGTATAGAAATAGCCAGGACAGTTCTTCTATAGCTCAGTCTGTTTTTGCCCTTTGGAGCAGAGAGGTCGGTAATACATGAAAATTTTTAAGAAATATAATTTCAATATTTTTTTATTTCTCTTTTTATTTTGATGGATGATAAGCGTGATTGTTAAATTATAGGATACTAAGCATTATCTAACAAGTCACTTTGGACTACATCGATTTCCATATTGCCTCGATGTTTGTATATACAGTCTATGCATGCGCAACTTCGTATATGCCCTTGGGAGCAGAGAGGTCGGTAAAACATGAAAATTTGTAAGAAATATAATTTCAATATTTTTCTAATTTACTTTTCTTTCCGAAAGATGATATTCGTGATTATTCAACTATAGCGGACTGAGTATTAATAATCAAGTCAGTTTAGATCACTTCATCGAAAAACAATTATTTAGATTTAGAATACAGAATATTTTTAAACTTTCTCTTTATAAAAAACATGTTACTTTTCAAAAATCGATTTATTTTGCTTTAAAAGAGGAGAAGCTTTTTTTTTTGAAAGAAATATTGATTTCGTTTTGAATTGAACGATTTTCAGGAGAGGAAAATCTTTTTGTTCTAAAAAAAACTATTTCTTGAAGTGTATTCAAAATCAGATGGTTAAAACTCAAGTTTATGGTACTTCATATAGGCGTCAAGAATTGTTGCTACAGTAGCAAAGAAAATTTTCATGTAAATGTAAACTAAGCTCTTAAATTTAAAGCTGAATACGTATTCTAATGTTTAAGATTATAGAAATATTTTATAATTTACTATTAAAATATGTAACATTTACGTAAAATAACCCTAGTGGAAATGGATTGTGTGCCAGTGTGTCAAAGTGTGCCAAAGTGTGCCAAAGTTTGCCAAAGTGTGCCAAAATGTACCATAGTGTGCCAAAGTGTAATCAAGAGTGACATGCTGTGCCATACTGTGCCAAACTGTGCTATACTGTGCCATACTTTGTCAAAAAAGAGATCCCCGATAACATGATGTCGGCCGAATGACGGCACTGAGACTGCACGGAATGGGCCACGCGTGACGTCCAGGTACCACTGCTCCGGGACACGGGAATGACGGCATTGTGCTCAGCACAATGCTGGCACGTGGTGCCAGCATCGTGCCGGCACTTAAATTAAGAAAAAAGAAAAAAATTATACCCGAGCGGGGATCGAACCCTGAACATTTCGGTTAGCAGGCTGGCACTTTACCACTCGACCACAAACACTTGTTACAAGTCATGGACAATTGTGTCCTTATATACTGCGAGTAGCTGTTGATATTAATAAAGTTGCAAGTAATCGTAATAAACAATAACCAGAATTATTATCAACGCGATAACAACATCGATATTCGCCGCTTATTTCGAGTATAGGCGCGAAACCTGCAGGCTGCTATAAATTCGGTAGTCATAAAAAAGTAGTCATAATAATATGATTAGCGAAAAATGACAACGAACAAAGTCCGGTGAATAAATTAACAAAATCAATCGCCTGAACAATAGAATACATTGAAAAACCTTATTTCATGAATTGTGCGACCGAAAATTTTCTAAATTTCGCAGCCAACAAAGCCGGCATTCTGCGGGAATTTGGAATTTCGAGCTGACATTCTGCCAGTACTCTGACAGGGCTGAATGCTAAAAAATTTTGAACACGGATCAAAGGCCGTCATGTAGCTCTTCAAAATGTCATCATAATGCTGCCATGAGTGCCAACACGGTGTGACTGCAAAATGCCGATATTCTGCCTTCGTTCGTGCCGGTGTCATACAGCCGGCACACATGGCCGTCATTCTGACAAAGTTTCGTGCCGTCGCAATGTGAGCACACAATGCCGTCATTTCCGATGATCGTCTCGATAATTGGAACGTTTTCAAAACGACTTTCAGGAACGAGATGCTGCGACTGAACGTCGACAACATCACAGCTTTCCACTATCTAAAGAAATCGTTGATCGGGGCGGCGGCTAATTCGTTGCACATTCTGACTCCAGGCAAGGATAGCTACGAGGAAGCTTGGCAGCTTTTAGGTACGCAGTACGAGCATGTTCGACTTATTGCTGCTTCTCACATCGACGCAATTCTCGCTTATCCCGTTCTGACCGAGGCTTCGCATCGATCGTTGAAGGACATGGAGACTTCAGTCCGGCAGCATTTGGCTGATTTGAAAATCCTCAAAATAGTTCCTACCGATTACGTCGTGATCCGTGCTCTCGAACGAGCTTTGCCGCCCACTATCAAGGACAAATGGATCAAGAAGACGTCCATCGATACGATTCCCGATCTCGAGTCGTTTTTTAGGTTCTTGCAGGAAACCAGCCACTACCTGTACGCTCAGGAAGGGGAGGCCAAAGACACCAAGGTGCCAGCTAAGCGGACAACCGCACAGAACGGGAAAGGAACCAAGTTCCGGCGGGGCAACGGGTAAGCTCGAGCACTTGTAACAAGTTCCTCCATTTCTTGTTATCATTGCAGCGGTGAGCACACGATTTATCGATGCTCCTCGTTCACTACGTTGTCCGTTCAGCAACGGTGGGATGCTGTAAGGACGAAGAAATTATGTTGGAAATGCTTGCGATCCCACGAAGGCAAATGCGAAGCTCGCAATTGCAAGAAATGCAATAAGAAGCACAATACGCTCTTGCACGAGGATCAGAAGGTAGATTCCTCGACGAAGAAGCCGTGACTAGGTGCAGGAGTACTCAGCACCGTGTCCAGGGCTCTCCAGTCTCAGCTCATGATGAGCGCTGTTGTTTTAGTTAGAGATGCCAATGGGGCATACATTGAAGCTCGCGCGCTCCTGGACACGTGTGCGAATGCGAACTTTATGACCGTGAATTTAGCCAACCGATTGCGTCTCCCTACTCGACCTTGCTCGATTCCCATCGGAGCGATCAACGATCTGCGAACCACCATGAAACACTGCGTCGATGCCCAATTCAAAGCGTTACACTCGGATTTTAGTAAGCGTTTAACGTTCCTCACCGTTCCCAATATAACCAGCGTCACTCCTGAAGAACCGTTTCCTCGGGAATCGATTAAGTTACCCAAGAATATTAGGTTAGCCGATCCTCAATTCCATCTCCCTCGACAAGTCGACATTCTAATTGGTTCTGGAGCAACGTTGTCCATGCTCTCTATAGGTCAGGTTAACTTGTCCAGGGAAGGAAGTGAGTTATATTTTCAAAAGGCTCAGTTAGGGTGGGTGATCGTTGGTGGCATTGATACCGATAGGATTTCCACGGTATCGTGTCATTTGTCTCAATTGGAAAAACAGCTGGTTCGATTTTGGTCTCTGGAGGAATGGTCCAATCCGGTTGAACAGGCTGACGACAGGTTAGAATGCGAGAGTTCGTATGACGACACCACTGTTCGACTATCTGACGGGCGTTATATGGTGAGATTGCCGTTTCGAAAGAAGGACCCGGAACTAGGGGACTCGAGGGCGCAAGCTCTCAAGCGGTTCCGGGAATTAGAACGGCGATGCAGCCGTTCACCCGGCATGATGGAAGAATTTAGTCGTGGTTTTCAAGAATATCTCGATCTAGATCACATGTCTGTGGTATACGACGAAAATGACTCGAAATATTAACTTCCATTTTTGATAGTCGTAAAGATCTTGAGCCTTACTACTAAGTTTCGAGTCGTTTTCAACGCTTCTGCTAAGTCGTCATTAGGTGTTTCTCTGAACGATTTGCTATACGTAAGGCCTACGATTCAGGATAAACTTTACGTTCATCTAGTAAGGTTTCGATCACATAGATATGTGCTGACCGCCGATATAGAAAAGATGTATCGTCAGATACTTATCCATCCCGATGATCGCCGATACCAACGTATCTTCTGGTATCGTGACGGTAGACTACAGGTTTACGAGTTAAATACCGTCACGTTCGGTGTATCTTCCGCCCCCTATCTTGCGATTCGAACGATCCATAGGCTCGCAGTATCCCCGCGCGGCTAAGATCCTTAGGAAAGACATGTATGTGGACGATCTTCTAACAGGTTCAGATTCTCTAGAAGATGTCTTGAAGGCGCGTGATAAGATAATCGCCGTCTTGAAGCGTGGTGGATTTAACATCCGGCAATGGGCCTCTAATCACAACCACGCGTTGGACAACTTAGATGAGAAGGTCCTGAGCCTGGCACCAGATGAGGACACAGACACGGTCTTGAAGACGTTAGGCGTTTCTTGGGCTTCAAAACGCGACGAATTGGCTATCGTCGTTAAACCCATAGATGTACCCCCTAACGTAACTAAGCGCATAATCTTGTCGGAAATTGCGAAGATTTTCGACCCGATAGGTTTAGTAGGTCCAGTATGTCTGCACGCGAAGTGGATCATGCAGGAATGTTGGAAGGAGAAAATTTCTTGGGACGAATCAGTTCCGCAAAAGTTGTTTACGCTTTGGATAGATTTCGCGAGTCAGTTGTCATCTCTCTCCAGCGTTTCTGCACCACGCCACCTAGTTTGCGTTGATCCCTCGCGAATAGAGATTCACGGGTTCAGCAATGCGAGCAAGAAAGGCTATGGCGCTTGCCTTTACGCTAGGTCCACCGATAGAAACGGGAAGATCACAGTGCGATTGATCTGCTCGAAATCTAGAGTCGCCCCTTTGAAAGAACAGACTATCCCTCGTTTAGAGTTGTGCGGTGCAGTAACTCTTGTGAGACTTCTCATAGAAACACTTCCAGCTTTAGAATTTTCAATTGATCGGATCGTTTTATGGTACGACTCCACCATAGTCTTACACTGGTTACGTAAGTCCCCACAAGACCTCAAGTTGTTCGAAGCGAACCGTGTTCGCGAAATTCAGGAATTAGGAGAGCGTGCTACTTGGCGATATGTCCCGACTCAATCCAACCCAGCCGACGCTTTATCCCGCGGACAACTCCCGAAAGAATTCCTGCGGAATGAGACGTGGTTTACCGGGCCATTCTGGCTACGGCATACGGAGGCCTCATGGTCCGCGAACATCGTCGAATCGACTCCGGATATACCCGGTTTGAAAAAGGGAGTTTGTCTCCTGGTCGACAATACTAAGGATCACATGTTCCTATCGCGCTTTTCAAAGCACCACATGTTGCTTAATGTCGTAACGATATGCTTGCGATGGCTTCCTTCGGGGCGACCATTCCGAGGAAAACCCATCACGGTCGAAGAAAAGCGAGACGCCGAAACCCGCGTGTTTCGAATCATTCAGCAGGACGCGTTTTCCGATTCACTGCATGCTTAACGAAGGGTACTAAGGTGAAGGGGTCGCATATTGCGGCACTTAATCCGTGTTTAGACGCGAATGGAGTTGTACAGTAAACACCCCATACTGCTACCCTCTAGGAATCACGTCACAGATTTGATCATCCAAGAAGCTCATGAGTCGAACTACCACTCCGGTGTCCAAAGCACTCTTTTCTATCTGCGACAACGGTTTTGGTTAGTCGATGCTAAAAATCAGGTTCGTCATGTTATCCGCAAATGTGTCACGTGCATAAGACACAAACCCACTCCGCTTCACTGTAAGATGGCAGATCTCCCGACCGCTAGGGTCACCGAATCTCCCGCTTTTTCTCATGTAGGCGTAGATTTTTTCGGCCCCATTTCCATTAAAGAGAAAAAGCGGTATAATCGAACGACCCTTAAGGCGTACGGTTGCGTTATCGTATGTATGGCTACAAAGGCAGTAACCATAGAAATGACTAGCGACTTGACAACCGAAGGATTTCTAGGCGCGTTCGCTCGATTCATAGGACGTAGAGGTATCCCCCAGCACGTTTACTATGACAACGGGACTAACTTCGTTGGGGCAAACAATTAGCTTAGGGAACTCTTCGCACTCATCAATTCCGAGGAGTTCAAGTCTAAAGTAAATGCCAAGGCTCTTTCTTTAGATATCCAATGGCATTTTAATCCGCCATTATCTCCACATTTCGGGAGTCTGTGGGAGGCCGCGGTAAAATCATTTAAACATCACTTTAAACGCGTAGTGGGTGGGCAACTTCTTACTTTCGAGGAACTCTATACGCTTGCGATAGAAATAGAAGCGATTTTAAATTTCCGACCTCTTTGGTCGATCTCTGCCGACCCCAACGACCCGATAGCGTTAACCCCAGCGCATATTCTAATAGGTAGGCCTCTTACTGTTTTACCCAATGCTGATCTGACTTCCATTCCAGATAACCGACTGTCCGTTTGGAAGTTCATCACCAAGGCCAGACAGGACTTCTGGAAGCGATGGCATTTGGAATATCTTCAAAAATGGCATGACTCTACTGGAGAACTGCGCAAAGGGATGGTCGTTATCCTGATCGACAAGACTCAACCTTTTACGCAGTGGCAGCTGGCGTTCGTCAAGGAGGTGCACCCGGGGACTGACGGACTCGCGCGAGTCGCCACCGTTCCAACATCTCGAGGAACATTGAAGCGGAACATCACTCAGCTGTGCCCACTTCCCACGTCTTCAACGGAAGAAGCTGATTGAACACACATTCACACACATACACTCAATCGCAGGCTACGCCTCCGAACGACATACTCTCGAACGACGATTTCGTTTGCTCGCATAACTCGCAACGGGGGGAGGATGTTCCGTCGAGACCCGAGGAGAAGAGTTCCGCCGTGAAAACGGCGTCGAGCGAACTCCGCGAGGTCGACGTAGAGCCCGTGGCGCCATCTCCCGTGCTCAAGTTGAGTAAGCGACTTCGCGACTTGCTGCGCTCGCCGACAGCGCCGCCGGCCTCGTGTCGCATGCGGTCGGATGAGCGCCGAGTCAGTACTCGATAAGACGCCAAGCCGTTGATAGCTCACGCTGTCTAGCTAAGCGACGAATTGATTTCGACCTCACGAATTTGCTCGTACGAAACGTCCACCGAAGTGTTGTGGTGCTGGTGCTTCCGCTGATCTCTCTTTATCTCTCTCTCTCTCTCTCTCTCTCTCTCTCTCTCTCTCTCTCTCTCTCTCTCTCTCTCTCTGGATATCTTGGTATTGGTGTCTCTCATTCTCTCTGTCTCTTTCGCTCTATCTCAGCTTGCACGCCGTGCTTGACTCGCGACCGGTTCCGCGAACGTGGTTACGCGCACGTCGAATCGTGCAAGTCGGTAGAACTGCGCTACCGACTTGAGTCAGCGGAACTGCGCCGCTGACACGAAGTGAAAACTCTCTTTGATGGTGATCGAGTACACGATCCACACACACACTTACAGTCCACACTTCTTTGTTCCGCAGCTTGTAATATCTTCGAGAGGGGTTTTATGCCGGACGGCTTTCCCCTCTCATTCTGAGCGTATCAAATCACTCTCGTTTTCGCTCAAATCGACTTCTTTACTCTTCTCCCATACCTCTTCCTATTCGAATAACAAAACACGAACAAGCGGGAATCCACGCCTAAGGGGCTTCCCGCGCGACAATTCAACACTTTGACACACTTTAGCATACTTTGGCACACTTTGGCACACCCAATTATTTCCACTAGGGAAGGTGAATATAACAAATCCTTTTTTTCCATAGTGTGCTTTTATTATCGGCGTTATTTAAGAGTTTAAGTACATGAAATTTTAATTGTTTTGTAAATAATAATAAATACGTAAGAGGTTTCTATTCAACTAAAATCATGTTTTGAAATACAAAATTGATCTCATACAGTCATCAGTAGAAAATTATTCGATCCAGGCATCTCCTAATACTTACGATAAGTTGTGCGATCTTATGTAAATTAATACGTAGTGTAGATTAATGGAAAAAAGATGACAACCACTACTTTATAAAAAAGACATAGTTTTTAGATACGTACATAACACGTTATATTTATTGCAATTATAATGATCATTAATTTAAAAAAGCTTTCTCTTAAAGAAAGCAAAAGTTTGATACCTAAAGACGGTATATTTCTGTTGTTATCGGTTCGTTCGTGGAATGAAATTGTAAATGTTGATTGAAATATTTTTTTGTCTGAATACAGTAATAATCATATTATATCTATATAAACTTAAAAACTTTGCATTTAAAGTTAATAATGTACCCATAACTGCGAAAGTATATCCGAAATAAGTGATGATATATTACTAGTCAGAATAATAATTACTTTTATATGAATGAGGCTAATATTTTCACTTTAAAAAGTGATGGGCTTTGTTGCGAAGCATTTATTAGAATTATAAACGTGAATTGTATTACATAACCTACACACGCTTCGAATAGTTAGTGGTCAACAAACTGCAAAATTAAAACTTTTTCTGGATAGATGTAATTGATGACATAATAAGGAGTGCGCGAAGCACATTAATATTTCCTAGTCTTAATAAGAGTAATAAGAGTACTGATTTATAATTGTACTTCATATGATAGTGTATCCTAATTGTACATATATATATATATATATATATATATATATATATATATATATATATATATAAGGCTTACAATTCATTAGTTTAAGTTGAGAAAACATCAGTCTCATGCAAACAATAAACAATTTGTACATGTTATACGTCGAAAAACATGTACAAAAATAGCACTAATTGCTGTCGAACAAATAATATTATCTATGTGTAAGAGGAAAAAGAAGAGTGAGCACTTAAAAGCATATATCAAAAAATTGCGGTCGAGATAAAAAGTAAGTTTAAGTATTGAATATTGACAAAATTCGCTGAAAAAATGGTTTCCATAAAAAATTACTAAACAGTATAGTAATTGCGAGAGTCTTGTAATCTTTAATATACTGTTTAGTAATTTATTAATTATTTATAGAAAGTATGAGCAAAATCGTATACGTTTCGAGTCTGCCCTAGTGTTACTCAACAGTGTAGTAGAAGTTTCTTAACCGTTTTTTTCTCTGTAATAGTGTATCTCAAAAAAAATTAACTTTTGAAAATGGTTAGGCGAGGTTGATATAATTCTCAACGAAATTACAGATAGAAAAGAACTGAGATCAATCAAACGAAGTCAAGTTTATCATATTTAATCATAATGAAGCGAGGAGCAACTCTCGCCAAGAAAATTACTACGTAACTTGCCATGCCCGTTTCATTGTACTTATGGTGTTTGTATGACGTTCTAATACATGAAAAGAAAATTTCAGTTGTCCACTAATAAACAAAGTGAAACGGGCATGGCAAGTTAAATGTCTAGGTGTAAAAATCATTTGAACGCGGTGTCCAGGTGTACAGGGTGGTCGATGACAACGTCTAGGAGGTGCGCTCCGTGGTTTTTGGTGTCAATATAAAGAATATTCAAGGGCGGTGTCCAAGTGTACAGGGTAGCCGATGACGAGGTCTAGGTGAAGCTGTCCGTGGTTTTTGGTGTCTAAGTGTGAAAATCATTCAAGAGCAGTATTTAGGTTACAGGATGGCGGATGTTATATTATATAAATGTTTATATTATATAAATGACAGCGTTTTTTTTTGACAACTTCTAGTTAAAATCACTGATTAGCACACGAATGTAATAATATATAAAAATTACTTAGAAACAATTATGGAAAGTATCGTTTTTCTTAAAAGTAAAATCTCGGATACCAATATAGAAGTAAATAGTGTCGCGGGCGCCAAAGCTTCGTCTGCTTCTCAAACTCGCCTACCGCGTCACTTAATAAAGCAAAGTCATTGAACAGATTATTTAAAACTTGATCACTGTTCTTAATCATAGGTGCATTCATTCAGTCGAAATCATTGCATGCTTGAACAAAGTAACAACTCGACGCGCACTTAAGGTAGTTCACCAAATGATTAATTTTTTTTTAGAATATCGTTAAAATTTCATGTATATGTTTAAATGTTCTTTATAGCAATAATTTTTAACCCCTTAAGTGGCATTACATTTCGAGCTATTAAGCTCCCAACTTTAGTATATCATGTAAAGCCTATAAACTCTAAATATAAGAAACGTTTCGTTAAATTGCGAAGAAAGCTTTCTAAGTAACAATACGAATTATAGTAAAAAAGTTGGCTAGCGCAAATAATGATTCGTTTGAGATGCAACAATTTATAGTTTGCATCACGTGCCATCAGTATATCAATACATATAGGTTCGCAGTGTCTCTCTCTCTCTCTCTCTCTCTCTCTCTCTCTCTCTCTCTCTCTCTCTCTCTCTCTCTCTTACAAGTTTTAAAATTATTTTATACCCTAAACAATTTATATCACCTTTCTAATGATTGATACTTATAATCGTAAGATTCTGAAATTAGATAACAAATATCTTAAAGGGGATTTTCTAATAAAAGCCCTAGCTGAGCTACAGTCGGTGAACTACTGTAAAGAAGGTCCCATTTCCACGTACAATTTATTTGATGATAAATGTAATATAAAATAAATTCATTATGTTTAAATGATTCTATATTTGCAAGAATAGTAATAGATATGAATAGTATACGTATTTTTGAAGTAAATAGACTTCACAAGCTACGGAAACAGCAACCTTAATATAAAGAAATAATACATTTTTTCCCTGGTAGAAAATTAATATTATTTTTAGGCAAAATTTCTGGTCAAAATTTTTTGCAATTAGACATATTTTTTAGAAGTATTTTTAGGAACAGCTGATATTTTCCTATATATACAGCTTCTTCAATGAGGAATACTATAATGCGTCGTAATAGTACTACCATTATGTGAATGTTTAAATTGAAAAAATTGAAATATATATTTGTACATGTATCGTACATTATTTTATAGCACTGATTAGCATAAATCCACTGTCACGCAATAAAGGACTACTTATGCCACGGATAGAGTGACACAAATGCGGATTTATACAGTATTATAAATACTTTCAACCAGAGTATTGATTAGCTACAATACACTCAGAAAAAGGCAATTTTTTCAGTAAGAGGATTTGATCTTTCTAAATTTCTTTTATACAAAAGCAGTATTTTGTATTGACGTAAAAGGAATCATTACACAACAAAAGTATTAACTACTTAGTGCAAATCGTGCATTCTCCATAAAATAAATTCCACGATCGATTCTTTGTATAGTAAACATAATTATAAGAATGGATATTTCTGCAACATAAACTTCTGTTTTCTTAGTGTAGTTTTGATATCGACACATTTGACTGATGTCAAATAAATATATTTTAATTGATTATTTAGGCAGAATTGGCTTCTTTATTGGAAAAAAGGAAAAAGCTAGATGAAGAGATTAAGAGACTAAAAGGTATAGTGATTTTAATAAAATTTAGAGTCATATACATTAGCAACCAAATACTTTTGATACTTGCCCTCCGCAATATAATTATCCATCAAGTTTCAAGTTATTATAATAATATGTCGCTGAGAAAACCTTGAAAAATATGAAAAATCGCATTTTTCAAGGTTGTCTCTGTGACATATTATTATAATAGCTTAAAACTTTGCACAATAATAGATAATTATATTGCGGAGGGCGAGTAACTCTTGGTTTTTTTGTAATTTTGCTTTATCCAAATATTATAAGTAAATTAATTATTTTTTCGTCTGCTATTCTGTGGTGCGAAATTTAAATTTTTAATTGACTATGGGACCCCTTTAAGCAA
Organism: Nasonia vitripennis; assembly: GCF_009193385.2. NCBI lineage: Eukaryota > Metazoa > Arthropoda > Insecta > Hymenoptera > Pteromalidae > Nasonia > Nasonia vitripennis. Next base: position 89,511 of record NW_022279653.1, read on the forward strand.
TTTTTATTAAATTAAAAATTAACACATTATGACTGCAAAACAGTCATCTTGGTTCAAAACAATTATTCCTAAATTCAGTATTATTTTCCTCGATTCACATTAAATCCTTATTTCATACAACAAAAACTTAAACGAAAGTATGCAGATGGAAACCTAGCCATCTGCCCGGCGTGCTGGCAGTCGGCGTGCCGGCAGATGGGTGAGGAAGCGAAAGCCGCCATTAGGAACCAGGTCAGGAAAGTCTGGGGCCTACATTTTGCAGTTCTTGCAGAAAGTGGTAAATTAATCTTTTTTATAACACGTGCATCGAAAACGCGCTTTTCGCTTACGAAAAAGTGGAGCGAATGTAAAGTTTTTCAAGCCTGAGGCGAAAGGCCCTATTAGTATTTTTGTGTGTATATATACGTATAAACACACCCACACATAAATATAGACATATATCTGAGGCAAAACGAACAGCCAATAAGAAAACGAATAAGATGTTTACCATTTCTAATGTTACATATTTTTTTGTTTGTTATTATCGGCCTATGATGAAAAACAACCTATTCCTTGTTCGCACAGTATTTATTTCGCATTTATTTCGCGTTCTCTCTTCATTTCAATGAATGAAACATATTTGATATAAAATATTATTGCATGCAACTAAAGTATATTTTCTCCTTGGGTAATTATAATACCCTCGTTTTTCTCTGATAGTAAACGCACGTGTTTATAAATTCACTGGCGAATAAAATATGCTACTTTTGCCATTTGTTGCATAATAAACTATTTCAGCATCTGAAGAACTGGCACGTGATGGCTTCCATGAATCGCTTAACTTCCATGAATCGCGTGGCGGACATGAAAGAGGTCATGGTGGAAGAGGTGGCGGAAGAGGTGGAGAAAGAGGTCATGGTGGAAGAGGTGATGAAAAAGATCGTAATGTAACTTAAATAACTTTTTGTAACAAGCACGATTTTCGCGTTTTTCGTTCCTATTAAGCGGGCGTAAAGTAACTTTTTTCAGACTGGTGGGCAAAAATAAATTTAGCGGGTGTTTTTAATTGTTTTTTGCCGCATATGCTGCATATGTGTGTGCGTATGCGTAAATACGGAAATCAGTATATGCGTTACAAAAAATATAATGTGCACCAAGGGCTAAGTGGGCTTTTTGGACTCGTGTAGTTGCAGTACTCGTACTGCAAACTATATCTGCCCAATATGGAATGTCTTAGCGAATTTCGTTATAACTTTTGATCAGGACCGTTAAAGTTGCTCAACCTGGACGATTCGCTTGTTGTTATAGGGGTTTTTCATATTATATACGATAGTTCCATCAATTTTGCAAAATAACCAAATGGGATGCAAAAATGTAAAAGCTAATTTTTTAGGATATCGCAAAATTATTGCCCGCCGTATGGAACGCCGTTGATATTTTCAATAATTGCGATACGTATACATTATAAACGTCGGAAACTATAAAAAATGATTTGCTTCAAGTAAAAAAATTTCGTTTAAGTCAGTTTATCCTCGCTTTTCGTCGATTTTATAAATATTTTTTTAATGCATCGAAATTGATTGCAGTTGCTCTTCGAGCTTTCTTTAAAGCATTTCCAGGCTGAACAATAATTTGTTGGCTATTGTAAGCGTTAGAAAGTCTTCAAAAACTTAACGTGTCAATCTTACGCTAGGACGCGTATCATACTATGGGAAAACATGCTTCGTTCCATTCTGGGAAAAAATGTTTACGCTTTGATCTTATACGGCGGAACAAAGCAAGAATAGCGCTAAATAAATTCAATTAAATTTGTCTAATATTAATTTGTTTAAAAGCGAAAATTACCTTTTGACAGCTCGAAAAATGCAAAAAAAAAACTTTACAATAAATAGTTTTCCTTTAGTTCGAGCAATATGACCACAAAGTATGACTTTGTGACGAGACACGAGTCTCGCACATGTAAGGCGACCGCAATAAACACGGCATGCGCAGCAAGCGCGCGCGCAACGAAAGGCGAGACCGCACGAGCACGGAGCGCCAGTGCTGGGGTCATGATTATTCGGAGGGTCGCTCAAATGCCAACTTCAGGGGGCATCGCGGTAAGAGCAATCCGCTGCGTCCCCTGAAGTCAGCCATCAGGCGACCCTGCATCAATAGAAAATGTTCGAATTACCGGTAGCTGCACCGATAAATAAGAATATATCAAACTAAAAATAAAAAACAAAAACCCTAAGCACCAAATCTAGTTACCCAAGATTTGAATATCATACGCAAATATTAATATATCCCATAAACTTAAATCTACCTACCCCATGCACAGCGAGATGCAAATGAAAAAATAATACTAAACTAAAATCTCCTAAAATCATCCACACCAGGCACAGCAAGTTGCTAACATAAAACGAAAATATTAAATCCGAAGTACATAAGCCTACGCAAAACTCAAATTAAATGTTTAAATATGTATGCACGTTGAAGAAAGGCGAGCGAGCGCAAGAGTGAGATTAAAAACTAAAATCCTTAAACCCACCTACCCCATTCAGTAAGAGTTTGAGTCGTAAAATATTATTTCAAATACGTTGGCATATTAAAAAGAGGCGAACGAGCGTAAAAGTAGCATCAAAAACCAAAATCCCTAAACCTACCAACCTCACACAGCTAGAGTAAAGTGCTTAAACCCAGCTACCCCATGCTCCCCGAGATCAGTAATTTATTTAAACAACTCCTCGGCACATCGGAGGAAGGCGAGCGAAGCGAGGATAAAATCCAAAACCAAAGCGCTTAAATCCAGTTACCCCACGCACGACAAGTTTATATAAAAAACATAAACTCTTAAACCCACCTACCCCCTGCACTGAGTTACCGTACTCGGCACAGCGGAGGAAAGCGAGCAATTGCAAGAATTATTGTATACAAGCATGTATACAATACGTAGTAGTTGTCCAATAATTTGTACATGTAGAAGCTATTGAAATCGACATACGCCGCGCATTTCCTATAAAATTCTCTTGGCGCGAGGATTGAAAATGAATGGATGCTTCAAATGAGTACTCTCAAATCATAGAATTTTGTTTTTCTAGAATAAAAAATGTGAGAGTAAAATGACTGCGAAGCTGTAGTATTGCTGTTAACCTCTCTACCCTTCTTCCGATATGCCGGGTTCTGAAACTCGCAGTGCAAGGGGTGGGTGGATTTTAGATTTACATGTTATCATCCCTCACGCCCACCTTCCTTTGCTGTGACGAGTACGTTAACTCGCAATGCTAGTGGTAGTAGGTTTAAGAGTTTATGTTTTTTTATATAATCTTCGCACTTGTACGCCTTTCTCCGCTATGCCGAGTACTGAAACTCGCCGTGAGAGGGGTACGGAAATTTTAATTTTAAAATTTTAATCATCCCTGTCGCCCGCCTTTCTCCGCTGTGCCGTGTACGAAAACTCGCAGTGCCGAGTGCCGAGTGTCCCCGATGTGTCGAGGAGTTTTTATAAATAAATTATTGAGTTCAAGGAGCGTGTTGTAGTTGGGTTTAGGTGCTTTGAAGTTTGATTTATACTCGCTTCGCTCGCCTTCCTTCGATGTGCTGAGGTGTTGAACGCACCCATACATATCCGCGCCGCGCGCCTTTATAAGGCGGATCGCGCGGCACGATAAGCAGTTCTACTCGAGCTCTACTCCAGGTAGCATCGTGCGTCCACGTTACTACAGGAAACAGCGACAGATAGATCTGCGCCGACGAAGTCGTCTCGTGAGTACACGTGACGATTTGGTAGACGAACCGAAATCCGAAACTCCGAATTGCCGTCGTGAGCACACGAGGTAACCCGGAACACCCTAGCGAAATCGAGCCTCGTCTACGTGAGCACACGTGACGATACCCGATGCCACTGTAAAAATCCTAACAAAGCCAGCCTTACCCCGACATCTCACGAATCGCTTTATCTCGGTATGCACACAGGATAAAGAGAGGAACGAGACGAGCGACGAAGATTTGTGAAGCCGTGTGCACACGACTCTACAAGTCCGAGGGATAACCTCAAAACCCCGTTGCACTATCCCGGCCGTTACTGTGCACACACAGAGCGGTCGAGATCGTTGTTGCTCAACACATTCGGATCGGTGTAGCCGTGCGCACACGACTCCACCGTACCGAATGAATTCCTAACCTCAAAACCCGCCACCGATCCGTCATACCGCCACCGTACCGAAACACCGTAGCCGCAACCACCGAATCATTCTTGTAACGAAATCGTGTAGATATTCTTATAAATTGTCAACCGCATTAGTTTAAACAATTCTATTTGTAAAGGCGAAATATTCTTAACAAGACGCATAATTGATTTCTGTTTCAGCCGGGATTTAACAACTGATTCCAAATTGCTATTCTTTACTTAAGAAATATATTTGTTATTATTAAAAATATAAAACCAGACTCTTTTCTTGCCCCTTCCCCCATCCAGATCCTGGAACCGACTGACTATCCAGTCTCCTGGGGAATGTTAAAAATTTTACAACGATTTAGCTAAAGATTTTAGCTTTTTGAACGTTACAACTTTCAAAAAGCTAAAATCTACTAACTTACCGGTTGCAAGCGTCGTAATCGCGCCCCAAAAGCTGGAAACTGATTGTATTCCATACTGGGCAACGTTCCATATTGGGCGCATCTTCTTTATGCTTAACATTAACATCTTATTACAATTGTTCGAATTAATTAAATGTAACAATCGGAATTAATAGTAATAACTGTTCTAAATGAAAACCATCACAACGGCAATGGCAATGGCAATGGAACCACTACCTCAAGCCAAAACGACCCATCCATGGAATAGGATAAGAATAATAAATTGGATCAATAATAAAGTATGGTATGTTACACCTAGAAAAATAAATCGTCGGTCCCTACGAAGACTAGCACGTCCCAAATCCCCCCTAGCACTTTTCACAAAAACACTTGCGGTTTCGGGGCTTTATGCTTAAGCAATTAATGATATTTATGAACGCCAAAGTGTTATATTGTAACATTCACATGCAAAGAGAAGGCTAGTACAAAAATTATTGAATTATCATACGTTTTTCTCATACTACAAAGAGCATTAGTTTGAGCTGTGGAATGTACTACTCTTCGCGGCAAAAAGTGAAAAGTGCTAGTCTTCGCGGCGAAAAACCGAATGTACTAGTCTTCAAAATTGTAGTATAAACTTTAGCAGTGTAAGGACAAGACGATAGAGTAGGAAAAGCCCGGTCTGGCACTCCGCTAGAGCTACAGAGACCTAGCTCTTCCGTCCCGCCGCAGCTCTCTCTCTCTCTCTCTCTCTCTCTCTCTCTCTCTCTCTCTCTCTCTCCCCGGCTGTTGAAGCGGGCGCGCGCGTAATTCAAACTCTCGCATACACGGGTCGTCAATACTCGCAGATAATACAGCGCAATACTCGCAGATAATACAGTGCAATACTCGCAGGTAATACTGCGTATCTTACACTGTATCATGGGACTCGAGACAGCAAGATGCCACTGACATCAGGGCCCTTGACTCAGTTGAGCATTTACAAATCTCGAGCACGATAAGCAGTAGTTTATCTCCCTAACACTGCGGATAATCTAACACAGCAACGCTGATCTAACTGCTTTGGATACTTGCGCTATCTAACTTCGCCAGAGCTCCGCCATCGGCGTACGACGCCTTATGATGCGTGGGCCGTTCCTCGAGTGCCCTGTCAAGTTGTTGATTCTCCGTGACCGCGCCAACCTTGTCGGTCGTCCTCTCTCGTTCCCTTCGCTCTCTGCGACAGCTGACGACGGCTGTTGTTCTATTTGATCTTTACGAGCGATTCCTCTTTTCTTGGCGCCGTGTATTTAAAACAAGCAGACGCGATTATTATTACACATTTAAAATCATTCGCAAAACCTTAGGACGCTCTGCCCTGACCTCCCTAGACCGGCTTATCTCGTGGTGAAATTTCACCACGTTAAATAAAAACAAATATTATTATGACAAAACTAATGATAGGGCAAGGTTAATTAAATTGCCAAACAATGTTTCAAAATTTTAACATTTTAAAGATTTTTTTGGATGTTTAAATTAATTTAAAAATTGAAAAATTGTATTTCCTATAAAATGTTTAAAATGTAAAACTTAAAAAATTTTTTTGGCAATTCAATTAATCTTGCTCTGATAAAAAGAATCTAAATTGTGCTAGTTTTCATAGCAAATCTTAGTTGTGCTACTTTTCGCTGGAAAATTTGAACTGTGCTTCTCTTCGTACGGAGCGACGATATGTACACACACTATTAATTAGAACTTTAAATATCGGAAGCACCCACTATGACACCGCCATTCCAAGCCCGCATGTTAATTGGGGTTATGAATGCGCATGCGTCATACTCATTCGCAGAGCGCGTTTATTCCAATCAAAAAATTGTAATTTAAAAAATTACTTATAATATGTATACTGTAAATGAAGGATGCAGGCAAAGAGGAAGCAATTTATTAATTTATAAATTTTTATTGATTAATGATGATTAATGAATTTAAATGAAATATTTAAAACCATATAGGTTTTTCAATAGATATAATAAAGAATGCTACTCCAAAGAGGTGAACAAACTGCCAAGCAAATGGTACATGGCTAACAAAGCATTGCAATTAGAGCAGCTATCCAGTTAGTGTAAATAGTATTTTACGATACATGTCACCTAAGTAGCACTTTTTTGTGCATTGTGAGTTCCTTATTACGCCGTGCAGATGTGTTACTTTGATTACGTGTATCGTATAGAATTTTATAGCGCAACCTACCTAAGCACGCTGTCACGACTATTCGTGGCATAAGCAGTCCTATTTTGCACCGTGAGGTTAGCGCACGAGCGTAGCGGATATCCAAGCCCAATAGGATCTAGTATGCCTGCCACTTTCGCTCTACGATATTACATTTTGCGACTTATACCGTGTGCCATAGAGCCTTCAAACTGAGCACCTTCCTTTTTAAACAAAAAGAAAGAAATAAGCAGAAATACAAAATGATAATACATGCAAAAAACACCAAATAACTACAGATATAAACATCGACGAATTTAAACAAATTATTTACAATATATTACAAAATTTTATTACTGTCTATGGAAGTAGAGAAAACTTTTTCGTCTACGGTAACCGTTCTCCTCCACTTGGCTTCGCTATAAAACATATGCTGGTTTGCATATGCTAGCCGAACAGCTTTATCATTAGCTGTGACAATGGATTCGCAGGCTGCTTTCCGATTTTTTAAGTGCGACCTCTTTTTTATATTGTTTTAAAGCGCTTGCTCCGAAATATCTAGTTCTAATGCTTCTGGCATCCTGCAGACAGCTTGAAAAGGATTATTAAAGACTGACGCACTCGTTCAAGGTCAGCTTCTAAAAGAGCACTGGTAACTTACACAATTAACTCCTTGTTGTGTACCGTGCTTTTTATAATTAGTGCATCAATAACGCTTCTTTTAGCCTGCCTGAAAAAGCAGAGTCGTCCAGTATCCCATAGTAGAATTTCGTTGTAAATCTGAATCTCTAAAAAAAATTAACTTTCAATAAAGTAAAAGGTTAGGCGAGTTTGATGTATTCCGCAAAATTATTATATATATTAGAACAATTCTTATATTTGTCAAAGTTAATTGTGACTAAACAACTGCTGTAGCAAAAGTCAAATTGTAACCATAGATTGAAAAAGTAATGAAATCAAGAAAAAATGCTCGTGACTTCTTGAAAAGCATCTTGAAACCGCACTGCTTATTAATTTTGATAGGTACATATGGCTTGCAGCTAATGAATAAACCTGAAACCAATAAATGAAGCTACACCGCCGAACGTTTCGGCGAGCGCTTTAAATCGCTTAGTTCAAATGCGGGCCTACTAGCAGCACGACTTTATGCAGAGCTTTCTGCGGTACAGTCCGCAGGACAATCAACAATACTTTATGCGGTACTTTCCAAATGCCTATCATCGTGACTTAATGCAGAGCTTTATGCGGTATTTTACACAGGACTATTAGCGGGACTTTATGCGAAGCTTTCTGCGGTACTTTCCATGGGCCTATGAGCAAAACTTTATGCGGAGCTTTCCGCGGGCCCTTCGGCGGATCTTTATGTATTTTGGTATAGTTTAATCGAGTCTCGATTCCGATGTCACGTCGTGTGACTCATCGCATAAATTTATTAAAAAAAACTAAAACATGATAGTCATTAGAATATTGAAATTCAAACTCTCAAAAGAAGAATGCATTGCGTGCACTGAAAGGTTTCGACACACGGCCGAATGCATGTCAGAGTCGAATCAGTGAAATGATAAATCAGCAATTCGTGACGTTGTAAGCGAGCGCTACTTTTTATGTATACATTTTCCGTAATTTTAAGTTTGTAAATATTGCAAAATTACGCTACGAACGAAGGTTTTAAAAAGCCTTATACGCACTCAAACGATCAGTTCGGAGTCAGGGCTCCGTACGCGTCGGTTCGACAATTGGCGATGTATTTGTGAAAGCAGTTTTCATTATAAATATCTATATCGCATTTCATTCATGTTATACGCGAATAATATTGTAAGAGAATTTTATATAGCTAGTTAAATAAACGATAGACTTACAGTGAAATAGAATTCGTGTTTTAAAAGTTCTTTATAACTAAATCCTATCTATCCAGTACGAGCTTGAATCTGCATTCTGGCAACTAAGCATCACCGAACTCAAAGGTAAGTTTTCTCATTCATTTACTAACAGTGAGAGTGTTAGGCGCAGACTAATATTTACAGCCTTTGCCACTACACATATCATTACGTTCGTGACTATTTTATAAAAAGTAGTCCAGACCTAACACCGAAGCGGCTGCAGCCGTCTTCTCGCGCTTTTGTGGCATATCACACTGGCAAACTGCACCAGGAGCTAAGTTTACGTCAAGATAAGGCCGCGATAGATAAGGCTTTTTTGCTGCGAAAATTTGGAAAACGACGAGAGCTGCCTTTTCGAAGCCATTGCTACCGTCTTCTTTCGCATTTCTGGCCTCATCACACTGTCAAACTGCATCAGGAGACTGGGTCGCGTTAAAACTGAGAAAATAAGGCTTTTCAAATTAATAATTTAAAAAAAAGGCAAAAGCCTCGATTTCGGAGCAGCTGCGGCCGTTGTCTCGCGCTTTTTCGGCCATATCACACTGGCAAACTGCACCAGGAGCTTAATTTGCTCCAAACCGCGATATATAAAGCTTATTTGCTGCGAAAATTAAAAAAGCGGCAAGAGCTGCCTTTTTGAAGCCGCTGCTACCGTCATCTCGCGCTTTTTTGGCCTCATCACGCTGGCAAACTGCACCAGAAGCTTAATTTGCTCCAAACCGCGATATATAAAGCTTTTTTGCTGCGAAAATTCGGAAAATAGCGAGAGCCTTTTCGGAGACGTTGCGGTCGTCTTATCGCGCTTTTCTGACCTCATCACGCTAGCAAACTGCACCAGGAGCTCGGGTCGCGTTGAGACTTATAAGATAAGGTTTTTTATATTAAAAATCTAGTAACCGGCGAGAGCCTTTATTTTGGAGCAGCTGCGCCTTCATTCTCGTGCTTTTCTGGCCTTATTACACTAGCTAACTGCACGAGGAGCTTGAGTCGCGTCAAGACCTGCAAGATAAGGCTTTTTTTGATGCGAAAATTCGGAGTTTTGACATACTTCCACTGATTATGTCTTTCTTTTAATACTCGGGGTGTGGGAGTCAAACTTAAACTTTTTTTGTTTTGATTGCAAAATAAACCTGGGATGTTTAAAATATACTTAAATACCACGATTGTCGAATTTTTACACACATATAATGAATACTATAGTTTTTCCTTGTTTCGTAACAATGATATGTTACTTAAAGCTTCGAGTACTTTTTCCAGTTTTTAATTTGAGCTTTTGCCTAAAAAATAGCTTGATTGGTTATTTGGACTGATGTTTCAGCCTATATTTTTTTGCTTTTGTAATCTATTGAATCTGTTCAATCCGTATGTTAATTTAAAATCTAAACACTTATAATATATTATTATGTCTTTGGTTTAATTATTTGCACCATAATGTAACGAAATGTAAAACTCGACTTTTGAGACGTACACCTCTATTCAATACCTTGTATTAAATTACAGCATTTGCTTAATTTGTTATCATGGCTGATATTTATAAAACCACTGATATTTTAAAAATCGAAATTAGATCAGATATATCTGTAAATCCATTTGAAAAGAATTGTTATAGTGGTAAAATAAGACTTGCGTAAAATCACTAATCCAATGCTACAGGCATTCCTGAATTTTGCTAGTAAGGCTAAAGTTTGTAAGACATGCAGACAACTTTTTCTCACTTCTCAGAATTCGAATACGTTTGAAAACATTTTTTATTTAGGATCACGAGATTCAGATCAAGATGTATCTAAATCACCGACCAAAAGAACATGCTTTTCAAGAGATAATTATCTCGATTCAACAACAAGTTCAGATTCACAAGACTCTCTTAAAAATGAAAATATATTAGCTTCTAAAAGTATAAAGTCAGAAAGAGAAGTCTATATGGAACAAATGCTTGATCGACTAAAATAAAAATTCTATTAGTTGGATAAAACAAATCCGCATCTTGTATCGATTTTGACCATTGCACCTGAGAATTGGAGTATTCGAAAACTAAGTAAAGAATTCAAAACATCTAGATATACGGCTAAAAACCTATAGAATTAAGGAAAATAGAAAAAGTAATGACAGTACCCTCTCTAAATTAAGAAAAAAACATGCCAATCAATACCGTTAATAAAGTTATATACTTCTCTGAAAGCGATGTAAATAGCAAAATAATGCCAAATCAGAGTTCTTTCGTTAAAGTCATCGATAATGGGTGTAAAAAAGAAGTGCCTAAACAATTATTGTTATGTGACATTAAACCGCTGCATATAGAGGTTAAGAAATTAAATCCCGAATATACGATCAGTTTGACGAAATTTTCTGAACTCCGTCCAAAATACTGCATACTTGCAGGAGCTGCAGGAACACATAGTGTATGCGTATGCACCATACATCAGAATTTTAAAAATATGTTCGACGCAGCTGATCTACAGAGAATTACAAGTAAATTAAATAATCCACTTAAGGATTTAAAAGACTGCATTTTATTCGTTATATGTAAAGAACCAATAGATGCGTGCTATTTAAGAGAATGTAAAACATGTCCAGATATTCAAATATTTTCTAATTACATTCTTGAAACATTATTTTTAGTGCATGGCAATCAACAGACAGGTGCACGTTGATTAAACAGTGCCTGCAAACAAGTGATTTTGTCACCGAAATGTGCACACGTTTAGAGGCGTTGATTCCACAGCTCTACTTTATCAAAAATCAATCAGACTATTTGTCAGAACATATATATAGTATATACACATGCGTGCACGCATGATGTAGCATGCGATGACATATACATAGATTTACTGACTCTCTGACATCGTGTAGAACATATCCCGCGCGGCTGCATGTATACAGCTGAGCGCTGCAAGAGAGAGAGAGACGCTTTAGCGAGAACTTACGCCGCCGACAGGCAGTCGTCGAATAAGTTTGGACCGATAAAACGCGCCGAGAGATGGTGTGTAACGTTGAATAATTTCAGATGCTTGGCAGTGTCCAACAAAGTCGATAAACCTGGACGAGAAACCGATCACCGGCCGGTATATAACGAGCGGACTTTTCGAATACTCAGCTAGCTCCTCCGTACACGTACCCCCCGTTCGTCGCGATGATCAAAGCCGCGTGTTTTCCGCGCGCGTCTCCGACGGCTCGCCGGCGCGTCGTGACACTCTCTACTCGTCGTCGTCCCCCCTGCGCACGAGAATGCGGCTCTCCATATAGGCACGTTAATTGCGCTCGAGTAGAGAGATAATAGTCCTGACGTCCTGACTGCGACTTTCCATTTAATTAACTTTCCGCGGGCTTATACGTTTTCCGCGCGAGAAAACACGCGCGCGCGTCTATCCCGGGAGGGATGACGAGGTGTATATGTCGTTTTTGCTTTTTTGGCTTCGATTTCTACATTTTTTAGAACCACGATTGTGTTTCGCGCGAGCGTATTGTACATCCAGCGGTAATGCGAAGGGAATAATGGAAGTAGACTCTTTTGTTCGGCAGTTAATTTTAATTTTTCTCTCGCGGAATTAAATTAATTTTGAAGAATATATGATTATTTATTTGAGCAATATTTACACGAAATATCAATTCACTATCAGAATTTATTACAACAAGTATCGTTTTCATCATAAAAATTTCCCATACATAATACATTCTTTAATATGCTAATGGATAAATAAAAATTACGTATGAGAGACTACCAGCGTGTGAAGTCGTAATTCCCCTTTTTTCTTTTTCTATACATATATAATTTTCATGAAGTTCTAATAATAAGGAAAAATTAATGCGTTTAACAATTGTTTCATAATAACAGAAAACGCATTATAGATATTATGAAAGTGAACAAAAAGTTACTTAATAATAGTTATAGAAATGACTATATATTGATTGAAAAAGCACACCTTACATTTTACGAAATTAATACATAATGTTTATTTCAGCGGCCACGTCGTATGCCGAAGCTACTTCCAAGGCAAAGTTCGCTTTGAAATACTCTGATATAGAAGAGCAGTACCAATTACTTGAAGCCAAATCAGCTCGAAAGAATCGCACAGGAAAAGGTATTACATCTTCTGACAGCTCTGACAACGATGCGGAGGCAAGCAAAACGTTAAGCAAAAAAATAAAAAAAAATTATTTATCCGAAATACGTACTGTTCCGGAGGCATCCATGTCCGGTGTGTATAATTTTATTATAAAATTCGAACCATCTATTAACATATACTCATTATTAAAATATTTGGCCACGTTTGATTACGAATAGTTACTCAGTATTATGTGTTATTTTGTAGTAATTAAAAACGATTTCATTTTTATGTTTATATCAATGTACGCCTTTAGATTGATTACATAATTACATCCTTTACATATTTATTTTAAGATGTTGCAATGGGAAGCAAACACAAAGCTACTAGTGTCAATGATTCTGGTAAAAACTATTTTTTAAATATAACCTATTTTCTTTATATTTCTCCAAAAAGTTCGTCATTTTGAATATCTTATTTATAATGCTAATGCCTTAGGAGATAAAGTTCAACCAAATGACTCTGAATTGCTTGATGATGCAATGGTAAATGAGAAGGACCAGATGTTTTCGTTTAGAAACACAGATATTTTCAAACCATTGGAAAATAAAGCACACAAATATCAGATCAAATACACCGAAAATAAAGGTAATTATGACGATAAGTCATAATTAAAATATAGTATAAATTAAAGTAAAACTCTGCTACAAGCTATAATACAGAAAAAATACAAACTGAGAATTCAAAAATGAGCAGACAACAAACAGGTTTATTTTTAAACTCATCAAGTACTAATAACTTTAACCCATTAAAGCCCATGCTAAGACTGGTTGAGATAGCGACAAACAAACTGTGCTATCCTTTGCATAAGTGAAAAATAAAATATACGTATTTTGTCTTATGTCTTGTGCTTATGTTTGTTTAAATAAAGGATGGCACAGTTTGTTTTTTGCTATTCCAGATAGATTTTGCTTGGGACTTGACATGGTCACTTTTTCTCCCCAACATGCAATTGTTTATTCCTACATTACACTAACAAATTGAACTCTGACAAAAAAGTGTTATATAGGTTTTCGTCTCGATTTTACCTCCAGAATCGATTCCCGCATTCAGATTTTGAAAATTATAAATTTTTTGTAATTTGTTATAAACAATTGCAAATGCCATAAGAAAAAATAGGTATATTTTATTTTTCACTTATGCAAAGGATAGCACAGTTTATTTGTCGCTATCTCAACCAGTCTTAGCATGGGCTTTAATGGGTTAAAAAACATGTCTGATTTACTAATGTAATAAAAAAATAATTATTATTGTTATTTTTTTAGGAATTATGATAAATCAATCCATTGACATTAACAAGAAAATTAGGAAACAAAAAGATATTACTGATGATGCTGAAAAGTTTGGTAAATAATTTGTTCAAAATTGATTCTGATTCTATTTTTTGAAACAATCTCATAATAACATGTTGTTCTAAACAAATAATTAGAGTTAGCTTCAGAGCAGCACGAATTTGATTACGCAGAAGTAGAAAATGGGATGGATCAGAGCAATCACGTCGATAAAAATGGAGACAAACATGACATTGTCAGTCAGTTACAAGCTGAAAAAAAGAAAAAAACAAAAGCTCACCAAGAAGACCTTGTCATCCCAAGCACAAGCAGAGAAGAAGGTGCTTATTAATACGTTATTTCCAATTATTATACTAAAATAATGTATTAATTATAATCATTGCAGAACCCCAAAAGAGTAAAAAAAGCAAAAAAAGTCGAATGTCCCAGGAAGAAAAACAAAATAAGGAACCAGTGGAAAAATTGGATTATCTAATTGGTACGAACATTTTGTAATAGAAAGGTTGAGAAGCATTATTATTTAAATAAAAATTTATTTTTTAAATCATATTTTCAGCGCTAAATGAAGAGATACTTAGTCAACGTTGCGGCCTTTCTGCAACATCAAGTCAATCAACAATAGGCATTTCATCTGAGGATATGATAAAGCTCCAAGATAATTTATTGTGCGACTCGGAAAATAAATTGATAAATTTGAATTGCATTATTAAGTTAGAAGAGGGATTTTTTGATAAATTAGTAAGTTATTTAATACAAAAAGGTTTTCCAATATTTAGAGTTATATTTTAAATATAACATTTTTTAAAATCTCTTTTAGAGATCCTATTTTCGAACTTTGAAAACAGGTGAACCTAAAGATTTTGTTCGAGCAGTTTTAAGAAAATGTGTCGACGACAATGTTGGTGTTCTTTTCAGTGGAAAGGGACAAGGAAAAAAGAAAAATTTTAAAGAATTACCATTGTACGATTTACTGTTACGTAAGTCAATCATTAAAAAATTGTTTGTTTAATTATTTTCCGAAACATTAATCAAATTTGTTTTATAACTATTTCAGTTGAAACATTGAACCTGTACAAAGGAAAAATATTACAACAAACGATTTTCAGGACTACAAGCAACTGGTTGAAAGGGAGGCAAGCTAGTCTCGACTATAAAATGTAAAATGAAATCATACTAATTAATCTAAATGGATTGCATTATTGATAAGCCCAATAATAATAACAATAATAACTTTTTAGGCAAGCAAAAAAAAGCAGAAAAGAAAGCGCATGAAAATGAAAGCAACAAAGGGAAAGGAAAAGGAAAGGGAAAAGGAAAGGGGAAAGGAAAGGGGAAAGGAAAACAGCGAAATCACGAAGAATCTGAAGATGCAGGAAGCAGCAACGAAGAACATTAAAATGTTACAATTTTTTTTTTTTTTTGGTACATTTTGTATATATTTTTTGTGCTTTTTAAGATATGTATTTTTTAGTAAGCCTTGAAATACTTGTAGTCTCAGAAACAGTTGTGTTATGCTTTGTCATTTTTTTTTTACGTGGCATTTGGAACTCGAAAGTTCATCGCCTCATCTACGCAAGCCTTCCACGCTGTCCTATCTTGTGACAACCCCACCCAAGATGCACCTCTCCGATCGACACCCACCCGTCCTATTTCTACTAGATCCGCTTTTACGTTGTCCTCCCATCTACGTCTAGGTCTACCTAGAGGTCGCGTTACCATCGGCCTGCCCTTCATGACACGCGCTGCCGTACGGTCGTCTCTCATTCTCGCTACGTGCCCTGCCCATCCCAATCTGCGCGATTTCATTATTCTGTTAATATTTGGTGACGCGTACAGATTGTGTAACTCATCATTGTGTAATCTCCTCCATTCCCCGGTTTCCTCATCTTTCTTCGTCCAGTATATTTTTCGCAAGACTTTATTTTCAAATACCCTAAAACGGTTGTCCGCCTGCTTAGTGAGAGCCCACGTTTCGCACCCGTACAGAACCACCGGCAGTATTATTGTCCGGTATATTCTTATTTTAACGTTTTTAGACAACAGCCTCGACTTAAGTAAATTACTCACGGCGTAGAAGCAAGCATTACCCGAATGGAGTCTCTTATTTATTTCGACATTAATCTCGTTTCTATCATTTATGGTCGTACCCAGATACCTGAATTCGCTAACCTTTTCAAAAGTAAAATTCCCAACTCTGAGATCTTCCTCCCCTCTGCAGATGCCTAGCTTATCCACAATCATGTACTTTGTTTTTGATTCACTCACTTCTAACCCTGTATACTCCACCGCTTTTATGAGAATTTCCGCGTTTCTTGCTACCGTTTCCCTACAATCCCCCAGTATATCCAAATCATCTGCGTAGCCTAGTATCTGCGTTGTTCCATTAAGCGTTGCGCCTAGCTGGCTAACCTGCATTTTTCTAACGGCATACTCTAACGTTAAGTTGAACAGCACCGTAGAGAGCCCATCCCCTTGTTTTAAACCATCGCGTATCATGAAGGGCTCTGATACATTACCGCCTACTCGCACCTTTCCCGTGCTTCCGTTCAGACATATTTGAATTAATCTCACGAGTTTTTTCGGTACACCGAGAAGTACTAGAATTTGATACATTTTGCTTCGCTTAATAGAGTCGTACGCTTTTTTAAAATCTATAAATAGTTGGTGTATGGTTTCGCAAAATTCCCACTTTTTCTCTAACAACTGTCTTATGGTAAACATTTGATCGCTCGTCGATCTGTTGCGCCGAAATCCGCACTGATAATCTCCTACTATATCTTCCGCGAATGGAGTGAGTCTAGCTTGTATTACGTTTGACAGAACTTTGTAGCACGTTGCTAAAAGTGAAATACCCCTATAGTTATTGCAGTCTGTCTTATCCCCCTTTTTAAAAATCGGTATAATGATAGATTCCTTCCAATTTTCGGGTATTGTTTCATTTTTCCAGATGGCACATACTAGTTTATAGATTTTGAAAGTGAGCTCGACGCCCCCATATTTGAGTAACTCAGCTGGTATAGAGTCATTTCCCGCGGCTTTGTTGTTTTTTTAGTTTTTTAATCGCGGCCTCTACTTCTTGGTAGCTCGGTTCCTCCACGTGGGGTTCAGCAGTGTCAATTTCATCCCCTAATTATTCGCTATTTTCGTGCACGTTTAATAATTTATCGAAATAATTTTTCCACAGCGACAGTAATTCGTTGTCATTTGTTACGAGGTCCCCGTTTTCGTCCTTCATCAATTGCGCTCTACTCCTAAAACCGTTTCTGATGGCGTTAATCCCTCTGTACATTTCGCGGGGGTTATTTTCCTTACTGTTAGTTTCTATTCTCCTAATAAGATTCTTTTGATACTCCCGCTTCTTATTTCTGTAGATCGCGCTCGTCTGTTTCCTTACGTTAGAATACTCATCTACGGTCCTATCTCTTCTATTTTGTAAGCTATCTAATTTAGCCTTTTTACGCCTTTCAAACCAGAGTTCGCACTCTTCGTCAAACCATGGTTTGCTCTTTGGCTTTTTCTTTTTACCCAGTAATTTGTTCGCGGCCTCTTTTACCGTTTTTTCGATGTCCCCCCATAAGCTATTCGGTTCGTCATTCCCCTCCGGCGATGTGTTTGCTTCTTCAAGTGCCTGAAACCTGTTATTAATTCCTATCTGGTACCTAATTCGCTCTGTTCTATGTCGTAGTTTCTCAATATCGAAGCTTTATACCTTGTTTGCTCGCTTACTATTTTGATTCGCTACTAGTCTAGCTCTTAATTTGGCTACTGCTAGGAAGTGGTCCGAGTCGCTATCTGCCCCTCTGTAAGCCCTTACGTCAAGAACATTAGTATGACGACTTTTTTCAATGAGGAAATGATCAATTTGGTTCTGTGTGGCACCGTCCGGCGATGTACACGTTGCCTTGTGTATATTCTTGTGCTTAAAACACGTAGTTTTGATTATAAGATCTTTTGACGCCGCGAAATTTATGACCCTAATGCCGTTATCATTGCTGGCTTCGTGCAGGCATTCCTTCCCTATAGTAGCCCTAAACATTTCCTCCCTACCTATTTTAGCATTGAAATCGCCTAATACTATTCTTGTGTCGTAAGACGCGAACTGGTCGATTACCTGCTCTAAAGTTTCGTAATAGAGATGCTTAGCTTCTTCTTCTTTGTCCTCCGTAGGACAGTGTACATTAATAAATACATATCTATACCATTCACCTTCGATAATGATGTACGAGAGCCTATCATTGACGGATTTGAAACTTTTAACCGAATGTATGATGCTTTTGCTTACAAGAAATCCGGTGCCTAGAGATCCCCCACTCCCGGCCCCATACAGGTACGTGAAGTTACCCGATGCTAGTACTCTGCCATCTGGCCACCGCGATTCCTGTATTGCTACCAAATCTAGATTGTACCTATCAGCTTCCTTTACGAGTTCTTTAAACGCACCTGCTCTGTATAGACTGCGAACATTCCAAGTTCCGACCCTTATTAGCGGCTGCTTATTCAATTTATTCGCAGCTAACCTCTTTCTCAGGGGCTGTTCCTCTATCCGCAACCTAAGGACGTGCTGTGTAGTGGTATAGGCACCCACCCGTCCGATCTGGACGACAACGCCCAAGACCCGCTTAGGGTAGCGGCATTGTAACAGACTAGTAGACTATAGACGAAGAAATAAAAATAGTGTTTAGACGTTTTTATAACATTTTTAAAACCATAATCTAACGTTTTTAAAACATTTGGTAGTAAGATTTCTGGCTTCAGGCGGCTTCAGAAGCGGACATTTCCAACGTTTTTCAAACGTTTATAAAACATTTTTCAAACTAGATTTACAAACGTTAAAATGGTTTAGAGTAAAGCGTTTTTTTAACGTTTTAAAACGGTTCTGTGCTATCAGGGAGTCGTGTCAATCATTTCTTTCGTCATGTACATAATAACTTACATATAATAAATACTTTTATACCAGTTTCCTGATAAGCGGCTTTGATCGCCGTCACGTTTTCAAAAAGAAAAACTGTGCTTGTTTTTTTAAACACCCTGCCTTAGAAAGATTTATAACTTTAAAAATAATATTCTTGAATTACCACTGAGGGATAGAATAAAATATCTCTAAATTCTTACAGACATCGAATAATATTATCCCAAAATTCAAGGTAGTGAATGAAACTATGCAAGTAATAAAACAATTTTGTAATATTTAAATGTAACTTCAAGAAGTACCTGTTATGGAGTCAATAGTTGAACTTCTCTGTTTTGGTTCGCCAAAGTCTAAATTTAGTGGCGTTACGTCTTGACCAGCTTTTTCTGTGTTAAATTCTAAAATTCCACGTGAACTTGCTCTTTCACTTAAAAAAAGACAAATAAACACGTGAATTAATTTAAACTAGCTCAGTCGCTAGCACTCGTATATCGCGTATTGCAAATTTAGTAATTAGTACTTATGTACTTGTAAATATACCATATACCATGTTTAATTAAAATATTTCACTTACGAAAATAATGTGCAGAGATCTGTGCATAGATCATTAATTTGATTTAAACAATTTTTTTAATATCTTGTAAAATAACAGTTTTGGAGTTCACAACTAGACTTTTTTTGTTACCATCCAGATGGTAAAACCGATATAGGCACTTATTATATTATTTTTTTCGCTTTTAAGAATATTCTGAAAATTTAAAAAATACGATCTAAATTATGTGCAGAGATCTGTGCAGAAATCTCTGCAGAGATCTATGCACAGACCTTTTTACATTATTTTTATATGGGTTTCGTAAAAAAAAACTTCTTTTTCCACTTTTTGATGTTTTTTTCAGGATCTGCTCCATGAAATATCTCGAAATTGAAGTAGTGTAGGGTTCTAATAACCTTTAATAATTGTGTTGATTTCTAGAAAGGTTCGACGTTTCGTTTTTGAGATAAAATGATTTTTTATCTCAAAAACTGAAAAAAACTGAGAAAAAAAATGTACACAAAGCAACGTTGCTTTTGAGTTGCTATCGATGTTATTATTATTAGAGAAAAAGGAAAACTCATCTGATATCAGTAGAGAGTAGCATCAACAAGCTGCGTAATATGAAAAATCCATGGTCCTTCTTTTACATCTTTTAAGAACATTAAACATCACTGATTGACAGAAAAAGACGCGAAGTACCAATATATAACGGTCTTTGCGTATTTTGCGTATATTATCCAGTCGAGCCAGCTGCCCTACAGTCCTTGTGTAAGGACATAACCTCACATCACGCTTTTGTCGCACAAAGTTAGTTTTGTTTGTGTAGTTGATGCCGAATTCGATTGTTTACCTATCAGTGACGTGCTATATTCCTAAAAGATGTAAAAGAAGGTTCCAGGGCTTTCCATATACAGCATCTTGTGATGCTAATCTCTACTGAAATGAGATAAGTTTTACTTCAGCTTTAACGACAGTAAAATTTCTAATAACTTAAGAACGACGTTGCTATGTATGTTTAAATATTTTTTTGTTTTTATTATTTACAGTTGCAGTCAGCAGTTAGAGTGGATTTCTTGTCAGCAATTTAGAAGGCAACTATGACTGCTGATCGTGTGTCGCACTTTCTGTTATTAGTATAAGGTTGTAACTTGATTATTGTCCTTT
Organism: Nasonia vitripennis; assembly: GCF_009193385.2. Lineage (NCBI taxonomy): Eukaryota > Metazoa > Arthropoda > Insecta > Hymenoptera > Pteromalidae > Nasonia > Nasonia vitripennis. Next base: position 110,117 of record NW_022279653.1, read on the forward strand.
TGCAAAGTTTGTTTATGGCATGGATGATTTTAAGCACATCTGCTCTATAAAGAACAATGCATGGACTATAGTTATAATTTTATCATATGTCTTTATGATGTGATAAATTGAAACCACAAAAACATGTAATCAAATTATATGTTTTTATCATGTAATAAAAACATGTGTTTATTTTCAACTGGGACACGCGCGCGCACATCCGTGCGGACATTTATCGAAAACACTATTTTTCGACTGAAAATAGCCACCACACGGACGCTGCTCGTATGTATCGGGATTCGAATATCGCAGAAGGAAATCTATCTTTGGTAAGACCACGCAGCGACAGATGTGTTTGTGAGGAACTACCCCCTTACTCCTATACCTGTGGGTCGTAGGATTAACTCTGGCAGAAATCTACCTTCCTGTCCATTGAAAGAGTTACGACGAAATAGGAAAGGAGTAAAATAACAAAATAATATTTAAATAAAAAAAGCTGCACTTATATTGTTTTAAACATTTATAGAATGTCTGCTGACTCTTATAATTAATATAAGATGAAGCATTCCCCGGAATACTTCAAGAGCGCTATGCTCGTTGCATACTAAGTAACCTTAAGAACTACCCTTCATCCGACCGCCAGAAAGCAGGCTACTTTGTGCTGTAGCGGAATACCCTATATATCCGAGGCTGCCCTTCTTACCAATGCATAATACGCGCACGCTATCTACCTACGTCTAGGTAGACTATAACAAAGTGACTATTGGCGTCCCGCAGACAGTAACTTGCAAGCATTGGTAAATTATTTGTTGCTGCTTACTTAACTATCAAGTATGGCCGCCGTGTCAGTAGATTTAAATCCACCCAGTTACATTTATCAAAAATTGATAAATGTAAAATGCTTAATCTATACCTAAAAAAGAATAAAATTATCCATCTATCCACCGCGGAGAATTTTTATTATCGTTCATCGTTTCTTTAATAAACACTTAGGTGCAATTTTTCGAAACCGTTATAACTCGAAAACTAAATATCAATCCTTTAAAAAAAAACTCATCTATCAAAATTTGAACTTGATTATTGTCTCTATACTCCAGCTATCATAATAATAATAACCTTCAATAGTCATTTTTTTTTTTTAGAAAGGTTTGACATTAAGTTTATGAGTTGAAGTAGTTAGAATAGTTCGCAGAATGCGTCTAGAATCGTTAGTAATAAAAAATCTCCATAGAAAAAACGCAGATGCGAGAACAACAATATTGTTTTCACAAATTGGTGAAAAAACAGATCAAATAAGCCTGAGTAAATTAAAATTTATTTACTAGAAGATGGAATTCAAGCAATATAATTTCAGTTATATAGGGTATACAGGGCGAAAAAAAAATTTTAGAACGTTAGTATCTTTGAAACCGACCAGTTACATAAACAGTCCAAAGAAATAGTTCACGATACTATATAATGCTAACTTAATCTTGAATTTGAACTCAATTATTGCTTTTTTATTCTAGTTACCGCGTCCCATAGAAGATCAACTTTTTTTCAGTTTTTGATTTTTTTCTTCGGATCAACTACATCAAATGACTTAAAATTGTGTATAGTTCTAATAACTTTTAATAATTATGTTTTTTAGAAAGGTTCATCATTTAGTTTTCGAGTTAAAACAGTTCGAAATATAGCACTTTATGGTGTATAATAAAAGAACGACAAACGATAATATAAATTTTTTTCTGTAGAAATCTAGGTTATTTTATTTACTTTCAGAAAAATATCAAGCAATTTACTTTGATCAACTTTCTCAATAACTTCATATAAAAACTGAAATCTCAAAACTTAAAAATCGCTATAAAAAACAAATGCGTCTATAAAATGCAAAAACAGACTGTTTACTCATTATGTTATAGTAAAAACAAAGAAAATCACACACACACACACACACACACACACACACACTTCCCAATAATAGACGACCGAGTGTCATCAAACCAGAAGACGGGAACAGCGGGCTCGAGAGAAATACTATAAGACTGGTTAAAGTAGAGAAGTTGTAGACGCCCTAAACAAAGTTGAGCTGGATCCCTAAGGGCGACCTAACCATTTAGTAATGGAGGAGATAAAGGGAGGTTATTTCCCCTCTTAAGAACCCGGAATTGCTGGAACGTATTGTGACCACGCTGTTTCTCCTTCAACTGGAAGTAACAGCTATCCTTTAAGCCAACGCAAATGACGAAATCATTCTAACAATTACCATAGAAGAATTACCGGCTACATGCAAAAAAATTGGGAACAACAAAGCTCCAGGCCTGAATGGCATACCCAATATTGCATTGAAATAAGCTATACAGACACACCCCGATGTCTTTGTTGACCTGTACAATTCATGTCTCGAAGAAGGTATATTTCCTAAGAACTGGAAGAAGCAACGCCTGGTGCTACTACCAAAAAGAGATAAGCCACATGGAGAAGCTGCCTGATACAGACAACTCTGCATGCTGGACACCCCGGGCAAGCTTTAAGAGCGCATAATCAGCGATAGAATAGACCAAGTCATTAAAAATCCGGTGGACTAGCGGAATATCAATACGGCTTTAACAAAAAACGCTTCACTCTTGTCGCCGTAAGCTTAATAGTCAACACCGCTAGAACTGCAATAAAAGGAAAGAGATGGAAAGAAGGAGCCAAGAAGTACTGTGATATTGTTACACTGGATGTTAAAAATGCGTTTAACTTAGCCAGCTGGGGCAAGATACACAATGCACTACGAAAAAATGAGGTACCCGCATATATAAGAAGGATTATGTCTGACTACCTAAAAAACAGAACCCTTTCGTATGACACAGACAGCGGCACGAAAACCTAACAAGTAACAGGAGTGGTCCCACAAGGTTCAGTGCTTGCCCATTATTGTGGAACATCATGTACGATCGAGTGCTTAAGCTAGAGCTACCCAGGGGCAACGGTTGTAGGATTTGCAGATGATATTGCAGTAGTAGTAGTAGCAAAGCAAAAGGAAGAGGTGACGGAAATCTCTAACGAGGCAGTAGGTATAATCCACGATTAGCTAAGGCAGACTAAACTTGAGCTTGCTAGCCATAAAACGAAGGCTATCCTTATATCTAGTAGGAAAAAATAGAGACAATAACATTGACAGTAGACAGGCACGAAATAGACTCTCGGCCGACCATTAAGTACCTGAGAATCAGCATACACGCCAGACTAACGTTTAAGCAGCATTTCGAGAGGGTGAGCAATAAGGCAGCAAAAGTCGGTGCTGCACTATCGCGACTAATGCCGAATGTAGGTGGACCAACGCAGGGTCGAAGGTTACTCCTAGCCAGTGTAACTACATCAATTATGTTATGTGGTGCCCCAATATGGGCGGACGCTATGTTGGTGAAGTCCTACGCACGAAATCTATCAACAGTTTATAGGAGAAGTGCATTGCGGGTTGATTTTGATTACCAAACAGTATCAGAAGATGCAGTATGCATTATCTCAGGTATGCCGCCTATTGACCTTCTAGCAACAGAACGAAAGAATATATACGAAGAAAGCCGACGTGGTAACAATACTCAAAAGGAAGTTTGGAAATCCGCAAAGGAACAAACCCTAGCTGAGTGGCAAAGAAGATGGGACTCCAGTGAAAAGGGGTGATCCACACACTGCCTCATATCATGTATTGCTGGCTGGACCAGAAGACGACACGGGAAAGTGAATTACTGTCTTACGCAGTTTTTGAGCGGACATGGGTGCTTTTAAGCCTACATACACCGCTTCAAGATAGAGGAAAACCCAAATTACCCAGTATGTTTGGAAGCAAATGAAGATACGGAGCATGTCTTCCGTGACTGTTCGCGATACAAAATGAAACGGTAGGTGAGGGATATATGTATGTGTTAAACTTCAAAGGAGAAGACAAAAAGGCTAGTTAACGGGTTCCACGGAAGTATTGTTCAACGATAGTACCTCTGGAATCCGGTGTCGGAGGGCCACTTGTGCAGAGCCTGCACTGCCTACGCCACATAAAAAAAACACGCACAACGTAGGAGCCATTGCATTTTGAAAACACTAGGATTGTGTGCATGAAAGTGTGTATCACCCGTGCGAGGGTGATGCGGCGCGCGCGACCTTCACGGCGATATAATCGTGCGAGCGCGATTATTCCAGCGTCGCGGCAAGTCGCAAAGTTGTAGGCGACTCGCGTATTATTATTATTATTCTTTTACACTTGTAAACTCACGGTATTGATGTGCTAGTGATATAACTTAGACTTATTATTTTACGTGCTTTTTCGTCATTTCTAAACCTCGCTTGTTTACTCCCGATCCCTGTTACTTCCTACGATTACCGCCGCCTCCGCGAGCGTTATATATTAGTACTTATCTAACGCAGTTGAGCAGCCGAGCACGCGCCAGGCGGCGCGTAGACCCAGCAAAATAAATGCAGCTGAGACAGCTGCATGCAACGGAGACAGCTGCATGCAACGGAGGTGTTTCGCGGGCGTAGAGGAGTCCTCCGCTGCATCAAGGGAACGCGATCCAGTCGTTTAGCACGTTATTCGTTGGTCGAATTCACACTCCGTTACAAACAATCAATTTTCAATCAAATAATTTAGTTTTAATCGCAAACAATTCAAAAAGTATTGGTTTATCAAAAAAATTGTAAATAACAATTTTTGCTTCATAATAATTGCTTTATCGATTTGCGGGGTTATTTTCACAAAATTAGTCTTTCGACCTCCACGGAGGGGTAAAAACCTACCCTATGGTTAAAAATATATATCGAAGGGTGTATTTGTTTCTTGAGATATTCTACATCTACTGTTCAAATTTCAAGAAAATCGATGCATAATTTGGATGTAAAAAAATTATTTTGATTAGGCGCCGTTGCTTGTGAATAAAGTCAAAGAGTTATATTTTAAAAACTTTTTTGAAAACCACGAAGTTTTAATTAGGAGAGCGGTTGGATGCTAATGTTTATAAAGTGCTTAATTAACTTTCTTCTTAAAAAGATTTAAGTTTAATCAAAATCGAATAAAGTCCTTTGTAAAGTACTGATTTTTATCTCATTTAAAAAAGTCGTTTGTCTATAAGCATTAGGAGCCAAGTTACGTTTTTTTTTAGCAAGCTATTGCTCCGTGAATAAACAAGATATCGTCATGTTTAATATCGTAAAATGCAGTTATAGACTTGTCGTTTATGCATAATTATCAGTTGTTGCTCTTATATAGATTTTTAATTGTGGAAACTGTAATGGAAAAACGTGATCGGACAGTTACGCCCGACGGCGCAATGGGAAACGAAGTGGGGATAGACTCGCGTGTTTACAGCTCGGAACTGAAAAGTAAGTCGCGAATCAGGACGCTCGGAAAAAATAGCGTAATTTATCCAAAAATGCTTCTTTTTTGATCTTCTTTTTAATTTGGGGTAGCGTAACAAAAAAATTACTTTAGCGTCGTCAGATATAAGACTTGTTCGCGTGCAATTTTTATTTATTGCAAATGTTAAATTTGATTAATATACACAATATTGCATTTCATACGAAAAATAATTATTATCAATATTAATATATCTATAGTCTAGTTTTATCAGACTTACTATTTTTTATAGCTATTTTACTATGAGAAGGTCTGAAAAGTATTGGTCTCGAATTTGGTCAGACATGACAATAGAGCAAGTGCTTATGAGATCCATGAAAATTGTTGGGGGATTAACACATGGTCGAGGCATTACGCAGTGTATTAGATAGAATTAGATTCTATCTATGCTTGTATGTGTATTTCCGAAGTCATGGAAAATTTGTAATACTCTTTTAGCTTTATTCTGAACAACATGTCGATTTACGATCTTCTCGACTCAAACGAGATAAAAATGACCAAGTAAAACTTCTAAGATTTATAGAGGCACACTATCTAATCCCAGAATGAAACATTTAATGCCGATTAGTACAGGTTTAAAAACAACTGAAAATATTAATTGTCACAAATCTTTGGAAATCGGTCGTTCAGGACTTGCATGTATAATAGGAAAAACTTTTGGCGATGTCAAATTTCAAAGGAAAATAAAGTTTTCTCACTTCCAGCTGTAAATTTTTCGCTTAAAGTCGATAATGAAGTCATATCTATAGATCCATCTTTACTTTTTCAAAGAATTTCGCTGCATATTGAAAAAAAAGACGACATGGAAAACTTTCTACAATTTGAAATTATACCCTTTCCTCTGTCAATTTTCAATGAAGCTGAAATGCGCAAAACTCAAAAATCCGAATTTTAAGAACTCGGGGAGCATGGGGTAGCTGGGTTTAAGCACTTTGGTTTTTGATTTATACTCGCTTCGTTCGCCTCCCTTCGATTTGCCGAGGAGTTGATTAAATAAATTACTGAACTCGGCGAGCATGGGGTAGCGAGGTTTAAGCGCTTTGATTTTGATTTATACTCGCCTCGCTCGCCTTCCTTCGATGTGCCGAGGTGCTGATTAAATAAATTACTGAACTCGGCGAGCATTGGGTAGCTGGGTTTAAGCACTTTTGTTTTTGATTTATACTCGCTTGGTAGCCTTCCTCCGATGTGCCGAGGTGTTGATTAAATAAATTACTGAACTCGGGGAGCATGGGGTAGCTGGGTTTAAGCGCTTTGATTTTGATTTATACTCGCTTTGGTCGCCTATCTTCGATTTGCCGAGGTGCTGATTAAATAAATTACTGAACTCGGGGAGCATTGTGTAGCTGGGTTTAAGCACTTTTGTTTTTGATTTATACTTGCTTTGGTAGCCTTCCTCCGATGTGCCGAGGTGTTGATTAAATAAATTACTGAACTCTATTTTGAATCAGTACGTTACATACGTCAAAAAATAGCGTTATATAGTTTTTGATGGATACCCTGATGTCTCCAAAAATTTATTTACCAAAAGCGCAGAAAGAGAACGTCGAATTACACGACAAATTGGCTGAGAAGAATCGTTGAAACGGAGCATGAATATTAAATTTTCTCAAAAATCATTTTTTTCTAATAAAAAAAAATTAAAATAGACTTGTTGTGATGCTTCGTGAAGATTTTAGTGCAGCGGGATTTTGAACGCTTCAAGCTGTAGAAGTAGCAGCATAGATAGAATCCATTTGGCTAATACACTTTGCATAATTCTTCGACCATGTGTTAATCCCCCAACAATTTTCATGGATCTCATAAGCACTTGCTCTATTGTCATGTCTGACCAAATTCGAGACCAATACTTTTCAGACCTTCTCATAGTAAAATAGCTATAAAAAATAGTAAGTCTGATAAAACTAGACTATAGATATATTAATATTGATAATAATTATTTTTCGTATGAAATGCAATATTGTGTATATTAATCAAATTTAACATTTGCAATAAATAAAAATTGCACGCGAACAAGTCTTATATCTGACGACGCTAAAGTATTTTTTTTGTTACGCTACCCCAAATTAAAAAGAAGATCATAAAAGAAGCATTTTTTGATAAATTACGCTATTTTTTTCCGAGCGTCCTGATTCGAGACTTACTTTTCAGTTCCGAGCTGTGAGCACGCAAGCATACCCCCACTCCATTTCCTACGGCGCCGTCGGGCGTAACTGTCCGATCACGTTTTTCCGTTATAGTTTCCACAATTAAAAATCTATATAAGAGCAACAACTGATAATTATGCATAAACGACAAGTCTATAACTACATTTTCCGATATTAAACATGACGATATCTTGTTTATTCACGGAGCAATAGCTTGCTAAACAAAAAACGTAACTTGGCTCCTAATGCTCATAGACAAACGACTTTTTTTGTTAAATTAGTTAAAAATCAGTACTTTTTAACGGACTTTATTCGATTTTGATTAAACTTAAATCCTGTCTTTGAGAAAAAAGTTAATTAAGCACTTTATAAACATTAGCATCCAAGGGCTCTCCTAATTGAAATTTCGCGGTTTTCGAAAAAGTTTTTTGAAATATAGCTCTTCGGAGAAAGTAAACAAAGCTGACCTTGACCTTCTATCCGAGCCAGTGAGAGGTCAAGGTCAAGATTGTTTACTCTCCATGTTGCCGTTAGTACTTTTGAAAGAGCCCCTCACCCTCTCCACGTCTATCCAAAGTGCCTCTAGTAGTTCAAGGCACTTTGGAGAGAGTACCCTACCTTACTGTTCTCTCTGTCCAAAGTGCTTCTGATTTCAATCCCCTCTACTTCTCTCTACCCAAAGTGCCTCTGAATTTGGGAGACACTTTAAAGAGAACCCATCCCCTCTCCCTCTTTTTATCCGAGAAACACTTTGGAGATCGGCGAAGCGACTTCGTAAGGTGTGTGAGTCGAAATAAGAATATTGATTTGTCTGTATCGGTCTTCCCGAGACAGGTTGTGTGGTGAGAAAGAAGAGAAATCAACTTTAAAACATTTTCTCTTTTCTTCCTAACGTTTTAACGAACAATGCCGCCCTTATCAGGAGACTGATGTGAAAAACTTATATTTATTAAAAACTTGTTGGTGTATGATAATGTATGTACAGTGTAAAATAAAACTTACAATTATGGAGAAATTCGGTACAAGATTTTGTCGAGAAGGCGCTTCCCTGCCGCGCAGCGGAGGGAATGTAGGTGATCCGTGTGTCTCTCTCTCTCTCTCTCTCTCTCTCTCTCTCTCTCAGCTGTTCGATTCTAATTCGCGCGAGTCGAGATTTCCGTCGTGTTTATATAGCGCAGAACAGTGAGAAGAGAGTCGAGCGGCCATGTTGACAATTTCTTCCGCTATTTACGTCAGAGCATGGCTTATGTTTGTTTTCTTTTCAGCTGATGTATAAGGTGTGTGTATACTGTATTAAAATATTGTATATCTTTCTTATTCTCAATACCTTTTTCTTGTAAGTGTATGTGTAGCATTTCGGAAACTAGTCTTTTATTTAAATTGATCTCTCTGTCAGACGTCGTAGAGTGGCAAGGGCTTGCTATGCATGATCTGTACATGATGTGTGCGAGACCACAGCACCCAACGACTTTATCAGTATAACAATAAACTCAGAGCAGTTTAGACAGGGCGTAGTGTGAATTTCGTCTAGATTAGTGCGAGAACTGAGCGCAGTTGAAATGGCAGAGCTAATGCAGAGTGTAACACAGAGTAACACGGACTTTGATAGTGTGTCCGTGCCTCGAGGGGCTGGTCAGGTCTTGCTCATTTCTAAGACCACTTTTAAACGATCTATTTTATCCATTCAAAATACGGATAATCTCTGTCTACCTCGATCGCTTGTTTGCTTGCATATGCATGCTATCCGCGGTGACGTTTGCACGGGGTATCTGCAGAAAATGTGGGACAGAATCAGACAATGTAATGGCAATAAAAGAAGGCTATAAAACTCGTTAACAGCGCTAGAGTTGTTATACCCGAAACCGGCTGTAGGATACCCGAGATAAATATACACGATGAATCGGAATATGTTCATAATGTCGCTAATACTGATAGGTATACTCTTCGTATTATGTATTACGAGAGTAGTTGACATTATGAGCCTTCTTTGAACTTGGTAGCTGCGGCTGGCAGGAATTTATGTTAATATATTGAGACTAGCATATCTTACCTTCAGAAAGACATTTATCGAATCGCAAGTACAGCGAAAACGAGCAGACGTCAGCTGATGTCTCGTCAGCTTCCATCTTGACAACTACGGCAGTAACACCGGTCATGTCTACTGCTACTGCTGTAAAGTCCAATAGCGTCTCGTTGGCCTCCATTTCGAGGACTGAGGACTTCTGCTCTCCCTCCTCATCATCTAGTTGTACGAGCGCAATCAGCGTATCTCCTTTAGTGTCAGCAATCGATTGTATTATCGACTAAATGCTCTGTACTTTGTATGTCCGTACTAGTCATAGGGTAAATTTCAATATAATATCGATTGTATTATTGGCTAAATGCTCTCTACTTCGTATATACGTACTGGTCGCAGAGCAAAATAATAGGAGAGAGTGTGTGTGTGTGAGAGAGAGAGAGAGAGAGAGAGAGAGAGAGAGAGAGAGAGTTACTTCTCCGGAATTCATACACTTTGCGTAAAAAAGGTATCTGAGTATCGTGGCTGCAAGCGAAAAATACTGTTCTCACGTAAATTCAATATATTCTTTGGTCATTTGATTATTCTAGAGAGCAAGTTTCTACACATGTCACACTTTTTAATAAATCTGAGATGCACTAAGTCGAAATATAAAATATGAAGATTGTAACTGACGACTTCTGTCTCACGGTTTTGACAAAAAGTGCCAATGCAGGGTTTTTTGAAACTAAAAAGTGGTGGAAAAAATGTGTGGCGGGAGGCGAAAAACAGCGCAGCTTCTTCAGCCTCGACCAACTCTCTCAGAGTAATCAGGTGCAAATTTATTATTTTCAAAATGAGAATTCTAAGTGTCGCGGAAATTAATGTACGCGCGGGTTACCGGTACCGTATCGGTTCACCACCACCGCTATCACCAACGCACGACCCGATACTGCCTCAATATTGCGAGGACAGGGTGGCTGACGAGGAGGTAGCTGCAATAATGGCAAGCACCAGCCCTATTAACGAGGCACCATTTGTCATGTTTGCTGCGTATGGGTCACTACAGCTGCTGTACCCGGAGTTAGGGGTCGCAGTAGACAACAAAAGCGTCGTCGGCGAGGAAGAAAAGGTTGCGAGTATCGCAGGTCCAGGAGGCAGAGGATAATGTCGTAAGGATTTTTGCCAGGCAAGCCGAGGCTCGGGCTTTGGAGCAGTAGGAGGAGAAGGAGGCTGCAAGGGTGCGCCATCTCAGAGAGGATGAAGAGGATTCTGAGGAAGGTGAAGAAGCTGCTAAAGAAGATGGGGCCGCCGACGCAGAAGAGAAGGAGGAGGAGAATGAGGAAGAAGATGAGATGGATGACTCAGGTGTCGATAGCATCGACAACATCCTCGAGTCAATGGATGAAGAAATTAGTAGCAGCAAAAGCAGCAGTACTATCAGCAGCAGCAGCGACAGCGAGGCAGACGAGCCATATGATCCTACAAGGGATCCGGAACGAGAATCCCGCTTGCATCGGCTTCTTGGGTTCCGCAAACACCTGTGGCAGGTGCGCCAACGTCTGCTCCGACTTAAGCGTCGACAAGACGTCAGTAGAATAAAGGGTAAAATCAGGCATGCGCGGGAGCGGCAAAAACAGTATATGTTAGGATTAACCCGTGCTGAGCGACACAACCTGCCAATACCGCAAGTGGAGCTATCGCGCAAAAATATAGATTTTCGCTTTGGCTGCGGACGCTTCTTTATTACACAGCGTGTGCGGTGGTGGTGGCGCCGTGAAATGTGTGGACTCTGGTTACGTCCGGACTGTAATACAGATCCACTACACTGCCAACGAAACGAGTTAGTGTAGAACTCTAATAACAGTAGTTTTAGGGTATAACTTTAGTTTTATAAAAACATTAAAAACTTATGTGTGTGCAGAGTCAGCAGATCAAGCAACATTTTATAATATAAGAAAAATCACTTATATAAATATAAATATAAATATAAATATAAATATAAATATAAATATAAATATAAATATAAATATAAATATAAATATAAATATGTGTGTGTATGTGTATGTGTGCGTATGTGTGTGTATGTGTGTGTTATATGCGTGCACCCCTACAAAAAATCTCGTCAGTCCTCAGCCAGTTGTAGGATCAACTACATCTCAGCAAGTCACTCCGTCGCTCTCTAAAGTGCCCTGAAAACCCCGAGGCACTTTGGATAGGCAGATAGGGAGAGGGGGGCGTTTTCTCCAAAGTGTCTCGAAGGAAATCGGAGGCACTTTGGATGGAGAGCTCTCTCCAAAGTGCAAATGGACAGCTTTTCGAAAAGCATACGAAGGTGGCTGGACTGGAATTATTTAGGATTATAAAGGTTGATACAAGGAGACAGCTGCCCGTCAACACACTCGAGGATCTGGAGGGTAAAAAAATTGACGGCTAGTTTTACGAACAACAGCTGATATATATCAGATGATAAAATAGAGTGCGCAAAGATTTGTCTGGCTACTTTTTTGATATCGACCAGGTATTACGCAGTAGGGGCAAAGGAAAGAGGAAGGAGAATTTTGTGAGTTGGAAGGGGTATCCTGAAAAATTTAATTTTTGGATGTCTGCTAAAGATCTCGTAAAATCTTTAAAAACAATGACAATGATGATGACGGATGAATTCTACATGGTTTTGTCCTGTAGTAGCAGTAAATATGTTTATCCCGAGAATACTGCCAATCGCTTTACTACACAACTTCCCCAAAATTTCTGCCTGCACGGTAATTTTGTGCGTCGGTCTCACCGAAATTTAAATACCTCTTACCTTTCAACACATATCAATGAAGGAGAGAAAAGAGGGAGTCGTCTGTGTAGCGAGAAAACCCACACGCACTACTTACACTAACAATAAGTTACACAACGATGACAGTGATGGTGATGGCGATGATGATGATCATCAGGAGACTTTTAGTCAAATAAAATGCGGCGTTTATGACAGTCTTCATACTCTTTTGGGAGAGATAAATAACCTCGACAATGTGAAAGATCATTTTATATTCAGTGTAGCGGCTATATTCAAGTCAAATGCACCTGCACTGAGGATAAGTGCGCTGGTTGTACTCACTCATTTTCTTTATCTGAAAAGTTATGTGAAATATGAGGCTTTATAGTGGTAAATTATTAACTTGTAATGGTAAAAAAGACAGCTACATTATCAGCAATAGACCGGCAAATCTTGCAAATGATTTACCGAGCGTGCTAATGGTTTATAGCAGTATTTGACAGCCTTACGTGACAGGTTATGTTTGTTCACGACTGCTACATGCTGTGGCTTTTTAGTCACATGATTATACTTACGGTAGAACGCAAATTCAGAATTTTACCCCACCAATATATCTGCCCTTGCTGTCCTCGTCATTTCAGTCAATCGAGATAGATATAAGAGGCGAGCATGGACGTCCTGTCCCATTTGACTACGGTGCGTTGACGATAACACTTCATTTTAAGCGCACAAATTAAAAATGCCTAACTAAAATATTTTTCATACCCACCAAATCGGCTGTGGTGACGGTGGTGGGGATAATTACGTTACAATTGGTCGTGAGGCGTGGCGCTAAGACCGTGGCGGTAAAGAGGCTACTCGTGCTAGTGCTAAGATCATGGATAATGTGGTAAACGAGAATAGGCCTTTAAGAGAAGTGTTAATTAAGCGCGTGCGCGAAAGTGGGGATAATCTCAAACGCAAAGCTGAACAAATAATGAATAAAATCATGGCACCGGATGAACAGGAGGGAGAAGAAGTGAGGCGTGTGTTACGTCCGATGCTCGGCGCACTATAAAATATTCCTCCGTTTTGAGTCAGCTTCCGCTGAACTCGGGATGGAGACGTTCCCTGATTTTATCCTGATTAACGCGTATTTCAACTAAAGTTTATATCCCAACCCTCACAAACGAACAAGTTTGATTGAACTGTAGGTCAAAAGGCCTCCGACATGCGAAGTCCAGTCAACCCTCCAGTCAATCACACAAGTTCACCCTAAATTTTGTATATGAGCGGCAGCGTTCAAAAACCTACTCACATACAATTTTCCACCCTTGTAAATTATAATTTCATTTATTAATATTTTACTTACTTTTTTGCTGTTGAAGTGAAATCAAAGTTTACTGGATAGTAAACTTCTTCCTTCTTGTGTAGTTTGTAGAATTTATAGTTATTTAAATATACTCGAAAAATTAAATTTTTAAACTTCACTTTATTTAATTTGAAATACTAAATTTATTTGAAAACTTAAAGTTATTTTACAAAAAAAGAAATCACGCTTTAGCCACCACGGCTTAAAAGGTAGAACAACTTAATATGCAGGAGCAGCCACCTCGACTGGTCTCCTTGCAGTCACTCAGCTTTCCTCCGCACGCTATTCCTCGTTTCACCCTCGCGTCCTTTTCCCTTTCCTACCCGATTTTTCCAACAGGCCCATCCCTTTGGGTCTGCGTCAGCGCCCTCTATATCGGTCATCGATCTATAGCATCGCGTCCTTCCGCTTGGTTCCCGCCTCTTCCGGTCCTCTTTCGCACCCTTTGTCCCTCCCACACTACTCTTAGCCTTGCCGATTTTTCGTTAGATGGCCCTCTCTGTACCGTTTTCAATTTTTCTACGCGTTATTTATAATATGTTTGTAAAATTCATATTTTGTAATAATAGTATCATTATAATATTCTGCCTGCTATTTTTAACTAATTTTGTATAACATTCATTTTTTAATTGAAATCAAATCGTAAAATCTGCACGGATAAATAATCATTTTACGCCGTGGTCGCCAACTTTTTATCTAACATAATAAATCTATGTAACTATTAAACTAAAAACTAATCATAAAATTTGTACGAGTATTATTTTAAGTTTTACTCCGCGAACACATGCTCTTACTCTTGAACTAAATAAAATATGCACAGCTGTAGCTTAGTATTTTCAGCTGTCCATACTTTACATGAATTTAAATCTTCTACATTATTTAATATAAATATTCTACTTCAAAAATAAAAATTTTATCCACGGCTTCGTGTTCTACGGCGTAACATAAGCATAGTAAACAAAATTTCTCCAGACATTTCTGGGTTTTTCCCAGCTGCGCACAAATTTTATGGTAGGGCCGCTGCCCGCCGCACCGATCCCAATCGCTATGCCCACGCTCGCTCTTAATGGCCTCGGACTGTCTAACTGCGCTGTCCGGACGCTCGCTTATCTACGGTAAACACAAACACATTTTTTTTTGAAATGCGCGCAGCTGCGCACACTTTATTTTATTTAATATTTTTTTTGTTTTTTAAAATTAGGCTATGACGTAACAGGTGTAAGACAAAGAAAGCTAAATATAAGAAGACACAAATGACACAAAAAGCGCAGTCAGACTCTGATCGTAGAGCTAGTAGGAGCGTGACAACCACGCAGAAAAAGAAGAAGAAGAGAAAGAAATCTACAACTAATCGTCAGTAGTAGCTAAAGATATCTTTGTCAACTAAAAGATTCTCTTTTTGAACGGTATACCTACTCACTATACCAACGTTAAAGTCGGAGTAATCACTCTTTGAATTGCCGCAAACATAGACGGTAATTGAGAGTTCTCATTAGGTGCAGTATAAGCCAATTTCGTCACTCACCGATAAAGCACCAATAGAATTTACGATCCCTGGCAACTATGAATGTCTAGATTTAGCGCATACAATGCTGAGTCTACGTGTGAATATAACACCGACGAAGCCATTAAAGAAAGATGCGTCTGTACCAGTCGTCGGCCCTGTGAATAATTTTATGCATTTGTTGTTCAATCAGGTAGGTGTATTCTTCAATCAAAAACCAGTATTACCACCAAATAACGCCTACGTATACAGATCGTACATTGAGACGTTATTAAATTACGGACCAGCGGCAAAAAACTCACACTTGAGCAGCGTCTTGTGGTATGATGACACGGCCGGTAAAATGGATAACACTGATGCCGGTAATGCAGGTCTCTTTAGACGACAAGCAGTTATGACGAATAATAAAATTGATTTATTGGGCTACTTACACGTGGATGTGCTAAATATGGATAGACTGCTACTTAGTGGTATTGAGGTACGTGTACCTCTTGTGCGTTCTTGTGACAGCTTCTGTCTAATGGATCCCGATTCTGCGTGTACTGTATACATAAATGAGGCGACACTGTTACTTCGCCGTGTAAGAGTTCATCCAGGCATTTCATTGGCTTACATGGGTAAAGGTAAAAACGTAACCCTGAATAGTGGCGTGCATGGTCAGTCGATAGATAATCTCATAATAGGATTTATTGAAAATTAGGCTTATAACGGATATACAAAACTCAATCCATTCAATTTTAAAAATTTCAATATCAATTTCTTGTGTTTGTTTGTGAACGGTGTACAAGTCCTATCAAAACCACTGCAGCCTGACTTCAAAAAAGCAAAGATGTATATGGATGCGTATCACACACTCTTCTCGGGTACGGGGTACATTTTCCAAATGCCGGTAATTCGATAAAACGCGATGCATACCCAAATGGCTACTGTCTTTTTGCATTCGATTTGACACCCGATTTATCGGCCAACAATGACACCTATTCGAATTTAATCAGAAGAGGTAGTGTAAGAATTGACGTGAGATTTGATGACGCATTAGATACTGTTGTAAATTGCATAATTTATGCTGAGTACGACAATCTGTTGGAGATTGACTCGTCACGACAAGTTTTGGTGGATTACAGCGGTTGAGACTAGATGGCGCTCTTTAAAAAACCAAATAAAACCACCTACCAAAACAAGCTTTGTTTGTGATTCGATTGGTCATCCACTTGTCGCGAGACTGTTTTTCATTGGTCTCGCCTCCCACCAAATGTACTAGTTTTCGAATATAAACTGGTGTAGTTGCAGCACAGAGAGCACAGTTCTTTTTCACAAGTCTAAAGTAGAAGTTCTCTCTCGGTGACAAAAAAAAGTATAAGAAGATAAAAAGATGGCTGGACAAAAGAGACATCACGATAGCCAGACTCAGGACAGCCAGACTTCCACCGCCATCAAATATCGTTGTCATCAAATTCTACCCACGGTATTCGGCTTGAACAACTTTTATGGAAAAATTATTCACATTGGGCTGGAAAATACCTCAGTCGGTTCGGATGACTTCAATCCGGTTGTTGACTGAGTAATAACGAATTTTACGGACTATACTTGTCGCTTGCCTCCTGGCTACAGTTCTAGGAGCAATTTGACGAAATCGACCGATACTTCCAGGCGTACAGCGAGGAGGATATGATAGATCAACGAACCTTTTCCGGATTTTACATCAGATTTATAATCAGCTACTACGATCGAGAATTTGAATTACTGGAGGACGGTGGAACGATAATACGCAAAGACTCTGACGAGTCTAGAACGAAAAAAGTGTGTAAGCCTTCACTAGTGTTTAAAAAAGTGACGTTTTACAGGTTAAAACCCTTATCTAAAATAATAGATCATAGAATTGAATAATTATTAAAAGTTAAAGAGGCTATAACAATTATTGTGAAAGAGCTGGGTGACTATAGCAAAGACAAATTAGTAAATAGCGAAAATGCACAGTACACATATTTCACTGCTTACAATGTTGAATGTGCAATGAGAGATTTTGACGAGACGCTTGTAGATAAGAAAAATTAATTATTAAAAGATAAAAATATATATTTAACTTTAGAAGATACTTATATCATTATAAACGAGTTTGTTAATTTACATTAATATAACCTAGTCGCGTTCTTTAATACAACTATATATAAGGATACATAACTATAATTGTATTTAGTTTAACAGTTTTAAATAAATATAATTGTTAAACATATATAAATATTTCTACTCACTTACCTGTGTACTTTATCCAACACTACCTATCCCAGTCATCCTTCACACTTGTTATAGTTGTAAAGTAGATTTTAAGTTTATCCATAAGTGTATTAAACTCACACACATGTTGATATTTATATTTATATTTATATTTATATAAGTGATTTTTCTTACCTTTTAAAATGTTGCTTGATCTACTGACTCTGCACACACACAAGTTTTAATGTTTTGAAAACTAAACTTATACCCTAAAACTACTGTTTTTACACCGTTCTACACTAACTCGTTTCGTTGGCAGTGTAGTGGATCTGTATTACAGTCCGGACATAACCAGAGTCCACACATTTCACAGCACCATCACCATTGCACACGCTGTGTAAAAAATGAAGCGTCCGCAGCCAAAGCAAAAATCTATATATTTGCGCGGAAGCTCCACTTGCGGTACTGGCAGGTTACAGTATAGTTGTGGCTCAGTGGTAAAATGCCTGTCTCGAACTCCGAGGAATGAAGGTTCAAGATACTGTTGAGGAGTAGGGGGTCCGCTTTTTGCAATGGAAAGGGTAATATGCTGAGTACGCGTAGAGGAGGGCAGTGGTGGTGGTGGTGGTGGTGGTGTTGGAAGCACCCGTTACACCATACATTAGTCGTTCGTGGATCGTCAGGGTGTCAACACCTTGTAACGTGACAGTTCGACTGCACGTTACAAGTGGAAAATTTGCGCCGCGCAATAGAGAGGCGACGACAACCTCGCAACGTGGCAGGTCGAGCAGCGAGTAGGCGCACAGAAGGGGGAGTAGTTCGCGTGGGGAGCGCGCGCAGCGCTGGCCCCGCGGCCACGTGTTGCCGCGTCGGGAGAGCTCGGCCTCTTTCGCTCCGCAACGCTGCTACCGATAGGACGCCTGCGCTGCTCACCGAGGCTTTCGATTGTCCCGGTACCCGCGCGCCATTGCAGCTCGCCTTCGCTCTCGTTATCGTAGCAAGTAAGTAACAGTGTACTTAGCGTGCGAATAAACTAGTGCGGCTGTGCCTCGGATGAACGCATCGCGACACGGTTAGTGCGACGCAATGCACTTTGATGGTCGTGGCAAGGGCGGCGAGTCGAGTGCCGTGAGGTCTCGTCGCCTGTTGCGAATTTTGTAAGCTCTCGTTTTTCCTCGCTATCGTTCCTTTCACGCTACCGTTGCCCTCCGCTCAAGCTACCGTTTGTCTTTTCCATGCTCTCGCTCTCGCACAATTCCCCGCTATCGTTACCCATGTATTGTGCATGTTTCCTCGCTATCGCTCTCCCCTCGTATTGTACCTCCCCGCTATCGTTTCCTCACCCCCGCTATCCCTATCAGCTACCGATTACTGCGTGTTACCGAGCTACCGTTAGTAAGTAAGTTAGCGATTAGGTTAAATTAGCTATTAGTAGAGTTTCCGTTAAGTAGCCGTCAGAATGCACGAGTGTGCGCGGAGACAACGGACAAGTGTTGTTTGTCGTCGCGCGGTCGTGTCGAGGTCGTCACCTCGTGAGGTGGTTTTCGGGGAGTTATTATAGAGTACGGGTTTTTCACGACGCGGTATATGGAAAAATAAGCGTCTGATGGGCCGGGGAAATCGCATAACTCGCGAGAATACGCCGCGACGGACGCGCTGTCGTCGGGGCCGGTAGACGATCAGAGAGGCGAGGCGGGTATTCGGCCGCACTGACAAGTCGGCGGACGGCGCGCTGACGAGCGTGGCGGACGGCGCGCTGACGAGCGTGGCGGTGGCGTCGATTGCCCGGTGGGCGCGGGTGATCTCCCAGGAAGGAGGTTAGAATTCTTAAAATTGTTGCGGGGCCGCGTGTAGAAGTTCGCTCTTAATCACGATGACCTCGATCGGCGGCGTGACGTGCCGCATAGTAGTTTAGTTAGCTCAGCGTAGTGCCTCTGGACTGTAGAGACCGCAGGTTTGCGGCAGGTTGCCGTGGTTGTTAAGAGGGAAAATGAAGAATAAATACGACATATCATATCCGCAGCAAGCCTTAATGAGTTTTATGACCCACGACCCTGTTCGATACTCCACCCCTTCCTTAGAGCTAGCCGAGCTCATCTCCCACGCCGTCGGGTCCCAACACACGGTGGCGCTCACACGGAAAGGGGATCGCGGGATCCCTGGCATCTCGATGCCTGGCGCCCTGGGCCGAGGCGGCCCGCCACCGTGTATGCATTGGAGCGTGACGGCGCGCGAACATAGATTTAAGAACGCTGGGCTGCGCTAGCAGACCCCAGTGTATCAACTGGCGCCCAACTTGCTCGTAAAATAATTCTCATGCGGGCGGCTGCGGGCTGATATGGTCGTACATGGCATGATTTCGAATGTACGAATTGGAGTAATTAGTAGAATTGTGAATTCCGAGTGTGTATGTTAAAAATTACCGAATTAAAAAAAAATCATTTAATTTAAAAATAACGTAAAATAAAATGCGAATTTAAATTAGATAGTAATAGTTAGATAAGTAATAAGTAGAATTAAGTTATGCGTTTAAATATATATATATATATATATAATTTATAAGAAATTACAAGCAAACTGTACCCACTCGACACACATGTGAACAGACGGACCGAGCGGACGAATCGACACGTACAATAACAAGGGCAAATCGCCGCGCAGCTATCGTATACCGAGCATTGATAACACTTGCGGCACGATACTCCTGACAAATAAGACAATAGCTCTCACTTGCGATCCAGTTAGCAACAGTTACAGAGCTCGCGCTCGCAACTTCTAAAGCTCACGTGCCTTCACAAAAATTGTAAATATGGTCAAGCCGTTGAACATACAATCAGCTCTTGCGAATAATAACAGCTATCGCGTGTGCTTAGACGTGCGGTATATTAACCAAGTAGTGTCGAATAAACAAACGGGAACGACAACAAATCAAGACTCGCCCGGTACATCAACGGAGGCAAGCCAACCTACAAGGTCGGCGACAAGGACGCACAAGCACGTCGCACGGCGGTAGAGGCGCTCTCGCGCACTGACGCCAGCAGCGAAGCGCTCACTTCGACCTCAGATCCCGACCGGTCAACTTCGAATCACTTTCGATCTAATCATTCCGCAGGCACAGCACGTGACTCTATACCTATAGAATCATCGTGAGCGTTCGGGCGAAAGAGCACCGTTAGATTTTAAGTGAATCAACCATCTTTCCGACCTATTTTTGTATAAAAATTTATAAACTGTGTATAATATCGGCGACTTGACATTAAGGTAAGCTGAAATTGAGGAGGCTGGTGACATCCAGGAGACTTCTCGTAAGTACCTTTCACACTTATGCGTGTGAATTAAGTGTTAAAATTTTGGTGTTAATAATTTTCCCCTGGGGGCGTGAAGATTTTTTTTTCTTTTTCGATCATTCGGTGGCAATAGTGTTGTCTGCGAATTATCGAGCGCTGCATAATTTTTTTTTCTCTCCTTAAGAACAATTGCGACCTTAGTGAAAACCTTTATTCAACACTAATAAGTAAAAATAAAGCGAAAAAGGGAGATGATAGTTTGACACACTCTAGCTCGCTCTCGTAATATACAACTACCGCAAGCTACCGAGAAATTACACGACCAAGCTATACCGTAAAATATTACCGACTATAACTGCCTCCTTAATCCACAGCTACTGAAAAATTAAAATACCGTGATTCACTATCGATTATTGTTTTATTTAGGCGTGAGACAGTTACCGAAATTCAAGCTATCGTAAGACGCTACCGATTGTTATTTTGTTACCTTACTGAACAGCTAACGGAAAAATAATTTAACGTAATTTAATACCGAGTATTATTTTGTCTTCGACAATCAAGCTACCGTAAATTTGACAACAAAGCTATCGTAAATTAGGACCGAGTGAATTTGAACTGTCGCACTACACGTGGCTATCGGAAAAATTAAACCAAAATTTTTTTTTCACACAGCTACCGATTCAAAATAGTTATCGTAAAAAGGCACGGTATTAAATTCCTTTTTGTTACCAAAAAGTAAAATTACACTACCGTATCTCGTGCAATAACGACAGATATAATGACGGACGCAGGTCAAAAGGAGGAAGAAATTAACCGTTGGGTATTGAGACTGACAATAGACGACTTGCGCACAGAACTTTCGAGTAGAAACTTAAATGCAGGGGGCGATCTCAAGGACTTGCAGATACGCCTCGCAGATGCATTATATGTGGAAAGAGGCATTGATTCGATGTCGGGGTCAGTTAGCGGTAGTAAAGGGGAAGGAAATAGACTAAGTCTAGGCCCGCTTGGAGTGATTCCCGAAACAAACACGTTGTCGACTCAGAACGCGAGACTGAGTCCCCCAGGCGAATTCCCACTCCGCGACGCGAGAGTGAGCACACCCGACCCCAAGACGCCCTCGAGAATTCCATCATGGAATTTTACGAACACCCAAAGCTTCGCGCCATCCTCCCAAAACATCCATACTAGGACAGTAACGTCCACTCAAACATTACCGCCGGGCGCAAATAATTCTGGGGGGACAGTCAAACGTACAGGGTTCAGCAGTAGCACAGCACTTCTTAACCCCGCAGGTAAATTCCCGATTAATCCGGGAAACGCGGCAACTAACCGCAGTCTTGAGCCCCAAGCGCAACAACGTGAAGGTCGTCAAGATCTAACGGATTTCAATATGACTTATGGGACACCCGGTAGACGCACTGTACACTTCGTACAAGAAACGTTTCGCGATAATCCAACTTTTGTGGAAGAACACCCCCGGGATCGATCTAATAATTTTTCAAATGATAGACAAGTAGATAGGAGTCGGCAATGGACCCCTAATCACGTCTTTGAATTTCTTCGAAAATGCAGAATGCGTTTTTCGGGTCGTCGGGATGAAGACGCGGAGGAGTTCCTACGTCGTATTACGGAAGGCAGACGTTTCATGGAAATACCGGACACGGAACTGATTGCGATGCTACCATTTCTCTTAGAAGGAATAGCTTTAAACTGGTTTAGAAATAATTCACATAAATGGAGATCGTTCGGGGAATTCGCGTCGGACTGGCGTAAACGCTTTTTATATGCAAACTTCCAACACGCGTTACAAACTAAGTACAGAAACGGACTCAAGGACCAAACGAACCGGTTGCCGACTACTTAACATGTTTACGTACGATATTCCGCAGACTGGAACCGAGACTGACTCCCGACCGACAATTAGACATAGCATGGCGAAACATGGCACCGCGAATTCAATTAAAAATCGACATTTTCGACTTAGACGACCTCGAGCGTGCCGCGGTTCAGAAAGAGAAAGGATTACGGATTGCAAGGGACTACAGACCTCCACGTAGTGCAAATGATTCGTTGTTACCGAACGTCGCGTACAGAGACAGCAATTACACGAGAGTACAACGACCTAACAGACCAGGCTTGGCCAATCTCGACATTACCGAAGACGAACAACTAGACGATGACTTTAACGATAACATGGGCCTATCATTTTTCGATTCTGACGACCAATTAGACTTAGCAAATCTAACAATAAGAGACGGACAAAATAACCAACAACGCATAAATTACCGACAAAATAGAAATGACAACGCTACCATAAATCAGCAACCCCAAAGGAATTCGCGACTCAGATCCGATCAAAATGGCGTACGCTCAGACAGATGTCATAACTGCGGAGAATCGGGGCACTTCGCGCGCGAGAGCAATGGTCCACGGAGGGTGTTCTGTCGTAGATGCGGGGAGCGGGGAACGGTAGAATAGCTTTTCCCGAAATGCAACCCCAAAAATATATTTTGCTATCACTGCGGTAGATTAGGTGTTATCCAAAAAGACTGCCCGGATTGCTCGGGAAACGGAAAGTGAGGTCGCCCAGGGAGGCGGGAGCGACCGACATAAATAGTCTAACCGCCCCTAAAGTATCGATTAATGACACAACACGCAGACAAGACGAACTCGACGAAGCTATCGTACCGGTGATTGATCCAAAACTGACTGATTCGATTCTCGCACTAGAAAGTTTAACGTTCAAAGAATATTTTTCGGACATAATAGATATCGTAGATAATGACACAGAAACGGAAAACGAGACGCTTTACGTGCTACCGCTAAAGAAGAGACACAATTTGCTGTACTTAAAAGTCACTACGCTTGAATCGGAAATACTGGCCCTCGTAGATTCGGGCGCTTCAAGTACATTCATCGGAAAAGAACTTTATCATCGCGCAATGACCTACGGCGTAGAATTAGATAATATTATATCCGGGAATGTAACTACAGCTGTGGGTGCGGTAGAACCCATTAAAGGTGGGATCAAATTATCAATTAAAATCAAAAGAGTGGCGAAACAGTTAACGGTACGCGTACTTGACAAACTGGACTATGACTTGATACTTGGTATTGACGCTCTCGAAATTTTCGAAATAAATATAGACTTCTCGACATGTGCGTGGAATTTCCGTAGTAACAGACAGTAGAACTTTACATTCGACCATCCCATGACAACCGCAATGACGGAAACCGATTCTCGGGCTTGCGGACTAAGAGACCTGGACCGCGAGCAAGAGAAAAGGCTCAGTGATTTTTTTAGGCGCGAGTTACCACCTGACACGGGAAAATTAGGTCTAACAACGGTACTACAGCATAAACGGACACCCCCCAATTAAACAACGTAGCTATCCGGTTTCGAAAGTTAAAGAACAGGCACTTCACGCGGAAGTGGACGAGATGCTAAGTCAGGACATAATCGAACCTTCACATAGCGATTGGGCATCACCCGTAGTTATGGTAAAGAAAACCAACGGTACATATCGATTCTGCCTCGATTTACGTAAAGTAAATCAAGTTTCAAAGAAAGACGCTTATCCACTCCCACTGATGGACGCAATTTTAGATAATCTAAGGCGAGCGCGCTATATTTCGACAATAGATCTTAAACAAGCGTACTTTCAAATTTTATTAGAGGAAAAGAGCAGGGAAATAACAGCTTTCATTGTACCGGGACGCGGTTTATTTCATTTCAAAAGACTTTGTTTTGGCCTTTCGGGCGCGCCAAGTACATTTCAAAGATTGCAAGATAAAATATTAAGCCCGGGCCTACAACCACGCGTATTCTATTACTTAGATGACATATTAATAGTTACAGAAAACTTTGATGATCACCTCCGTTATTTAAAAATTGTTCTCGATAAGCTCAAGGGCGCGAACTTAACGCTAAACAGAGATAAATGCGAATTCTGCTGCGCGTCGGTAAGATACTTGGGTTTTGTTATCAACGAGGAAGGGTTGAAAATAGACACCGAAAAATTGGCACCCCTTAGAAATTACCCTCCACCGAAAACGCTGCGCCAAGTCAGACGCTTTATCGGGATGGCATCGTGGTACCGTCGCTTTATCAAAGACTTCGCGACAATAACTGAACCAATTACCCGACTACTCCATAAGAAACAAACATGGGAATGGGGCCCCGCGCAATCCAAAGCATTTGACACCTTAAAAGAACTACTAACCTCAGACCCTATCCTAATTAGACCAGATTTTGAAAATCCGTTTGCAATCCACACAGACGCGAGCATGGTAGGGCTGGGAGCAGTTTTGACCGAAACGATCGATGATACGGAACACGTGATTGCGTACGCAAGTAGAGCCCTTTCAATTCCGGAGAAAAATTACACAATACAGAATTAGAATGCCTAGCGGTCGTATGGGCGTGCGAGAAATTCAGACGTTACGTGGACGGATCCCCGTTCACGGTCATTACGGATCACAGCAGCTTACTGTGGTTGCAAAACCTCAAAAACCCTCAAGGTAGATTAGGGAGGTGGGCAATGCTACTACTGGAACAGGATATTACGGTAATACATAGAAAGGGAGCCCTACATCAAGTGCCCGATGCACTGTCGCGAATGTTTGAAAGTACAACGGAAACGCTAGCTTCTATTTCCGATACCCCCGTAGACTGGTATGATAAGCGTATCGAGAACGTAAAGAATAATCCGAGAAAATTCTTATTGTTAGACTGGAAAATTATTAACGAACGGTTGTATCACAGGGTCGAAAATCCAGTACTGGACGCGATAACTAACGACGGCTCGGAATGGAAATTAGTCCTAAGAACGATAGAACGGGAAAAAGCACTCTTTGAAGCCCACGAGACTACCCAAGCGGGACACTCGGGAATCGAAAAGTCATACGCGCGTTTATCGCAGGATTACTTTTGGCCCGGAATGTTTAAGGATGTAACGTATTACATCAGAGGTTGCGACGTATGCCAACGCACGAAAGTCGAACAGAGGCTAGCCCCGGGGCACCTAGGTCAAAGAGTAATCGAGCACCCCTGGGTAGTAGTCGCGGCGGACATAATGGGACCTTTTCCAACGAGTAAGTCTGGCATGGCATACGTACTCGTAATTCAAGATCTTTTTACAAAATGGGTCGAAATAAGGGCGTTGAGAAAAGCTACCGGAAAGAAAATTAAAGATGCACTTTTAGACCTAGTCATTAACCGATGGGGAACCCCTCGCGTCTTACTACCAGACAACGGCATGGAATTAGTGAATAGCATGATGTCATCGCTAGCTACCGAACTTAAAATCCACCACTCGAACACACCTCCCTATAGGCCGCAAGCAAACCCAGTCGAAAGGGTTAATAGAGTATTAAAAACTATGATATGTGCATTTATTGGACAGGACCGTAGATATTGGGATAAATACTTGCTCGATTTTTGTTTCGCATTCAACACTGCCAAACACGCCTCCACAGGGTAGCACCAGCCTTCCTCAACTTTGGCCGAGAACCATTACCCGTACTTAGCTTGCGCAAAGAATTAGAATCAATACCGGACATAGACAAAACAGACGAGGCAACCTGGGTTGCACGCATGCGACGACTGACAGCAATATAGGACTGGGTCGTGTACAACATGGAGACAGCACGTGATCAACATGCCCAGCACTACGACAAAAAGCACCGCGCAATAACGTTTGTAGCGGGTGAGAAGGTATGGGTGAAAAATCGAGTTTTATCTAATGCAGCTAAAAATGTAGCAGCAAAGCTTGTAAATAAGTTCAAAGGTCCATTCACGGTTACGAAAGTGATATCACCACTAATTTACGAATTAGTCGGGAGAGATGGTAAAGTATTACCGCACATCCACATTACCGACCTCAAACGCTACAATCCTTCAAGACAGACAGACAACACACCCTGAACAGATGCACTACCCTCAATCTTGTTCCGCTAACGCTGCACCATTCTTTCCAGGCTTGCACATCACCCACGCTATCGCCAGAATCTCCGCTTCTAGCACGCTACCGCTTCTTTCAAGTTTTTTTTTCTCACATACGCCAGCTACACTCACTCTCACTCACACACATACACGTACCAGCACTAGCTACCGCACGAAACACACCCCTTGAACGCTATCGACACATACGCACGCTCACGTGACTGCAACGAACCTCGAGACAGCCATGTTTCGATCGTCCTCGGCAGACGAGGACACCCTTCTGGGGGACACCTCAGATTTCGAGGTGGACGTCGACGTCGAAGGGGACTACGTGCTGATCAGCAGCGACGACGAGGGTGGAGCGCCACCCTCCACTGAGGCACCATCCACCATCGAGGCACCTCAGCCGCCACCGACGACCGAGGCACCCCAAACGCCACTCACACTTGAGGCGCACCCTTCGTCGCCACCCCGCCCCCCTAAGGAGGAGGGGAAATCCCAATCGATGGATTGGGATATGGAGTCCTCGGACGACGAGCCTCCCGTTCGTCGACCACACACGAGACCACGCTTGGACGACGAGCCTTCCCTTCGTCGACCCCACACGAGACCACGCGACAGACAAAGGACAGACAGACAATGGACAGATGACGCGGAGTACCCGGAGTACGAGGCACTGTGGGCCTACGAGCCCCTCGACGGACACGTCGACAAGATCGAGGCCTTCCTCCGCGCCAACCCTCCTATCCGAGATGCGGTCCAAGAGACGATGAACAGGATCGTCGAAGTGGTGCGCAGCCGACCTTGCAAGGCAGCAGGGTCCACTTTACCCTGCACGGGTAAAGTGGACATACCAATAGTAGTGGCCTCTCGCTCGCGACAGCGCTTCTCGGTGCAGCCACTCCGACCGTCTGTAGACGTCGAGACCTGGACGGACGAGACGACGACAGACACCACGACCAAGACCAACCCACCAGATACCGACGAGAAAGGGACGAAGTCGACGACGAAGACCACAACCGACGCGGAGACGCAGACGACCCAGCCGACGGAAGCTCGAGTCGAGATGGAGGCGGCACGGACCAGCAACGAGGCCGAACACCGCCAGGATGACACCCCCTCGGCACCGGCCCCCAGACCAACAGCAGAGCCAACGCCATCGGCACCACACCTGCTCCCCGAGAATTTCACGGGGTGGCAAACCATCAACGGCAGGCAGGTCTTCGTGAATGCTCCCCGGCCAGGGTGCTGGGCCTGCGGAAGCTCCAG
Organism: Nasonia vitripennis; assembly: GCF_009193385.2. NCBI lineage: Eukaryota > Metazoa > Arthropoda > Insecta > Hymenoptera > Pteromalidae > Nasonia > Nasonia vitripennis. The sequence goes on from NW_022279653.1 coordinate 137,949, forward strand.
CCATCGAGCTCCACGCTGCCCTGACCGCCAGCGTCACAACTACCGCTACTGCTACCGGTGTGGTCTGGGCAACGTCACCATCCGAGACTGCCCCGTCCACGGCGAAACTTGGCGAGCCCAGGGCCCATACATCCCCTCTCGGGGCACCAACATCCATCGGGACCAACTGCCCCCTCGGCGATAAGACCGACGCGACACGACGACTGACGAGACTCTTACCTGGCTATCGACCTTGACTCACCGCACGCTCTCGCCTACCCTTACGCACCTCATCACACACCCACGCTCTCGCTACACCTGTAATTTTTGTAATAACCTGACTCTCTCACTTACACACATACTACCACTCTCAGTTATCGTTATACACACCTACACAAATCACCTAAGCTACCGTCACACCTTACACCACACATAAAATTGTTATCGTTCTCTTTTATTTTGTCTTAACTGTGCTAGGAGGGTCGGAATAAAGAATATGATCACCTAACCTAGACGCCTTTATTTTAAAATAAGCATTATTTCTTAACCTACCACCCCGTATTACCTTCTCACTCAGAAAGCTTGCGTAGTAAGTTCAAGCGATTTTGGGCCAGCGAAGAAACCACTACAACCGGACGACACCAACCATCCACCAACCAGGTTACCACCATCAAGCAAAGGGTCTAACTACAGCGCAACCCCTCCACCCCAGGAAGAAGGGAGTTGTAACGTGGCAGTTCGACTGCACGTTACAAGTGGAAAATTTGCGCCGCGCAATAGAGAGGCGACGACAACCTCGCAACGTGGCAGGTCGAGCCGCGAGTAGGCGCACAGAAGGGGGAGTAGTTCGCGTGGGGAGCGCGCAGCGCTGGCCCGGCGGCCACGTGTTGCCGCGTCGGGAGAGCTCGGCCTCTTTCGCTCCGCAACGCTGCTACCGATAGGACGCCTGCGCTGCTCACCGAGGCTTTCGATTGTCCCGGTACCCGCGCGCCATTGCAGCTCGCCTTCGCTCTCGTTATCGTAGCAAGTAAGTAACAGTGTACTTAGCGTGCGAATAAACTAGTGCGGCTGTGCCTGGGATGAACGCGTCGCGACACGGTTAGTGCGACGCAATGCACTTTGACGGTCGTGGCAAGGGCGGCGAGTCGAGTGCCGTGAGGTCTCGTCGCCTGTTGCGAATTTTGTAAGCTCTCGTTTTTCCTCGCTATCGTTCCTTTCACGCTACCGTTGCCCTTCGCTCAAGCTACCGTTTGTCTTTTCCTCGCTATCGCTCTCCCCTCGTATTGTACCTCCCCGCTATCGTTTCCTCACCCCCGCTATCCCTATCAGCTACCGATTACTGCATATTACCGAGCTACCGTTAGTAAGTAAGTTAGCGATTAGGTTAAATTAGCTATTAGGTTGTGTCGAAGTCGTCACCTCGTGAGGTGGTTTTCGGGGAGTTATTATAGAGTACGGGTTTTTCACGACGCGGTATATGGAAAAATAAGCGTCTGATGGGCCGGGGAAATCGCATAACTCGCGAGAATACGCCGCGACGGACGCGCTGTCGTCGGGGCCGGTAGACGATCAGAGAGGCGAGGCGGGTATTCGGCCGCACTGACAAGTCGGCGGACGGCGCGCTGACGAGCGTGGCGGACGGCGCGCTGACGAGCGTGGCGGTGGCGTCGATTGCTCGGTGGGCGCGGGTGATCTCCCAGGAAGGAGGTTAGAATTCTTAAAATTGTTGCGGGGCCGCGTGTAGAAGTTCGCTCTTAATCACGATGACCTCGATCGGCGGCGTGACGTGCCGCATAGTAGTTTAGTTAGCTCAGCGTAGTGCCTCTGGACTGTAGAGACCGCAGGTTTGCGGCAGGTTGCCGTGGTTGTTAAGAGGGAAAATGAAGAATAAATACGACATATCATATCCGCAGCAAGCCTTAATGAGTTTTATGACCCACGACCCTGTTCGATACTCCACCCCTTCCTTAGAGCTAGCCGAGCTCATCTCCCACGCCGTCGGGTCCCAACACACGGTGGCGCTCACACGGAAAGGGGATCGCGGGATCCCTGGCATCTCGATGCCTGGCGCCCTGGGCCGAGGCGGCCCGCCACCGTATATGCATTGGAGCGTGACGGCGCGCGAACATAGATTTAAGAACGCTGGGCTGCGCTAGCAGACCCCAGTGTTTCAACCTTATTAAGTAAGTCACTACATCGCTCTCCAAAGTGCCTTGAAAAACCCAAGGCACCTTGGATAGGCAGAGAAGAGGAAGGGGTTCTCTTTAAAGTGTCTTGAAAAATCAAAGGCACTTTGGATAGAAAGAAAAGAGGGAGAGGTTCTCTCCAAAGTGTCTTAAAAAATCAGAGGCACTTTGGATAGAAAGAGGGAGAGTAAAGGAACTCTCTCCAAAGTACAAATGACACTATGGTGAGTAAACCATCTTGATCTTGACCTTGACCTCTCACTGGCTCGGGGTGGGGGGTCAAAGTCGGTTTTGTTTATTTTCTCCATGATGCCTAAGTACTACTGCAGCAGAATCGATGAATTGATGGACTATGTCAGGGACAGGTACAATGTGTACAAACAAATTAAAGATCTTGCCCGAATCATAAGAGCAAGCTATAAGAATCTCTGCATGGCAAATGATAACTTACAGCAATTCCAACGCCCGGGAACTTAGGGGAGGGAAACCCAGACAACCCCAAGTCTTAGATTTCAGAAGGCGGGTACAACAAAGGAAGCCCCAACTACTTTGCAGGATAAAAATGGAGGAAATATAGGAGAGGATAACCCATCTATAAAGGCAACGTGGCGAGAAGTCGTCACAAGAAAGTCAAAAAAAAAGGAGAAAAAGGCAAGTAAAGGGAATAAAAGTGTCCCTGGCGTTACAAACCAAAATAGGACCAGCAAGGATGGACCGAAGCGGGCAAGACCTCACAGGCCGAAAGCTTTAATCATCAAGGCTGCAGAAGGTAAGAGCTATAAAAACATTTTGTTAAAAATGAAAACGGCTTCGTCACTTAACACGCTGGGAAATAGCGTAAATAAAATACGCAGAACAATTGCAAGAGATCTTCTAATGGAGCTTAAACACACAAGAGAAATCGAAACCTCGGACTTTCAAGAAGCAGTTAAAGCAGTACTAGTGGAAGGCGCCACAATAAAAACACTCCAGCAAGAAGAAACCATTGAGGTAAGAGATCTGGACATGCTTACCTCAAAAGAGGAGGTACTATAAGCACTACAGAAGGAAATTGGCGAAGAGAACATAATAGAAGACTGTACGATAAGATCTCTGCGGAAGACGTACGGTGATAGCTACAGAAGATCAGAATAGGATGAGTCAACTGTAGGATCCGGGTGGCTAACCGCAAAAACAAGCCGCTTAGGTGTTATAAATGCCTAAGTTTTGGCCATATCGGCAGAAACTGCACAGTAACTGAAGATAAAAGTAAACTTTGCTTTAAATGTGGAAAATATGGGCACAAAGCAAAAAAGTGTAAAAACCAACCTATTTGTGTACTCTGCGAAGGAGGCACAGGTGGGAAAAGTGACCACGCAGCTGGCAGCTATGCATGCCCAGTTTACCGAGTTGCAGTAGAAGCCACTGACAAAAGAAGAAAATGAAAATGGTGCAATTATTCGTAGAGAGAGTAGTAATTCTCCTACGTTTACTTGATCCCTCGGTGGTTATTCAAAATAGATTTTTTCAATTAGCATTGTCTACCAAAACGTCGAAGGAAGAATAAAGAAAAACCCTAGTTTTTTCTCTCCTTTCTTACGTACAAATTGCCTCGGGAAGACCGATAGAGCCAAGAACATTCTATTTTGAAAAGAGTGCAGTTGAATATAAATCACTACGCAACTGCACAGGACCTATTGAGCCAGTATGTCCGTGAGACAGAGACCGACATATTTTCTCCTCCTCCTCAGTCGGTTAATCCTTAGACACTGAATCAGTAGTTGACAAAACATCGGGACACAGTAGCAGAGAGGGTGTATCGAGTGGTACTGATAATGATGATGAATGTAAGAGCCCTCTCAAATGCACATTACTACAAGAATAAAATGTAAAGTATGCAAAATAATAAAAAATATAAATTAGCATTATGGTTGCGGGAGGGCGCTGGCGTTGAACATTCGCCAAGACAGCACATCGTGATTCATCGGGAGTTCACGAGATATAATCCGTTTTTCTGTCTAAATAGTCATGAGGTGCTGATCACTATCAGGCAGCCACCACAGAAAGCAAACGTCGTAGAATGGCTACGGCTCGCTATGCGTGATCTGTACAGCTATGTGTGCGGGACTACAACGCCAGACGACTTTGTCGGTATCACAATAAACTCAGAGCAGTTTAGACAGGGTGTAGTGTAAATTAGGTATAGATTAGAGCGCGAACTGAGCGTAGTTATGTATGCTGTCTGCGGTTATGTTCGTACGTGGTATCTGCAGAAAATGTGTGACAGAATCAGACAATGTAATGACAAATGACAAAGAGAGAAGGCTATAGAACTTGTTAACAGTGCTAGAGTTGTTATACCCAAGATCGGCTGTGGGATACCCCAAATAAAACTTTTTCAAAAATACTACGCGTGTTTAGACGTTTCAATAGTAGTCTATTCATTTCAAGGTTCTGCCTAAGGTGAAAAGCCTATACGCGATGAACCGGAATATGTTCACAATGTCGATAATACTGCTAGGTATACTCTTCGTATTATATATTAAGAGAGTAGTCGACAATATCAGCCTATTTTAAACTTGGCAGCTGCGGCCAGCCGTAAGGGGTATTGCATACCTTGCAATAAAAAAAGTAACGAATAAAAAGAATCATAGATGTCCAAACAATTGTCGCAGTTGTCTGCAGATACCGCCTTGTGAACGATACAGTAATGATACAGCCTCTCATATTTGAGATACAGTGTTTTGTAAAGTTTGTAAGCTGATGCAGCTAATCGGCCATCTTTGTTTTATGCAGCCTATAGCTGAAACGCGTCAGCCGGCGGCTAGTATCACCACGAAAAAACAGACTTTATACTTATTTTACGATTACGAGACACAACAGTTGGAGACCGTATTGGGTGATGATAAGACGCATATACACGTTGTCAAACTTGTGTGTAGTACAGCAGGTATGTAGGGCATTTCTGGATAACGAAAATATTTTTGAGTCGTGTAATTTTTGTGGGGTGCGAGAGCATGTGTTCAAGAACGACCCGGTGAAACAGTTAGTAGACTTAGCCTTGAATCGTTGAAAAAATATTGCAGACGTGATCTGTATCGCACACAATGCTCAAGGATTCGACGCACACTTCGTGTTGAAATATTTAGTGGGGCGCAAAGATTTTTGTGAAATGCCTTCCATAATTCTAAACGGGTCAAAAATAATTATTATGAAGTTTGCACACATAACATTTTTAGATAGTTTAAATTATTTACATATGGCTTTGAGCGCTTTACTAAAGCTTACGGACTTGGCGGTGGTATTGACAAGGGAACATTCCCCACTTATTCAACAGACCGGAGAATCAGAACGATGTGAGCGAGATGCCACCCGTAGAGAGCTACTCACCCGACTTGACGGGTGTCAAGGAGCGAAAAACATTCTTAGAGTGGTACGACGATAGAAGAGAACAAAATTACATTTCTGATTTTCAAAACGAGAGCATCAAGTATTGTAAGCAGGATGTTAGGATATTAAGACTAGCATGTCTTGCCTTCAGAACGACATTTATCGAATACGGCGTAAAAGATCTGTTCTTAAAGTGCGCCACTACTGCGTCGTCGTGTATGCGTGTGTACCGTGAGCAATTTTTAAAAAAATATACAATAGGCATTATACCGCCGGGTGGCTATCGTCGATCCAATAAACACTCGCTTGAAGCAGCACAATGGCTCACGTGGATATAGCATGAGACATGCTGGTCGATACAGCATTCTGTAAATTAGCGTGAAAAGAGACTGCCCGAAGGCCCTCTGGTGGATGGATTTTGCGCGTTAGAAAACAATCAGAAAGTGGTACTGCATTTTCACGGGTGTTATAAGCATGGTTGTGTTCGCTGCCACACTCATGGTCGTGATTTTGATCGCAAATACAGCGAGAACAAGCATTTCGGATGAAATGCCGATTGGAATAAGAAAGTGATTTATAATGTTCGCACCATGAAGGAGAATTGTATGCACAGATGCAGGCATGTAGAACCAATCGTACAAAGACATATAACTAAGCAGTTTCTTTTGCATAATCGTCAAATTTGTTGGAGTCTATTTTAGATTTAGAAGCAAGAACTTGTAGTATTACACTGTATCTTGTAATTAAACTTTCATTGATACCTGTAATTTCAGCTGTCAGTGCAGGGTCACGGAAAAATCTCCTAGCAGTATTACCATCCTTAGAATTACGATCAGGCCAGTTTCTTGTCTGAATCGGTGTTAAATTCTAAGCTTTCTTTCTTGGCATTGATTTTTTTTTGTTGATCTGATTTTGCCTGCTACTTACAAAAATTCAAACGGTATGCTATGTTGAGTATGTTTTCCATACATCGTATTTTTTCATGTAAAGATGAAAGGCCATACTCAAAATTTTCTTCGGTTCTTTCAGCCAATTTATACAAATCGTTCATTTGTGAAGGTTTTGCTCCTCAAATGCAACACGTTGCACAAGAAGGAGAACCTGTTATTGCTTGGCATACCTTTCCATCTATCATTGTTAGTTTTAATGAGTGGTGTATTTTGAATTGATTTACATCTGTATTTACAATTGAAGGCAATAGTGACTCAATCTTAGTTTTCATAGCATTAACATTAGCCACTGTTTTATCACTGATTTCCTTGGCATAGATAAAACTTATTGGCCGGCAATGCCTAGTCGAACCAGGTTAAGGGTTACGCCACATTGATCCGTCGCATCCCCATTTACTAGTCAAAACTAGAGAGTATTCAGCCTTACTAGTTTTGAAATTATATAATTTATCCGGTATCTGTAGGAGACGTTTAGATGTATGATTCAACAGTTGTTGTAAATCAACGCTACCACTTTTTTTAGATATGGAGAAACTAGAAGATATAGGATAACAATTTTCTTTTGCTGAAAAAGTTTGTTTATAAGGTATGAAAATATCAACATTTTTTCCTTTTACCTGTTTGCGAATAGTATCATACTGCCACTTCGACAATTTCGCATCTTCAATCAGCTATTGCTTCATCTTTGGTGAAAGGAATTATTTCCTCTGAAATTGAATTATTCGTAGAACAATTGGGATCGCTTAAAAGATTTTCAATTTATTTAATTAAATGCTTTTTCCCAGAATCTCGTAAATTTGTATAAAAAGCTTTTTTTATTTATTCCTGAGAAAAGCTACTAGTAATAGACTGAATTATTCTGTATTTCGTAGATCTCGAACTGCCTTCAAAACTATCAGTGACAGGTCTTCCACGCTTCAGGTTTTTATCAAAATTTACAACAAAGTTATCGGCTATCCAAGATACATATTTTTTTTAAATATGTGTTCTTTATAAAGTACAGCAGATAGTTTTGACTTGATAGTGGCCATAAAAGAACTCTTAATTTTTTTTTTAACGATGCTTGATTCCTCATTGCTAAGCTCATATTGCGCTTTAATATAATCAATCAAGCAATTTATGCTTCTACTTTTATTGTCTAATTTCAACAGTATATCACTCAATATAATGTTTTGAATAGAAAGAGTATTCATTGTTAGGTTTCACTTAGAGGGGATGAATGAAAGGTAACTTTGATGCAGTCGTGATGATGACTGCTCGATAATTAACCTGAAAACTATATATGAAAACAGTAGCCGTGAAAACGGTTGATAAGAAACTGTTTGCAACAATAATCGCCGGACTAGTCGTAAAAATGTCTGTTTGAAAAAGACCGTACAAATTATCTATGCAAACAGTAGCCGTGAAAACGGCTGATGAAAAACTATTTGCAAGGATAATCGCTGGAGAAGTAGTCGTGAGAACGACTGATAATAATCGTGAACATTATCTATGCAAATAGTAGCCGTGGTAACGGCTAAAAAAAATTGTTTGCAACGATAATCGCTGAAAACTCCTAATATTTATTCTAGTTTTAAAGTTTAATTTCAATGCTTATATATAATAATATTTAACCGTTAGCCTGCCACTCGAACGTGATCTCTAACACGGCAAACTTTTAGCACGAAAAAGTACGGTAAAAATTCATGGATTAGTGCATCATTATATGCCTTTGAGGACGCTACTTCGCTGACGGATACGAAAACTTGTGTCGTCACCGCCTAGCGGATAAGCGCAGTACTACTGGTGCGGTGATGAACGCTGCTGCACATATACGGGGAATTAAGTACCCAGTGCAAAACTAGACTATACTAAAGTAGTTTTAAATATAAAGATAATTTTGCAATAAATTGTTTAAACAAATTGTTTGAACAAATCAATTTGGCAAAACTAATACTAGATTTATAATCAGCGACCCCAATAACCACTTACAAATATATATAGCTTCCTTCAGTAGCCGCCCATTTGCTTATTGCCATTAATGCCTTAAGGTTTATGGGTTTATTGTTTAACTTAGATTTTGAATTATTTATTATAACATTTTTCTAAAAATCTGGCCTTATCTGTGGGTCTTCTAGAATTTTAATAAACTTCAGTATAAAAAAAAAAAAATGATTGTAACTGGTCGAAAACCATGGTCTGTAAAGAATTGTGAAACCATAAATGTCTATAGGGCCCAGTGTGCGCCGTGATTCCCCAGTAAAATGTGTACCCGGCGAGCCTATGAGCCTATAGAAGTATTCACTTTAAAAAATGATATTCAGATGGTAATCAGGTAATAATCTTCTGACGTTTTTGCATGCTTTAAATATAATTATTAGATGATTATCGAGTGCTAATCACTTGAGCTTTTTCAGTAGGTTTAGATGTTCGACATGGAAAAATTGTATTTTGGATTAAAGGAACACAACACCTTTAAACTTTAAAAAAATCGATTTTTTAATGCTCATTTCGACAGGAAATTTTCTGTAGAATAAGCTCCTGAAACCTGTTTATCAAAAAAAAAAAAAATTCCCCGCAAAGTTATAAGCAAAATACTAAAACAAAATTTTTTCGTAAAATTGCTTATTTTTTATCTTATGTCTAATACGACTAATAATTTTAATTTTAAGTTTTATAAATTCAATCTGAAAGAAATTTTCATAGTAAATGTGAAAAACACTGGTTTTTTACCATAGTATACATATACGTATAATTACTTACATTTTAGTAAATAAATTTGAGCGTATTGATTAGATTTTTTTGCGTTTTTTCGAAATAAATTTCTAATTTTGCATCTTATATAAGGCTCCGATCGAAACGTAGGGACATTTATTTGAATTTAAATATTGCGCGCCCGCGCGCCACCTATAGTAAGGTTAGAATCAATGTGTTGGAGAAAGACAGAGCGACCGTTCTGCTGTTCTGCTAGCAGACAGCAAATATTTCAAAACACAGCTTGTATAATCCTAGCATGTGTTTTACACTCAGTTAACGCAGCTGATATCTTTGCATTGCATAAAAACAGCTGATATTTTTCAAAAGTGTTTTAATACTTATCTAAGTAGTGTTTTTGGAGTTATAGCATAAAGCTTATAACCTTAAAAAGAAAAAAAGTGAAGTGTTAAAAAAAAAGTTAAGTCTAAAAGCAGAGCAGTGAAGTTTTTTAAAAAAGTGTGAAGGTTAGTGATTTTTAAAATGTGTGTGATCATCGAGATGCCAAAGGACGTTTTGCGAGTACTAATCTAAACAAGAAGTACCCTCTAGGAGGAGGCAAAAAGAGGCCAAGACGATTTCTAGGAGTAACAAGTGAGGATGAACCTGCCAACAAGTCAAGACCTTCGAGTTCAGCAAAAAAGATACAAACTTCAGCAGCAGAAGGAACCTCTGAGGTCAGGAATAGATTGAATGATATCAACATTTTGTTACCCGCGCTCGAGGAACTTTTGATTTGCAACCAATGCCATAACAAAGTTCAATTTGGCGAATCCGAAGCTTATGGATTAGGATTCAAGATTAAAGTAGTGTGCATTGAGTGTCGTCAGCTGGCAGCTTTTAACTCATGCAGAAAAGTTGCGTCAAGAACCATGCTTGGAAGAACAACAGAACAGCAGTGGTTACATTTCGTGCTCTTGGACTTGGACACGCTGGTCTATCAATATTTTGTGGGTTAATGGACTGCTTAAAACCCATGGCTTAGTCTGCATATAATTCAATCAACGAACAATTCAGTGAAGTGTGTGTAAAAGTGACCAAGGACTCCGTAAAAATTGCAGTGATGGAAGAACAAGCCGCTACAGAGATTGGAGCTCCCGGACTAAACATTTTGACATTTGGAGGTTAGACTGGTAATTTTCTACAGTTTCAACTTGGAGTTTCAACACAGTGACCAGAAGAAAAGTATAAAGTGTTTTCATTATCGAAGATAGATAAAATAACCTTTTTATCACATTTTTATAAAAATGCATGAAATGCCTTTTTTCGTTTGCAGGTAAAAAAAGCCGTAAAGAGCCCAGAAGTATAAGTGAATATACCTCATAATTGCTGAGAGTCAAGGTCTTTGTGTATGGAACACAGAAAACTTGGTCACGAAGGTAGTAATTAGTAAGCATAAATTCAAGTTATACTTTCAACAATAATCATAAACTTTAATGTTAATTTTCTCTTAATGTTGTTTTTACTAATTTCAGCTCACTGTCCGTAGGATTCCAAGTGAATGAATGGTTTTTTTGGGCTTTAACTCAAGCAGGATACTTTGTACACCTGTAGTTTTGGTATGAATGCAGGGGTTTTGATTTGAATGTTTAGAAAAAGTTTTATACACAAAAAGGAGCCAGAATAAGCAAAAAAAAAATCAGTTTTTTCATCGCCAAATCATTTCTAAGCATTTCTTACATTATACTGTTATGTCCTAAGCTATTGAAAGCTGTCACCGGACAGTAACTCTACGGGTTATTTTGCTTTCATAAGCACGGACGAGGACAAAGCTTCAAAGCGCGAAGCTGAGCGCCGTCGGTGCTTGACTACCTTCGCGATCTGTTTAATAGAACGGCCTTCAGTAACCGCCGGAAAATCTTTCGAAATTGCACTGTTTTCGTTATACGCACTGATTTTAGTTAAACTCTTTAACGTTGATTCCGTAAACTTCCGAGAAATTTGTGGTAAGGACGTTACTCTAATTGTAATGTCGTTATCGCGAATATGGTGGGCTAATTGAGTTTCTAATTATGAGAGAGAAAGAGAGAAGTGCGCTATAGAGGCATGCAGCCTATTTAATTAAAATCACTTACCTTTTCCTTTATCTCTGCGATGGGCCTGCTCTGCTTCCAGCACGTCCTCTCAGCGGCTTTGGCTCAGCTTCCGAAGCGGATGGTTTCGATTTGAACGGGGCGACAGGGATCAGGAGCTTTCGGGTTAATTATTCACTCGCGATTTAAATTTTAATGCAGTTTATTCAATTTGCCACAGAATTTAGATAACGCTCGCTCGCAACTATCAAAAACTTTTGAATTATTTATCGAAAACAAGGAACCTCAATGTAAACGTTCTACGACTGCAAATTATTCAAATTTAAAGGATAGAAGTTTTCGAAGTCTTTTTGCTAGTTGAAATATTATAATCTGAATTTTCCTAAGTGCCGGGTTGTAAAAATGGTTTTAAGTCGCGATCTGCCGAAATAATTCTAAGTCCCGAATGGTCGAAAATATTCTAAGTTCCAAGATGTTATACCGGACCGGGCTCGGGCAGAGCTTTCGCGTGGCAACGATTTTTGAAGCGGACAATTAGGAGGCCTAGATGCAGCTTCTTGCCTTATTTGGAGCTTTTTATGCATGTGACGTTGCAGAGAGGGCCAATCAGAAAACCAGAGTAAAAATCCTCTCCTCTAGTACATCGAGTCCCCTCGTGCTCTTCTCCTGTCAAACTCGCCTCTGATTTACCTTCCTTATCTGCAGGCTCATAGAAGCTTCCTCTGTGCATTTTGAGCCAACTTGCGCGGTGCCCTCTTTGGCGGCTCCTCGAGCTGGCAGCGCGCGTGACTTATGTGTCATTTGCCTATAGCATTGCGCGTTCCGCGGCCTCTCTTCATTGCACGTGCATCGCTTTCGGGTATGCGCGGTCCATGATGTACAGTAGGCCTCTTATTTTTTTTCTCTCTACTTGCGTCTGCTGTGTTCCCGCCGTGGAGCCGAAATGTGTGCGTGCATATCGGTGTACTTCGCTTAGCTTTGTGCCTCCGCTGTAGGACTGCAATGTGTGCGTGCATATTGGTGTGCTTCGCTTAATCTCTCGCCGTAGAGTCATAAGGCGTGCGTGCATATTGGTGTGCCTCGCTTAGCTTTGAGCCTCCGCTGTAGAACTGCAATGTATGTGTGCGTATCGGTGTGCTTCCCTTCGCCTCTTGCCGTAGAGTTGTACTGTGTATTTTACGTGAATTTACTATTATTATTGATTTTCCTAACTGATTTTACTTCGAGTTTAATTATGCTTTTATGTTTACTTCGCCTTACGTTGTCATTCCTTATTCTTATTAATTCAATTAAATATTGAATTTGTAGAGATTGCTATATTTTAGTATACACTGCATTCTAGTAGGAAGGGTATCGATGGATTTACTTTATAATAACTAATCTTATTAGTTTTTAGTATTTTAAAAATGCGAAAGAAAGTGATCATTTCACAATACCTTAATATATTTAATAATTTAATTCTTTTTTTAAACAAAAAATTAAATTTTAATTTTTTGACAATTGAAGGTGTATTCATCCCCTTAAAGGTGTCTCCTTAAATAGGTTTTATATACGATAAGCCGTTAATGTAAAATCATATATAATGCTATACATACTATTCGTCTTGTAATTCTTCTTGTGGAATATCCTGTTGATAGACTGGACCAAATTTTGAACTAAGAAATCCAACAGAACTTCGATGATATCGCAGTGGACGGAAAGAATACCGTTTAGTGTCACAGTCTATCTTTGTTGGTGTACTAACAGGAAGCCTTGTTGTCAACGGATCAACACCTTCTTGTTCTTCCTGTAACCAATGTATGGTATATTGTACAATAAAAATAATTTTACTTTAAATTTATAATACACTATACAATTTTATATAAAGATTAATTATAAAATCACTATTTTATTCGAGGTTCAATAAAACTGAATTGCCGTGTTCGAGAAGTAAGCATCACAGTGAGATTATACAGGGTGGCCCAATTTAAACGGGCACCGCTCATAACTCGTCAGGGACAGCCACAATCGAAAAAATGGTAGAAACCAAAGTTGTAGGATATCGAAGGGGCAACCCGATGGTGACCTTGGATTTGACTTTGAACGCGTTTTTCAAGGTCATTTGAAGGTCAACTTTGGATTTTTAAATAGGAACCCCATTCTTTTATTGCGGGAATGGAAAGAGCGGTAAATTTTACGTTCAGAATGGTATGTTCGGTTGCGGCACTGAAGGTCATCTCAATGTCCTGCAGCCAGAATGAAACCCCGCCTACGTAATTCCTCTAGCAACGCCAAATTAAAAAAAAGTGGTAGAGACCAAAGTTGTTGTATGGGGGGGGGGGGGGGGGGAGAATTGTGACCTCGAATTTGAGAGAAAAAGAGCGTATTAAGGCACGAGTATATCCTTTACGAAAAAGACTTTCAGGAGTAAACTCTCAAACATGAAAGTTTACTCCTAGTTTTGAGAGTTAACTCTTAATTTCAAGTGTATACTCTAAACAATTAAAAATATACTCGCAAAATTGGGGGTATACTCTCAAATATTGGGAAAGTACTCTCAAAGTTAATGGTATAATCTCCAGGGATACTCTCAAAAATAAGCGTACACTCTTAATTATTGGGGGTTACTCTTACAAGGGAAGTTTCCCAACTGACAAATTCAACAAAATTCCAAAACTTTATTAAAGAGTATTACTTGATGAGACATTCACGAGACTATTATTTTTATCGGCTGAGAATCCATCTATAAGGGTGGAAATCGTCCCTTAAGTTATAACGAGTTGACTCCCGTGCACTCGTTGTGTTTCAATTTATTTAGCAGATCAAATATCAAAAATACTAAGGATATGATATTGGAACATGTTTGGTAGTTTGAGGTTGTTGTAAATAAACATTAATGAAAATGAATATAGCTACATATACACTCTAAAGTCTAAAGAGTAAAAACAGGCGCTAGTAAGAATAAATGTTTCGATTTATTCTTTGGAAAAGTATAAATCATTACTTTTATACTTTTGACTAGGGCAAAAGGAATAAAAGGTACAGTTTTTCCTTTTGTAAAGAATAAAACGTAAAGTTTAATGTTTATAAAGAATAAATCTCTCAATTTAACCGTTCTTAAAGAATACATTTTTACTCCGTCATTTTAAAAGAATAAATGTCGCAATTTATTCTTTTACAAAGAATATTTAATTTTTTCCAAAAAATGAAATTTCAGTCCGCCATTTCAAAAGAATAAATGTCACAGTTTATTCTTTTGCAAAGAATAAATCGCACGATTTGTTCTTTCGTAAAGAATAAATCTAGCCTTTTAATCTTTTGTAAAATATAAAATTTGCTATAAATATTTATTAATTATTTTTTATTAAATAATAACCTATATTGTTATTTACTCAAGAGAAAAAAATTAATAAATTTATCATATAAAAGAATATGATATTTTATCATTTTTGTATTCTTTAAATTCATTTTATTGTAATATTATTTATCAATATTAAATAAATTAATATAATTTAAAGTAAAATTTCCAATATTTATATTGCAATATAGTATTATTATTGTATATACAGTATTATTAGATTTTATAACACAAAATAATTTATCAAAACTATACTCAAGACTTGATTTTTAACTTAAAATTGGGGGGTTGGCGAGCGGAGCGAGCAGGGGGAACCCCCTCTAGTATATATATATATATATACATGTACATTATCGATATATAACTTTTTAGCTGCAAGGTAAGTGACAGAGCAGAAAGCCCTGCGAACGCACAGAGAGAGCCGCGCGCGTGTGTCGTCAAGAGTGCGACGTTGTACGTCGCAGCCGAGCAAATCGCGCTTTGCTGTTTGCGCGGCAACCTCACTCGATGCGAGGAAGAAAAGACGATCGGTTCCCGCGAGGCCCGCGTTTTCTCGGACGCGAACTACGTCCCGGGAATTCGTGGAATTCGCTGGCCGACGTACCCAAGGGGGGAGCTCGCCGGTTCGAGCTGGCGCGAAACGAGCAGCCAATTAGCACGTCTCGCGCCTCGCGCAGCCAATCGGGCTACGTTATCAGCCGGGCCCGACGGACGACGGCGAGACGCCGAGCGCGCGCGGCGGAGCGGCTCGGCAGTTCCTTTCCGAGCCTTGTCGATAACACTTCGAAGTGACGAGAGCACGCGAGAGGGAATCACGAAGAGAGTGAGAGTGAAAGATAGAGAGCAGCAGCGCCACGACCTGGACCATCGCCCCGAGGAAGAGATCCCTCCCCGGAGACGACTATCCAGCCGTTCAGCCAGAGGAAGGAAGCCGGAACGGGAGCCAGGCCTTCATTCCCCTGTCTGCAGAGAGAGAGAGAGAGAGAGAGAGAGAGAGAGAGAGAGAGAGAGAGAGAGGAAGAGCGAGAGAGAAAGAGTACGGGAAGCCAGCACCTCCTGGGCTAGCGAGGCTTCCACTGGGGGACGAGAGACTGGTGTTCGTCTCTCCTACACCAGGTAAGAATTCTTGGGTTGCTCGGGATACTCTCGGTGCGAGCCATTAGGCCGCCGAGAGAAGCGAGAGAGAGAGAGAGAGAGAGAAAGTCGCGAGTGTGTACGAGAAAGAGTGAGTGAGACGAGAGAGCGGTGTACGGTGCGGGCGTACACCTCGACGTCGTCTACGCGGGGCATCGGGC
Organism: Nasonia vitripennis; assembly: GCF_009193385.2. Classification (NCBI taxonomy): domain Eukaryota; kingdom Metazoa; phylum Arthropoda; class Insecta; order Hymenoptera; family Pteromalidae; genus Nasonia; species Nasonia vitripennis. Next base: position 153,831 of record NW_022279653.1, read on the forward strand.
CAGTGTACACGAGAGCGGGAAAAGAAGAGAACAGCGTAGCGTAGAAGGATCGCGGGAGAGTGTGTGTGTGCGAGAGCGAGAGAGAGAGAAGCATCGGGGCGTTCGAGAAGTCCTCGCTGCTCGGTAGCAGCAGGTCGGGCTTGCTGCCAACGCGCGGCATAGTCGGTGCGCGCGAGCATCGAGAAGAGCGGGAGAGAGTAGAGAAGGAAGGGGACAACCGATAGCTACGCCGGCGTCGGTTTAGGCCTCGCCAGGCCGGGACCGCCGGCGCGAGCTGTTAGTGAGCGCGCCGATACGTGTGTGCGTGCTCGAGAGTAGAGAGGGGGGGCCGCGTTGGTTCGGCCGACAACGCTGCCGTGAGCGCGCGCTGTGCTCGCGAGTATCCGTGCGGGAGAGAGAGAGAGAGAGAGAGCGAGAGAGAGAACGAGCGCGCCGGCCGTATCGCTACTCGAGCGGGTCGCGCCGAGCCGAAATTCGGAAGCGGGAGAGAGAGAGCGCAGACGGGTCAGACTGCGCGACGTCAGAGGCGAGAGACTCGAGGCGTGCGCGCGTATATGAGAGTAGAGGTGTGACGGCGAGCCCTGCGTGGCTATTGTGTGTGGGCGGCTACGGCCACCACGCTGTAAGGAAGGGCTGGGATAAATATACGTGCAATACAAGTTAATAAATTGTGTGATTACTTCCTCCTTCTTTCCTCCACGTTCTCCCAAACGTCGGCGATTACATTAAATCCCGAGATTAACGAAAAATCTTGGCGCGTACGAGGCGTCAAGTGTTGCGCACCTGTGTTGGGAGGCACAGCGTCGCAATTGGCATCCCTTGTGGGGATTCGCGATCATCGAAAGGGAGAGGTAAAGTGTTTTCGCGAGTGTTAGTGTAAAGTGCGCGGAGTGTGAGCGACGGAAAGATACGCAGCGGGCCACGAGGCAAGCTGCTGACGTATTTTCGTGTGGAGAAAGACGGCGAAGAGAGCTCAGCGATCAGTCGTCAGCTGTTGAAGTCGCACCATATTGTGCGATGAATCAGCTGACGAAACGGCCGTTCGTAGTGGGACTCGGAGTAGAGCCCAACGCTAAACGTGATAGCGTGGGAGGCTCTACCGTGTCCCCACGAGATGTGCTGCGACGCGTGCGCTCTAGCGACAGTGAGTCAGCCAACGGCGACGACTGGCACACAGTACGTCATAAGCGTCGTCGGCGGGGCTCGCGAGTAAAGCTTTTCGACGAAAGTCGGAAGCAAGGAGACTCCTCGGTCGCGGCGTATATCGCGAGTCTTCAGTATCTGGCTTCGCGCTTTCGCCGACCTCCATCCGAATGTGATTTGCTTCGTATCGCATATCAGAACCTCCTTCCGGAATACCGGAGAGCTATTGGCGAAAAATGCGTCAACAGCTGGGAAGAGTTGGAGAGGTACGGCCGACGCTGGGAGCGGCTAAAAGAGTTAGATAGCCATTACGCACCTCCGCTGCCAGCGGAGAAGATGCGCGTTCCCGGTGCGGCGTACAAGGAGGAAGGAGAGACCCAGAGAGCCGCTGCAGTCGAGAGGACATAGCATGCAGGCCCTGGTGACGAGTTGCCTTCTATCGAGGTTGAGGAGAGGACGAGTGAGAGAAAGAGAGCTTCAACGAGGAGAAAGAGAGCTACCGTATGGCGCGGCCTGGTGCGTCCGACCGCTAATGCCGTGGCTCGAGGGGAGAGGCGAGGAGATGGTACGTGCTTCACCTGCTGTAAAGTGGGGCACCGGGCATTGAATTACCCGGAGATGATCTGCTGGGCATGTCAACAAAAAGGACATTCACGAAGGGAATGTCCTGCGCGTAGGCAATTGCCACAGACATCATGACAACTTTGCAGACGAGTGAGCCACTCAGGTCTGTGTCTAGATTGCCGGAGAAAAATGGCAATGCTAGAAAGACGGAGAGCTGAGGAAGGAAATGAGAAGAGAGAGAAGTCAGCGGAGGTGGAGAGAAAAGGATGTGAGAGAGTAGTGCTAGAGAGATGTGCAGGGGAGAGAAGAGTGTTGGCCTGGGACCTAGTGAAAGGATTAAGGCCAACTTCTTCGAGAGAGGAGTCAGCGAGAATGGAGAAGAGAGGAAGTGAGAGAGTGGAGCTGGAGAGATGCTGCGAAAAGAGGAAAGTTTGGACCCAGGACCCAGTAAAAGGTTTAAGGCCAACTTCTCCGAGAGAGGAAGCATTGTTAAAGGGAGGGGATTGCGACGTTGCAAACGTCGCAGCCGCGTCGATACGAGGAATCTCGTTCGATGCGGCCAAGCTCTGAGTGCGCGGAAGAAACAAGCGAGTTGGATTGTTGTTGTCGGTGCCAGCCTGACCTCGAGTTCGAGGAACGGGCCGGCTAACCGTCCACGTTAGCGCGAGAGTGAGCATCGTTGGCGCGAGAGTGAGCCTCGACGGCGCGCGCGCTGATTGGTCCTCCGCATGTCGCGAGCCAATCAGTGGGCGCCGATGTGCGACTCGCTATCCGCGCGGACTGCCAGCCAATCAGGCGCGAGGAAGATGCGCGGGCCCGACGAGCGCGAGTGGAGAGTGAGCGCGAGAACGAGCGGGAAATCGGGGAGTTCTCTCACGACTGTCGACGGAGTACGTCGACGTGCGAGAGAGATACGTGGCCTCCTCTGTTGCGAGGAGAATCGGGAGAGTCTCCCGAGGTTGTGCGAGTGTGCGAGAGTGTGAGAGAGTCATAGGTGCAGCGCGTTGGCACGAGCAAGTGCCGACACCCGGACGAGCCAGCAACCATCCGCACGAGAGGAAGGAAGCTAGCCAGTCCGCCATCATTGTCCGGAGGACCAGAGCAACCAGCAGCCTTGGCGTGGGAGAGCCGAGGAAGCTAGCCGTCACCAGGTCCACGAGAGTCAGGGAGGCGCCGGCGGGAGCACCGACGGACGTCCACCAGGGAGAGAGCGAGTAAGAAAGTATTAGAGAGAGAGTGAGAATCGGTATCGGGAAACGAACGAACGCTTGAATGAACGCGTGACTCGCATAGGGGAACTCCGCGCGAACGGAATGACCTACGAGCAAGCCAGAGAGAGGGCCCTTGAAGAGGAGCTCGAACTTGAAGGCCATCGCGTTTTTAATCAGGTGATGCATGAGTTCGATATCGAGGAGGAGGAAAAAGAAGTGCAACGACGGCATCAACGCAATCTCCAACAAGTGCGCGAAGAAGCATGGAACAAAGCGTGCCAAGTGATTCGCCAGCAAAACAGTTTGCGTAGAGAGGAAGAGATGAGATCGGAAGGTCTCCGACGAACCTCGACGCAGGCTATAAAACGGCCAACCTTGCAGTGTCCGAGGTGGGGAAAAGAGAGAATAGCGGAGCCCGTTAGTCAGTCAGAGAACCAGAGAGAAGAGAGAAAATTGTTCTTCGACAGAACGAGGCCAAGCGACAGGAGTTCGGAGAGTCAGTCGGAAGTTCCTTTCCGAGCCTTGTCGATAACACTTCGAAGTGACGAGAGCACGCGAGAGGGAATCATGAAGAGAGTGAGAGTGAGAGATAGAGAGCAGCAGCGCCACGACCTGGACCATCGCCCCGAGGAAGAGATCCCTCCCCGGAGACGACTATCCAGCCGTTCAGCCAGAGGAAGGAAGCCGGAACGGGAGCCAGGCCTTCATTCCCCTGTCTGCAGAGAGAGAGAGAGAGAGAGAGAGAGAGAGAGAGAGAGAGAGAGAGAGAGAGAGAGGAAGAGCGAGAGAGAAAGAGTACGGGAAGCCAGCACCTCCTGGGCTAGCGAGGCTTCCACTGGGGGACGAGAGACTGGTGTTCGTCTCTCCTACACCAGGTAAGAAAGAGAGAGAACGAGCGCGCCGGCCGTATCGCTACTCGAGCGGGTCGCGCCGAGCCGAAATTCGGAAGCGGGAGAGAGAGAGCGCAGACGGGTCAGACTGCGCGACGTCAGAGGCGAGAGACTCGAGGCGTGCGCGCGTATATGAGAGTAGAGGTGTGACGGCGAGCCCTGCGTGGCTATTGTGTGTGGGCGGCTACGGCCACCACGCTGTAAGGAAGGGCTGGGATAAATATACGTGCAATACAAGTTAATAAATTGTGTGATTACTTCCTCCTTCTTTCCTCCACGTTCTCCCAAACGTCGGCGATTACATTAAATCCCGAGATTAACGAAAAATCTTGGCGCGTACGAGGCGTCAAGTGTTGCGCACCTGTGTTGGGAGGCACAGCGTCGCAAGAGTAAGAGTGAGAGAGAGAGAGTGGGAGGAAGCCCGTGCTGACCATGTTGCCGCGTTCCGCACCGCGACAATCATCTTTGTATCGCCAAGCCGAACGGTCGTGTTTTTTTTTTCGAGTTGCTTAGCTTTATATCTGGCATGTGTGCGTCCTGGAGGATTGTAGCTGCTTGCGAGACGGTTCCTGGTGTGTCACCGGGTGGAATATCCTTGAGTGCAAGTCACCCCAGCTTGCCGGTCATGGGTTGCGTAGTCGGCTGCCGCTCGACTTCACGCTGCACCCAGCCACACACACACACACGCACACACACACACACACACACACACACACACACACACACAGGGCCACAAAGCTTCTGCTGCCTTGCAAGGGCTCTGGTCATCTGCTTAGCACCACTCCAGTCGAGGCCACGAGGCATCCTTGCGAGACTGCACGTGTTGGATTGTAAGTACCTACTTGATCGCTATTCTCTCTCTCGGTGCAATAGGCCCTGCTTCGTCTCTCTCTTGCTTCGCGCATTTCATGTAATAGAACTTGAAGTTACATAAACGAAACCATTGAAATTACGTTGCCTGTGTGATTTCGCTCCTGACTCTACCCTTTCCCGTGCTTTCTTAGAAGTAATTCTCGATTCAGCTACGTAGCAGAAAATCTCACGATGCCTCCGCGGGCTCACGTGTTCCTGGACGAGCACGTACAGCATACTGCGCTACGGGCCAGGCTTCGTACAGCCTGCAAGAAGCCTGCAACGAGGTGCTGCATTTTCTCCTCCCGCTTTACGACAGATCAGTGGATATGCCACTGATTTCCTATACACGGGCTATAGAACCCCGTTATATCTAGCGCTCTAACGTTTTGGGATTGTTAAATTGTAAATTTGTAGAATAGTCGAACTATTCAATCATTAACAGTAGCTGCGTAGTTTTCGCAAGCGCGAGAGGAATTTTTGAGAGCGAGCGCGTGTGTTTACAAGTTCGGATTATAAGCGCCCGCGTTACACCGACAAGAGCACGCGACCCTGCGTGTTTACACTTGCGAGAGTCAGGCAGCGGCGAAACATAAACACAGTGCACGCTTTTTAGCGTTTTAAAATTTTAACATTGCGACAATATAAGCTGTAGGATTTTAGAATATTTCAGACTCGAGTTTTTGACTATATTACGGCCGCCCGGAATATTCTGCCGAAAGGCTGTACAATATATTGTCGTCGCGCTCGGTACTGCTAAGGCAAGCGGCGTGCGCTATAGAGCATATATATATTTAACTGTTGTTACGTGTATTAGTTACTAATTATTTATAGTTGACACTTATTAATTTTTTTTGTGTTGCGTTGCGTTTCTCTATCCACGTTCAAGTGTAACCTTGACAAATTGATCGTTTTTTTAATTCCTTTTTGCTAAATTTTTTTTTCTCCTCTTTTCAACTTAAGTAAACGATAAAGTAATTTAAAAAATTGCGTTAAGCTGGACTTTTTTCGATTTGACAATTTTTAAAGAGAATGTAAATACTAGATTACGCGATTGAATCCAAAATTTGTCGAGTGTAGAAGTGAACGAAGCGCTAAGCCAGCTAGAGTTACATACGAATGGTACGTTATTCAAGCGAGCGAATAGATTGTTAGGAAGACTGCACGGCAACTATACAGCCTAAGATTTTATTAAAGAGAGCAATCTAGAAGAAGATGCAGCTAGACAAGACGAATTATTATGTGTCACATTTATACAATCGGCAGCTTTCCCAGAAGATTGAAAGAACGATGTTTTTACAGGAATTGATGTTGAAAAAGCACTATAGGATAGCCTGCACGAAAATATACAGTTGCCATCAAACTCGCCACATGATGCCAAAAGAAGCAAGACATGTCACTTACAGTCGACTCGAGGCCACACATGTATAGAGAAGCAGACCTCATAAATTTCGAGACGCCACAAGTTCCGACGCTACTTAATACAATTTATCCCGCTTGCGATAGCTACGGAATTACAGAGAGCTTGGATATCCGAATGCGAACTGCAGAAGAATCAAATAGAAATGAATAACTACATCTTAGAACAAGCCAATAACAGTCAAGAGCCTATCGTCAAAAATCGTCGACTTAGGAAGAAATTACTAAAGATCTGCATCAACAATTAAAGACTGTAGTATGTAATGCATAAAAACAAGCGGCGGAGGACCCAGTACGTAACACAGTAAATTAAATTTAAACCAGACAAAACCTCTAAGCGCATACGCCCCAATATTCCACTTCACGGCTAAGGCTTCTTGTCCGAGTGCCCCGATAGCAGCACACGCACCTTTTTCTAGGTCATCTTGCATGAGCGCTCCGCAGCATCGTAACGTCTGTCTGCCTGCCGCGACTGCTTCTTGGCAGCCCACATGCTCGAGGTAAGAAGGGGGGGGGGGTGGACTCAGGTGACCAATAATACGCTCTCGCAGTTGAATCCCCATGCGACTTATCAGGCTACGGAAGCTACGCCAAGCAGCACCAGGAATACCTTGGACACTTACCGTCCGAGAACCAAGAACCTCGGTAAAACCGTATGAGAATGTAAGTTAAAATTCTTGGGCGACAAAGGAGTGAGTATTGAAGAATTCTTGGAGCAAGTCGAGGAGAATAGACGTTTGGATAATATTCCCGACGAGGAGCTTTTAGACTCCATGGTCCTATGTTTGAGAAGCCTGCACTATTCTGATACCGTACTCTAAGGCCTTCGTGGCAAACGTACCAAGATTTTAAGAGGGCAGCTCTCAATAATTACAGCAGGACAAATAGAAATAAGCGAAACATAGTGGTCAAGGCCCATTTACGTACGCAAGGGGAGGACGAGCCGGTGAGAGACTATATCGTCTCTCTCCTCACTGTTCTAAGCCAATTTGACCAGACATGGTACCTGCAAGACCAACTTAATTTAGTCATTGACAATTCGCTCTCGAAGCTCAAAAAGAATATGAAGATCTACAAGGGCGGACTAACCAATGTCAAAGAGTTTCTCAACAAAACTCAAGAGGCAGAAGACGACGAAGACGGCCAGTAGAGGCCACCGCCCCTAGCAGACCAGAGTAAGCTGCTGGAAACCGCGTACAGGCCTGCCACTAAGGCCGCGCGGGTCAAGCTTGCCTCAATGAACGCGAAATCGTCGTCTCTGACAGAAGCGGATCTAAAAAAGTGCTTCGAGAAGTTTTTCCAGAAGAAAATTTAACAGTCTGGCCCATCCAGCTCCAAAGCATCTGGTTCAGGAGAGAACTACTCCGAAAATAAGACTCCCTTGTCGGGAGCAGATAAGTTGCCGACACAGGGTGAGTCCAATCAAGCGTCAACCCATGGTGGCGGCCGAGGTCGCGGAGGAAGACGCGGAATAAATGGCTGGCAACAAGGAGGTAGTCGTACCGATGCGATTACTACCAAGTCTGAGAAAAATAAAGACAAACCAGTAGGTCCAGATGGCGACAAAATTCTCTGCTGGAATTGCAGCTGGCCTGGCTATACTAAGTTCACTTGTCCGGATTGCTCCTTCTCAGAGCAGTCAAAAAACGAGAAGGAGAGCAAGTAAATAAGGTCCCTGCCGCTCTAGAGCATCCGCGGACCTTCAGTACTACAAGCGTAACAGGAGTAGCGCAAACACTACACGGCACGGCGAGCGACTCACTGCTAGCAATGATTAATCGACCGATGTGAAGTCGTCTTGCGATGTAGGTATACTGTTGCCAGCGCTCTAGTAGAGAAGTACCCACAGTAGTGGCTAGCCGTAGAGGTTGGCCAATATAAATTTAAAGGACTCTACGACACCGGAGCCTCGCGCACCGTCCTCGGCCCTATAGGCATATCTCTCGCGGCTTCATTAAATAGGCGCGTCCGACCCCATGTGGACCCCGGAGCTAGAGCAGTTGACGGTCATTACGTTCCTATAATCAGTAGTGTCAAGTTACCTTTCACGGTAGGAGGAATAACACATTCGACCGACGTTCTTATTTAGAGCAAAGTCGATACTGAATGCACCTTAGGTGCAGACTTTGTTCGTGCATTTTCGTCGATGCTTGATCCAGTAGAAAATAGGCTGCATCTCAAAGGCACAGACGTTGAGGTGCTGGCCGTCCTCTCGTCTGTACGTGCTGAAGAGCTTTTATCGCTCGCCTCTCTTGAAATTTAAGTGATTACCAAAGAACAGCGCCTAGAGTCCAGACCCCTCCTGTAAACAGCTAGGCTGCACAGGATAGATATATCACGATATCGACGTCGGCAGTACTCGCCCCATCAAACAGCGGTATTACCCTGTTTCAAAGATTTTAGAGGACGAAATGCACGAACAAGTGCACAAGATGCTCCGTGCGGGAATAATCAGGAGATCTAAGAGTAATTGGTCAAGTCCAGTAGTTATAGTACGGAAGTCCGACGGCAGCTTTCGATTCTGTGTCGACTATCGAAAAGTCAACGCTGTATCAAAACAAGCTGTATACCCGCTCCCTTATATAAATATAATATTGCGGAAAATACAGCATGGGAGATGTATAATCGCGCTAGATTGCTCCGGAGCATTTTTACAGATACCTCTTACCGAGCGATCCATTCCGATTACAGCTTTCACTGTACTTGGACTTGGCTTATTCGAATTCGTCAGAATGCCGTACGGCTTGGCAGGCGGACCAACTACTTTCTAGGTGCTGGCTAACCATAAACCACCAGAAGTCTAAAATTTGTATGTCCGAAGTGCGCTACCTCGGCGTGCTCATGAATCGCGAAGGCTGCCGTCCTGATCCCGAACGAGTCCAACCTATTGTAGAGTACCCCAAGAATCTCAAGCAACTGCGTAGATTTCTCGGGATGGCCTCATGGTATCGAAAATTTCTAGAAGATTTTGCCACGCTATGTGAACCGCTCACTGCGCTCACCCGTAAAAATGTTAAATACGAGTGGAAAGACGAACAATGGGCAGCTTTTGAGCAAGTAAAAGCTTTAATTACGACCGCCCCAGTTTTAGCAAGGCCTGAATTCAGCGCTCCGTTCATCTTTGAATGTGTTCCCAGCGATACAGGGCTTGGAAGCGTTCTCTTGCAGCGCATTGATGGCGAGGACCGTGTGCTCTGTTTTTTGAGCCGCGTCCTGTCGGCTACAGAGCGAAGACTATCGGTGACAGAGCGCGAATGCCTCAGCGTAATTTGGTCTATCAAAAAATTCAGACCCTACATCGAAGGCTACCACTTCACTGTAGTGACAGATTACCATAGCCTAATGTGGCTACAAAACTTAAAACATCCAAATGGAAAATTAGGTCGTTGGTCTCTGCGCCCACAGTCCTATGACTTTGTTATCGTGCATCGCAAAGGGAAGGACAACGTCGTTCTGGACTCGCTTTCTCGTATGTTCGAGACCGACGAAGACGAAACAGCTGCGATAGCATCACTCTCCGTGGATGAGTCCATAAAAGACCCTTGGTACCTAAAAAAGGCGAAACAGGTCGCAGAAGACCCCACGGCACATCCCTTTTGGAAGATCACGGCCGGACGGCTTTACCATTATCGCCCCGATCCGACAGTAAAGACTTATTGGGACAAGATGAGGATGCTTGGAAGCTCGTAATACCTCGCGAACAGTGCGAGCGGATCCTCGCACAATGCCACGATGAGCCAATCTCCGGACATCTAGGGAGGTTTAAGACTCATCAAAGAGTAGCACTCCGGTACTACTGGCCAAATTTATACAAAGATACAGTTCATTTCGTTCGAAACTGCCAAGTTTGCTAGAAAGTCAAAGTTGAGCAACTTGCTCCTGCAGGACTCATGAGCAAACATGTAGTTACGTGCCCTTAGGAAATAGTCGCAGGCGACACTATGGGACCTTTCCACCAGTCAACTCAGGGACGCGAACATTTGTTAATTTTCATCAACCTAGCTACAAGATGGATCAAATGCATCCCAATTAGAAAGGCTAATGCAAAAACCATCAAGCGTGAACTGAATAAGCGGATTTTCTTTAGATTCGGAATTCCCGACCGATTCTCATCAGATAATTGTACTCCTTTTAAGAACAAACTCGTCGATAGCTTTTTGGAAGCACATAGAGTATTTACCACGGCACGTGGGCCCCTTATTCGCCAAAGTCAAATCCGACGGAGCGAGTAAACCGCACAATCAAAACTATGATCGCCGCTTTCATTGAAACCAGGCCTACCACTTGGGACGAGCACATACCAGAGTTTGCGTTCGCGTACAATATTGCTATTCGCGAAGCAACTCGCTCTAGTCCAGCCTTCCTCAATTACGGAAGAAATGCCGAGCCACCGCTCACAGCGCGAAGGGAAATAGAGCAAGCCGCCAGGCAAAGCTTAGCAAAAACAGACTAAAGTATTATTTTTACAAATTACACAAAAAATAAAATTAATATATTGCAAGATTTTTTTTAAACAGCCCCAACGGAGAGTAAACTAATCTTAAAACAAATAAATTCCGTATATTTTTCAAACCACAATTTTTTTACTTAATAAAAATTCAGAAAATAACTTAGAATAGATTAAAATATTATTTTTGTATTTTAGGATTTTTCCCGGGAAAGCACCTCAAGAGGGTAAAGCACCCCTGACTAAATTTATTTCTGGTCAACAACTAAAATTTTCTTTTTATGTATTAGAACGTAATACAAACACCATAAGTACAATAAAAGGGCATGCCAAATTATGTAGTAAATATCTTGAGAGTCGTTTCTAATGGATCAAAATCAAGTGGCGTGGTAGCGCCACGAAGGCGAGTTTGAGAAGCAGACGAAGCTTTGGCGCCCGCGACACTATTTACTTCTATATTGGTATACGAGATTTTACTTTTAAGAAAAACGACACTTTCCATAATTGTTTCTAAGTGATTTTTATATATTATCACATTCGTGTGCTAATCAGTGATTTTGAATAGAAGTTGTCAAAAAAAGAAACGCTGTCATTTATATGATATAAACAATCTTGTATATGATTTGCTCAAATCATTATCTTTTTCTCCAGTGTAAAAGGACGATGAAGTTAGCTGCGCATTAAAAATTATAGGGAATTGCCTTTTCACCTTTTCTACATATCCTCACATTATTCATATAATAATATATTACGATATTTAGAATTACCAGGCTAGCCGATGACAAGGTTCAGGTTGTTTTTGGTATCTAGGTGTAAAAATTATTCAAGTGCGGTGTCTAGGAGTACAAGGTGGCCAATGACGAGATCTGGGTAGTTCGCACCGTGGTTTTTAGGATCTAGGTGTAGAAATCATTCGAGGAGTGTATAACGAGTTGAGCACCGCGGCCAACTCGTAGCTGTATGGGTACCGCTGCGCCGCGACGAGAGAACATAGAGTCGCGCGCGCGACAATAAACACGCGCGAATTCGGGGGCGCGAGAGAGAGAACGAGCGAGCGCGCGTGCTAGTTCTGCGAATACGAGACAGATAGTTCTCAGCCTGCGAAAGATAAACACCGGTTACCTGACGCGACTTCGTTCGAAAAACTTTTCGGAATCTTGGCGTTCGTGATAAGTGCTGTGCCCAGCCTTTCCCTGTGTGTGAGTGCGACACGAGATCCGACCACCCTGTTCTCCCTTGCTTCTGCGGTCCAGCGCAACGTCCGTGAGAGCCTGTACGGGACCAGTGTCGTGATAGCCGACGGGAGAAGGTTGGTGAATGCGCGCAGTGTCTGTAGAGTGAGTGTGTGTGAGTATATCACCCGTGCGACCTTCTCGGCGATGCGCGCGAGTATTTCGGCGTCGCGGCGAGTCGCAAATTTGTTAGCGACTCGCATTTGTTATTTTGTAACATCACGCTTTTATCGCGGATTGAAATATAACTGTAGACTTATTATTTTACGTGATTTTGTTGTTATTTGCCGACCTCGATTACTAACGTCCGTTAACCTTACGTCCTTCCCGCGAATACCGCCGCCTACGCGGGCGTTAATAAAGCAATTTTAACGCATCTGAGCTGAGCAACGATGTTGAGATGGTCTCCGCCGCAGCGCGGGATAGCGATTCGATTTATTCAACGTTGGTTTGTTGAATAAATTCTCACCCCGTTACAAGTGTGTATATCAGAACAATCAGTGATTTTATGTTAGTGATAAAAATGTTACAAAAAAACTGTGGTCGAAAGGTACTAGAGATGCTTATATTTTATTTTTTGGTCAAATATGAAATACGCAAAAAAAATTTACTTAAAAGAACTGAAATCTCTAAAAAAAATATTAACTTTTAAAAAAGTAAAAGGTCAGGCGAGTTCAATATACTGCACAACGAAATTACAGATAGAAAAGAACTAAGATCAATCAAACAAAGACAAGTTTTATATATTTAATTGTAATAAAACGAGTAACAAATCTCAAGATAATTACTACCTAACTTGCCATGCCCGTTTCATTGTACTTATGGTGTTTGTGTGATGCAGTACATAAAAGAAAATTTCAGTTGTTCACTAATAAACAACATATTAAACACGCCTAACCTTTTACTTTTTTTAAAGTTAATTTTTTTTAGATATAATTTAACTTTAATTTAAATTATGTAAGCCCTTGATAGAACAAAATAATTTGTTTGCTTTATTGTGATTAAATATAATAAACTTGACTTTGTTTGATGGATCTCAGTTCTTTTTTATCTGTAATTTCGTTGCAGAATATATCAAACTCGCCTAACCTTTTACTTTTTTGAAAGTCAATTTTTTTTAGAAATTTTAGTTCTTTTATTTACATTTTTTTGCGTATTTCATATTTGTCCTAAAAATATAATATAAGCATCCTTAGCACCTTTCGACCATGGTTTTTTTTTGTAACATTTTTATTATTAATATGATAACACTGATTGTTCTGTCGCAAAATAGTAGTGTGGTGGCTATGTTGATAATGTACGTTAGAAAAAGCCTCTCCGTTTGCCTTATTCTGATCGAGCAAATACACCACCATCACTTTAACTGCCTACTGCGCCAATATCGAAAAACGTAAATTCGTACTTGTAGTTACAAACAGCAAGCAATATTAAACTGAAATTCTTCTTGTAGTTAAAATAGATTAATGCTGAGTTTGCTAGAACTCTTATATGAAGGTGTTTTCCATTGATGGCTCCACAACAATTAGGTAAATTCCAGTCATGTAAGAATCCATCAGCTATATCTTTCCAATCTTGCTCAGAAGGTACTTTCAAGTAAACTGGTGATAATATTTGAAAAATTACCCTACATGTTTCTTTAATAATTTTGTAGTACCAGTAGACAAATATCTAAATTGACAAAAGAAATAAATTAGAGTTACATAATATAACCAGTTGACACGGTGAAATCCAATAATTCATTAGAAAATTTTACATAACAAGAAAATTAATTTACCTTAGAGTTATAGCAAGACGTTGTTCAGCATAGATGTTGCTTCGCTTCTTTGTTAAGTAAGGTATTATACTTCTGCATAAATAATTAAATGATTTCAGGTTCATCCGAGTTACTTGATAAAACAAATCTGAATCCTTCTTCACATCCTGAAAAGTAGTTGCGTAGTATCTCAGAGTTCCTCGTTTCCTCTTAAATGGTCGAACCAGCCAACGGCTGCTTATCCATCGTTTATTTTTTTCGAAATGTCATGCTAAACACAGAGATGCTAAGTATATCTGCAATGTGACTAGCAGCTTTAAAATCATAACTATTTCTTCATCCATTATTTACGTCTAAAAATGTTAAATTAAAATATACAACATAAAAAAATTCTGTTTTTGAAATCTTTGTTTAAAATATAGAAAAATAATTACCTAGTTATGAAACAGCAACATTTTCTGACGCGCATGAAGAAACCCCAGCAGCGCGAGCCTGTATATGCTAGAGAGAGCGCGCACCAGAAGCGAAGAACTAGGCGTGGCTACTCTGCCGAACAATCGACTATTAACAACTTGAGCAATCTAACCTTGAACGTAGAGGAAGCGTTTAGTAAAAAAAGAGTTATCCTAGCTGCGTTCTTGGATGTTAACGGCGCATTTGATAATGTGAATCTAGATATTCTATTACAACAATTGGCAACAATTGGCAACAATTGGGTGTCCTAGTAGATTGATCAACTTTGTCAAATTCTTAACCTGTGAAAGAATAATTTATACTGAAACACTACGCGAACAAATTAGGCTTGTATACAGAGGCGTTCCTCAGGGCGGAGTACTAAGCCATCTACTGTATAAAATTTATGTAGCAAAAATATGAGATATTCCCAAAAGCGTTATTATATCTCAGTTCGCAGGCGACATTGCGGTATACTGCAAGAGACCCTCCATACAATCGTCCAAGACGCTATTAGAAACAGCAGTCACCGAAATACAAACTAACTTATATAATCTTGGACTAGAACTCTCACCACATAAAACTGTATTTGTTCATTTCGATAAGTACAATATCCAGCCAGGACAAACAGAAATAAAGGTAAACAACATTACAGTTAAGTCTAGCAAATCCGCCCGATTCTTAGGCAACATCTTTGATTACAGACTTGCATTTAATGACCAAATTGACCTTATACACTTAATATGTATTAAAGCTTTAAACATAGTCAAATTTCTGAGGGGTACATGGTGGGGCTCAAATCCAAATACACTTATCACATTATACAAGAGCTATGTCAGATCAATCATCGATTACGGCTGTTTTGTTTACTTTCCAATTCAAAAACAACAAATACAAAAACTCGAAAAAATTCAATATGCCGCAATTAGCTCTTGGTTACAGGATGAGTACTCCCACGAACATACTATTAGCAGAATCCAAAATGCAATTAATTCAAGAAAGTACAAAATTCTTATATAAGAATTATCTCTCTATATTATAAAAAAAGTTTAGCCGCCGCCGGTTCAGAAATTTTCCCCCTAATTTCCCCACCAAATTTCCCCCCTTGATTTTCCCCCATAATTTTCCCCCTAATTTTCCCTAGCTGCTTCAAAAGTTAAGTGCGCACGTCCGAGTGTGTTTAACCCTTTTACCCTGCCCTACGCCCGTATAAACCTAATTATTATGATCTTTGTGTTTATCCGAAAACCTCCCCAAAAGAAATATGTCCAACTTCTATTTAGAATAAATTATCTTTTCACATAGATCCTATGATTTTCCCTATAATGTTTCCTTACGGACATATAAGATGGAATCCAATTTGTAAACAAAATCATAACAATGATAAAAATGTATCTCCTCTGCAATATTATTCATATCGATTAGCTTATAGGCATAAATCAAATTTTAGTTCTATTTTATATTTTGGAAGATTAACTCAAAAGTATATATTACGTGTAGAATGTTATCAAGGTCTTGTTGATAACGTAACAAAAAGTGCGCTTAACAATAATAAAAATTTTGAAAATAACGAAAGATTAGGTAATTTGTTTGTTTTGCCATTAACTTATATAGGAAGTATATAATATACATGCATCAAAATTTTCATGATTCAATGGCTGAATGCGAAAAACAGGCAGCTCACTAAATATATTTGTTACGATAACAACTAATCCAAAATGACCTGAGTTAAAAATAGTACTAAAAAAATTTCCGCCAGGAACTTCATGCAATGATATTGCAACAGTTACAAAATTTCGAGCAATCCTAGCTGATATTCTTAGTGGGAAAATTTTTGGAAAAATTATTGCTCATGTATACGTAATTGAACTTTAGAGAAAAGGTCTTTTGCACGGACATTTATTGTTAGTATTGGATAATTTATTACATTTTTATTATTAAATTTGGAATATACTTTTATAGTTATTTACTTGAATTATTGCAGTATCGGAAGCAGACTAAACGTTCGGAACACTGTGCCGGTTGAACTTATATAGCTGCATTCCTGTTGCTTATCAATTACATCTGCGCATGCGCGAAAATATGTATAAATAGCGTGGAATATTGGTTCCAGTGCTCATTTTGCTCTGACCTCTAGAAGTGGTAACATCGGTGAATTATATTATTTTAATTAATAAAATCGTCTGGAATATACTTTACATTGTAATATATATATTACATTATACCTCACTAACTTAAAAGAGAATCATCAAACTGTTGTTCAAATAGTGAGTATTAATTATAGTTCAAAATCAAACGTCAAATAAGATTTGTAAAATAAATAGATGTACACGCTAGAATCTATTTCCACAGCAATACCTACAACCAGCATCCACACATACCTCATAAACTACAGAGTGATAAGTGTCCCCCGAAATCCTTGAGTAACGAATTTCGACTAATTATGCTACAAATTCCCATGAAACTCTTGGAAACGACGTTGATACTCTCCACCCTGGGCACCAGGTACCTCGGAGGCTGTTGCTGTCGTGATATTCGTGTTCAGCAACCCCATGAACCCCCGATTAACGAGTTTCGACTAATTATGCTACAAAAGACGCAGCCACAAAATGCGCTGATATCAATTGTATCAAAATTCCTTATACAGACTTGAAAGAAACAATTAAAGTAGAATAAACTAAAAACACGATTTAATAAGAAATGAAGGCGATAAAAAAAGCAAAATTTATTTTAACAATTTCTTTAATTATCGTACCAAACCATGGTTTGCGAATAAAAATCTACCACGAGAAATAATTGTTATCATTAATAGATGCAAATCAGACCACCATAGCCTGGTCTCTTTTCTTAATCGTATAGGCTTAAAAGAAAACTCAGTATGTCAATGCGGATACGAAAACCAAGATGTCAACCACGTACTATGGCAAAATGTCCTTTATTTGATAATGAACGTCAATCATTTATAGAAAAACTACGAAAATGGTATTTCTACCAATGTCTTACACCTCACTTTTGTCAAACCCTACTGATAAAATATGTAAAATACTATATTCCTATGTAAAAAGTTGCGAAATTTTAATTTAGATATAATACCGTAATATTGTAACGTTTTGAAAAAGATGTACATGAATATTTGTTAAATTTTGTTCACATATTGTACTGCAAAATAACTTTATATAAAAAAAAAAAACTCTGCCGAACGCTCGGTGCCGCAGCTCACTGCCACATCCGTACCTACAAACATTTTAATTTGAGATGCTGGGCTCTGGTGTGCAGAGCAGGCATGTGCGATACTGCCTTGACTCCCTTCTCCATATTTAGTAACTGACTTGTTCTTTTCTCGTCTTGAGCTAGGGGTTCCTTAATTTAACTACGGCTGTTAGCTGCTGAACTCAACATGACTGTCTGTGCTTTCGTGTCTTCATAGCGATCTCTGACCTTATATGATAATCTACTTAGTGTTGGAATCACATCCCAATTTAACTTCACTGCACTACCTTTATTACTCTTTTTCTTCTTCTCGTCACAACTGGACGTCCTGGCTGTGGCAGCACTTGTCTTAATGACTGCAATGTTGCTGAGTCTATGGGTTGCGCCAGCGTCTGCACACGCCTTATTCTTCTGAACATTCTTTTCACTTCTGTTGCCAAGCCGACTAGTTGCGCCAGCGATTGCAAACATTGTCTGCTCATTTCAATTTCAATTTATTCTACAAAGATGACGAGTTGCAGCAAAGGCTGTAAAATCTTCCTTCCCGTTCGACATTTCATCTTCTTCATCTTCCTGCATGTTTTCAATAAAGTAGATTCCTTGGTTTTCGTACTCTTTTGTCGAAATATACCGCTTGCCAGTATTCATATTTTGACACGTTCGTCAATACAGGCTGTGACACATTTGCCGATTTTCTTTGACAATGCACCACGTACGAACTCCTCGTTTTAGTAGAGAGATAATTGCCTCTGGCTGCAATAATAATAATAAAATTACCTTTACATATATTATCGTGTTTTTACAAAAATTTGTGTTTTTGGCATTACCTGTAACTTTTTCAGAAGTAATTTTTTTACAGAAGGTGCTTTATAATAATCCAACATGTCTTTTTCGAGCTGGCTATATACAGCATCCTCCTCAAGTCGTTATATATACAACGGCGAGAAAGTGTTTAATCGTGTAATTCGTAATTCCTTGGTCTATAACAGGAGCGCATCGATATCGCGATACACAATCTCAACATTCATTTTTAAAATATACCATTGCACTTTTCGACTGGTGTTTTCACTTAACAACTTCTCATTCTGCATACAGCTAGTTATATACTGCGCTAGCTCACTGTGGTTAGAGATTGATTGATGCTCTCGTATCAAGTGTCGTCTTGGGATGAAATCCTTCTGACGCAACTTTCAGCTAAAAGCAGAAGCTGCTGCACAGGGGGAGTTGCTACGCTAGAAGAGCAAACAGTCCCCGTAGCTAGCAGCACTGCATTGGAAACGAGCGGCCATCGGTTTAAGTTAAGCACTTCTCGTCAATACAAGCCCCTTGTAAGCAGTCGGTAAATAAGCTTATTACCGTACCACTCGCTACCGACCCCACCGTGCTGTTGACTAATATGCTTACTTTTTGAAAAACAAATTTAGTTTGTATTTTGTGCTTAAACAGATAGCATCATCATCATCATCATCATAGATATTCGCTGGACATATCCTTGGACTAGCATGATATGCGGACCAACTTCGTGGGAATATCTTCGTTTATAAAATGTTTTTACATTGTATCAACAAAATGGCTGACGTAACATGTGACCGAATCTTATTTTATTACACCGAGTGGCAGAATAGTTACAAAAGTGGTAAATTGCTAAAAAACGGCGAGACTATATAGTTTTGAGAGAATTTGCCCAAACCCGAGGACCCATAATTTGTCCAAGAGGCGTTTCAGGATGCAACAGTAAAACCATTTGGCTACTTGATAATGATGAATTTAGATAAGAACCTCTATATTTCCAGACGATGCATAACAGTTTATTTACTTACCAAAGTACATTACCAGCGAGTGGAAGCTATCTGTATAATAAGGTTGTGGATTTTGTTAGTTAAAAAGGAAAGTGCTGGTATGGAATTCTTTAGTCGCACGTCAACCATACCGAAGCACGCATTTGTCTCGGGTAGCACGAGACGAAAAAAAACTACCGTTTGAAAAAAAAATATCTCGCTGTAAAGAGTTGTGAAAATTCTTGGAAAAGCAAAAACGCGTCATCGTTCAAAAAGGCTGAAGTTTTCTACCGTTTTTAACTACAACCTATACCAGAGGACTCGTAATTAATTTTACGCTAATCACGTAAAGAAAAAAAATGTCAAGCATCAAAAAAATGATCTCCCTATTGCAAAGTCTCACGTGAGATCTTACATAAGATCTCACCTGAGATCCCATGCCAAGATCTCATCTGTAATTTTGGTCCGGAAGCTGCTGGATCCTCTTATTTAATAAAAAATAAGGTTTTTAATATTGGAAGTCGCCTATAAGGAGGTGGTCCTACTCAGGAGGGTTCAAAAAACTAGGTTTCGAAGCATTTAAGATGTTTTTACGATTTTTAAAAATTTCTCATCTGAGATCTCACCATAGATGTCACCTGAGATCTCAGGTGAGATTTTAGATGAGATATTTTTAAACATCGAAAAAATGTCTAAAATGCTTTGAAACCTAGTTTTTTGAACTTATTTGGGGGGATGCTCCTCCTTATAGGCGACTACCAATATTAAAAAACTCATTTTTGAATAAATAAGAGGATCCGGCAGCTTCCGGACCAAAGTAACAGATGAGATTTTGTAAGATCTCAGGTGAGATCTCATGTAAGATCTCACGTGAGATTTTGCAATAGGGCTTAACATCCAAAGATCAGCTAGATAGAATGCAATGAGAGACACGCCTAACTACAATCAACAGCAGCAGCAGCAGCCGCAACAGTAATGCCGTGACAATTGGTCCCGACAGTGCAAGCAACGTCAGTCTTGGACTAGTTAGTGACAATTTAAGTCATTTATACAATATAACGATAAAATAAAAAAATTCTCAATTCAACGACGTATTAAACGACCAAGATAGCTTAAGGCATTATCTGAGCGCTTTGCGTTGATACTTATTGTTTTTAGAAGAAAAGCGTAAACGACAGGACAGCCTTAGTAAACAAATTCTCTACACTCCAAACCACTGTCAGACGATTTATTTGTGCAAAGTGTTCCAAAAATGTTTAATAAGAGTACATAGCTGTTATTAAATTATTTAAAATCACATACTGATCGAATATCTTTAGACGCCAGTGAAACAGCATACATTGACAGTACAAATTCAC
The DNA here is from genome assembly GCF_009193385.2 of Nasonia vitripennis. Taxonomy (NCBI): domain Eukaryota; kingdom Metazoa; phylum Arthropoda; class Insecta; order Hymenoptera; family Pteromalidae; genus Nasonia; species Nasonia vitripennis. Next base: position 174,141 of record NW_022279653.1, read on the forward strand.
TATTCAAACATTATAGATTTGGTCAACAAAGCTGCACGAGCTAGGAAATAATAAAAATCTGCTATAAGAAAAGAATTTGCAAGATTGCTCCAGGCTCTCAATGTACCTAAAGAGTTTATTGGAAATACTGAGTTTTAGAGTATCAGTGCTGCTATATCTACGAGCAAAACCTGGAGTAAATCAGATAGTTACAGTAGCCAGACAATCGCCAATCTAGGCAGGTCAAAGTCTCAGTTTGCATCAGCCCTCGACGACGACGATGACGACGACAATAACGACAAGAACGGCTTGCTGAGCAATAACGGACGTTTTAAATTTGCCGATGACGAGACTGCATTACTCAGATCCAGTAAAATAACGAGGGGAAAACGGACCACGTAATAGATATACAAGCGTTTCACTAAAAAAACGAGGAGTTTCTACGCAAGGGGATTGCTGTATTGAGAATCGACTGCAAGTTCATCACACACTGGATCATTAAACCACCGTCATACAATTGTGAAATTATACAAAATGGAATACTCGCCACAAATACATATCTGTCGTGCTATCATCACGGCATCGAATGTTTTAACGTTGAGGCAAACTTGAACCGTGTCTACTAAGTGCTTTGAAAAGTGGCTTGTAATGCGCTACAAATATACGTGCGCAATCCTCAAAAACAAAAACTACTTGAAAACGTCCTCGGCCGAAACATAATCAACTTGAAGGAGATTAACTGTCATGTCCTATCATCTTTCAAAAATCTACCTCGTGTTAACAAACACAACTGCTTCTTTCACGGGAAAAATCGCAAATATTTTACTTGTACTCTGGGATACGTATACAAAGTATGGCTGTGGATCATGAAAATTCTCCATGTCCCTGTCGAAGTTCACGCTAATACCCAACAACGCTCAAGAGATGTGCCTGATAATAAAAAGAAGTACAACGCTTTAGAGAAAACAGAGAAAGCTTGTGAAAAATTAAAAATTTTAAACATACCCGTTGAATCCAAGTCGATAGTGTCTCCTGCCACCACGACTACCGCCAGCACTAGTACTGGGTAGTATGAACTCTCTACATATTCTTCGCGCACTCAAAAAAGTACCAGCAACGACAGTGGGTGTTTTTCCAGCGGAGTAAATCCCATAAGTCCTGGAGAAGCCGTATGCAATTGCGGTTAACACAAATGACAACACCAAACCTGGCTCGCAGTGGATTGCGATTTTGATTGACTCCGCAGGACAAGGAGTTTACTATGACAGCTATAGACTACCACCCAGGTCACATCGATCGACTTGAACGAAATTGCTGTGACTACGATTAGGATATCCAACACCTGCAGATCCTCGATTCTGACGTCTGTGGGCATTATTTTATTGATTTTTTGTGTCATCTTTCTCGTGGTAGTTTTCTTTCTAATTTTCTCACAATATTTTTAACCGATACTGTAGTCAGCGACATTCTAATTGTAAATATTACTAAAAATTAAAAAAAAACGCAAACATGTAAATAAAAGAATTATCTACACTAATAGCGAACAAACCTGCAAACCGAAAAAACCGATGTAGTAATTAAAATATCAAAGGGTGTGGGTGTGTATATGTGAGTTCGACTTATCCTATATATTTGTCTCAAAATAAAAAAACAATTATCGAAACACGTGTTTCCTCATTTATTTCACCACACGCTATGAAAAAAAATTTAAACATCCGCAAGAAATTCCTGCTTTATATTCAATCGTACTCTCCACGTGCTCATCCCAAACATTTCAAAGTTCCTCTGGTCGATTTTCCTTTTCTCGCAAACATGCGACATCCTGCGCTCTCTTTTCGCAGTAGGTGGGCAACTTTGACACGCAACGCACCAACTCCGGATACTCCCCTAATACACAACTCCAAAAGCCGATCCAACTTACTTATAAATATCGAAATTTGCAAATAAATTTTTATAAACATTCCATTATTCAAATAACTAGATCACATACATTTTTAATTTTTTAACTTACCTTATTTACACAACATTTGTTTAATTGTTCAACAAATTCACAATAATTAAATTGTTTAACAAATACACAATAAACAAATTGTTCGACATTATATTTAATCATAATAAAGCAAAAAAATTATTTTGTTTAATCAAGGGCTTACTTAACTTAAAGTTAAGTTATATGTTAATCAATTAGAAACAATTCTCAAGATACTTACTACGTAACTTGCCATGCTTGTTACATTTTGTTTTCTGGTAAACAACTAATTTTTTTTTATGTACTAGAACGTGATACAAATAATATAAGTACAATAAAAAGTCCTTGTATGATTTATTTACACCATAAACTACGGAGCGCACCACCTAGACCTCGTCATGGGCTACCTTGGCTACCGTTACCACGCCACTTGATATTGAATAAAAAAGAAGCATAAAATCACATCAGTAATCCCGCTGGTCTGTATAGGCATGTGGGGAAGCAATATGTGCAGCTAAATTTACGGTCTTAATACTAGCCGTGTGCGGCCAACTTCATGGTCTGAATATGTTGGGTTGAAGAATCCCAAACGGATTTTAGCATTTTTGTTGGGACATGCGCTACCGCGCCACTTAATACAAATTCAATCCATTTTATGCTACGACGTAATTTCTTCGTGAATGACGGAAAAACGTTCGCTAAAACTACTAATAGGTAGAATATATTATTAATAAAGAATAAATACGCCGCACTTAATACTCTTATCCCTAGTAGTCCTCGGTTACGTCCGAAACAATGTGAACTATAATTGATAAAAAGATACATTTACTGATAATCTCTCGTGTTTATTCATCGCCTAAGTATTTTTGCAGCAACCGTGAGTTTAACGCCTCACGGAAAACAAAATCATTGGCGATCGCACGTAACAGTACACATGAAAACTATAGACAATCAGGAGTAAATTTAACTATGAAACGAAAACGTATTTAAACTTTAAAAAATTGTGTTTGGGATGAAAAAAATTCTGATATTGAAGCAATAAAAAAGGTTGAAAGAAGCTGGGTGCCAAAAAATTGGCAGCTTTTCTTTTTCTTGAAAATAACTATGGTCAAAATATACTCAATATCGTTTAGTAATATTTATAAAATTGTATTTAAAAATAAAATGTTCATTTATCATAAGACTATACTTACATCTCTCATATTAAAAGTAATTTCAAGATTTTCACTGAAATGGCTAGCAAATTCAGGGTATAGAGCCAATACATCAAGTAAATCATCGCGATGGATTTTGTGCAAATCGCAATAAGTCAAAGCACATACATTGCATGAAGATTTGCCGATAGTTGAATATATACATGGATTTTCTCCAAAAATATCATCTTTGCTAAGAATAGCCATTACAATATCATCTTTGAGAATTTCTATGCTTCCTCGTGATATAAAGTACAGTGAGGTAAGTACATCTCCACGGTGTACTAATGTATCTCCTGGAGGAGCATGGGTAGTTTTGAACTTCAATGATAAAGCTCTGTAATATAAAATAAATACATTTATTTAATATTGTCTTGTATAAGTAATAAACATTTTATGATGTATTGACATTCAATAAGTGTTGTAAAAAATTGGAATTTTACTATGTGACACGTCGTTTTGTGAAAGTCAGGGCAAAGCGTCCGAAGCTGGATGAGCAATATTGTATGCATAGATTCGACAGAGACGAATCTTTAGTTTCATATAAATAATTTAGAATTATCATGACGGATTTACAATGGGCTTGGCCGTACCAACTTTGGTAACGGCTTAGGTAATTTACGCTTTAAAATATATCACACCTTAATATGCCTGTACGGATATATGATAATTCTCCTACCAAGTTTCTTTAATTATTCGTTACTCTGCCTTACTAGCTTGCGATCGTTCTATTAATTTTAGACTTCATTGAAGTATTATATAATTTTTCGGTTCATTAATATATACTTCTCTTTTTATAAGATGATTAAAAAATACTGTCTCAACATCAAGTTATTCATTCACAAACTATTTCTACAATTGTAGGACAATGGACTTTTTACAGTTTTCATTTTTCCTATTGACGAATCAAAGTTCTCTATATAGTCTTTCTGACAGCCTTTTATAACTAATCAAGTCTTATATACATATCACTTTTTCTTATATAAGCCAATTTTATCTTTTTATCTTTTTACCTTTCGATAATTTGCCATGTGTTATTCTTCTTTAGACCTTTTCAAAATTAATCGCAATTTACAATTGTTTATGATCTTTGGAATTTATCGCCCCCTTGAATAAATTCGGTACATTTTCGAATTGCATACGTTCGCTTTTAGCTACAGTTTTAGTGGGATAATTCTACATAAAACTATATAAATGCATAGTTTGTTTGTAGCTTGTAGTATAGTTATAATTTTACAAACTGATAACGCAATTTCTTCATTAATTCTTTGACACTAAACTGTATATTCTTCGATTTATACAGTTCGCTTCTTGTGCATAATTTATGAATGGATCAAATGTCTATTTCTTTATTTTAATTTTATCATATATTTTGTTGCGACGGTCGGTCGGTGTGAAGCTACGATTGTTGCAGTAAGGTATATCATTTTACAGAGTTATAATAATCGGTCGGTGTAAAACTACGGTTGTTATAACGATGCATTGCTAATTTATTAAATTTTAAAAATAAAAAAAGAGTTAGAATAAATATTGAGGCTGTAAACGAATGAAATGTATAAATTTCATTAGTAAATTCAAGAGTAAATTCATTTATTTATAATATTTACTTAAACTAACGCGCAGAAGAACTTTATTACTAAGTTTTAGATATAGTTGTTTGGTATCGATTTGTAGAAAATTTCACAAGCATTAAAATTATAATATTGAAGCTGCGTAGGAGGAGAGATGTGAAAATTCGGCGTAAGTGAGGGAAAGCTCAAATATAACGGCTTCTCTCACTCGCTAATTTTCGGCATCTAGGCGGAACGCGACCCCAATAACATCGAGATGGGAGGACTCTAGGCCCTTCGTGCTGCGAAACATCTCTCTAGTTCGACACTCCGATCCCGGCTCTAAGTAAGCTTGGTTTTTCGATTTCTCGCGCTTGTACGCGATAGTAGATTCACGCGCTTGTACGCACTAAGATTTATTTTCGCGCTCGTACGCATTAAGTTTTGTACTTTATAAAATAAATTAGCTTTGTGGACCTTTTTTAAAAATTGTGACTAAAGTTTTATATTAGTTATATTTCCTAATTCCTAAAATATAAACTCTGTATGAGTTTATACGACGCCTAGCAGTAGCATCAACCAGCAGCCAGCGTCAAGAAGAAAGAAAAGTGAGTAAAAATTTGTTTGAGCTGTCCTAACTTTCTCTATTCCTTCCTACAACCTATCGCTTGGATAAGTGAACCGAATAACACCGGGTCATTTATCCCTTTTCTCTATCTTTTAGAATTTAGATCCAATTAACGCCGGGTCATTTTCTAAAAGTTTTATTTTCCTTTCATTCTTTATTTTCACAAACATACGAAGCACCCAGCTATTGCACGAAAGTGCAGGCTAAGGTGTAGTAATTAAATAAGTGCGGTAGCATCTTTGGATGTTATACAGTTAAATGCTTAAAAAAAATCAGTGATTTACTATAGAAAAACCTAATTAATTTTAAATTTTAAATGATTTTACAGATTTGTTTATGAGTTATAAGCCAATCTCTAAGATCTGATTTTTTCCACATTGCCCATTTCTGCCAATATTTTTTAATGCATTCCTTTTCAACCCACTCTTTTAGTCACCCTACCTATATAACTGACACTCCATCCATATAATTGACATCCCACCCATATGAGTGTCTTTCTACACTTTCAATGTCAAACCTGTAGCCCAGAGGGCGTCTTCGTTCCTAGCCCCATACCCATGTTAAATGAATAAATTGTCTTTCAAAAAAGTAAAAGGTTTGGCCAGTTTAATATATTCATCCACAAAATTACAGATAACAAAAAACTGGGATCAATCAAACAGCGTCAAGTTTATTATATTTGATCATAATAAAGCAAAAAAATTGTTTTGTTCAATCAAGGGCTTACTTAACTTGAAGTTAAGTTATATGATGATCCACTAGGAACGACTCTCAAAATACTTACTACGTAACTTGCTATGCCGTTTTCATTGTACTTATAGTGTTTGTATCACGTTCTAATACATAAAAAGAAAATTTAACCAGAAAACAAAATAAAACGGGCACAGCAAGTTACATATTAAGTATCTTGAGAGTTGTTCCTAATGGGTCATCGTATAGCTTAACTTCAAGTTAAGTAAGCCCTTGATTAAACAAAACAATTTTTTACTTGATTATGATAAAATATAATATACTTGACGCTGTTTGATTGATCTTAGTTCTTTTTTATCCATTATTTCGTTGCGGAATATATTGAACTTGCCTGACCTTTTACATTTTTAAAAGTCAATTTTTATTATAGATTTCAGTTCTTTTTAGTAAATTTGTTTAAGTATTTCATATTAGTCCAAAAATAAAATATAAGCATTTTTAGCACCTTTTGACCATGACTTTTTTGTAACATTTTTATCACTAACACGAAAACACTGATTGTTCAGTCGCAAAATATTAGTATGGTGTCTATGTTGATAATGTACGTTAGAGAAATATGGATAGGTATAAATTTACGCTGTCCACGAATATTATTATTACACTTAGACACCGAATTCTATAAAGCGTACCATCTAGACTTCGTCATAGGCCACTCTGTACACCTAGACACCGCCCTTGAATGATTTTTACACCTAGACATCGCCCTTGAATGATGTTTACACTCAGACACTGAAAACCACGGTGTGATCTAACTAGACCTAGTCTTTAGCCACCCTATACATCTAGACGCCGTTCTCGTATGATTTATTTACCTAGACACACAAAACTACGGGGCGCACCACCTAGACCTCGTCATCGGTCACCCTGTAATTCCAGACACCGCCCTCTAATGATTTATACACTAAGACACCGAAAACTACCTGGACCTTGTCATCGGCTACCCTGGCCATTTAGTTACTGTTACTGCTCCGGAACGCAGAGTACGCACCGGCAACCAACAAATATCGTAATATTGTATATTATATTAAAATGTGTCTAGTAGTATTCGGCTATTAGTTTACTTCATCCCCAAAACTACCTCTCCTTAGGGGTTATGGTAAACTGGAAGTTGACCGGAAGTAGGCCGGAAGTCGACTGAAAGTAGATCGTAAGTCGACTGGAAGTAGACCGGAAGTCGACTGGAAGTTGGCCGGAAGTCGACTTGAAGTGAACCGGAAGTGAACCGAAAGTGAACTAGAAGTAATCAGAAAAAATATAAAATTACTTAGAATTGACCATAAATAACCGGCAATAAACCGGAAATACACCGACAATGAACAGAAGTGACCAGAATGATGTATATTTGCTGAAGTACTCCTAAGGGGTAAATCAGAGTTTCTTAATATTCATTTTATCAAAATTTAATTTAAATTCAGCAAATTTTATTGCGTGAGAAACGTTTCTTATAATTAGTATTTCGGCATTTGTTTTAAAATAAATTTTATTTATATAATCTTATGATATTAGAAAAAATGATGAAGTTAATCTATTATACATTCTAATCAACTGTTCTCGCATTTTACTAATATTAAATTTAATATTGCATGGCCAAATATTAAATACAATAGCGACTGCAAATGCTATAGCAAAAACTACGAAATCATAATAATTATTCTGATACTGTACTTGTTTAAAAGATATGCGTAAATTATCTTTATTTGAAAACAGCCTATCAATAAAAATTTAATGATCATCAAGACATTTATTGTAAATACTATCAAAAATTCGTATTACATTGTCTTTGTACCAAACAAATGTGTGTGTTTGTACTTGAACAAGAAAAAAGTATTTGAATATATTATTTATGTCTATCAATAGGTTGAATAGACAACCTCTAAAAAATAACTGTAGATTTGCATATCAAAAATAAAGTAAGATTTCAAAATGTTGTTGAATTCAAGCATATGGTTATAATTTAATTGACTTTTAAAATTAGAATTGTTTCTAATTCCTTTTAAAATAAGTACATCTATAGTATCATAAATGTACCATTAATTGTCGTACAAGAGCAAATAATCTATTTTTCATTTTCATTTTTATCAGATATTTTTGCACTCATTATTTGGTGATTTGAAGCATAATTTTTTTTTACTTTTTTTTAAACGAATGTTACATCGACAGTGACGAATTGACGTAGAAAACTATAAAATTGTAATAGATAACAAAATCACGTCGATGTTATTGCCAGTGATACATAACTATAAACATAGATAACTTTTTTGATAATATATTTGAAACATCATATTTTTTAATTTGTTTACTAAAATTTTAGCGTCTTTATTTTCATGATAATCAGTGATTGAATAATTAATTGAACTTGGCGGCAAAAAATTAGACATGTTAAAATTTGAAAAAACTAAAGCATGAAAGACAAAAATTTTAAAACTGAAATTATGATATTCAACAATTTCTAAAAATTCTGAATTGAATTATTAGGAAATAATAATAATAATCTTTATTGTTTTACTTATTTTTACTGTTTACAATCTTGTTTCTCTCTATTTACATTTCCTTACTTAGTCTTTCTACCTTAGAACTGAATCGTGTGTTGTGAGTATGTCATGTTGTTTGAGGGTTATGTTTATGTGTATCTGTTTTTGTGCGTGTGTGTGTGTGTGTGTGTGTGTGTGAGTGCTCCTCTGTTACCTATCTATGTGTGTGTGTTTCTACTATCTTCTTTCTTCCGTATCTTCCAATCCTTACTTCTTAATCTTCCTCCTCGTCCTTTGACTTTCCTGACCTTCATTTCTTGTATCTGCCCTTTTCTCCCCGTTCTATCCCTTATCCTTTCTTCACGATTCTTTCCTTCTTTTCGTTCCATTTATATAGTTCGCCTTCAATTTCGGCCACCCATTTCTTTTTCTGTGATACCTCGCCCTCCTCGATCTTGTCTTCTTCCCTCCTTCTTTTCTCCCTTATTATGAGCGCCTTGGCCCTACGTTCGTCGAAGGACAGCCACTGCTCCAGCCTAATATTGCCTCCTTCTCTTATTTCCGCCATGTTCTCTCATATTATCTCTATATCTTCCCTTCTCTTGAAAATTATCTTTTTTGTGTCCTCCATTCTTGTATCCTCCATCACCCATTCCACTCCCTCCATGATATCCTCCATCCAATCTCTTATCGAGTCCTTCTCCGTCCAGTTGTTCAAGTGCATAGTCAGGTCTCTCCCACGCCTTACACCTGTTGTCCCCTTTCCTGTAAATGGCTGCATCAGCCCTTTTCTCTCTCACTACTTTTTCTTCTCCCTCTTCTTATCTCTTGCCTTTTCTTTATCGACTCCACTCTATTCTTCTTACCTGCGAATCCTTCTCTCATCTCGTCTATCTCCTTCTACATGTTTTTCAACTTCCTCTTTAGTAAATCCACGACCTCTCTCACGTCCTACATCTTTTTTTCCAGGGTTTCTCTTTTCTCTCTCTCAAACCTCGCCTTTATCTTTCATCCTTCCACCTCCTCTCTCAGATCTCTTATCTCTCTTTCCTTCTACTTGTCTCTGTACATCTTTTCCTTTTCTTTTTTATTTTCTCCTTTTAAAACTTGTTTTTTCTTTACTAACCTCTTTCTTTCTGTGACTCACCACGTGTTTTTCTTTTCTGTACCGTCCATATCTGGTGTTTTTTGTTCCGTCCACTGTTCCTCTCGTCTCCCCTGCTCTCTAAATGTCCCTGCGCTCTACTTGTTCCTTCGTCTAGATTATTTCTTTTTGTCTGGTATTTTTTTCTAGTTTTCTTTCGATTGCTCTTTACGCTCATTCGTTTGCTCTTTTTTCTATTTGCCCAGAATTTTCTTTTAACTTTCTCCTACCTTCTCCTTTTCCTTTCTTACCCATATTATTCTGTGTAGCTTCGCCAGATTCTTCCTTTCCCCGTTTGAGATGTTCTTTTAGTTGCTCTCTCTGCTACCTGTTTTGTTGCATCTCACAAATATGTGATCGTAAGTCTCTTCCTCTTCTCTACATAACCTGCATATTCTTTCTTCCTTCTTTAAACAGTATTTGTAGCCTCTTGCTTCATTGCCCATTCTGAATCTTGCCGTCATAGCTAGCCCTTTTTTCCCTGTGTTACCTTTTCTTCTCAGATATTCTGGTGTCTCGTCCAGTGGTTTTATTAGTTTATTTACGTCTCTTGCCTGGCAAGACTCCCTCATTTGACTTTCCCAATTCTGTCATTGTATGTCCTTCTCTATTCTTTCCAGCTCCGACCATACCTGCTCCCCTGCTCTCAGTCTTCTGTGGTATTCTGATAGTGCCCAGCCTCTTTATTTAGCTCCTCTTCTCTGGGAGCTGCGCCTCTTTCCTCTTCCCCTCTTTTTTCCTCTTCTTTTTCTAGTGTCCTATAACATTTCCTCCACAAGGTGCCTTCTTTTGCCTTACTTAACTTCACCTCATATTTTATTGCTCTTCTCCTCGTCCTTGTTTCGAGCTTGCACCTCTTTGTCTCTAGGTATATTACATGATCCGGCGTGGTTCTGTCCAGTTTCATTACCCATTCCATATATTTTCTTTGTATCTTCTCCATACTTCTTTACCTTTCCATCCCCACTCCTCTGCACCATATTCCATTACACTTTTCACCATTGTGTCAAATAACCTCATTCTTAATTCCCAATTATCTCTGAAGAGTTCTTCCCCTAATCCCCACATAGAGCTCATTACCGCATTTCCTTTAATTTCTTAATCTGTGAACAATATTTTCAGAGGAAATGGTTTTTCTCTATCTGATGTTGTCCCTCGGTGGTGATCAAGAATATTGATTTGTCTGTATCGGTCTTTTCGAGTCATGTTGTATGATGAGAAAGAAGATAAAAAATAACTTTAAAACATTTTCTCTTTTCTTCTCAACGTTTCGACGGACAATGCCGCCTTCATCAGGAGACTGATGTGAACAATTTTTTATTAAAAACTTGTTGGTGTATAATATTGTATGTACAGTGTGAAATAAAACTTACAATTATGGAGAAATTCGGTACAAGATTTTGTCTAGAAGGTGCTTCCCTGCCGCGCGGCAAGGGGAACGTAGGTGAACAGTGTGTCTCTCTCAGCTGTTCGATTCTAATTCACGCGAGTCGAGATTTTCGTCGTGTTTATATAGCGCGGAGCAGTGAGAAGAGAGTCGAGCGGCCGTGTTGACAATTTGTTCCGCTATTGACGTCAGAGCATAACTCACATTTGTTTTCTTTTCAGCTGGTGTATAAGGTGTATGTATACTGTATTTAAATTTTGTGTGTCTTCCTTCTTATTAATACCACTTTAGCCCATAAAGGTAATGTGACCGTTGCAATCCTAAGATCCGATTACATCGAAAAAATAGAAGTACAATTGTCAGACAAAAATACATACACTAAAATAGCAAAAAATCCAGAACAAAGTCAAAAAATTCATGAATAATTGGAACACTAACGGCTTTTTCGGAAAAAAATACAGTAAATTAGAATTCACACAAACAGACACTACCTTGCCAAGATGTTATGGACTACCTAATTCACAAAAAGGATATCGCTTCACGACCTATTATCTAAACAATAGGCTCACCTACGTATTTTTTATCGAAAAGCCTCCTTAAAATATTACAAAATAGCATTAAAAAACCTGACTCATGCGTAGAAAATAGCTATGATTTCATAGAAAAAAAATTAAAAACATTGTTGGACCCACCGAACCACCATTTAATCAGCCTCGATGTAAAATCACTCTATACCAACAGTGACAAATTACTAGTCAAGAAAAGCATCGAAAAAAGATATATACAAATTGTACATAAATCTGAAATACCTCTCAGTGAAATCTTGTTAGCTTGTGAATTACTTATCGAGAATACGTTTTTTCAATTCAATGGCAAATTTTATAAACAGCTGTTCGGCACACTAATGGGCTCTCCGATTTCGGGTTTCTTTGCTGACATAGTCATAGATGATCTCGAAACGGATTGCCTATCTAAACTATCGTTTAAACCAACATTCTTTTATCGATATGTGGACGACATTATTACATGTGTGCCGAATGACAAAGTCGACGAAATTTTAAAAACATTCAATTCTTATAACAATAGATTACAATATACTTACGAGACTGAGATAGATAACTCCATAAGTTTTTTAGATGTTCTATTAATTAAAGACAAAGGTAAATTAGTAACTGATTAGTACACTGAACCGACCTTCTCTGGCAAATTTTTAAATTACACATCACAACATCCTATGTCTCAAAAAATCGCCATGGTGTACAATCTTGTCGATAGAGCCATAAAATTATCTAACAAAAAATTTCACAATAAGAATATTTAAAACATTAAAAAATTACTGCACGAAAATCATTATCCACCCGCCTTCGTTAACAAATATATACAAAAAATAATGTCAACAATAACATTTCAAAGATTTCATGTCGCTAAACTCAGCTTGCTGCTTGCCACCGGGTACCTGTATTTAAAACATTTTTACTTAGTTTTAACTAAATAAAATTGATTCTAGTTAATCATTAAAATTAAAATATTTATAACTATAAAAATGAATAATAAATATGTCTACCACCTTGTTGGGCAATGGCAATCAAAAAGGTTAAAAAACATCCATAATTGTTAGGCATAGGGGAGATGCGCCCAGTATGGATACCCTTAGCTATTTCGGGCATCACTTTTAATTGACGCGATAAAAGTTCAAATACAAAATTTCTATGTGTTTTCTAGTCCATTTTTATAAGGAAAAAAAATTGGCGCAAGTCGAACTCGTAATTTAAAAAAGTTATTTGCATAAATGTAAAACGTTGATTTTACGAGTATGTAAAAAGTTGCCCCCACTAAGGATAATTTTAGCTCATCAGCTGTAAAATTCTATTCGATACTCGTGACCCAAGTAGCACTTTTTCGCACGACGTGATGTTCTGATTACGCTGTACAGAAGTGTTACTTAGGTCACATGTATCGTAATGTTATACTATATCATATGGATTTGTTCCTAAAACAGCCTTCTGTAATCGTGATGCAGCCATTGTGCCCTCGCAACTCATACTTTCTCCATAAAATCTAACGCTTTCGTCAGTTACTATTGAATCTATCTTGATAACGCATATGCCTATGCCTTATAAATATTTCGATCTCTTGAAAAAGAATGCTAAGACGTCTAAAATGTAAAGAAATAAATATAATCGATGTTTAGTTCGTTGGATCATTAAAATCCTTTCCCAACTAAATTATCGACGAACATTTGAGACTTTCTTTTTATCGAAGTAAATATTTTCTACATTTTTAAGGATCTTGCGTTAGCCATACTAGAGAATGCTCGTATTATCCATACTGGGGAAAATGTAAATAAAAATATTTTAGCTCGCATTTCGCGCATAGAGATAGTTGAGAGTTTTACTACGTCCAAATCGAGATGGGAAGCCTAAAGTCTGCATAAATATTATTATATAGTCATAAGCGTACGTAGGACGAAATGGCCTTGTAAAATAACTTTCCACGCTCTTAAAATCAACAGTTTACTTATTTCTCCTGTACTGTATTCCAAAGTATGTCTAATAGACCATAGATATGTGCAAATCCACGGAAAACCGGTCACTTTTGGGGGTCTAAACGAACAAAATTCAAATTTGAGGACAGACCTACCGAGCCAACGAGTTTTTGGGTTCCTTAAGCCATCCAGAACACAAAAACCTTGCATTCCCAAAATTTCAAAATACTTTTGTTTTTGCCCGGCAGTTTAAATTCTCTAATGGAAATATAACATGCGAAAAAATAACGAAAACTAGCCATTGCTCAACTGTACGTACTCAATGTCCGAGATCACAAACGGAAGACACATACTCATAGGATCAAAGTATGAGGAAAATACAACTGTAAAACGACAACATCCTAAGCTAAATATAGCAAATCTCCGTCAACTCTGTAAACTAAACGTCTGTGAAGTGCTCTGGGCCAATAAAAACATAACAATCAATATAAATAAAACCCTTGTGTATTAAATTGATACTAATAACTAAACCTCAATCAGAATAAATAAATTCGAATCAGCTTCGCAGTCACAACGTGCAGGTAAGAGTACTTTACTTGTGGACTAACCATCAGCATCCACACACGAAACGAGTTGAGCGGACATAACGTAGAGTCCGCAGGACACCGAAGTGTCACAAGCGACTTGCCTGTTACGACAGTAAGTACAACGGACACTTACACGTCCGCCAAACGCAGTCTAGGACAGAATACCGTCCGCTCGCAAAATACGCTTCCGCGCAGACTAGCAGCGCGTGACATCCTTAATTCCACAGTCCGCGTGTAACTTTAGTAACAGAACAGGCTCTCGAGCCGAAGGCTAGTTCTCGCGAATAAATAATTATTTGTAAGACTCGCGCAGCCCGTCCTACCATCTAGTACGGTCTTTACATCCCAAACCTCTCTTCTGTTTATCTTGTCAAAAGCGGCTTTCATATCTGCGAAAAATGCCTATACTTTACCTCCTTTCTTATATTATTCATTTTCTATTGCCTTGCTCAAAATAAAAATAGCGTCTGCCATACCTCTTCTTATTCTGAAACCCATTTGTGTGTCGTCCATTAACTCTCTTCCCTCAAATTCCTTTTCCATCTTTTCCCTTATTATTTCTGCGTATAATTTATATCCCGTGTCCATGAGACTTATCCCTTTGTAGTGCTTTGCTTCCTCCTTCTCCCTTTTCCTGAAAAGCGGGGTTATCATTCTCGTTTTCTATTCTTCTGGTATTTGTCCCCCTTTCCATAATCAATATATTAGTTATTTCCCCTATAACCTGTTCTTTCCCGTGTATCCATACCTCAATTTCTAGACCGTCTGCTCCTGGCGCTTTTCCCTTCCCTTATTCTTTCTGATTGCTTTTTCTAGTTTTCTTTTCAGTTCTATCCATTCTGTTATTTTTTCCCTTTTACTTAATTCTTCTCGGAATTGACCTACTGCCCTTTCTGTCCATATAGCCCTTTCTGTATTTTTCTCTTTCTCTTCTTCGTTTCTCTAGATCGATTTACCCGTCTCTATTTCCATTGCATTGTGGTCCGATTCCAACCTGTAATAGTATATTGTGCAACTAAGGGGGAAAATTGGCTTTTTCTAGCGAGGGTGATGTTTTAAACACGAGTGACTCGACTTCCACTCGCCCTCAAAACATTGCCCGAGTCTGAAAAAGCCACTTTCCCCTTGTTGCACACCGTACATTTTATGATAAGTGCACGAATAGGCCACACATCATGCATATAAAAGGAATCGGAAATTCGAGGGCTTTTCAAAGTAAAACAATAGTATATTGAAAATTTCCCAAATTTCGAAAATTTCCCAAATTTCGAAAATTTCCCAAATTTCGAAAATTTCCCAAATTTCGAAAATTTCCCAAATTTCGAAAATTTCCCAAATTTCGAAAATTTCCCAAATTTCGAAAATTTCCCAAATTTCGAAAATTTCCCAAATTTCGAAAATTTCCCAAATTTCGAAAATTTCCCAAATTTCGAAAATTTCCCAAATTTCGAAAATTTCCCAAATTTTGAAAATTTCACAAATTTTGAAAATTTCACAAATTTTGAAAATTTCACAAATTTTGAAAATTTCACAAATTTTGAAAATTTCGAAAATTTTCGGGCGCCTGGAGAGGAATGTACATTTTCGGTGCTGGTGTGAAGAAAAATAGTATACGCACCACGGGAGGAAAATTAAACAGCCCATACCTCGTGTTTGACAATTTACACGAGATATGGACTGTCCAAAGTTTTTCCTCTATAGGCACGTAATATACTATTTCCTCCCAAGGGAGTAGTTTTTTCCCGCTGCTAAGAAAAACGCGATTTTCCATTCATTTCACATGCATGGAAAGTGGCCCTTTTCGTGCACGTATTATAAAAATAATATTTATTTTACTCACCCCTCTTTTTCCTTCCTCATTGGCAATCACATTTCCGGTATTTCCGTTCATTATACTTAGTTTCATCTCTCTTATCTTTTCAAGTAGCTCTTCCCCTTCTCTGTTTTTCTTTTTATCTTTCGATTCCCTCTTCTCTTAGTTTCCATCCTCGTCGATTCCTCCTCCTTTATATCGCGTTCTTGCGTTCATGTCTCCGCACCATATCAGTTTCTCACCTCTGGCGTTCTCCGTCATCCCTTCTATCTCCTTAAAGTTTTCTTGCTTTTCCTCTCTTATGTACGCTGTCCTTATCCATCATGTATCTTCCTTTCCTAATATTCTTGCTCCTATAAATTCGTATTTTCTTCTATCTACTCTATTCTCTACGCTTTTACTCCTAGTCTTACTGCCATCAATATCCCCCCTTTCACTCTCCCTCTTTCTCCCCTTTTTTGCGTTTATAAATCTGACCGTGTAACCGCTTAATTTCTTTTCCTAGAACTTTCCTTTCTTATCTTTCATCCATGTTTTCTGCAGACAGATTACATCAATCCCTCTTAGATAGCCCCAGGTCCTCTCATCTACACCCTTTATTCCCGCTATATCCCAATTAATTATCTTTACGCTCTCCTGCTCCTCTTTTTTCTTCCTCTACTGTCCTTTTCTTTCTCCGAAAAAGCTCCTGTTCTCTTTTCTTCCATATATACTCTACCCCATCTATCCACAATTTGTTATACCCTATCTTAACCTCTTTCACTGTCTTCTTATCCCACTTTCCTTTCTTCCAACCTGAAATCATAATATTGTTTTTTTTTCTACCTCTTTCTCCTTCCTTAATCCTCCATTCCATTTCTTCCATCTGTTTTCTATCCTTTACCATTTCAACTCATGTTCTGCTTCTGCTTTTCTCTTCTCTTTCTTCGATTTTTTCTATCTTCTCTGATATCCCTTTGATTTCCTCTTTCCTATCTTTTCTTCCTGCTTGAATATTGCCTCCCATTCTTTCTTCCCCATCTCCCTTTCTTCTTTCTCCCTTACCCTCGCTTCCTTACATTCTCTTCTAATTCTTTTCCTTTTTTTCTACTTTTTCCTTCAATTTCCCCTCCATCCTTTTTAGCCCTTCCTCCACTTTCCTGTTCATTTGTAGGATCATATCCATTGTATTCCTTAGAATCCCGACTATATCATCTCCCATTTTTTCTTATTCTTGGGGTGATCTTTTCACGCTCCCTCCTTTTGCGAACGCGTTACTTTCTGCTAATTCTTTCCCCGTTCTTTCTTTCTTATTCTTCTCGACGTGATCTTCCGGACTTTTATCTTTTGTTTTTAAACCTGTGTCTTTTTTTCCTTTCAGACTATCCTTCAATCTTCTCTGTTTTAGAGTATTCCCAATTCTTTCTCCTACTCCACCTCCTCCCCTTTTTCCTCCTCTCGGTGTACCCGCACTTTTTGAAATTCCCGCCTCTTCTGTCGATTTCACTATACTCGGTTGCGGCGTTCTAAATCTCTGTCCCTCTATTCCGATTCCGTGTTTCGTTCCGTGAATTATTTTCTGAACCTTGGTGCTCGTTAGGTTCATCGTTCCTTTCCCACTATCTCTATCTCTCTCACGCTCCTTCCTAACCTCCCCTCACTGACGCTCACTTTCTCACACTTCTATCCCTATACTTACTACAATTTTTGTATCCCTTTCTCTTTTAGACCCTTTCTCTACCTTCTCCCGTCTACTCTTTCCCTCCTTCCCCTCTTCTTCGTTCCCTACAGCTTCCTAATCTCACACAATACTCTGCATACTTCCTTTCACGATTCAATTAAATATGGCACTTCTATTAGAAAATATAAAATAACAAGATATTAGAGTATTTTTGTTTGAAATTTAGAATTTTCGTGTTTTGAATCTTTATAATTTAAAATTGTTACTTCCCACTCTGTTAGGAATTGACATGAGGATAAAAGATCTTAACAAAACTGATAAGGTGGTGGAAAATAAATACACTATTAAATATTTATTAAGTGTAATTTAATATAATAAAACGTAAGACTAGATAATAATTATATTAAGCGTGATGCTACTACCGAGGACTCTATATAGTCTCTAACAACTCTCTTTCAAGCGAGCGCCCTGGAACTAGAGTTCCCTTTCCACTCTCTCTCACTCATACATCACGCGCTCACACGAACACCGCTGACTCGTGCACTAGCACAAATGTACTTATACTTAACAAAAACTTGAATTTTATCACTATTGCAATATATAAAATTTAACCGAGCGACGGTAGGAGTGAGGTAAATCGCGCTAGTATTATATTATCAAGTGGCGCGGGAGCGCCACGAAGGCGAGTTTGAGAAGCAGACGACGCCGCGGCGCCCGTGACACTATTTACTTCTATATTGGTCTCTCGAATTTTCAATTAAGGAAATAAATTATTTATCATTCATGTAACCAGCTAATTTTGATAAATGTTTATACTGGTATGCCAAACTATGATTTTAAACCAAAATATCAGCAATAAACCAGCTTTAACATAATAAACAAGTATGCAGGTGAACAAAAATGCTGAAATCACTTGCTTAATTTTTCTTCAGCCCAAAAAGTGGTAAGACCGTTAAGTTAGCTGCGTGCAGTTTGACCGAGTGGTTAGACTGTGAAGTTGGCCGCACAAGCTATTGAGCCTACATTGTCTGCTCCTCTGCTTGAATTATAAATGTGTGCTCCGTAGTATTCGGTGTTTTGGTGTAAAAATCTTTCAAGGAAGGTGTCTAGATAAATAGGGTAGCTGATGACGACGTCTAGGTGGTGCGCTCCGTGATTTTTGGTGTTGAGATAAATAAATCATACGAGGACGGCATCTAGGTGTACAGGGCGGCCGATGGCGAGGTCTAGGTAGTTCGCACCGTGGTTTTTGGTGTCTAGGTGTAGAAATAATTCGAGGGCGGTACCTAGGTGTACAGGGTGGCCGATGACGAGGTCTAGGTAGTTCGCTCCGTGGCTTTTGGTGTTGAAATAATTCGAGGGCGGTGTCTAGGTGTACAGGGTGGCCGATGACGAGTTCTAGGTAGTTCGCTCCGTGGTTTTTGGTGTCTAGGTGTAAAAATCATTTGAACGCGGTGTCCAGGTGTACAGGGTGGCCGATGACGAGGTCTAGGTCGTGCGCTCCGTGGCTTTTGGTGTTGAAATAATTCGAGGGCGGTGTCTAGGTGTACAGGGTGGCCGATGACGAGGTCTAGGTAGTTTGCTCCGTGGTTTTTGGTGTCTAGGTAAATAAATCATACGATGACGGCGTCTAGGTGTACAGGGTGTCTGATAACGAGGTCTGGATAGTTCGCGCCGTGGGTTTTGGTGTCTTGGCGTAGAAATAATTCAAGGGTGGTGTATATCAACAATCAGTGATCTCATGTTAGTGATAAAAATGTTACAAAAAAGCTTTGATCTAAAGGTGCTAAATATGCTTATATTTTATTTCTACGACGTCGAATATGAAATACTCAAAAAATTTTAATAAAAAGGATTGAAATCTCTAAAAAAAAATAACTTTTAAAAAAGTAAAAAGTTAGGTAAGTTTAATATATTTCGCAACAAAATTACAGATTGAAAAGTACTAAGATCAATCAAACAAAGTCAAGTTTATTATATTTAATCGTGATGAAGCAAGGAACAACTCTCAAGATAATTACTACGTAACTTGCCATGCCCGTTTCATTGTACTTATGGTGTTTGTATGACGTTTTAATACATAAAAGGAAATTTTAGTTGTTCACCAATAAACAAAATTAAACGGGCATGGCAAGTTACGTAATACTTATCTTGAGAGTTGTTCCTTGCTTCATCACGATTAAATATAATAAACTTGACTTTGTTTGATTGATCTTAGTACTTTTCAATCTGTAATTTTGTTGCGAAATATATTAAACTTGCCTAACTTTTTACTTTTTTAAAAGTTATTTTTTTTAGAGATATTGTTTTCAATATTGTTTGATTGGTATTCTTCTGGCGGTCATCAACACTATCATCAAAACTACTGGAAAATTAGTAACTTATTTGTATTTGTATCAATTATTTATTTTTGTTTGTAGATATTCTTAAAATATATCTTATTTTAATTTTATTCTATTGTAATTTCAGATAAATAATACAACACTTTTGTATCGCAGTTTTCAAGAGGAAGTAAACAAAAGGATGATATTTCGTTTGTAGGATTTCAATTAGAATATTAGAAAATTGATTGTTTAGGTATTTAGCATAGTTTAGAGGGATGTAGTAAGCTACTTAGAGCTTTTCTTCAATCTAAGCAATTTTCTTTATTGAGTTTAGGTTTTTCTAGTTCAGTATATACACTTGAATTTTGAAAGTGAATTGTACTGATTCAGCTTAAAAGATTTAATTAATATAGCATACGTCGTTATATGATGCCAAGTTACACGGATTGTGTTCGGCGATTACATATTTCCTAAATTATGCATTTTTTATAATTTAATTAAAAAAGTGGTTTAATTTTGTATATATGTATGAGATAAAGGCCAAAATATAACTTTCAGCTTTTAATAATATAGGAAAATTGCTGAAAATAATTGGGTTGGATGGGGCATGTTGCACCAAGTTATTATTGAATTTATGTATCAAAAAATCGCTTTTAGGGTTGTGTATGTCAAAAAGTATTAAAAAAAATGTTTGCCACGGTAAAAAGTTGTTTACAACTCTTACATTTAACATTTTCATGTAAAACGTAAATCCGTAATGTTGTATGGCAAATAATTGGTTTTTAGCTGTAAAAAATCGATTTTGGGCTGTAAACTCGAGTTGTAAGCATTTTCATGATTTGATGTCAATAGTAAAAAGTTGTATTTTAAACATGTCTACAACTTTTATATTTAACATTTTCATGTAAAATGTAAATCCGTAATGTTGAATGGCAAATAATTGGTTTTTAGCTGTAAAAAATCGATTTTGGGCTGTAAACTCGAGTTATAAGCATTTTCATGATTTGATGTTAATGGGAAAAAGTTGTATTTTTCAAAGATCTATAACTTTTCCACTTAACATTTTTTTGTAGAATGCTTAGAATTCGACTTAGAGCTAAAAAACCGTTTTTAGCGATTTTTGGAGGTGACCGCATTCTGCGTATACGTGCAGAATCAAGCCCAAAATAAATCTGTCAGCTTAGTATTACGAGGGGAGTTCGCACACAAATTTTTAGCCCGATTGATTAAAGTCTTTCCGAGATAATCGCATCATAGGAAAATTTTTATTAAAAAAACGCTTAAAAATCGAACAAATTGTGCCCGCATTTCAAAACGACGTAGAGGAATCGGGATAAAAAAAATAGTTTTTTAGCTTTTGCAAAAGGAGACTTCTCCTAAAATTTCAGCCCGATCGGTCGAAAATTGCGTGAAATATCGCATCTCACACATTTTTCGCTTCCGTGTCGCGGTCGTGCCTAAAAAGGGTCCCAGAAACTTTCGAAAATTGTCTTGGTCAGTTAACATTGCCCAAGCCCTATTAGACAATTCGTTATGAGCCTACAGGAAAGTTAAGCGGCCGCACTTGTCCCCCCTCTTTCCATTTCGCACTCACGTATAGTTTTGCCTAGTTCAGCACAGCGTCTGCGTTAGCAGGGTTGTACGGAAGGGGGATTGTGAAATAGGTAAGCAACTTGGATATCACAGTTAGTGGAGCGGGCAAGCGAGTGGCGCTGGTGAACTTGCTTATATAGAGTTAGTTGAATTATGCTTCACGTTGTCGCGGAACTCGCTCGCGCCACCGTGCATAGCTGTATATGTATATCCAGTCCAATGCTTTCGGGCTGACGCAGGGCCATCGAGTGTGACGCACTCGGTCATACGAGCGTACACTCACATTTCTCTCTTCAAGTGCACGCGCCAGTGCGTGCGCGCGAGCACACTCGCACGTGAAACTGCAAAGCATGTAACGGCGCAAGGAATACGAGCTCAAGTGCCTCGCTGGCTGGCATTGCGGCTGTGTTCGGAGGCTATGCCGGGCTGGGGGCCAGTGGAAAATTTGTGTCCCAACTTCAGCTATCTGTGTATTATATGGAAATTGATAACGCTGAAGTTATTAAAGCATTCTCTGATAGCTACTGCGCCTTGCGCGGCTCATGCGGACGCGATGTGGAGGAATTCGGAAACAAACGACGCGTGCGTGCACAACGCACTTCGCGAATGTTCCGGATGAAGATATGACTGTTTTAAAAGCTGTTTGATAATGAAAGTTTACGTTGTTAAAAATAAGCGAAGGGATTTATTTAACAATGTTTCTCAGAGCAAGGCCTCGATCCTCTCAGTAGTTGATTATGATTCGCACCCTCTTGTGAAATACTCACCGTGCCGAGCTCGACTTTGGCTTTGATCCTGTCAGCACGCTTCCCAAAGGCTCCTTCCACTTTCTCCCGCAACAAGCTCTTCGACGTCTCTGCATACCGCTTATTCTAGCAATTATTCTGGCTATTACGCCGAGGAGGATCGATAAACGTCAAAGCGCTCATCTTTCTTTTGCTCACTCGTCCGCCGAGATCTGGAGAGTCGGGGGTGGGCTGGGGGCGAGCGTCTTACAGTAAAGTCGCTCTCTTCCCGGATTTCAACGGCGCGAAACGCAAGACGTCCTAACGAGAATCCAATAATCCTCAATTCTCCGGGACACTGCTCGACAAATGAAAGTTTATTTGAAAAGGCCGATAGACACCGAGTCGTCCGTGTAAATACTACAAGGCAGGATATCCGCCGTTCTATTGTTTATCGTGTCTACTTCATTACTCCCCCTGACAAAGCAATGAATCGCTCCAACGAAATGACCAACAAAATGTACAGTCCAGACGATCTTCCACTCCAAGTGCAAAATGGCATTTCGCGGACTTTAAAATCGAAGAGAATCTGGCATTGCGCTGGCAATTCATTTTTCAATCGCCACTGATTATTTTCGTTCCCTTCCTTAATATAATCACGTTCAGTTTGAACACTGTACGGCTCGTAGCTATTGCAATTCTATTACTATTCTTATCGTTGAATCAGGGCATGACTAAAAAGATGAGAATGATATTAGTATGGCAATACTTGAAATGAAACAATAAGTACAAAATCCATTGCAGTGTAATATAATTTCGATTCACCTATTCAATCATGTTGCGAGAAAAGGCATAGCCAAACGAAATTGATCTATCAGTTCCAATAGAATCATAAACGATGGGACAACGAGAAGAAGGCTGGCTTCAGTTCACTAAAGTTTCTCCATGAAAACGAAGCCTGACAGCTACTTTGAGAACTCGCGTGTGACGGTATTAAGGCATAAAACTTTCTTACGCGATAATTGAATGAACCAACGCCAGTATTAGGGTCCCCGAGCGTGGCTGGGAGCGAGCTTTGCGATTCGTGTACTCATCCGCGTAAAGTAAAGAGGGAATGATGAAGGGCGAAGGAGCGGGAACATTAGCTGCACGAAGCGCGTCCAAGTACAAGAAATGGAAACGAAAGGGCGAGCATGAGAATCGAGACAGAAAACGAGAGAACGAGAGCACGAGAAGAGGGACGCACAGCTTATCCGTCGATATAAAGGGAGCCATGCGCCCAAGGGTACTGGAAAAGTAATGCCATCTCGTCGAGAATGCTTTTCCAAAACGGGGACGCTGCTGCTGCGCTACTGCCGCTGTCGGATCGTTTGAGAAGACCGACGGAATAGGTCTAAGTGCATGTCGGCTAGGATTTCCACTATAGCTTGTGTAATATAAACCCTGCCCGAAGAGACCAAGAGCAAAAGAAGACGGGAGTTGGTCGGATTTCATAATCATATTTCCCAGCCGACTCGAGCTTTTCTTTTGGCTACCCACCCTTTCTATTTTCTTTTTTTCGGCGCTACCTATAGCTGACAACGTCGCACAGTCATTCATATGGGTAATTCTACGGGAAAAACGCAACTTTTTTTTCTTATTGTGAATGTTTATAACAGTGCAAAACCACGTTCAAACACTGAAAAAGGGCCTTATGTGACACTGTTTTATAAACCCCTCAAATTCGTCGAAAATTAGCCATTGTTCAAGGGCATGTACCTAATGCACAAGGACACAAAGAGAAAATGTATTACGGAAGAATGAAAGAGCACGAAAATAGCTTTAATTAAAAAAAAATGCGTTGAAAATTTTTGATTTGGTCAAAAGTTATGCAATTGAAAATGCGGAAAAGTCACGAAAAAAAAAATACAAATTTCTTGAATTCGAAAAATCCTGCAGTTTTCATGATTTTTCCGCATTTTTAATTGCGTAACTTTTGACCAAATCAAGAATTTTCAACGCATTTTTTTTCCAAAAAAATGTCATTCTACCTTAATACATTTTCTGTTTGTGCCCTTATTTGTTTTTTCGGTTTCTGCAACCAGAAAAGTGCATTTTTCTCGTAGAATTCCCCATATACTTATTTAAGGCTTGATTTCTCTTCTCTTCCCCAAATTTCAATAGATTTTTGGGCAGTCGCGTTTCTACGATCCAAAAATGTACAGAATACTCGAATTAATCCACATTTGAATTAATTCCACCTAGTTCCAATTGACAATTCTTCATCGTTTTGAAACTATTTCGATTTTTTACCGACTTATTCTACATTTCTGCCCCTAAATTGGGAGTTAATAACGACAAATCCTGCCCAAGAGGCAAAGTAAGAAATAAATGCTTGATAGAATCCTTTTCAGCGATCATTATAACCTTTCACACTATTTTTTAATTATTTTAAAATTTTTCGTAATCTTACCCTCTATTTTTATTGCTTCCTCCTAGAGGAAGCTTTGTAATAGTAAAATTTTCAGTTTTGTCAAAACTTCTGGAAAATACTTTTTGGTGTCCCACAAACACACACCACTCTACACACTTCCTCTCACAGTGATGTGAGTGGTGTAAGTGCCATATTGGATCGTATTGTGAGAGGAAGTGTGTATTTTGGACGCTGTAGAGTGGGTATCAGAGGGGTAGGAGAGAGGGAGTAGGTAGGAGGAGGAAGAGAAGGTCCATCTGAGAAGGGTATACAAAATCAGTGAAAAAACGGGTCAGAGTAGTGAGAAAGAAGTAGTCAAAGTAGAGAGGTTAGGAAGGAGAGTGCGAAAGATAGAGATGGAGAGAGCGGGAAAGGAACGATGAACCTGTCGAACATCAAGGTACAGGAAATAATCTGCGGAACGGAATATGGAACAGGAATAGAGGGACAGGGATTTAGAACGCCACAACCGAGTATAGTGAAATCGTTAGAAGAGGCGGGAAATTCAAAAAGTGCAGGTTCAACGAGAGGAGGGAAAACGGGAGGAGGAAGAGGGGGAGGAAGAATAGGGAATGCGCTAAAGCAAAGAAAATTAGAGGACAGCTTAAATGGTAAAGAAGACACAGGGCTCAAAAGAAAAGAGAGAAGTCCAGAAGAACACGGCGAGAAAACTAAGAAGGAAAGAACTGGAGAAGAAACAGGAGAAAGAAACGCATTTGCAAAAGGAGGAAATGTGAAAAGATCACCAAAAGAAAAAGAGAAAATGGAAGAAGAGATAGTCGGGCCGTTAAAGAGCACTATGGATATAATCCTACAAAAGGTGGAGGAGATGAGTATGAAAATCGATAAGGAAAAGGTAGAAAGGGAGAAGATTATTGAGAACTGGGAACAGAAATATATTGGACTAGAGGAAAAAATGAACAGAAAAATAGAGGAAGCGCTAAAAAGTATAGAAGGAAGACTGAAGGAAGAAGGAGAAGAAAGGAAAAGAATCAGAAAAGAATGCAAGGAGGCGAGAGAAAGGGAGGAGGAAACAAGAGAGATGGAGAAGAAAGAATGGGAAGTGAGATTAGAACGCAAAAGATAAGAGAGGAAAGAGGAAATCGAGGAGATATTAGGGAAGATAGAAAGTCTGGAAAAAGGGGCAAAGAGAGACAAGGGCAGTAGTAGAGAGAATCAGGAATGGTAGGGAGAGGATAAGGGAAAGGGAATATGGAGAGGGACAGAAAGCAGATGGAAGAAATGGAATGGAGGATCCAAGAAGGAGAGAGGGATAGGAAAAAGAATAACATTATAATAGCAGGGTGGAAAGAAGAAAAATGGGATAGGAAGACGGTATTATACTGGATTAAGAAAAAACTCGAAGTAGAGGTTACGTTGAGGAAAACGTGGTCACTGAACGGGAAGATCCGAAGAATAGGGGCGGAATGTAGAAACTGGGAAGAAAAAGGCGTTATCATGAGAGAGAAGGCTAAGTTACAAGGGTCTGATATATTCATAGACCACGATCTAACCTGGAAAGAGAGAAGAAATAAAGAAAAACTGAGAGAATACGCAGTAAAGGAAAGAAAAGAGGGAAAAGAGGTCGAAATAGGATATAACAAACTGTGGATAAATGGGGTAGAGTATTTATGGAAGGAAAGTGAACAGGAATGTTTTCGGACAAAGAAAAGGACAGGAGAGGAAGAAAAGCGAAGAGGAAGGGAACATAAGAATAATTAATTGGAATGTAGCGGGAATAAAAGGTGTATATGAGAGGACCTGGGGATATATAAAAGGGTTTGATGTAATCTGTCTGCAGGAAACGTGGCTGGAAGATAAAGAAGGAAAATACTGGGATAAGAAACTAGGAGGTTATGAAGTCAGAGTCAGAAATGCGAAGAAAGGGGTAGAAAGAGGTAGAGTGATAGGGGGAATAGCGATGGCGGTAAAACAAGGAATAAAAACAGAGAGAGTAGAGTGGATGGAAGAAAAGACAAACGAATTTATAGGGGCGAGAATAATAGGGAAAAGAGATATATGGTGGATAGGTACCACATACATGAGAGAGGAAAAACAAGAAAACTTTAAAGAGATAGAGGGGATGACGGAAAGCGCCAGAGGCGAGAAATTGATTTGGTGAGGAGATATATATGCTAGAACGGGTCATGAAGGAGGCGGACTCGACGAAGAATGTAACGAAGAGAACAGGGAATCGAAAGATGAAAAGAAAAACAAAGAAGGGGAAGAACTTCTAGAAAAAAACAAGAGAGATGGGACTTAGTATATTAAATGGTAATACCAAAGGAGGCGAAACAGGAGAATACACATACATAGGAGGAGCAGGATGCTCAGTAATAGATTATGTGCTCACAAATGAGGAAGGAAAAAGAGGGGTAGGTAAAATTAATATCGTTTATAGGCTAGAATCGGATCACAACGCAATAGAGATAGAGTTGGGAAAATTACTCAAGAAAACAGAAGAAGAGAAGGATAGAATTGTAGAAAGAGCAATATGGAATGAAAAAGCCATAGGTCAATTCAGAGAAGAATTAGGCAAAGGCAAGAAGGAAACAGAATGGTTAGAATTGAAAAGAAAACTGGAAAAAGCAGTCAGAAAGAGAAAGGTAGTCGCTAAGAAAAGAAAGAAAAATACCTGGTTCGATGAAGAATGCAGACTCAAGAAAGCAGAGGTAAAGAAGTTGGGCAAAGCGATTAAGTTGGGAAAGGGAAGGAAAGAGTATATCAAAGCAAAAAAAAAGTGGGGAGTACTAGTAGAAAGAAAAAAGGAGGAAGAAATGGAGAAAAGAATAAAAGAGGCAGGAGATGATAAAACCGGGAGAAAATTCTGGGAGGTGGTAAAAAGCAGGAAAAGAAAAAAGCAAAAGCAGCAGCAAAATACAGAAACAAGAGTGGTTAACTCACTTCAAAGGGCAACTAGGAGAAGAGATAGAGGACGAGTTGGGAGTAAGTTCACAGGGAGCAGAGGAAGAAGGAGATGGAGAGGAGAACGAAGAAAGAATATCTGAAGACGAGGTGAGGAAGGCAATCGGCAAGATGAAAAAGGGAAAAGCACCGGGAGTAGATGGTCTACAAAATGAGGTATGGATACACGGAGAAGAACAGGTAATAGGGGAGATAACCGATATACTAAATAAAATATGGAAAGGGAGAAAAATACCAGAAGAATGGAAAACAGTAGTTATTATGCCGCTCTTCAAGAAAGGGAAGATAGAGAAAGCAAAGAACTACAGAGGGATACCACTTATGGATACAGGTTATAAACTATATGCAGAAATAATAAGAGAAAAGCTGGAAAACGAATTAGAGGGAAGGGAATTACTGGACGACACACAAATGAGTTTCAGGAAAGGAAGAGGGCCAGCAGATGCTATTTTTATTCTGAGCAAGGCAATAGAAAAGGAACTAGATAAGAAAGGAGGTAAGGTATACGCGTTTTTCGCAGATATCAGAGCAGCCTTCGACAAAGTAAAGAGGAGAGAGGTCTGGGAAATGATGAGAAAGCTAGGAATAGGTGGCAGAATAAGGAAGAGGGTAAAGGAATTGTACAAAGGGACCAAGAGCGAAATCAGAATAGGAGAGGAAACGATAGGAGGTTTCGAGATACATAAAGGAGTGAGACAAGGGTGCCCATTAAGCCCGACGCTATTTAACGTAGCAATGGCGGACACAGAGAAGGAACTAAGCAAAGTACAGGAAGGGGGGATAGTATTAGAAAAAAAGTAATTCTGGTCGATATCATATGCGGATGACGTAGTGATGGTGGCAAACAACGCGACAGGGCTAAAGCAGATGCTAAAAAAATTCAATAGGTTAATAGAGAGGAAAGGTCTAGAACTAAACACAGAAAAGTCGAAGACATTGGTATTCAAAAATAGGGGAAGGAGAAAAAAGGAGGAAAGTTTTTTTATGGGAAGAGAAGGAGGAAGAGGCACAAATTAAGAAATTAAAGGAAAAGGCAAGCACGGAAATGAGTTCGATGTGGGGACTAGGAGAAGAATTATTCAGAGACAACTGGGAACTAAGAATGAGGCTATTTGATACAATGGTGAAAAGTGTAATACGGGGCTGAGGTGTGGGGATGGAAGGGGAAAGATGAACTGGAGAAGATACACAGAAGATATTTGAAATGGATATTGAAATTAGACAGAACGACGCCGGAGCATGTAATACACCTAGAGACTAAGAGATACAAGCTAGAAACAAGGACAAGGAGAAGAGCAATAAAATATGAGGCGAAACTGAGTAAGGCAAAAGAAAGTTCCCTTTGGAGAGAATGCTGGAGACTACTAGAAAAAGAAAATGACAAAAAGAGCGGAAAAGGAAAAAAGCGAGGGCAAAGAGAAGAGGAGCTAAATAAAAGTGGATGTGCACTATCTGAATACCACAGAAAAATGAGAGCAGGAGAGCAGGTTTGGTTGGAGCTGGAAGGGACAGAGAAGGACATACAATGGCTGAGCTGGGAAAGTAAAATGAACGAGTCTAGACAAGCGGCAACGGCAAGATTTAGAATGGGAAATGAAGCAAGAGGATACAAATACTGGCTGAAAGAGGAGAAAAGAATATGCAGGTTATGTAAAGAAGAGGAAGAAACTTACGAGCACGTATTCTCGAGATGTAACAAAACAGGTAACAGGCAGGACAACTGGAAAAATATTCTAAATGGGGAAAGAAAAAATTTGGCGAAACTATCTAGAATAATATGGCTAAGAAATGAAAAGGAGAAGACTGAAGAAATATAAAAGAAAATCTGATGCAAAGAGAGAAAAGAGCAAATGAAAGAACACAAAGCGCAATCGAATAGTAATGGTAGCAATAGAGAAGAGGAGAAGATAAAACAAATAGGGAAGAACTGAAAGAACCAGACGTAGTAACCAAATAGAACGCCGGGACATTTAGTGAACAGGGGGATACGAGCGGAACGGGAGGAACAGAGGAAAATTCAAAAGGCACCAGACTCGGACTAGAATACGGTACAGGCGGAGATACGAACGTGGACGGGGAATGAGAAACGGAACAACACAGAAACGCAAACACGTGGTGAGCTACAGATAGAAATGAGGTTAGCAAAGATAAGACAAGCAGAAAAAGGAGAAGATAAAAAAGTAAAAAGGAGAAGATATTTGGAGACAACAAGAAAGATAGAGAGATGAAGGAATTGAGAGAGGAGATAGAAGGTTGGAAAATTAAGGCGAAGTTCGAGAGAAAGAAAAGAGAAGCCCTGGAGAAGAAAATGCAGGATGTGAGAGAGGATGTGGAGATTATAAAGGGGAATATGAGAAACATGCAGAAGGAGATAGATGAGATGAGGGACGGCCGTGAAGGTAAGAAAAGTAGAGTGGAGGCGATAAAGAAAAGGCAGGAGGTGAGTAAAGAGCTAAAATGTAAAAACCGATTTTTCTAAAAACTTTTGCTTCCTCCTATAGGGGTGTCGTTCAAGTCCATCCCTATGAATTGATGTCATACTGATATATACATATAAGTACATATAAGTCCATTTTCAAGGACGTATGTGTAAGGCCAACTTCCAGGACTTTTTGTAGTTTCAAGGACCGTCCTGGAAACCCCCTATGTTTAACCACATTTTCAAGGACCAAACTAGAGTCCCTTCCCCCAGAGTGATCATTGCTTTAGCACAGTCCTTGATGGCGAACTCTGAGCGAAGGGGTCGATTTTTGCTAAGGTTCTGGAAAGTAGGCGTAAACGCTATATATATATATTCTTTGGAAAAAAAATTGACGGCAGCGTTCGTATTCTATAATAAAAAATAGAGGGGTCTGCAAACTTTTGGATAATAAACTATCTAATACTTATACATATATTAAATCATGTATCAAACCGCCTCATACATCAGCAGGCAGATTATACTGTATATTAAAACAATATTTTATTTGTTAGACCTATAAATTTAGTTGGAGGAAGCTACGTGCCAATGAATTGGCAGCGGTTTTCTTTTACAAATAAAAAATAAAACAGTTTTTTATGCATTGCATTTCACGTTATTACAATAATTATAACAAAATTCGTCATTGGCTAAGAATTTAAAAAAATGCCATTTTCGTTGAGTTTTTATACTCAGTTCTTGCTTGAAAAATTGTTTAATATTGTATGAATTACCAGTAATTCAAGGCAACAAGAATGAAACCTTAGAAAATCACGGTGATTTTGTGGTATATTGTTTATGACGGTGAAAATAGTTTTCTGTACATCCATTAAACGTAGGGCGCTACTGTCTTATTATGCATGGGGTTTTCAACGATAACTATAGTCGGTAATGCAAATTTGTTTTCCATTACCATTGTCAAACTACTTTACCACGCACTCAGTTACCTACTGAGCTGCACGACTCTTTCTTTTTTGCTTCTGCGTCACCTTGTATAAATTATTTGATGTGAAGACATTATCTATTGCATCTCAATATTTTACTAGCGCGATTTACCTCTCTCCTAACGTTGCTTGGTTAAAATATATATTGCAATAGTTATAAAATTTAAGTTTTGTTAAAAGCTCTAAATTCTAAATTTAAAACAAAAATACTCTTGTTATTTTATATTTCCTAATATTTTAATTCAGAATTTTCGTTTTAGAAATTGTTTCATTTCATACATGCTTTAATTTTTTCGAATTTTAATTTTTCTAAATTGTTGCGACCAAGTTAAATTGATTATTTAATCACTAATTATTATGAAAATGAAAACGCTAAAATTTTTTAGAAAAATATGATGTTTTATTATTGTCTAGTGAACAACGTGAAATTTTTATATAATTGAACAAATTATCTATGCATATAGTTATTTATCACTGGCGAGACCACTAACGTGATTTTGTTCTGTATTAAAATTTTTTAGTTTTCTACGTCAATTCGTTACTGTCGATGTGACATTCGTTTAAAAAAGAGGTAAGAAAAATGTATGGTGCAAATCACTTAAACCAATTAATTAGTGCGGAAATACCTGATGAAAAAAAAAAGTTAAATAGATTATTTACTGTTGTACGACAATTTATAATACATTTATGATATGATACTATAGTAGTACTTATTCTAAAAGAAATTATAAATTATTCTGATTCTAAAAGTCAATTAAAAGATAACTATATACTTGAATTCAACAACATTTTAAAATATTACTTGCTTTTTCATATCCAATCTACAGTTAATTTTCAGAGGTTGTCTGATATTCAACCTATTAATAGACATAAAGAATGCACGCAAAAAAATTTTCTGAATTTGAATTAAAAATTTTGTTAAAATTAATATTGAGGAACTTAAGGTATTATATACAGCAATCATAAATTAACTTTTTAAGAAGCCAACACAAAGAAAAAGTAAATACTAAAAATCAATTAAATAATAATATAGATAATAAAATAATAAGTTTAGCTGATAAAACAATTAATAATTGTATTCATCATTTTGAAAGATTCATACCGATGGATGTGGATAACAATGACATTGTATATTTATCAAATTAAAATAGTGAAAAAAATTCAATAAAACGAAAATTTGATTAAAAAAGTATAGTATTTTATAATAGCTTATTGATAATAAATCAATAAATAATAATTTTTTTTTTTAATATAGCCCATACTTATTATTATAATTCAACTGTCACATTAACGTTGAAGGGTGTTCAACTGTATACGGCGTTAAATATTTATTTAAATATACATTTTTAAAAATAATTTATAATTATGTGATTTTTAGTATTAGATACAATTAGGATAGTACGTAATTCTAAATATTTTGATATTTTAACACTAAACCATGTATATATGTATGTATTTATGTATAAAAAAGGCTTCAACAATATTTACTGTTTATGAATGATACTTTCACAAACTTTTCAAAATTTTAATTAATTATTTATTGATTAATTCCCGATTCATCCCTTAGGAATACTTCAGCAAATATACATCATTCTGGTCACTTCCTGTTCATTTTCGATGTATTTCCGGTTTATTGACGGTTATTTTCGGTCACTTTCAGGTCATTTTGTATTTTTTCCGATTACTTCAAGTTCACTTCCGGTCAACTTCCGATTTATCCTAACCCCTAAGAAGGAGTAGTTTTGAGAATGAAGTGAACTTATAGCTGGAGACTACCAGACCCATTTTAATATAATAGAGGATATAATAGAGGATTGTAGTAAACGCGCAAATAAAGTTGATTAAATCGTGAATAAGTCAAAGTAGGTCATCAAAATTTGCCGTCCTAAATGACGCGTGCCGAAAATAAAGAGAATAAGGATTTTACCTTAGACATCCAGGACTGGCGCCTTCAAATGCTCGACAGTTGCTTAGTAAATTGCGATTCAAATGAAGACAAATATCCGCTTGTAAACACTCAGGAAAACCTTTCAGGACACTATTCATATCAATACCATTTGTGTACGCCCAAGCATGTTGAAAATATTCTTCCAATCTTTGACGGAGTGGATTCGGAATTTGATGAAATTTAATAAATTCTCGGACTCGTAACATTTGAGTATGATATCGCGCAGTTCCGCTGTACAGTCGTTGAATGATTGCTGATACATTACCAAAAATACTTGCATACATCAGTGCTGAAACAATTAAATTACTGAATTTAGTATTATATAGATGATGCTAATTATAATTTATTTATTATTATAAAAACAATAAGTATCCTATGGTATGTAACACTAAGACAAGACAACCGCGGTATAGTAGTCATACGCGTATATGTATATGTATATATATATATATATATATATATATATATATATATATATATATATATATATATTCGACCAGGACACACTGGTAATTTCGCGACTTTTGAGCTGATTTAATTTGTTTTTTTTTTCTGATTTCTCAAAATTTAAGTATGTATATGCCTGCAGCATTAAAGTGTAGCGTGCTTCTCAGACGTTTTTCTTAAGTAATTCGATTTGTATTTTTTTCTAACGAATTTATTAAAACTTGCGTTACTTTTGCGTAAAAAAGTCTTTTTTTTTCAAATAAAATATCAGAATACAGTTACATTACATTATTCCAAGCGTATGCAGAAGTGTTACGGTTTCGAAAACTACCATGACGTTGTATGCGACAATCAGAACAAAAAAATAAAAAAAAATGACGCTAGATTTGTGAAAGTCATCAAGCAATAGTGCATAACCTTGAAGTGCAACGAACTCGAACTCAAGATGACGCTAGAATATTTAAAGTTGTGTCAAAACGGCAGTCGTATTGGTTAAGCTTTAAGACTCCAGCAGTAGCTGTTAATTGATTACTGGGCAGCAGAATTAATACCATCACCCAATATGTCAGCAAGGAAAGCACGCACTAAGCGTAGCTTTCATCAAGCATACGTGTAAAGAGATCTTAGGACGCTTAAGATACGCGGTGTTAGGTGCCAATAATGATTCTTGCGACGCAAATTCACTAATGCAGTTTATAACGAGGAATGTCGCTATTTCGTTATAACCTCTCCAGCGCTTCACGACACACGTGCAAGAAAAGCTGCAGCTAGCCAAATCACGACCTTGGCCGGTTCACTACGTACCTCGCAACAACGCGAGAGAACAAAACTCATAGTTTGAATTCTCGCGAAGATAGAGTGATAAGCTCTCAGTTCTGCGAATCGCTCAGATAAATAATTAAATATATTCATCCGTATATATATATATATATATATATATATATATCCGTTAGGTGGCTCATTGATGACTAGACGTTTGAATTTGGTGCTCCTCAATTATCGTCTATTATTATTAACATTTTTACCTTGTGCTCCGAAATAAGTGTCTGGCTAGATTCCTGACTCTCTCCGCTGCATTTCCTGCTGATTTTCAAGAGCGGATTTTCTGGGATTGCTGAAATATCCGTATATCTCTTTGCTGCCTCGTCGGGCCTCGTGTCTACTCGCCTACATCCAGTAAGTCACGCCCGATTGCGTCACCCTGTCATCGTGGTGTTCGTGTCAGTGCGGAGGTGCGTGGCTGCACTGGGAACCGGTGGAGTATGTCCTGTCGTGCCGAAAGGCCCGGGTGCATCCGTTTGCACCAGTGAGGAGCTATTATTTTCGTCGCAGCGACTCAAAAGCCTACTGCGACTAACTATCAATCAACAACTTATTTCGCTTTCCGTCTGGAAATCCTACTTCGCACAATAAACTCTTCATATCGATGTCTAATTATTATCCAACTATTCTTAACAAAACCGATTCAAATGCGAATACGAAAGCATAACTGCGTAAAATAGAAATCTTTGCATATACATTCTTATCATTTTAAATCGCCGCTCCGAATGATGCTTCTCTGCTGCTTGCTTTCCGCTCCGGGTCGTGATAATGATCGTTCCTAGCCGTACTAAGTAATGCACCTTTCTTTAAACAGCGATGCCGTAACTGCTGTACCCAGTAGCCTCGTCGTTCTCGCAGACATCAGATTAAAATATTAGTGACTCCGTGAAAAATAGCCGCTACGAAATTCGTCCTAGAAAAATTCAATAGGCAGTATATTTGCAATTTTAACTCTCAATAGATATGAAATAAGAACAACGCATCGAATTTCCATGCCAAAATATTAAAAGTGTCTCTTTTCATTCTTTATTCCAAAAATAATCGATAACCGCGCGCATTACGCAAATCTCAACAAAACGTTGTCACTCTACAACTTGACACCTTAATACAATCATTACAAATACTTCCAAACTCCGCTTATAAGTCGAATAACTGTCGCGCAAAAATTACGTTTATATTTATAACTCTAAGTAAACAGAATATACAAAGTTACCTCTATCTCTTAATAACATTCAAAATAATTAGTACATCTTTAAATAAGATACTCTGTCGCAAACCGATTTTCCATATACTTCTACATTTAATTGAATTAACAAATTTTATAATCTGAGTTTAACAATTGCTATCTTCATCTAAAACTTTACATTCAAATACATTTACAAAATTTTACTCTCGATTATATTACGCGTCCCGTCTAGTGAAAAAACATTTCAACCTCGGAAAAATCGAAGGATTTAAGTTTCTTTTCTAAAATACAAAGAGGCCATATCGTCTAACTCATAAAAACTCTAAGCCTGGCGTGCACGTGAGCTCTTGACTCGGCTAGTTGACACCCGAAATCTGTCCCCACCAACGTTTCCACGCACGTTCGAACATGTGCTCGCTTTGTTCTACGACGCGATTCTCGCAACAACTCTGCACTATTCTGACGTCACACACACTTAAAACAAATGCATTTTAAATTCTGATAATCCGTACAACATTTCTTTGTCGAGTTTTATTAGAAAATTTTCAACTTTATGTTATTCATTTATAATTTCAACCGATACTTTTGCATAAAACATCCAATAATAATATTATTTATCTTTATAAACTACAAACGATTAAAATTCAAATAAAACTTTAATAATATTTTACTTTCTTTCTCTAACTGGACAATAAATGTATAAATACAAACACGATCATCTATTAAGCAAATTATATTAACGTCTTAATACCAAATAACTAATCAAATAAATTTAATTTCAAATATGACTATACTTCAAATGCACATATCAAGCTTGATAAAAATCTCTACGTGAAAATAAATCATAAAATCTCAATTTATTTCTGCCGAATATCTCAAAAAGAACAATTTATACATTAGACTGAATCCTAACAAATCGCGAGCAAATTCTACTCTTATGTAACTACATTATCAAAACTTACTGCCCGAGACAAAAGATTTGTTACGAAAAAATTTCGCGTATTTCTATGTCCAACAAATGCACAAGTACTTATCTTTATATCCAGCGTTTGATATTCCAAAGCTACTAGCCTTATCTGCTGTTACAATGCCGCTATCCTAAGCGGGTCTTGGGCGTTGTCGTCCAGATCGGACGGGTGAGTGCCTATCACCACTACACAGCGCGTCCTTAGGTTGCGGATAGAGGAACAGCTCCTGAGAAAGAGGCTAGCTGCGAATAAATTGAATAAGCAGCCGCGGACAACCGATAGGAACAGGCGTGGGTGTGATGAGCCCACACTGTCGAACGCATTCATCTAGAAACACTACGCAAACACCACAACAAAAAAACACTTCACATTATCTCTTATCTCTCAATCTATCTCTTTCATCACACATTACAAAAATGGGCAAAAATCCTGCTGCCGAGGAGGATGCGGGAGCGATGACAACTGCCCCGAAAGGGGATGTGTAGAATGATTCGTCACCTGGTCTTACGCGGTAACGATGCCAGCGAAGGCTCGCTGCCTTGCAGGGGGGCGTTAGGATGCGAGAATGAAACCGTAGTATGTATGACGACGAGTTGACACTGTCCTCGTCAAAGTCGGAAAGCTCTCATACTTAGTTCTAGAGAGGTATGGGGGTTATCACCTCTAGAACGGTGGACTCACCTGCGATCGGAACAGGATCCGAAGCGCGCGGGTTTAACATAATATCATGGCTCAAAAAAATCAAATCCGAACCAAAAGCGACTTAAGGGTCGGAACTTGGAATGTTCGCAGTCTATACAGAGCAGGCGCGTTTAAATAACTCGTAAAGGAAGCTGATAGGTACAATCTAGATTTGGTAGCAATACAGGAATTGCGGTAGCCAGATGGTGGAGTACTCGCATCGGGTAACGTCACGTACCTGTATGGGGCCGGGAGTGGAGGATTTCTAGACACCGGATTTCTCGTAAGCAAAAGCATCATAAATTCGGATAAAAGTTTCAAATCCGTCAATTATAGGCTCTCGTACATCATTATCGAAGGTGAATGGTATAGATATGTATTTATTAATGTACACTGTCCTACGGAGGACAAAGAAGAAGAAGCTAAGGATCTCTATTACGAAACTTTAGAGCAGGTAATCGACCAGTTCGCGTCTTACGACACAAGAATAGTAGTAGGCGATTTCAATGCTAAACTAGGTAGGGAAGAAATGTTTAGGCCTACTATAGGGAAGGAAAGCCTGCACGAAGCCAGTAATGATAACGGCATTAGGGTCATAAATTTCGCGGCGGCAAAAGATCTTATAATCAAAACTACGTGTTTTAA
This sequence comes from Nasonia vitripennis, assembly GCF_009193385.2. NCBI lineage: Eukaryota > Metazoa > Arthropoda > Insecta > Hymenoptera > Pteromalidae > Nasonia > Nasonia vitripennis. The sequence goes on from NW_022279653.1 coordinate 211,875, forward strand.
GCACAATGACATACACAAGGCAACGTGGACATCGCAGCAAACACATCGCCGGAGGGGAATGACGAACCGAATAGCTTATGGGGGACATCGAAAAAACGGTAAAAGAGGCCGCGAACAAAGTACTGGGTAAAAAGAAAGAGCCAAAGAGCAAACCATGGTTTGACGAAGAGTGCGAACTCAGGTTTGAAAGGCGCAAAAAGGCAAAATTAGATAGCTTACAAAATATAAGCGATAGGACCGTAGAAGAGTATTCTAACGTAAGGAAACAGACGAGCGCGATCTACAGAAATAAGAAGCGGGAGTATCAAAAGAATCTTATTAGGAGAATAGAAACTAACGAAAGTGTTTTAGGAGTAGAGCGCAATTGATGTAGGACGAAAACGGGGACCTCGTAATAAATGACAACGAATTACTGTCGCTGTGGAAAAATTATTTCGATAAATTATTAAACGTGCACGAAAATAGCGAAGAATTAGGGGACGAAATTCACACTGCTGAACTCCACGTGGAGGAACCAAGCTACCAAGAAGTAGAGGCCGCGATTTAAAAACTAAAAAACAACAAAGCCGCGGGAAATGACTCTATACCAGCTGAGTTACTCAAATATGGGTGCGTCGAGCTCACTTTCAAAATCTATAAACTAGTATGTGCCATTTGGAAAATGAAACAATACCCGAAAATTGGAAGGAATCTATCATTATACCGATTTTTAAAAAGGGGGGTAAGACAGACTGCAATAACTATAGGGGTATCTCACTTTTAGCAACATGCTACAAAGTTCTGTCAAACGTAATACAAGCTAGACTCACTCCATTCGCAGAAGATATAGTAGGAGATTATCAGTGCGGATTTCGGCGCAACAGATCAACGAGTGATCAAATGTTTACCATAAGACAGTTGTTTGAACGGAAGCACGGGAAAGGTCCGAGTAAGCGGTAATGTATCAGAACCCTTTATGATACGCGATGGTTTAAAACATGGGGATGGGCTCTCTACGGTGCTGTTCAACTTAACGTTAGAGTATGCCGTTAGAAAAATGCAGGTTAGCCAGCTGGGCGCAACGCTTAATGGAACAACGCAGATACTAGGCTACGCAGATGATTTGGATATACTGGGGGATTGTAGGGAAACGGTAGCAAGAAACGCGGAAATCCTCATAAAAGCGGTGGAGTATACAGGGTTAGAAGTGAGTGAATCAATAACAAAGTACATGATTGTGGATAAGCTAGGCATCTGCAGAGGGGAGGAAGATCTCAGAGTTGGAAATTTTACTTTTGAAAAGGTTAGCGAATTCAGGTATCTAGGTACAACCATAAATGATAGAAACGACCCCATTCGGGTAATGCTTGCTTCTACGCCGTGAGTAATTTACTTAAGTCGAGGCTGTTGTCTAAAAACGTTAAAATAAGAATATACCAGACAATAATACTGCCGGTGGTTCTGTACGGGTGCGAAACGTGGGCTCTCACTAAGCAGGCGGACAGCCGTTTTAGGGTATTTGAAAATAAAGTCTTGCGAAAAATATACGGGCCGAAGAAAGATGAGGAAACCGGGGAATGGAGGAGACTACACAATGATGAGTTACACAATCTGTACGCGTCACCAAATATTAACAGAATAATAAAATCGCGCAGATTGGGATGGGCAGGGCACGTAGCGAGAATGGGAGACGACCGTACGGTAGCGCGTGTCATGAAGGGCAGGCCGATGGTAACGCGACCTCTAGATAGACCTAGACGTAGATGGGAGGACAACGTAAAAGCGGATCTAGTAGAAATAGGACGGGTGGGTGTCGATCGGAGAGGTGCATCTTGGGTGGGGTTGACACAAGATAGGGCAGCGTGGAAGGCTTGCGTAGATGAGGCGATGAACTTTCGAGTTCCAAATGCCACGTATAAAAAAAAAAAATAATGTTATTCTACGTATACAACAACATAGGTATACAAAATTTATATTTTTTATGAAAATTGTTAGTTTATAGATATTTGAGACTAATGTTAAAACTCCGATAATATTATTCTGCGTTTACGATGTATTGATCGAGTTAATTTGTATTAAAATAAACTGTTGTTTTTAATGAATGTTATGTAAAATCATATCTATAAGATTTTTAAATATGTAAATAAAATTCTAGTATATTTAGTACTTTAAATATAAAACAGTAAAAATGAAAACATTTAATGATTTTAAACAATAATAATTAATAAAAGAAAACTATTCTTGAAATTTGTAAGTGAAAAAATTATTGTTAAAATATGTTAGAATTTTAAGGATCAAAATTATTTGTAAACCGTTAGTTAATTTTAGTTTTATGTAATAATACAATAAAGTTGCCATTGTACCAATGGGAAATCGGCTAGTTGTGGAGGTGTGACGTCCTGCGACGTATTGCATTTAAGCAATATCAGCGGAATCGTTGCGAAGCCGAAAACTGACGACTCAGATTAATAAGTAGATCAGCGAGGTTAATGAGTATCCCCTGTATACGCCGAGCGACCAGTTGTAATTATACACTCGATCTGGACTCTTGTACGACGCTCCTATCCGTCGACAAGAGTTATCCGGGCTTATGTCGCGATCCCGATACCTATAGAACTTTATCTTGAATAAATCTTGAAAGTCAATCAACTGCAAGTGTTTTTCTATTAACTATATCCATCCTGTATAAGCCTGACTACAGCACAGCAGCAGAGTTTCCAGCCCAAGCAGTTAAACCCAAGTAAGTAAAAATTCAATAATCAATTATAGGTCGGAACTGTGACTTAACAGTAACATCCAGACCGGGCGACGGCCGGAAGATATTCTATTTGTTAATTTAGGAAAATAAAGGTATACCCGGCGTGACTAGCTCGAGAGGATAAGCACAATTAAATCAAGTGAAACTCTTTATTCTGCATGCAAACCCCGCTTCCAATTTACATTTCAGCTGGCCAAGCAGAAAGGATCCCGCCACTCACCGCAGTCCGCTAAAGCGGAGACGCTAGGCTAGCCGAGGCCGATCCTTGTCGTCAAATCGACGACATTTGCGACACGTTAGCTTCCTGCGCGCCAGCCCGAAGCTTGGCAGGGCTCATTCGTGTAATTTGCGCGCGAGCAGGAGGCAGACATGTCACAATAGTAAAACCGTATTTAAAAATAAATGCATTGAAGCATTCTGCATTTATTCCACAATCAAATAAGTGTCATTATAATATTGACAACTAAATTTTATCTATTTATACAATTTTAAAAATAAATTTTTTGCATGTGTATCGAACGTTATTTCCTGATACAGGGGACAGAAAATGTGCCTACACGCACGCGAAGCGTGCGTAATAGTGCATTTTACGCACACTATATCGTAATATATTTTAAATTCTGTCTTATTTAATAATCTAGATAAGCAGTAAATAAAATAATAATAAAATGAATTTATCTTTATATGAGGATATAAAATATGATCTTATATAAAATTACATAATTTTCCATACTTATCTTAATCCTTAGTGAAACAAAAATTCTGCACATAACAGTTTACATCTGAAGATTTTAGACTAAAACAGGAGATAACTGAACAAAATCAAAATGTTCAGCAGAAGAATGTTGGAATTGAGACAAAGTTAACAGTTATTTTCAGGTAAAATAAGTTTTTGTTTTAGGTTACTGCGGATGGTATCGGATTCTAACAACTTTTAACAGTTACGTTAATTAGATTCTATCATTAAGTGGCGTAGTAGCACCACGAAGGCGAGTTTGAGAATTAGACGAAGCTGCAGTGCCCGCGCTACTATTTAGTTCTATGTTGAGTTTTGCATTTTTCATTACAAAGAAATAAATGCATTTTTTCTTGTCTTTTATATATTATGACTTATATCATGTTTTATTATGCCTAACTATGATTTTCAACAAAAATCCTCTCTTTAAAAAATGATGGCCTTTGTCGCGAAGCATTTAATACGTGATTCTGATTGGTTGCTGGTTGGTTGCCTAGGCAACGAGATCAGAACCGCTTTAAATTCATAACCCTCGAAACAGTCATAAATCATAACCCTGGTAGAAATGTTTGAGGTATTTAAAATGAAATGTGGAAACCTTGATAACAGATAAAATATATGTAATATAACTAGCAAGAAATTTTAGTAAAAATTAATCATTACCAAGAGTTTGTAGTATTATCCCTAACCCTATTTGAAGTAGTAATAAAGTGTGTGAATATTATTTAGTTTTTTTTGAAATGTCAGTGAGAAGTTCAATTAAAAGAATAAAGAGTTTGAAGATATACTGTGTCTCTGTCCCCAAAGTTGCCCTCGGTGTTTTTTAAGAGATGAATTTAAAGAAAAGTTCAGTATCCGAGTCAGTAAGTTTAAGTCTATCATTATACAATGCTCTTTGAATTGTAAAAAGGCTACTAGACAACTAAAATATGACACTGCCACTTCTTATTTTACCTAGAAATATGTAACCCAGATGATTCTGCTTTAACTGTTTTCGTTCATATTTTCACATCAAGGGTCATGCGATTTTTTTAATTGAACAGGTCAAATTTTACTTATAGCCAGTTTTTTTCAGTTTTTTCAGTTACGCAGAAACTACTACAATCTCTAGTACATTGTATTTCTGGTTTTCGGCGTATTTTTACATGGAGAAAGTAATAAATGTTTCGACTTTTTTGTCAAGGTATTAATTAGAATTTTGACTTTTAGTTGTGAGAGATTTTGAGACCGATACCTGTTTTTCCTGCATTTTTTATCATTCGAAAACTAATAGGTCTAGAGAGCTTATATTCTGCATATAGATTTTTTTTGTGATTGTGAAAAGATTTTTAATGTTGAATTGACTTTAACTGAAAAAACTTCTGATTTTGACTCCGACACTGATGTGAATGCAAACTCATGCTATACGACTAAATAATTATCATGAGTGTTGTAGTCGAACTGTAGTTGAAAAACAGGTATCGGTCTCAAAATCTCTCACAACTGTTAAAAGTCAAAATTCTAATTAATGCCTTGACAAAAAAGCTAAAATACTTATCACTTTCTTCATGTAAAAATACACTGGAAACCAGAAGTACAATGTGCTAGAGATGGTAGTTTCTGTATAACTGTCTACAAGCAAAATTTGATACGCTAAATTAAAAAATTCATATGGGCCTTGATGTGAAAATGTGAATGAAAAAAGTTAAATCATAATCATGTAGGTTGCATGTTTTCTAGGTAGCATAGCAAGTATTTGTGTATAATTTCAGTTGTATGGCTTTTTTATAATGCAAATAAATGGCATTGTAATGATAAACAAACCCACTGAGTCTTATACTGAATATACTGAACTTTTCTTCAAATTCACTACTTAAACCAATCAGGATGAGATTTAGCATTATTAATATATTTTTTTTTAAATAGTTTTGAGAGATTTAGTAACATGCTACATGCTTGTAAAATATTAGCAGACGTTAATGTGCCGCCCAGCACTTATGGGATTTTCTACCAGTGTTATTAGACAGAGATAGAATCAAGAGCGCGCGAAGCGCGCCTTCATTCCTAGTATTGATAAAATCTACTTTTTATATAATACACGAGTGTGTCATTCACAAAATCCTCAAATCAATAACAAAACACATCAAATCAAAAAATGTTAGGACCCAACAAGTGATTGGACCGTGACGTTGGCCGCACAGCTATACACAGATGGATATTGCTTTCTCATCGGTTGTCGGCATGCTCGCTTACATGTAGCTTTTAGTGTCTACACTGAGCGACTTTTGGAGCACCCCATACTCCTGAAGTGCATAGGGAACTCTGAACTGGTGTAGCACGGACTACTCTTGCCGTCGGAGCATGGCATATTCCGATCGGAGTATGCCATGCTCCGAATCAGTGTCCCAGAAGCGCCACGAGTCGGTGTAACCCACGAACCTTACCTCAAGAGCATCTGTGATACTGTTGAAGCGTTCGATAAGCATGTCGATTCTCGGGCGGCTGATGCACGTGGAGAAATTTGTTGGAGTTTACTTTAAATGTTTTATAGTCATTAGTGTATATGAACCAGATATTCAATTTGGAAAAATAATTAAAATTGAAAAACTTTCATTGACTGATCAAAGTAGAGATCAAATTGAATCACTGGTACAATTCACTGTTCTTATTTACGAAGAGGTTTACTTCGATGACCACTTTATGGTCTACGTCATTGCTAGTACCGAAAAAATTGTAACGCTTAAATATAGTAACATACCGAGTATGCCAACTGTCGCTGCCTTAAAAAAAGGAGAACATTATTGGATTATACCACGTTATGTATTATAATTATAATATTTTGTATATTCAACTTTTATAAGCAAAATAAATATTTTTATACAGTATTTATTTATATCGTGATTTTATCGAGTTTTGACTAATTATGTTAATAATTCCCGTAAATCTCTAGTAGACGGCGTTCATATACCGTCCACCCTGGGCACCAGGTACCTCGGATACCGTTGACGTCGCGATATTTGTGTTCAGCGACCCCAAAAACCCCTGAGTAACGAGTTTCGACTCACTCTGTTACGATTTCCCGTAAAACTCTCGTAGACGACGTTTATATTCTCTACCCTGGGCACCAGGTACGAGGTCTAGGTAGTTCGCACTTGGTTTTTTTGTCTAGGTGTAGAAATCATTCCAGGGTAGTGTATCTGAACAATCAGTGATTTCATGTTAGTTATAAAAATGTTACAAAAAAAACACGGTCAAAAAGTGCTAAAGATGCTTATATTTTATATCTAGGAGAAATATGAAATTACTAAAAAGGACTGAAATCTCAAAAAATGAACTTCTAAAAAAGTAAAAGGTTAGGCAAGTTTGATGAACCAAAGTCTATTGTAAAAAGTTTATTATAATCAATCATAATAAAGCAACAATATTTTTTTTTTGGTTAATAAAGGGCTTACTTAACCTAAAGTTAAGTTATATACTGATCAATTAGAAAACTCTTAAGATACTTACTACGTAACTTGCCATGACCGTTTCATTTCGTTTATTGGTGAACAACTAAAATTTTCTTTTTATGTATTAGAACGTCATAAAATCACATGAAACGGTCATGGCAAGTTACGTAGTAAGTAAATTGAGACTTGTTCCTATTATTCAGTATATAATTTAACTTTAAGTTAAGTAAGTCCTTTATTAACCAAAAAAAATTTTGTTCCTCCATTATGATTGAATATAATAAACTTGACTTTGATAAATTGATCTTAGTTCTTTTTTATCTGCTATTTTGTTGCGGAACATTTCAAACTCGCCTAACCTTTTACTTTTTTAAAAGTGAATTTGTTTAATGTTATTAAAGGCGTGCTTTTAAAAAAGTTAAGAGAAATGTGTAGAAATCTGAAGATAACTGTTTTGATTGGGAACAAACTAGTGAACGTAGAAGACAGCAATCATAAAATCAAGAAAACTGTTTTGATTGTAAAAAAACTGAATTGAACTGTATTCATTCCATCGTTGAAGAATTGCGGGAAGCTAAAGTTATATACTAACTATAGTTACAAACACAATGAAGTCAGTAACAAGATGATCGTTGATGTGTTTAGACATCAGTCGAATCGCTCTAAAGGTCGCCGTGGTCTTTCTGGCGTCGGCTATCAACTCACTGCTGACGGTCACTATGACATTGGCAACAAAATATTGTGGAATCTTGCAAGAGGACAGCAGCCAAACGATGCAGTGAATTTATCAGTTCTTTAACGTTTAATACGAAGATAGCTGTTTTGATTGCGAACAAACTAGTGAACGTAGAAGACAGCAATTATAAAATGAAGAAAACGGTTTTGAATTATGAAAAAACTATTGTCTCTATTTATTAATAGTTAATGTCCGTTGTATTCATTATTTTATTAACTTTCTAAATTGTAAAATTTTACACCTGAAAAAAAAATAAATACAACTAAAAAATCTAGTAAACTAAATAAAACTAAAGACAACAAAAGATTACTGTTATTTGTGTCTCAATTTCGACATATTTCTGCTATCATTTGCAGTTTATAACGTTTTTTTCTTTTTCTTTTTCGTTAGGGATTTAAGATATCGTTATCTTTCAATATAAAAGTAAATATCGTATTATGTATTACATTTTAGTACAGAAAATCAATGTTATCATTGTTATAATCTCACAATTTACATTATATTATAAATGTTAACCTCTCTATATTATAAAAAATGTTTTGCCGCCGACATTTCAAGAATTTTCCCCCTCAATTATTCCCCTTTACTTCTTTCCTTACTTTCTTCCCGTCAACAAAAGACGGTTATTATGATTTTTCTAACCAACAACGAACATCTCGTCACCAACAACAAACATCCGTTAACCTGTTTCGATCTTACGATGGCTGTTGAATTTTGGAGACTTGTGGTGCGTCAAGAGATAAAGGACGTGTTTGAAGACGACGGCTACATTTCCGCTGGAAAAGTAGTTGTTGGATCAAGTTGCTAAAGAATTCGTGAAATATCCATGTCATGAAATTTCTGGATCGAGCATTTATATAAATGGGTTGTGTTTCATTTGTCTGCAGCCTCCGACATCTCCCTCTTATGTGTAAGTTTGCCGTACTCCACATGGTGTTTCTGTAAGTGATTTTTTCTTGTGTTATTTATTTGTTTCTATTATTTTTTTTTTTTATTCGTTTTAATTTTATTTTTATAGCTGTCTTTTAGCTTTGCTATGGGACAAGAGCTGCAGATAGGGAGCTGGGAGACGCGTCATGAGATATGGGAGTTGCCAAAGGCTGCACAAATATGTCCGGAATACCACAATATTATGGATTCTGCTGCTCTGATTCGTATAGTAGGACAGGAGGTATGTGTTTTTTTTTCGCTTCAAACTCAATATTACACTTTAGGTGAAGTGTAATATTAAGTCTAAAGATTTTCTTTTTTTCTTTCTAGGAGTAAATTGAAGCCTTCAACTCACGACTCCTATTTGATTAACGACAGCGGAAAAATTTCTTTTTTAATTTTTTATCATTTAGTTTTTTTAAATTATTTTTGCTTGAGTTGTTCCTGAATCACTGCTGACGCCTATCAAGGAATTTGCTGGTAAATACTTTATGAAAATTGATTCGTCCTTCGCTACATTGCGCGTCGAGAGATCAGTGTATTAATTGAAATTCTCTGTTTTAGCTAACAAACCGCACAGTTTGTACATCGAGTTGACTCATAGCGGCCATCTGGACTTCTACGAGGGCGGCCTTCTCTACCCTAACCCGATAACTTGGCTAGATCGCACTCTCGTTTCTCTCGTCGGCTCTCTGACGCTCGCTGCGTCCAACCGCGCTCTCAAGGCCTTCTAGACACGACGTTGAAGTCAACATAGTTATCCGCGGTGAACCGGTCAAGGCTACACAATGAGGGAGAGAACGAAGAAGCTACGCAAAAGTCTCACTTTGAAGTGAATGTATGGAAAGAACCGGGTGTACAAAGCCTTCAAACTGAGAATTGAGGATTTGCCATGTTTTTGTACGTTTTTTGCAAGGTATATACGATAGTATAATAAGCAAGAGCTTGCGCTAGCTCGCTTTATGTAAATTGTGTGTTTTCTCAGTGTTTTATCGATGTTCAGAAGAAACGACGCCGAAAAAAGGAAAAATGAGATGAGAGGGGGCTTTTTTCGAATTCGAATGCTTGACGACACGTTAAAAGTTGTAGAACGTCAATTATTTCGTTAGCGTAATTCTGTAATGGACGTTTGTACTTTGTCACGGTTGATTTTTATAGAGATTGTGACAGGTTATTAACGTGACTGTAATAAATTGAGAATTTTATTGAAGCTATAATAACGATGCTTTATCCACCCGGAAGAAAATTATGTACAATTGTAGATCGTAGTGGGATCGAGAAGCAATACAAAGTGCATTTGATTTCGACGCGCTAATATACAGTGCCTTTCATAGCGCTTCAATTATTTTGCGCCAACTAGACGACTTGACTTTTTTAATATGCGCAAAACGTTTGCAGGTAAACATTATTGACTTGCGGTAAACATTATTACTTTATGACACGCCGTGACGTAAACCTCGATTTACCGCACGCTCGTGTAAAAAAGCATTCGCTAAATCTCGGTTTATGCACGTTGTGTCATAAAATATCGTACGATACTATTATTCTTATTATATTATCATTACTAGTTGATTAATTACTTTACCTAAGATTGTTTACATCTTTGTCAAGTTTTAGTAAACCAATCCGTCCTACGCCCAGCACAGTAAATTTACAAGAGTACAAGTAAATTCACAACAGTATATAGTAATTTTACTATTTCGCGGGCTGTAATTTTGCAACAGCGGTAGTATTTTCACACTGAACGCAAGAATCTGACCCCTGTAAAATTACTACGCTAAGAGTAGTAAACTAATCCGACCTACGCTGGGCGGAGCAATTTTACTACAAGCATAGTAAAATTGCTTGATTTTTGTAATTTTACGTAGCTGAGAGTAGTAAAATTACTATACGTGAGGTTGGAACCTCATGTAATTTTACTACATTTTAGTGATTTTTAAAAATCATTTTTTACAGTGTAGGTTACTATAGGGATACTTGTTTGGCATTTTCGTATACGCTTTAACCTTCAGACGGCCGGGATTTGGGAGTTAAAATCGTCCTTGAAAAGTGGCTTGATCGGTGTCTGGTATCATGTATCAACTATATACACCGTTCATATCACAGGGTGAACCGATCTATCGGTTTCCCGGTTCTCTAAAGGTTAAAATACGCTGTTTTTAGGACCGGCAATATAACCGACAAGCCGTGTTCAATGTATTATATACAATGTAACGCAACAATTTTATGTGTGTTTATATTGTGTATGTACCATGTCTATGTGACTTAACAAACACAGGTTCACAGACAAGAGCATGTGCGATATACATACATTAACTGGGTTCAAAACGGACCTGGCACCCAAAAATTACTGGCTGATTCTGCATGTAAAAAGGATAAAAAAAAGGTATCTAGAAATTTTAATTTTTAATGATTTTTTGTTTTCCGTATTATAAATAAAATAATATGATTGTAAACTTGACTTTTTTTAATTGATCTCAGTTGTTTTTCAATCTGTTATTTCATCGTAAATAAAATTATTGACATGCATGATGATACGCAAAACCTTTTTACTTTGTTCAAGTTTGTTTGTAAGAGATTTCATGTCTTTTTGAGCGAACTTATTAAAGTACCTAAAACTTGTTTTAAAAATAAAATACATAATGATGGGGTTTAGATAGTGCATACTGGGCTTTTTATTACGGGAATATCAATATCTCTCATGAATTGTATCCAGGTGCATCAGGTCGCCGATGACAGGGTCTTGGTGATACGCTCCATAGCTTTTGGTGTATAGAATGAGGTTTTACACTTAGGCAATGAAAGCTACGGAGAGCTCTACCTCGATCACGACATTGTCAACCGCATGTACCTGGACAGTAAACAAAACTGATTTCAACATTTTTGCACTAAGAAGTACGGTGCGCACTGCCTGACTTTGTTATCGGTCATGCTAGACCGCATTCATGGCCGATATTTATACGTGGATACAAAAATCTACAGCGCGTAATATATTTCGACAGCCTCGTCATCGAAGACCCTTGGCACCTTGACACTGAGCGTGTTCGGCTACCGCGAAACGATATTTGCATGTATGCACGGAGTCACGAAATCCATTTCCTGGGCCCCGTCATCAGTGACCCCGAAAACTCAGAAAGTTTGTGCAGTGAAAGTGCAGCAACTGTTCAAAAACATAAACTTAAATCTTAGCAGATAATGTAAACATATTTACTATACGCAGCTTATAGAAATCTGTGGGAAAGCGATACCCAACTGTATTACACATAATAGCTTATACGGCCAAATTCACGGTCCTAACACACTGGAGAAAAAAGTAGAGATACTGTTTTGAGCATTCGTGATATATAAACTCGTTTATTATAAAACGAAACGGCTTTTTTTTTTTACATGGCATTTGGAACTCGAAAGTTCATCGCCTCATTTACGCAAGCCTTCCACGCTGCCCTATCTTGTGTCAACCCCACCGAAGATGCACCTATCCGATCGACACCCACCCGTCCTATTTCTACTAGATCCGCTTTTACGTTGTCCTCCCATCTACGTCTAGGTCTATCTAGAGGTCGCGTTACCATCGGCCTGCCCTTCATGACACGCGCTACCGTACGGTCGTCTCCCATTCTCGCTACGTGCCCTGCCCATCCCAATCTGCGCGATTTTATTATTCTGTTAATATTTGGTGACGCGTACAGATTGTGTAACTCATCATTGTGTAGTCTCCTCCATTCCCCGGTTTCCTCATCTTTCTGCGGCCCGTATATTTTTCGCAAGACTTTATTTTCAAATACCCTAAAACGGTTGTCCGCCTGCTTAGTGCCCACGTTTCGCACCCGTACAGAACCACCGGCAGTATTATTGTCCGGTATATTCTTATTTTAACATTTTTAGACCTTTTCAAAAGTAAAATTCCCAACTCTGAGATCTTCCTCCCCTCTGCAGATGCCTAGCTTATCCACAATCATGTACTTTGTTTTTGATTCACTCACTTCTAACCCTGTATACTCCATCGCTTTTATGAGGATTTCCGCGTTTCTTGCTACCGTTTCCCTACAATCCCCCAGTATATCCAAATCATCTGCGTAGCCTAGTATCTGCGTTGTTCCATTAAGCGTTGCGCCCAGCTGGCTAACCTGCATTTTTCTAACGGCATACTCTAACGTTAAGTTGAACAGCACCGTATAGAGCCCATCCCCTTGTTTTAAACCATCGCGTATCATGAAGGGTTCTGATACATTACCGCCTACTCGGACCTTTCCCGTGCTTCCGTTCAGACATATTTGAATTAATCTCACGAGTTTTTTCGGTACACCGAGAAGTACTAGAATTTGATACATTTTGCTTCGCTTAATAGAGTCGTACGCTTTTTTAAAATCTATAAATAGTTGGTGTATGGTTTCGCAAAATTCCCACTTTTTCTCTAACAACTGTCTTATGGTAAACATTTGATCGCTCGTCGATCTGTTGCGCCGAAATCCGCACTGATAATCTCCTACTATATCTTCCACGAATGGAGTGAGTCTAGCTTGTATTACGTTTGACAGAACTTTGTAGCACGTTGCTAAAAGTGAAATACCCCTATAGTTATTGAAGTCTTATCCCCCTTTTTAAAAATCGGTATAATGATAGATTCCTTCCAATTTTCGGGTATTGTTTCATTTTTCCAGATGGCACATACTAGTTTATAGATTTTGAAAGTGAGCTCGACGCCCCCATATTTGAGTAACTCAGCTGGTATAGAGTCATTTCCCGCGGCTTTATTGTGTTTTAGTTTTTTAATCGCGGCCTCTACTTCTTGGTAGCTCGGTTCCTCCACGTGGGGTTCAGCAGTGTGAATTTCGTCCCCTAATTATTCGCTATTTTCGTGCACGTTTAATAATTTATCGAAATAATTTTTTCACAGCGACAGTAATTCGTTGTCATTTGTTACGAGGTCCCCGTTTTCGTCCTTCATCAATTGCGCTCTACTCCTAAAACCCTTTCTGATGGCGTTAATCCCTTTGTACATTTCGCGGGGGTTATTTTCCTTACTGTTAGTTTCTATTCTCCTAATAAGATTCTTTTGATACTCCCGCTTCTTATTTCTGTAGATCGCGCTCGTCTGTTTCCTTACGTTAGAATACTCTTTTACGGTCCTATCGCTTCTATTTTGTAAGCTATCTAATTTAGCCTTTTTGCGCCTTTCAAACCAGAGTTCGCACTCTTCGTCAAACCATGGTTTGCTCTTTGGCTTTTTCTTTTTATCCAGTACTTTGTTCGCGGCCTCTTTTACCGTTTTTTCGATGTCCCCCCATAAGCTATTCGGTTCGTCATTCCCCTCCGGCGATGTGTTTGCTTCTTCAAGTGCCTGAAACCTGTTATTAATTTCTATCTGGTACCTAATTCGCTCTGTTCTATCTCGTAGTTTCTCAATATCGAAGCTTTCTACCTTGTTTGCTCGCTTACTATTTTGATTCGCTACTAGTCTAGCTCTTAATTTGGCTACTACTAGGAAGTGGTCCGAGTCGCTATCTGCCCCTCTGTAAGCCCTTACGTCAAGAACATTAGTATGACGTCTTTTTTCAATGAGTAAATGATCAATTTGGTTCTGTGTGGCCCCGTCCGGCGATGTCCACGTTGCCTTGTGTATGTTCTTGTGCTTAAAACACGTAGTTTTGATTATAAGATCTTTTGCCGCCGCGAAATTTATGACCCTAATACCGTTATCATTGCTGGCTTCGTGCAGGTTTTCCTTACCTATAGTAGGCCTAAACATTTCCTCCCTACCTATTTTAGCATTGAAATCGCCTAATACTATTCTTGTGTCGTAAGACGCGAACTGGTCGATTACCTGCTCTAAAGTTTCGTAATAGAGATCCTTAGCTTCTTCTTCTTTGTCTTCCGTAGGACAGTGTACATTAATAAATACATATCTATACCATTCTCCTTCGATAATGATGTACGAGAGCCTATCATTGACGGATTTGAAACTTTTAACCGAATGTATGATGCTTTTGATTACGAGAAATCCGGTGCCTAGAAATCCCCCACTCCCGGCCCCATACAGGTACGTGAAGTTACCCAATGCTAGTACTCCGCTATCTGGCCACCGCGATTCCTGTATTGCTACCAAATCTAGATTGTACCTATCAGCTTCCTTTACGAGTTCTTTAAACGCACCTGCTCTGTATAGACTGCGAACATTCCAAGTTCCGACCCTTAAGTCAATGTTGGTTCGGATTTGATTTTTTTGAGCCATGATGTTATGTTAAACCTGCGCGCTTCGGATCCTGTTCCGATCGCAGGTGAGTCCACCGTTCTAGAGGTGATAACCCCCATACCTCTCTAGAACTAAGTATGAGAGCTTTCCGACTTTGACGAGGACAGTGTCAATTCGTCGTCAGACACACTACATTTCATTCTCGCATCCTAACGCCCCCCTGCAAGGCAGCGCGCCTTCGCTGGCATCGTTACCGCGTAAGACCAGGTGACGAATCATTCTACACATCCCCTTTCGGGGCAGTTGTCATCGCTCCCGCATCCTCCTCGGCAGCAGGATTTTTGCCCATTTTTGTAATGTGTGATGAAAGAGATAGATTGAGAGATAAGAGTTAATGTGATGTGTTTTTGTTGTTGTGGTGCTTGCGTAGTGTTTCTAGATGAATGCGTTCGACGGTGTGGGCTCATCACACCCACGCCTGTTCCTCTATCCACAACCTAAGGACGCGCTGCGTAGTGGTGATAGGCACCCACCCGTCCGATATGGACGACAACGCCCAAGACCCGCTTAGAGTAGCGGCATTGTAACAGAAACGAAACGGCTTTTCTACAAATTTTTTTGTTGGAAATCATAGTTTAGCTCAGATAACTTACCGAGAAGCCAAAAAAACTCACAAACGTTAACGATAAGCATTTTTTTCTGTAGCATGAAAAATCCGAACACCACTATAGAAGTAAATAGTGTCACGGGCGCCGCGGCTTATACACACACATATGAGGGAGAATTCGTGAATTCTCCCTCATATGTGTAAAAAAATATTATTGCATAAAAGTATTATTGCGAAAAGTATTATTGCATAAATATTCTTGCTTTGCTTTTTACATTGTTATTCTTAAACCAACTGCAACTGCGACGGCAAACATTATTTTATTTTACATTTGAAAATGACAAGCAGGATGATGGAGAGGAAGCTTGAGGAAGAGCTTGATCAGAAACTTGAGGATCTTTAGCGGAACGATGATCATCTTAAGCACGAGGAGGGGGATGAGGAAAGGTACGCTGCTGCTGACGATGAACGAGATCAATTATCGAAATTATATTTAATATCCACTTTTTGGCTCTACTTTTTACGGAGAAATGGAAGTTGGCGAGCGAAGCGAGCACGGGGTACCCTCCTAGTATATTTATAAAAAAAGTTTCGCCGCCGCCACCGCCGTCAGTTCAGAAAATATCTCTCTAATTTTTTCCGCTAATTTTCCCCCCTCATTTTGCCTCCTAATTTTCCCTAGCGGCTTCGAAAGTTAAGTGCGCGGGTCCGAGTGTGTATAACCTTTTTGCCCTTCCCTACGCCCGTATAAACCTTATCATTATGATCTTTGTGTTTATCAGAAAACCCTCAAAAGAAAAAAAAAGGTCCAACTTCTATTTTGAATAAATCACCTTTTTACATAGATCCTATGATTTCCCCTATAATGTTTGCTTACGAAGATATAAGATATAAGATGGAATCCAATGTTTAAATAAATTCATAACAATGATAAAAATGTATCTCCTTTGTAATATTATACATATCGATTAGCTTATGGGCCTACATCAAAATTTAGTTCTATTTTATATTTTGGAAGAATTACTCAAAAGTATATTATTTAAGCTAATATCACATAGAATATTGTAGACTGAATTTTTTAAGATATAATCAGAAAAAAATTACGTGTAGAATGTTATCAAGGTCTTGTTGATCACGTAACAAAAAGTGCGCTTAACAATAATACAAATTTTGAAAATACTTTATATAGGAAGATACGTTCACCAAAATTTTCATGATTCAATGGCTGAATGCGAAAAACAGGCAGCTCACTGGATATATTTGTTACGATAACAACTAATCCAAAATGGCCTGAGTTAAAAACAGTACTAAAAAAATTTCCGCCAGGAACTTCATGCAATGATATTGCAGCAGTTACAAAATGTCCAGCAATCCTAGCTGATATTCTTAGTGGGAAAATTTTTGGAAAAATTATTGCTCATGTACACGTAATTGAATTTTAGAGAAAAGGTCTTTTGCACGGACATTTATTGTTAGTATTGGATCATAAGTCAAAATTAACAAATCCTGATAATATTGATAAAACTATTTCAACTGAAATTTCTGATGAGAATGATGTGAAATTACAAGAATTAGTATTCAAACATATGTTACATGGTCCTCATTCAAAAAACAATATGTTATGATGTTGTTCAAAAAACTTGTTCAAAAAAATTTCCAAAAGCTTTTTATGATGCAACACACTTTAAAAAGAGTGGTTTTCCTAGATATCGTCGTCGTAATAATAAAAATAAAAACTATGTCTACAACAAAAGGCTTTATGGTAAACCTGGAAATATTGATAATAGAATAATTATTCCCTATAATCTAACTCTTGTTAGAAAATATAACTGCCATATTAATGTTAAATATTGTGCATCTATTATGAGCATCAAATATTTATACAAATATTGACACAAAGGACATGATTGTGCTTTTATTAAAGTGAGTAAAAATGATGAAAATAAAGCAATATACGATGAAACAACAGAATACATGGATTGTAGATACGTAGGGCCAATGGAAGTTGCATGACGCATTTAAAAATTACCAACTTGTTCTTGTTCTCATAGTGAAGTTAAATTAGCTATTAATTTACAGAATCAACAAAGTATAATATTTGATGAACACAACATTGATATAGATTCTCTCAATCACGAGACAACTTTAACAGCATGATTTAAACTAAATAAAATTGATGATTATGCCAGAAATTATTGGTATTGTGATATACCAGAACATTATGTTTTTACGAAAAAGAAGTGGATTAGACGTACAAACTATTCGAATACTTTAGTAAGATTAATCTGTGTGATTCCTAACGAACAACAGTTATTTCACTTAAAATTAATATTACACAGAGTTAAAGGGGCAACCTTATTTGATGATTTAAAGAACTTTGAAAATAAAATGTATTCAACTTTTACTGAAACTGCAATAGCTATGGGATTAATTGAAAATGATGAAGGAATTTTTCATATATTTGATAAGGCATGTACAATTCTGTTACCAGAGCAATTGCGTTTGTTTTTAACATATTACCATTAGTACGAACTGTTTGGGAAAAATACAAGAATTTTTTTTTGTGAATACTTTGTAGTTACTTGAATTCATCTGCATGGCATAAATATTGTAATGTTTTTTTGTTATTAGAGTAAGCAATATAAAAACTAAAAGTTTTATAGCATAGCTTGCTTTCCTTTTACACCTTCGCTTTACTTTTTAAATTTCCGAACCAGCGGCAGTAAATTTTTTTTTATTATAAAAAAAACGCGTCATCCTCTAAGACACTGGCACACCAATTTGCAACGAACGTGGGGGTTACCGAGCGAAGCGAGTAGGGGGGGGGGGGTACCCCCTAGTGTAAATAAAAAAAATGTTTAATTAATTTTATTTTATTGTCAGATTTTGTTAATATAATTAATACTGTCATCAAATAATTACAAAAATTTGAAAAACATTTTTTCATTTTCAAAATTTATTTCTATTTCATTCTATAATTTTAAAGCCGGTCCTGTGTACTAGTAGCTATAACTACTTTTATAGAATGTTGGCTATATTAAATATATTTATTTATACTTGACTGTAATTAATTGTTATGCTTTTGATTAGTTAGAATTTATCAATCTAGTAATCTTATTAGAGCATTTCAAAAATGTTCCACAAGAATTAACTACCATCGAGTGTACATCTAATATTTAACAGTATATTTAATAATGACACGTCAAATAATTAAATACTATTACAATTAATTTGTATATTAATTTGTAAAATTTAGATACAATAATGTTAACATTTGTATTTATTGAATTGAAAATTTGAAAACCCAATATAGAAATAAATAGTGTCGCGGTCGCCGCAGGCTTCTCAAACTCGCCTTCGTGGTGCTACCACGCCACTTGATATTAAGGGGACACAACACATTTAAATCTTAAAAAAAAAAAGAATTATAAGTAAAAATGACAAAATTAAAGTAAATCATTTATTACCTAAAATTTTACTGTTCTATAACCTTAATTATTTCTGCTGGCCCATTGTGGCACTCGATGCAATTTTTTGTTAATTTTTTCACTGTTTGTAGGATTCTAAGTGAACGAATGGTTCTTTTGGGCTCAAATTCAAGGATGATATTTTGTACACCTGTAGTTTGTGTCTAAATACCGGGATTCTAATTTAAATGTTTAGAAAATGTTTTATACACAAAAAGGTGGCATATAAAGCGAAAAAAAAGAAAAAATTCAGTATTTTCATCGCCAAACCATTTCTACGCATTTATTTTACTAAATTATTTTACTAAAGAAGCAGCAAAAGTCTATAATAATCAGAAAGATTAGTTCAAAATCTAACTACAATTGCGCCGACTAGCTGTTAGACGGGCGCTGTTCCTGACTACTACCAGGCACAATATCAAATTATATAATTTGCATAAAAAATGTAAACCCTAATATTTTAAATACCTCAGGGTCCTATTATTCTCATAAAACCATAAAATTTCTCAAAACATTCTGAACTTTAGTTAGCAAGTTAAAAGGCTTAACAATAATAGTAATTTTCAGTTGTACTTATACTGCAGGGTGAGAAACAAAAAATTTGAATCTTAATATCTTTGAAACTGATTAATTTAATAAGCTGCAAAAAAAACTAAGCCAAGGTAAACAAAATATCTATCTTCTACTGAAATTTTAACTTAATTGAGTCTTTTTACTCCCGTAATCGTACGATATAGACAACCCTTTTTTTTGTTTCCGATTTTTAGCTTAAAAACTAGTTGCCGAAATAGCATAAAATTTTTACAGCAAATAGTTATCATCGTTTTTTAGTGTCATAAATATTTTGAAACGTTTGACAATTTAGTTTTGAAAATATTAATCTTTTTTTGTAAAATCACCTTTTTTATCATAATAATTAGACGGAACGGCAAATTTAAAAATTTTGCTGGCAAAAGTAAGCAATTCAATGCCCTTTTGGAAACACTTTTTGGCCAAACTCACTTAGGAGCCGCAGAGGTTTGTCACCTGACCCCTGCTGCATGTAGAGACGCAGGTGATATGGAAATGGAGGTTGATGCAGACAGGGATAAGAGAGCTGTTTGCATAACGCAAAGAAATACGCATTTGAACCGCCTTGGCAGCAGAATCGATAAATTGATGGACTATGTCAAGGACAGGCACAATGTGTACAACCAAATTAAAAATCTTGCCTATATCATGAGAGCAAGGTATAAAAATCTCTACATGGCAGATGATAACTTAAAGCAATGTCAACGCCCAAAAACTTAGAGAAGGAAAACCCAAAGAACCCCAAGTCTTAGATCTCGGAAAACGGGTGCATGAAAGGAAGCCCCAACTACTTCGCAGGATAGAAATGGAGGAAAAGGGCGTGGCAGGAAGTCGTTACAAGAAAGTTAAAGAAAAAGGAGAATAAGGCAAGCAGAGAGGATAAAAGTGTCCCTGGCGTTACAAACCGTTACAAACCAGAATAGGACCAGCAAGCATAAACTGAAGCGGGCAAGACCTCCCAGGCCGAATGTTTTAATCATGAAGGCTGCAGAAGAAAATAGCTATGCAGACATTTTGTCAAAAATGTAAGCGGCTCGGTCACTTCACACGCTGAAGAATAGCGTAAATTAAATACGCAGAACAGTTGTGGAAGATATTCTGATGAAGCTTAAACGCACAAGAGAAGTCAAAACCTCGGACTTCCAAGAAGCAGTTAAAGCAGTACTAGTGAATGGCGTTACAATAAAAGCACTCCAGCAAAAAGAAATCATTAAAGAAAGAGATCCAGACATGCTTATTTTAAAAGAGGAGGTACTAGAAGCACTAACGAAGGAAATTGGCAAAGAGAACACCATAGAAGACTCTACGATAAGATCTCTGAGAAAGACGACGGAGACACGTAGATTGCAGTAATACGGGTACTATCTCAGATAGGGGCCAAGATCGCTAAGCTACTGAAGATCGAAATAGAATGGGTTAACTGTAGAATCCAAGTGGCTAACTGTACGTACTGTACGTACTGTGGCTAACGTAAGTTTTGGCCATATCGGCAGAAACTGCACAGTAACTGAACATGAAAGTGAAAGTAAGCTTTGCTTTAAATGGAGAATAGATGGGCACAAAGCGAAGGAGTGTAAAAACTAATCCGAATGTGTACTCTGCAAAGAAGACGTAAGTGGGAAAAGTGACAAAAGAAGTAAATGTGAATCACTGCGCGACTTCGCAAGATCTACTGAGCCACTATGTCCGTAAGATAGGGATCGACATAGCCATCGTCTGTGAACAATACAGAGACCTGGACAAACCATCGTGGCATATGAACAGTACTGATAAAGCAGCGGTATATGCATGCGGAGACGCCGCTTTCCACGAAAAAATGACAAGACGTTATGAAGGATTCGTACGCGCAAAGGTCGCAGGCGTACACATTTACAGCTGCTATGCTTATCCTAACGCGTCGATAGAACAATTCAGACAACTGTTGGACCGGCTAGTACAGGATGCAGTAGGAAGAAACCCGGTACTGATAGCAGGCGATTTCAACGCCTGGGCAGTAAAGTGGGGAAGCCGAAGGACGAACGAAAGAGGACAAGCGCTATTGGGAGTATTCGCCCACCTTGAGTTAGTCTTAGTTAACCAGGGATGTTCTTGCACATTTCAAAGAGGAGACGCAGGGTCCATCATAGATCTCACGTTTGTTAGCAGCTGCCTGATAAGCTTAGTTAGATCGTGGATGGTGAGCGATCATTACACAAATAGTGACCATTAAGAGATAATAATAGAGATAGAAATATCAAAACAGAGATCCAACGGGAGGGCAACGACAAAAAGAGTCAGTTAGAAAACGAAGGATTATGATAAGGAGACATTCAAGATGGCTCTAGAATACAGCTGTCTGGATCTGCAAATGATAAAGTCGAGCAGGTAATAAGAAATATTATAGACGACCACCAGTATACTGGTGGGATAAAGAAATTGACGCTGCCCGCAGCGAGTATCATCGACCCACAAGACGAAAACAGCGGGTTCGTAAAAAATACGACAAAATTAATCGAGGTATAGAAATAGTAGACGCCTTACACAAAGAAATAAAGGATGCTAATCCGATACTCAAGAAAAAAATTTGAAAAAATAAACGACGGTACCTTAAAGGGTTACAGAAAGAGGTCGAGACGGATCTCTGAAAACATCCGCACCAAGTAATAATGAAGAAGACCAAAGGAGGTTATATTCCCCCTCCTGAGAGCCCAGAATTGCTGGACCGTATTGTCACCACGCTGTTTCCCCTTCAACTGGAAGTAACAGCTATCCCTTAAGCGAAGGCAAATGACGAAATCATTCTAACAATCACCACAGAGGAATTACTGGCTGCATGCAAAAGAATGGGAAACAACAACACTCCAGGCCTGAATAGCATATCTAATATTGCATTGGAAGAAGCTATACAGGCACGCTTTGATAGCTTTATGGACCTGTACAATTCATGTCTTGAAAAAGAGACGTTTCCTATGAATTGGAAGAAGCAACGCCTCGTACTACTACCAAAAGGAGATGAGCTACCTGGAGAAGCCGTCTGTTACAGACTACTCTGCATGCTGGACATTTCGATCAAGATTTCAGAGCGCATAATCAGCGTTAGAATGGACTTAGTCATTGAAAAACCAGGTGGACTAGCGGAATATCAATACGGCTTTAGAAAAAAACGCTCTACTCTTAACGCGGTAAGCTTAGTAGCCGACACTTCTAGAACTGCAATAGAAGGGAAAAGGAAGAGCTAAGAAGTACTGTGCTATTGTTACACTAGATATTGATTATAAAATGCTTTCAACTCAGAGAACTGGGGCAAGATACACAAAGCACTACGGAAAAATGAGGTACTCGCATATATAAGAAGGATTATGTCTGACTAACTGAAAGACAAAACCCTTTTGTATGACACAGAGAGCGGCATAAAACCCTATCAAGTAATCAGAGGGGTCCCACAAGGGTCAGTACTTGGCTTATTATTGTGAAACATCATGTACAATGGAGGTTACTGAGGCTAGATCTACCCGAAGGGACAACAGTTGTAGGGTTTGCAGATGACATTGCAGTAGTGGTAGTAGCAAAGCAAAACGAAAAGGTGACGGAAATCGCTAACAAGGCAGTAGGTGTAATCCGCGATTGACTAAAGCAGACTGGACTTGAGCTTGCTAGCCATAAAACGGAGGCTATCCTCCTATCTAGTAAGAAGAAAATAGAGACAATAACGCTGACAGTAGACGGACACGAAATATTCTCTCAGCCGACTAATAAGTACATGGAAATCACCATGGACGCCAGACTAACGTTTAAGCAACATCTTAAGAGCATCTTAATCTAATTATGTTATACGGGGCCCCAATATGGGCGGACGCTATGTTGGTGAAGTCCTATGCACGAAAGCTGTCAACAGTTCATAGGAGAAGTGCATTGCGGGTCGCTTCTGCCTACCGAAAAGTATTAGAAGATGCAGTGTGCGTTATCTCAAATATGCCGCCTATTGACCTTCTAGCAACAGAACGAAAAAATATATACGAAGAAAGCTGGCGTGATGACAATACTCAAAAGGAAGTTTGAAAATCCGCAAAGAAAAAAACCCTAGCTGAGTGGCAAAGACGATGGGACTCCAGTGGAAAGGGGTGATGGACGCACCGCCTCATACCTCGTATTGTTGGCTGGGCCAATAGACGACACGGGGAAGTGAATTACTACCTTACGCAGTTTTTGAGTTGACATGGGTGCTTTTGAGCCTACCTACACCGCTTTTAGATAGAGGACAATCCAAATTGCCTACTATGTTTGGAAGCAAACGGAGATGCGGAGCATGTCTTCTGACTGTTCGCGATACGAAATAGAAGGAGAAGAACTCGAGTGTTACCTCCAGACTAGTGTGCCCCTTGAGTCAATGATGACAGCTATGCTAGCGTCTCAGGATGGCTTGTGCGCAGTCAACAACTCCGTAAGGACTATTTTCAAGAAGGTTAGAAATGACGAAGAGAATAGAAGGGTAGGACAAGGCGAAACAGCTGAGTAAAACTGTTGCTAGACGAAGGCCACTAGGTAGTAGATACGAAATGCTCCTCGGACTGATGCAGAGGAACGTAAGTCACAGAGTTGAACTCCAACTCTCTTGCCCGATGCAGAGGAACGAAGGAGCTTTAGAAGTCAAAAAAGGCTGGTTAACGGGCTCCACGGAAGTATTGTTCAACGATAGTACCTGTGGGGATCCGGTGTCAGAGGGCCATTTGTGCAGAGCTTGCTCTGCCTACGCTACATAAAAAACAAAAAACACACATACTCCGAATACGTTTCCAAGCAGTTTAAGATAAATTGAAGATTTTACTATTATAAAGCTTTCTCTAGGAGGAAGCAAAACAATAACATTAACTTGATTATTTTATACTTAGAAATTTCACTATTTATATCCGTCTTTTTCTTTTTAAGGTTTTAGCTTTTAAAAAAATATTCAAGGAGATTTTACATATTTTATGAAGCACATTCTTCTTGCTATTGCAGTCTGTAAAATCTTGATATATTCGATAGACAACAACTAATTAAATCTTTTCCGCGTGATTAATTGTTTGGGATATCCGAAGGATTTCTAGGCAAATAATAACATTTCTTATTTAAATGTAATTACATCTCGATACGAAGTGTGAATACAAGCGTGTGAAAAGAAGTGAAAGAATTAACTTAAAAACGCTAACGGATTTTGACGCTCAAATATTTTAACAAAGATGTGTTACGTAATCGCAGACGACTCTAAGGTAGGCTAAAGCAGCTCTGCGCTCTAGTTATCACTACCAAACGAAGCGGTGAAACGTCGCTGTCGCAGCGAGGCAACAGGTAGGGTGCAGCTGCCACAATTGTATGAATTAGTTGTAGGAAAAAATTATGTATTATAAATAAGATAAATGTTGTAACTTGTTAAATTTTAAAAGTATAGTCAAGACATAAAGCCTCTAGCCGGGATAGTCCTCTTTTCATAATAGGCATTCCTGTCCTTTTTTGCTCGTGTAAATATAGCATACTGTTCATTTGCTGCATCATGATAGATGCATGGCAACGCTGAATACTCGTCTCATGTTCTTTTTTGGACACGTCTTTGCCAGCACACTCAGCACACACACTCAGCACATACACACACGCACACGCACGCACGCGCGCACACACAGGCCCAAGCGTCCGTGCCTCGAACGGCGCAGCCCGGATTAGCGCTCATTAGTGCGGATTTGTTTTCCGCATCGGGGAGACAATAAAGCGTTCGAGTCGCACTCGAATGTTTCATTGTAGCCGTCCGCATCTTAATACCTGCGGCCGACGTTAGACTGCGCCCGGGTTATCACTGGCGTAATAAAACCATAAACGGGTAGAGCCGCGGATACGCGCTGACGCTAGGGGATTATCGGCGTAGTGAAACAGTAAACAGCGAACTGCTTGGGCCAGTCGACCCCGCCACTGACGCGCTACCTGGATTGCGCACGCTCCGTTCCTGCCAATCCGATTAGTTAATCGGTACAGGAGGCGGAGCTGACGAAACCTTCAACGGCCGACGTCGGAGGACAGAACGACAGTTCCGCTGGAGTCACGACACGAGTCGCACCTACTTCAAGCTACCGTCACTCGACGAGACGAAAGTAAAATAAATCTGAATTCTGTGTTAGACACTCTGAGATCGTCATTCCAGTCGTCTTCCTTACTCCCAAAATGATGACCTCGACGTGATCTGGTAAACGCGACGGACGCAAGAATTTCGAAAACGGAGACATTGTCGGAACAAGCGCACCAACATCCAGGGCGACAACAACACCAGCAGCAACAACAACCGCCACAGAAGCAGCAGTTAGTACTAATATTACGCAAACGCTGATGGAGGTATGTAGGCTCGGGTTCCGGGCGCCGATACTGATTCCCAACGAATCAGAGTTGTGGATAAGATTCCCAGTTCGAACAGAACCTAGCGAATGCCGGCATCACCACCGAAACCACAAAATTCAGCTACATAGGTAGCAATATAGACCGGCAGCACGCTATCTTGGTGAAGGATTAACTGATGAATCCACCAGCCCAGACCCCATACACTACGACAAAGACCACACTGTTGAAGAGACTCAACGTATCACAAGAATCAAAGACACGGCAATTGCTCGAGAATCAGGTGCTGGGAGACTGAACGCCCTCAGCATACTTACGGCATCTGCAGAGCCTAGCTGGGTCCAGCGTATCTAAAAACGTGGTCCGAACGCTGTGGGTGAGCCGCCTTCCATCTGGCGTGCAGACTATCCTAACGACACAAGAAGGTTCACTCCTAGAGAAGAAGGCGGAAGTCGCCGACAAAATCATAGAGCAACTAAGGGCAGCCCAACCAGCCGGGAAATTTCAGATCACTGGCACAAAGCCAGCCCCCAGAGCAGCCATAGAGTAGCTCACCATGCAGATCGCACAGCTAACAGGCTTGTTTCAACAGAAACTCGCTGAAATCCGCCGAGAGGTACGGGGAAACCGCGTGTGACGGTCGCGTTCGCAGTGACGTAATGACTCTCCGGCAGCACGCCCGCGATCACGCTCACGCAACGACAACGGTTCAGGACTCTGCTGGTACCACTAGAAGTTTGGCACCACTGCGACCAATTGCCGACAACCGTGCACGTACGCAGCAAACGGCTCGGGCGATCGCTAATGGCGGCAAGCGATCTTAGCCCCATCACGCGCCACCTGTTCATAACGGACCGCGAGAGTTTAGTCAAATACCTCATCGACACGGTGGCAGACCTCTGCGTGTATCCGCGCGCATCAATCCGCGGTCACCTGAAGAAGTTAACGTACGAGCTTTCGGCCGCCAACGGATCAGTCATCTACATCTACGGCACAGTCACGCTAGCAGTGAACCTAGGCTTCTGGCCGTTATCCCGTGCCTAACATCCGTGATTTCGCCTAAGCGCTTCGAGACCAGAAAATCTTTTCTAAGATCGACTTAGTGCGAGCATACAACCAGATTCCGGTTGCTTAGGAAGACATCGCCAAGACCGTGATCACGACGCCATTTGGCCTGTCCAAGTTCTCGTTTATGAGTTTCTGGCTACGTAATGCGGCGCAGACGTTCCAGCGTTTCGTCGACGAAATGCTCCGTGACCTGGATTCTGCTACGCATACATCGACGACATTCTCGTGGCGTCGAACGACGAGGAACAACATCACGGCCACCTCAAGCAGCTGTTCGAGCGCCTGCAGCAATACGGCATCATAATAAATCCCGCACAGTGCGTGTTCGGCCAGCCGGAGATTGAATTACTTAATTACACCGTAACGAGCAAAGGCATACGTTTAACGACACGGAAAACTGAAGCCATCAGGGAATTACACACGACCGCAAACAGCAAATGAACTTTGGCGTTTCCTCGGAGCGGTCAACTTCTACCGCGACCTGCTCCCGGACGCAGCAAGGACGCAAGCGGCAATGAACGAGCTGTTGAAGGGCAACATCAAAGGCAACCAGCCGGTCAGCTGGACGGAAGCAGCAACGAAGGCCTCAAACAAGCCGCGCTCCTCGCGCATCTGCAAGAAGGCCCACATCTCGCCTTGATTTGCGACGCTTCAGACACTGCCGTTATCGCAGCCCTGCAGCAACAAGTAGACAACCAGTCGTTAAGTTTCTTTTTAAAGAAACTATGCCCTGCGCAAGCCCGTTACAGCGCTTTCGACCGCGAACTACTCGCTATCTACCTGGCAATCAAACATTTACGCCACATGGTATAGACTCGCGCGTTCGTCATTTACACGGACCACAAGCCGCTGATTTTTGCCTTTAAGTAAAAACCAAAGAAGGCGTCACCGAGGCAGGTCCGACACCTAGACTTCATCTGCCAGTACTCGACGGACATACGCCATATCTCCGGCAAAGACAATGTCGTCGCAGATGCCCTATCACGCATCGAAGCAGTAACGACGCCAATCGACTACAGCAAGCTGGCAGACGCACAACGACTCGACGCCGAACTCGAAGCCATGAAGTCAACGGATTACGGCCTTTAACTTAAGCTGATGCAGATTCCAGGAACTGACGCAAAAATCTTGTGTGACGTGTCGACAAACACGGCGCGCCCCTTCATCACTCATGACACAACGCTACGCGTGGCCGTTCATGAAGGCGGACTGTCGGGCATGGACGCAAGCCTGCAGCAGTCAAAAACCTCCCGGCACGTTACATCACTAGTCGGAGAATTTATGACACCTTCTGCGAGATTCCAGCACGTGCATATCAACATTATTATCCTGCCATAATCTGTATGGGACAAGACTACATTGAGGTTCAAAAATAAACTGTGAAATCATTATTGATCAGATATTATGACTTTATTGAAATCTCCTAACGATCAGGTCCTGGTGTGACCTTCTCTCACAAGTTGTCGCCGAGAACTGACGCTCTACTCATTAAACGCCGCCGAAAACTCGGGCCCGCTAAAAAAAAGACGCTTACCTGAGGACTACCGAAGGGACTCGAAGCAGTGCGCGCGCTCCTCTATATCTATAGATATACACACGCAGTCATGTGCCCGCGCGAATGCCTCCCACCACTCGACTCTCTGGCCTGGCAGTCACAGATCGGCCCTTTAGCCTCTCTGCACTGAAAGTGACCATCAAAATCCGTGGAGTAAACTCCTTACTGAGGTCGTGGCAGTCTAGGAATGATTATAAAACCACCCCTAACCGTATTGGCCGGAAGCCACGAATCGCCTTGTCGATTCGCGCATATGAGAGCCAAATGACGGAGAAACGGTCGCTAAAACTACCAATAGGTAGAATATATTATTAATAAAGAATAAATACGCCGCACTTGCTCTTATCCCTAGGAGCCCTCGGTTACGTCCGTAACAATAATCTGAAGGGCAAAGATACTGTCTCACGTCGTGGACCGTTAGACACGCTGGCCGGAAGCGTTTCCAATGCCAGATCAAGAAGCCGAGACAGTTGCTCGTGCTTTCTACACTGGCTGGATCTTTTGTTTCGGCACACCGAGGCCCCTGCCCACTGACCAAAGACGACAATTCGAGTCATACCGTTTCAGTCGCTTAGACGTCTGACAGGCACGACTCACCTGCGAACGACCGCTTATCACCCGCAAGCGAACGGCATGGTGGAACGACTCCACTGTCAACTGAAAGCTACCACACGTTGTCACCAGAACGACACGTGGACGCAGATCTTGCCTACCATCCTCCTAGGCATACGACCATCGTGGAAGGATGAAGCTACTTTGGCGGAGCTGGTATACGGCGAAGCACTGCGGCTACCTGAAGAGTTCCTTGCTCCCAGCGAACGCCAACAGGAAGATCCGGCGTTTTCCACCAGGAAGCTTCGAGGACACCTACAGCAACTTCGGCCAGCAGCCGTCAAACGCCATGGATCGATGAAAAACGTTCGTGTTTAAGGACTTGGCAACGTCAAAACACGTTTTCATATGACACGACGCCGTAAAAAACGCGCTCCAAATGCCATACGATGGACCGTTTAGATTCGTAAGCCGCAGCGAGAAAACGTTTATCGTCAACGTACACGGCAAAATCACGACAGTCTCCATAAACAGGTTAAAACCAGCCTACATCATCAAGGAAGACAACTTGGACCATCAACCGTCTCCAACGATACCAACACTTCCACCCAACACAGCCACCGACCAGAAGCAGTATATAGACCTTCAAACAGTGCCCTCGTCGAGCTATGAAACTTCTGTAGACTGCCGAGAAAGCTGGGGTGGACAAGTCTGAAACCACCTCTGTATGATTTAGCGCCTCTCCCTTTGAAGAATAAAATCGCAAAAGGACTAGCTTAGGTCAGACCAGTGCAGGTGAAGGGCCTGCGAGGAGCAACTTTACAAGCTGGTAACGAAGCCATTCGCTGCTGGACAGTTTGATCGTAACGAATGCAGCGATGGCATCTTCTATATACGCCCTGAACAGTCCTAAGCTCTCTTTAGTACGATGGACATAAAGTGCTTCATATGAGCTGCACTTTGCGACGTTGCATACGTCACAGCTGCGTCGATACGAGGAATCTCGGTCGATGCGGCCAAGCCCTAAGTGCGCGGAAGAAACAAGACGGTCGGTTTGTTGTTGTCGGCGCCGGCCTGTCCTCTAGTTCGAGAAACGAGCTAGCTAACCGTCAACGTCGGCGCAAGAATGAGCATCGTTGGCGCGAGGGCAAGCCTCGCCCGGCTTGCCCTCGCGCTACTTTCTACGTCCGGCAGTTGTAAGCCATTGCATTTCCCGCCTGTAGGAGAGATGTGCTCATCCCTCCTTACACCATAGATGTACCGAATTCCCGTTTTTACGAGTCTCGTGTCAAGTTCTTGGGTCAGGTCACAGTATACAAGAGAACAGTAGTCGATGATCGGAAATAGGAGCGCTTGCACAAGATGCTTGCGAACCTGAGATTGGTACTCTTTCTGAAACGTGCTCCTTCCACGTGAATTTAAAGTCAAGCACCAATCCCAGATTACGCACAGAGGATTCAAAGCTGACCTGGACACTCCCGATATTAATGAAAGTGTTAGCTGTTAAGGGAAGTAAATTTATGTAGTAAGGGGAGCCCAGGACAATTGCTTTGGTTTTATTAATATTGAGTTTAAGCCTGTTTTGCGCAGCCCAGCCCATTATCCTCTCGGCATTAGCACTCATCTTATTTGATAAAGAATCGAGCACCTCGATGTGGCATTGATTGTAAATTTGCAAGTCATCCGCATAGATAAGATTGGAAACATCGGAATCAAGGCAGAAACCGATATCGTTGATGTACAATGCGAACAGCAAGGGACCTCAGACGGAGCCCTGCGGGACGCCGATGTTAAGTCGCCGCGGAGAGGAACAAGTAAGAGCCTTGATTCAAGGTATTGTGAGACTTGCCTGTACACCAGCCACTCCAGGGCCTTGGAGAGAAAGCAAAGAAGTGAGTAGTCAGTCAGGGCTGTTGGTGAACTGACTTTGTTGAGTGCACGCACAAGCGACAATTTCCAGGCAAATGGGAAACAGGGTTCGCTCAGAGACAGGTTGAAAATATGACTTAGTAGGGGATCGAGAACTGGCAATGCTTTTGAGATGACAACCTGAGGGATTCCGTCGCTTCCCCTGGCCTGAGTGTCGAAGTGCGATACTGCAGCCAACACATCCGATTCCGTTATGGTGCTGAACTCGAAATGTTCCGGGAGGTCAAGACTTTCCAGGGTGAGAAGATAATCCTCAACAGCAGGAGCTAACGGATCATTGGAGATCGAGCTGAAATGCTTGTTGAGTTCATCTGTGCTAAAGCGAGATGGTGAAGAGGCCTTGGTGGCAGAAATTCCAAGTTTCTCCAGCTCTCTCCAGATCTCGGCAACATCAGTCAAGGTTGACAGGCGTGAATAATAATAATTCAGCCTGGCTTCCTCGACTTGTTTGTGAGCATTGTCTCTAGCTAGTCTATACATGCGGAGATCCGAATCGAGCCTGGAGGCTCTGAAACGCCTGTAAACTCTATCTCTCTCAGATACAAAGTCACGAAGAGCCGTGGTGAACCACGGGTGACGCTGTCTTCTTGGTGTCACAGTCCGTATGGGGCGAGATGATTGATGGCGTTAGTGAGGTTAGCGTTAAGTGTAGATATGCATTCGTCGAGTGATGAAGCGGTGAGGGATGACCAGTCACATGCGCTAAGAAAGTCCCTTAGCTTCTCGGCGCTGATTCCTTTAAAGTTTCTGTAAGAGTATGTGTTAAGTACGTATCGTGGAATCTGTACGTCGAGAGTGGCCATGATAAGGTCATGTCCGTTGATGAAAGGTGAGTTTGTCTTCCAGTATGACAGCAGGCGATCCTGCTCGTCCATTAAACACAAGTCAAGCCAGGTATCAGAACCCCGTTTGTGGTGCGTGGCACCATAGGGAACAGATGAAAGGGAGTTTTCATCAATGAAGGCCTTGATGAACTTGGCTTCTTCAGATGAAGAAAGTTGGTCAGAGTTGAAGTCTCCCATTATGACCTTCGTGGAATAGTTGTGCATGCGGGTTGTTAGCTGGACTATGAAGCTAGAGCCTTGGAAGAATGGAGCATGAGGTGGATACACAAGCCCCACGAAGATCAGAGAGACTTCCTTTGCCGATACCTCACAGAAGAGATATTCAGGCTTGCCTGTCTTGCCAGACCATTCACCGTCAGATGATAAAATAACACTAACTGTCTGTGATTTATGTATGTAGAGGTCCAAAACTCCTCCGTTTCTGTTTCTGTCTCGTCTGTACAGTAGGTAGTCGTCCAGTGAAGGGATGGACGTTACCTTGTCGCTCAACCAGGTCTCAGTAACAGCTATTACATGGAATGGAGAGCGAGTGGATAAGAAAAGTCTGATCATCTCAATGTGACCCTTAAGCGTGTTCGAATTAAGATGACAGACTCGTAGACCTTCGGACAGAGATACCTTAGAACGGGATGAAGACGTGGCAGATGAGCTTGATGGTGGGTGTGGTGCTATGATGTGTGTGTGTGTGTGTGTGTGTGTTGTAACCTCAGTGTTGGACGATGTTGGCAGCGGGCGGAAACCGGGCTAAAAAAGTCTCCAGCTCGGCGTCGGTGGTGATGATGACGGTGATTTCTCGATGTGTTGGCTGATGGTGGTGCTGACCTAGACTTCTTATTCACCGGCTACTGTTGTTTGGGAGTATTCTTGCCTGCTACTGTTGTTGCAGTTACTCCCATTGCTGATGTTGTAGCAGAGGTGGATTTAGTCCTCACTTTGGCACCCTTGGCGTTGTTGTTGTCTGCACATGAGGGACAGGCTATAATCTGCCTGTCGTTCACCACGATAGTCTTGATGTTGATATTTCGGCACTTGACGTGGTAGTATAGAACATAAAATTCACACTTTTTGGGGTCTTTGTGCTGTATGGGTTGTTTACAGCTGCTGCATGGTTGAAAAGACACATCCACACTCTTCTCGCCGTTTGCACTCATTTTTCGTCGATAACTTACGAGCAGTCGGTAAAACAGATATTTGTAGGAGGATGATAAGTTACCGACGGAGTGAAAGAGTAGGTGTCGTGACTCTTACGGCTAGATGGAGCGTCAGTAGAGAGAGCGTAAAAGTACCGACCTCGAACAGTGTGATGACACCTTGAAAGTTCTCCCACGATGCAGCAGATGTCGCCACGATGTTGATTGCGGAGAGAAAGAGACGCCGTGCAAGTGAGTAGACAAGTCAAAGCAAGCCAAGCAGATTTGCAAGTTAAGAGCCGTGTAGAAAGTTTGCAGTAGAAAATATGACAGAGAAAAATTGCAGCCTTCGGCTATTTATGTATCGTCGTAAAGGTTGCAAAAAGGAGCATGTAACTATGTACAAGAGAAGAGGGCCCGAAGGCAAGAAGCAGGAGAAAATCAGTACAAAAAATGAGAGAGAGAGAGAGAGAGAGAGAGAGAGAGAGAGAGAGAGAGAGAGATTTCCCCTCTCCCTAGCGTTCTCCCAAACGTGACGATCGCGCCAAATCCTACGTTTATTAAAAATCCTAGCGCATGCGTGGCTCTAGGTGTTGCGCACCTGTGTTGGGAGGCACAGCGTTGCAACTTTACCATGCAGCGTCACTTGATGCGTTTCCTAAATAGAACAACGCACAATAACATTCTTGCTTGGCAGAATGACTGGATGCTTTTCATCATACTGCAAAAAGGAGTTCTACAGTCTGCCACCAAAACGCAGAAGACCCTGTGGATAAATAAGGGGCGACAGACGCAGCAATCTGCTGCGAGACGACAGCTGCTCATTACGACCAATACACTCAAGCTCTTGCGATTAATGCGTCCTCTGTATATACCATAGAAACCTAACTCTGGCAGAACAGATCTCCACAAAGCTGAGCTTTCCAGCTTGCCTTTTATTTTTAGCCAATTTTGTGTTTACTTTTTATTTATACACAAAGGTAATCATTTGTAACATCTTATTTGAACTTGAGAATTTCTCTTAAGTACTGCAGAGCGAGTACATCCAGCGTCTTGTTCATATCAAACTTTTTTTCCCTAGCAACATGCGAGGAATGTACTTCCAAGGGTGCAACTTTATCATTTGTGACTAAACCTAACGACTCCAAGTCTTTAATAAGCCACTAAGGTCTCTTCCACCACAGAGACGACTTGAATTTGCTCAGGCTCGAAACCCCTAGTTGCGCAATCCGTTGGATTGTATAATAACTTCATTTCATATCAGGCAGAGTGTTGATGACCTCACTGACTTGATTCGTCATGAACGTTCACCATTTTAAAGGATAATATTTTAAATAATATAATGCGACTTTGAAGTATGGCTTGAACACTAGACAGTACTTGGCTGCATCAACAGACCAACTTATAGATGTTTCAGTAATCCCACAAGCAGCACTGAAGCACAAAGCTTCAGTCTAGGCAAACTCTGTGTTTTAATCGGCAAGACTTTAGTCTCTAACATGATAACCATATATGCGGTTGCGACATATGCTATGAAGTATTTTTTGAAGAACCGAACTACCTTGAAATTCTAATCTGTCCAAGCTCTACAAGCTGCTTTCTCAACGATAATTATTGCTCCAAGGATTAACCAGATAGCGGGGTGTCCCAAACAACACTTTGAACCCGCAAGTCTTGCAACATGATCTTAGCTCGGACCAGCACTGAAGACAACCACCCCAATCGGTCAAACAATTTGGCTATCTCTGACAACATCGATCATTTCGTAACTATAGAAGACGACGAAGAAAGACTGACCTCAAATCAAAAAACATCTTTTGCCAGAACCCATTTTAATCCCAAAGTGGTCACAGCATCCTCCCAGTCAACCAACAACCCTTTTTGCATTTTAGCAGCTATGTTTAGTATTATTTCCTCATTACTTGCTATCCATTTTCCGAGTTCTATTTTTGCAGATTTAAGTAGCGTAACTGATTACGGACCTCAATGGCCTCTTTGACCGAACTGGCACTAACATCGTTCCCTTTTTATTTTAACTGCATAAGTGTTCAAATTGCCAAGTACAGTACTGCACGCACTGTGAGCTACCTATAATCATTAATTTGTTCTAAAGTATCAAAGCACCGAACTATTCGTTGCCAGTTGACGCCATCAGGGTGAATACGAATCTGCCAAATCTGAATTCTTTTACAATATTGATTGAGAATACATGTTACGTCCAACTGAAATTTCTGCTAAGTCATCATTAAATCATTCAACAAGATTTTGCCATACGAGCCATTAAAAACAACACGAATTTTTTTTTCAGAAACTATCTCTAATAAATATACAGGATAGTGTGTAAATAGTAGATGGTGTTATTAACTCTATGAGCCTAATAAGTCAACTCTATATGGCCTAATTTCAAGTAGTCGAACATTAACTTATTGTATGCAGAATCAATCATAGCATCCTTAGCTCTGCTCTTTCTAGGACGCAACAGGCAAGCCAGAGCAATATTCCTGGTATTCACAAAAGAAACTTCTTAAAGTTTTTTCTTAAATGAGATGCGAAACACCAACCTTCCCTTCGAATCACGAAACACCGTTCTAGAGAAGTAGTTCTTGCAACATTGGTCCTTTTTAGACGAGAGTTTCGAGGAGCTTACCTCTTCCAACTAAATCTCTCTAAATGAAATGCCAACAAAGGGTTAATCTTTGCATGACATACTTGAGCAGGGGAGTCAGACTCAAAATCCACTCTTGTTTTTCCTGTCAGTATCCAACGAAGTGCAATAGCGTGAGCCAGAGGGGTATCCTTCTTCCTTTCTCTCAAGCCTGAACGAATTATGGCTGCATATACTTCCGCACTTAAAAGTCTACCTATGCGTCGGGATCTGGCGAAGTCAAGATTCGCCAGCTGTAATCTCTGGATATGCTGCCAACATAATAATTTAATATCTTCCTTTGGCTTAAATTTGGTCACATCGCTCAAGACGAGGGTAAAAAATTTAAGACAAAACCCGTCGTCAAAACGGGATTTCAACTAAAGACTAACTTCACCTTTAGCTTTTCTAGAGGCACCTGCTCCCTCACCAATGACAGCCACAGAGACTGGCCTAACTCTTGCCAACAATTATTGAACTATTCGTTGGGATGATCATAGCCATAGTCAGTTAAACGGAGGTGAACTGCGGCGATCCCTGCACGGGGACGTGCCGGTCGAGCACTCAGGCGAAGCCCATTGTGCTGTGCCTCCTGTACTATAAGTAATTACTTTATAAACCCTTGTTTATAGCTTCGGCAACTCGGCAAATTGATGCTAAGCTGTTTAATCTTAGCTCCTTTAACCCCAACATGGGAACCCTCTACACCCTCTGTCTTGTCCCTGTGAAAGCTGGGCATTTATACAGCAGGTGGAAGGTGGTCTCCATTTCGTACTTGCACCACCTGCAGCTCCCGGAGTTCCTTAGTCCCAGGTTCCACAAGTAGTATCCTACCCTCCAACGTCCCGTCAGCCAGCCTCAACCTATTCCTGCTTAGGCCCCTAATGGTCCGCAGCCACTCCTCAGGTGGGCTGCTGCCCATCAGAGCCCTAGCCTGTCTTAGCCCATTGGTCCATTTGTCGCTCAGTTGCGAGTTGAACCAGTCTTTGATTGCTTTGTTCACCTCGCAGATGGGGACAGCGATTCCGAACCTTCCTGCTTGAATGCCGTCTACGTCCCTACCAGCTAGCCTGTCCGCCTCTCCGTTACCCACCACGCCGAAGTGTCCTGGTACCCACACTAATCTCACCACGTTGTGTTCCGCCAGTGATTACAGCGCCTGTTTGAACCTTAGTACCTCTTTTGAGGAGATACTGATACTGTCTAGTGCCATGAAAGCTGCCCTGCTATCCGAGCAGAAGCTTACAGTTCTTTGCCCTGTGCCTCTTTCCAACAGCCATTCGGCTGCTTCTGTAATGGCCCTGATTTCTGCCTGGAAAACCGTAGCATGGTGGTCAAGCGAGCACACAATTTGTTGTATGATCAATTAAGCACCTCGCAAATATCATACTTCCTTCCGCGGATTGTAGCCAAACTTACAATTTAGAATCGTAATTTTCCTGGCAGACACAACAACTGATAGTAAAAGTACATTCCACCAAGATGCGATTTTTCCTGAGACAGTCAAAGATAATTTCTTTTGTTTACAGAATTCAAACTTATTATCAATAGACATACTATGGAAATACAAACCTCTAAACAAAATACAACTACCAGCATTGGACTTGTTTGATATTGGCATTTGATATGGCGCTTAATATGGCCGACTAGTGTGCATCGGTAGACCCCGTTGCCTCGTAGATAAGCGCACGTACTACTCCCGCAGAACATGCGACGAACCTGCCGAGCGCTGGCCCCCACCACCATACTCGTGGGATAGTTTACACGAGCGCATAGCTAACAGCAATGAACAAGATAATGCAAGAGAGAAAGAGGGAGAAAGAACTATATCCCGATACAGACGTGACCACTGTCGACGTTCTCGACACCGACGAAGCCTACCGATTCCAAGCGTCGTGAATGGCCACCGGGAAGAAGCTACTCAACCTCTGTTTTCTTTTAACGCTAACGTCCTAATATGGCCGCCGTTAACGAGCTTCTTTCCAAAAATCGACCTTCTGTCGCGTGCCTGACCTTGGTGCTTAATGAATTCTCAACCGGTTTGGCTCACGAAACAACCTTTCTCTAACCTTTCTAATTCTAATGCTAGTCCAGCCACTTACTTCTAAGTTTCTCAATGCTACTGAACATCTAGCCTCAAGCTGATCTTGTGCAGTCTGAGCGACTGCGTTTTTTGCCTGTTCGACACTTTTCAACAAAGCACCGAGGGTACAAGATAATGATTAGTTTTTCTTACACTACAGTTAATACAAGACACTTTTAAACCAAAAAAACATCTAAAGCCCAAGCTAAAAACTCTTTTGAGCTCTGCTACCAATAATTAGAAGGGATTAAATTAACAACTATTCCGTATAGCATTATTATATATAACCATTATTATATATGGGTATCAATAATATATATTCTATAGCCAAACATTTTCTAGACATTAAAACCAAAAACCCTGCATTTATACCAAAACTACAAGAGTACAAAGTATTCTTCAAAAATTTTAGCCTAGAAGAACCATTTTTTTTACATAAAACTTACGGTCTGTGAATAAATTCTGAAAGCATTGCACAAAGTACCTAAATGGATAAGTTGGAGTAATAAATAATTTAATACGGTAAAAGTAAAAGTATTATCACCAAATAACATTAGAATAATTTTCAAATAATTCACTTTGAATTCGCAATTTCTAAATTTTTCCTTCACAGATTGAAAGCGGCTTGCCCCCTTCATAATTTTCAATAAATATTTTTAGAGATAAAAGACGAAATTAATGTATTTCAAGTGAATATAAACCAGTTGCGCGAGATACTAAAGATTACAATAAATTAAATTTTTTTTTAAAGTTAGTAAACTCCATTTTAAAGTATATAGGGTTGCGTTGATGTTAAATCTAACTTCGTACTTTTTCGTGCCAACGATCTCCTTGATTATGTCAGTGAGTTATCAGTTAAAGATCATATTAATTTATATTTAATAGAACAGAAGCCCTTAGTTGTGGGTTTATTAAATAATACTGTATAGTAAAACAAAAACATATTGTTCTTTAAAAATGGTACCGGAATAATTACATGATAATGTCATCGTCAATTGTCAAAAACATCTTAAATTATTTTGCTTGTATCACAGAAATTTTATAAAACATTTTTCAAAATTCTGGTATTTTCGCTGACCTTGATTTTCCTTTTAATTTAAATAGTCCACGGATGATTCGTATGCGACCGCGTAAAATTCGCGACCCAATGTTAGTTAAGGAAGCATAAACACAGTCGAAGCATGAAACTGGCTCAACCCGCAAATATAAGTTAAGTAAACGCAAGCCTTCCTTATCCTCTAAAGTGAGTGAGCCACCAAAAAGAGCTGCTCGTGTGTATCAGGAGGTGTATAGGAAAGATCTATTAAACAAGCTCCACAAACATTGGCAAACAACAGATCGACAATCTTATTACTAATCGGTAACCAGATCTGCACAAATGACTATGCGCCGCATACTTTTTATACGGAACAAATTTGCAGATTACGTCTTGTAAAATGCCTAAATACATATAGCAATCATCGTTTTTCATTTAAAAACAGATATCATTAAAATACTAAATCATATATCACAGATGATTATTCGCAGCATCCCTTTCATCTGGACCAAATCAGCAGATTACGTCTTGTGATATGCTTAAACAGATAGAGCAGTCGTCATTACTCATTCAAGACATGATATTTTTAGAAAACCAGATCATATACATTCACAGATGATTATTCGCTGCATCCCTTTCATCCAGACCAAATCTGCACATTACGTTTTGTGATATGCTTAAATACATAGAGCAGTCGTCATTACTCATTGAAGAAATTATATTTTTAGAAAACCAGATCATATACATTCACAGATGATTATTCGCTGCATCCCTATCATCCAGACCCAATCTGCAGATTACGACTTAAGATATGCGTGTATTTATAAATCAGACGTCATTCCACATTCACAAACTGATATCATTGAAAAACCAGATCATAACTGCACCGATGATTATTTGCAGCATTTTTTTTATCCGGACCAAATCTGCTGATTACGTCTTATGATATGCCTGAATACATAGAGCAGTCGTCATTTCTAATTTGCAAACCGATATCTAAAAATGCCTGGCCCAAATCTGCAGATTACGTATTGTGATAAGCGTGAATACAAAGAGCAGTCGTTATTTCTCATTAACAAACAGATATCTTTGAAAAATCAGTTTATGTCTGCACAGATGATTATTCACTGCATCCCTTTCATTTTGACCAAATCTGCAGATTACGTCTTGTGATATGCAAGGATACTTAAAGCAGTCATCAATTCTCATTCACAAACAGATATCTTAATACTAGATCATATCAGCACGAATGACTATTTGCCGCATCCCTCTTATCAGGATTAAATCAGCAAATTACGTTTTGTGATATGCGTGAATACATAGAGCAGTCGTCATTTCTTATTTACAAATAGATATCTTTAAAAACCTGATCATATTTCCATAGATGATTATTTGCAGTATCCTCATCATCTTGACCGAATCTGCAGATTACGTCTTGTGATATGCGTGAATACATAGAGCTGTCGTTATTTCTTAATTGAAAACAGATATCTTTTAAAAAACAGATCATATATGTACAAATGAATATTAGCAGCGACACTTTCTTCTGGACTAAATTTGTAGATTATGTCTTGTGATATGCGTTAAAACGTAAAGCAGTCGCCATTTTTCATTTAAAAACAGATATCTTTAATAAATCAGATTATGTCTGCAAAGATGATTATTCGCAGCATATTTTTAATCTGGACCGAATCTGCAGATTACGTCTTGTGATATGAGTGTATACAAAGAGCAGTCGTCATTTCTTATTTACAAACAGTTATCTTTAAGAACCAGATCATATTTGCATAGACGATTATTCGCAGCATATTCTTAATCTGGACCTAATCTGCAGATTACGTCTTGTGATATGCAAGGATACTTAAAGCAGTCATCAATTCTCATTCACAAACAGATATCTTAATACCAGATCATATCGGCACGAATGGCTATTTGCCGCATCCCTCTTATCAGGATTAAATCAGCAAATTACGTTTTGTGATATGCGTGAATACATAGAGCAGTCGTCATTTCTTATTTACAAATAGATATCTTTAAAAACCTGATCATATTTCCATAGATGATTATTTGCAGTATCCTCATCATCTTGACCGAATCTGCAGATTACATCTTGTGATATGCGTGAATACATAGAGCTGTCGTTATTTCTTAATTGAAAACAGATATCTTTTAAAAACCAGATCATATATGTACAAATGAATATTAGCAGCGACACTTTCTTCTGGACTAAATTTGTAGATTATGTCTTGTGATATGCGTTAAAACGTAAACCAGTCGCCATTTTTCATTTAAAAACAGATATCTTTAATAAATCAGATTATGTCTGCAAAGATGATTATTCGCAGCATATTTTTAATCTGGACCGAATCTGCAGATTACGTCTTGTGATATGAGTGTATACAAAGAGCAGTCGTCATTTCTTATTTACAAACAGTTATCTTTAAGAACCAGATCATATTTGCATAGACGATTATTCGCAGCATATTCTTAATCTGGACCTAATCTGCAGATTACGTCTTGTGATATGCAAAGATACTTAAAGCAGTCATCAATTCTCATTCACAAACAGATATCTTAATACCAGATCATATCGGCACGAATGGCTATTTGCCGCATCTCTCTTATTAGATATCTTTAAAAACCTGATCATATTTCCATAGATGATTATTTGCAGTATCCTCATCATCTTGACCGAATCTGCAGATTACATCTTGTGATATGCGTGAATACATAGAGCTGTCGTTATTTCTTAATTGAAAACAGATATCTTTTAAAAACCAGATCATATATGTACAAATGAATATTAGCAGCGACACTTTCTTCTGGACTAAATTTGTAGATTATATCTTGTGATATGCGTTAAAACGTAAACCAGTCGCCATTTTTCATTTAAAAACAGATATCTTTAATAAATCAGATTATGTCTGCAAAGATGATTATTCGCAGCATATTTTTAATCTGGACCGAATCTGCAGATTA
This sequence comes from Nasonia vitripennis, assembly GCF_009193385.2. NCBI lineage: Eukaryota > Metazoa > Arthropoda > Insecta > Hymenoptera > Pteromalidae > Nasonia > Nasonia vitripennis. Next base: position 253,436 of record NW_022279653.1, read on the forward strand.
CGTCTTGTGATATGAGTGTATACAAAGAGCAGTCGTCATTTCTTATTTACAAACAGTTATCTTTAAGAACCAGATCATATTTGCATAGACGATTATTCGCAGCATATTCTTAATCTGGACCTAATCTGCAGATTACGTCTTGTGATATGCAAAGATACTTAAAGCAGTCATCAATTCTCATTCACAAACAGATATCTTAATACCAGATCATATCGGCACGAATGGCTATTTGCCGCATCTCTCTTATTAGATATCTTTAAAAACCTGATCATATTTCCATAGATGATTATTTGCAGTATCCTCATCATCTTGACCGAATCTGCAGATTACGTCTTGTGATATGCGTGAATACATAGAGCTGTCGTTATTTCTTAATTGAAAACAGAATTTATTTTATCCGGACAAAATCTGCTGATTACGTCTTATGATATGCGTGAATACATAGAGCAGTCGTCATTTCTAATTTGCAAACCGATATCTAAAAATGCCTGGCCCAAATCTGCAGATTACGTATTGTGATATGCGTGAATACAAAGAGCAGTCGTTATTTCTCATTAACAAACAGATATCTTTGAAAAATCAGTTTATGTCTGCACAGATGATTATTCACTGCATCCCTTTCATTTTGACCAAATCTGCAGATTACGTCTTGTGATATGCAAGGATACTTAAAGCAGTCATCAATTCTCATTCACAAACAGATATCTTAATACTAGATCATATCAGCACGAATGACTATTTGCCGCATCCCTCTTATCAGGATTAAATCAGCAAATTACGTTTTGTGATATGCGTGAATACATAGAGCAGTCGTCATTTCTTATTTACAAATAGATATCTTTAAAAACCTGATCATATTTCCATAGATGATTATTTGCAGTATCCTCATCATCTTGACCGAATCTGCAGAATACGTCTTGTGATATGCGTGAATACATAGAGCTGTCGTTATTTCTTAATTGAAAACAGATATCTTTTAAAAACCAGATCATATATGTACAAATGAATATTAGCAGCGACACTTTCTTCTGGACTAAATTTGTAGATTATGTCTTGTGATATGCGTTAAAACGTAAAGCAGTCGCCATTTTTCATTTAAAAACAGATATCTTTAATAAATCAGATTATGTCTGCAAAGATGATTATTCGCAGCATATTTTTAATCTGGACCGAATCTGCAGATTACGTCTTGTGATATGAGTGTATACAAAGAGCAGTCGTCATTTCTTATTTACAAACAGTTATCTTTAAGAACCAGATCATATTTGCATAGACGATTATTCGCAGCATATTCTTAATCTGGACCTAATCTGCAGATTACGTCTTGTGATATGCAAGGATACTTAAAGCAGTCATCAATTCTCATTCACAAACAGATATCTTAATACCAGATCATATCGGCACGAATGGCTATTTGCCGCATCCCTCTTATCAGGATTAAATCAGCAAATTACGTTTTGTGATATGCGTGAATACATAGAGCAGTCGTCATTTCTTATTTACAAATAGATATCTTTAAAAACCTGATCATATTTCCATAGATGATTATTTGCAGTATCCTCATCATCTTGACCGAATCTGCAGATTACATCTTGTGATATGCGTGAATACATAGAGCTGTCGTTATTTCTTAATTGAAAACAGATATCTTTTAAAAACCAGATCATATATGTACAAATGAATATTAGCAGCGACACTTTCTTCTGGACTAAATTTGTAGATTATGTCTTGTGATATGCGTTAAAACGTAAAGCAGTCGCCATTTTTCATTTAAAAACAGATATCTTTAATAAATCAGATTATGTCTGCAAAGATGATTATTCGCAGCATCTTCTTAATCTGGACCTAATCTGCAGATTACGTCTTGTGATATGCAAGGATACTTAAAGCAGTCATCAATTCTCATTCACAAACAGATATCTTAATACTAGATCATATCAGCACGAATGACTATTTGCCGCATCCCTCTTATCAGGATTAAATCAGCAAATTACGTTTTGTGATATGCGTGAATACATAGAGCAGTCGTCATTTCTTATTTACAAATAGATATCTTTAAAAACCTGATCATATTTCCATAGATGATTATTTGCAGTATCCTCATCATCTTGACCGAATCTGCAGAATACGTCTTGTGATATGCGTGAATACATAGAGCTGTCGTTATTTCTTAATTGAAAACAGATATCTTTTAAAAACCAGATCATATATGTACAAATGAATATTAGCAGCGACACTTTCTTCTGGACTAAATTTGTAGATTATGTCTTGTGATATGCGTTAAAACGTAAAGCAGTCGCCATTTTTCATTTAAAAACAGATATCTTTAATAAATCAGATTATGTCTGCAAAGATGATTATTCGCAGCATATTTTTAATCTGGACCGAATCTGCAGATTACGTCTTGTGATATGAGTGTATACAAAGAGCAGTCGTCATTTCTTATTTACAAACAGTTATCTTTAAGAACCAGATCATATTTGCATAGACGATTATTCGCAGCATATTCTTAATCTGGACCTAATCTGCAGATTACGTCTTGTGATATGCAAGGATACTTAAAGCAGTCATCAATTCTCATTCACAAACAGATATCTTAATACCAGATCATATCGGCACGAATGGCTATTTGCCGCATCCCTCTTATCAGGATTAAATCAGCAAATTACGTTTTGTGATATGCGTGAATACATAGAGCAGTCGTCATTTCTTATTTACAAATAGAAATCTTTAAAAACCTGATCATATTTCCATAGATGATTATTTGCAGTATCCTCATCATCTTGACCGAATCTGCAGATTACATCTTGTGATATGCGTGAATACATAGAGCTGTCGTTATTTCTTAATTGAAAACAGATATCTTTTAAAAACCAGATCATATATGTACAAATGAATATTAGCAGCGACACTTTCTTCTGGACTAAATTTGTAGATTATGTCTTGTGATATGCGTTAAAACGTAAAGCAGTCGCCATTTTTCATTTAAAAACAGATATCTTTAATAAATCAGATTATGTCTGCACAGATGATTATTCACTGCATCCCTTTCATTTTGAGCAAATCTGCAGATTACGTCTTGTGATATGCGACAATACAAAGAGCAGTCGTCTTTTCTTATTTACAAACAGTTATCTTTAAGAACCAGATCATATTTGCATAGACGATTATTCGCAGCATATTCTTAATCTGGACCTAATCTGCAGATTACGTCTTGTGATATGCAAGGATACTTAAAGCAGTCATCAATTCTCATTCACAAACAGATATCTTAATACCAGATCATATCGGCACGAATGGCTATTTGCCGCATCCCTCTTATCAGGATTAAATCAGCAAATTACGTTTTGTGATATGCGTGAATACATAGAGCAGTCGTCATTTCTAATTTACAAATAGATATCTTTAAAAACCTGATCATATTTCCATAGATGATTATTTGCAGTATCCTCATCATCTTGACCGAATCTGCAGATTACGTCTTGTGATATGCGTGAATACATAGAGCAGTCGTCATTTCTTATTTACAAATAGATATCTTTAAAAACCTGATCATATTTCCATAGATGATTATTTGCAGTATCCTCATCATCTTGACCGAATCTGCAGATTACGTCTTGTGATATGCCTGAATACATAGAGCTGTCGTTATTTCTTAATTGAAAACAGATATCTTTTAAAAACCAGATCATATATGTACAAATGAATATTAGCAGCGACACTTTCTTCTGGACTAAATTTGTAGATTATGTCTTGTGATATGCGTTAAAACGTAAAGCAGTCGCCATTTTTCATTTAAAAACAGATATCTTTAATAAATCAGATTATGTCTGCAAAGATGATTATTCGCAGCATATTTTTAATCTGGACCGAATCTGCAGATTACGTCTTGTGATATGAGTGTATACAAAGAGCAGTCGTCATTTCTTATTTACAAACAGTTATCTTTAAGAACCAGATCATATTTGCATAGACGATTATTCGCAGCATATTCTTAATCTGGACCTAATCTGCAGATTACGTCTTGTGATATGCAAGGATACTTAAAGCAGTCATCAATTCTCATTCACAAACAGATATCTTAATACCAGATCATATCGGCACGAATGGCTATTTGCCGCATCCCTCTTATCAGGATTAAATCAGCAAATTACGTTTTGTGATATGCGTGAATACATAGAGCAGTCGTCATTTCTTATTTACAAATAGATATCTTTAAAAACCTGATCATATTTCCATAGATGATTATTTGCAGTATCCTCATCATCTTGACCGAATCTGCAGATTACATCTTGTGATATGCGTGAATACATAGAGCTGTCGTTATTTCTTAATTGAAAACAGATATCTTTTAAAAACCAGATCATATATGTACAAATGAATATTAGCAGCGACACTTTCTTCTGGACTAAATTTGTAGATTATGTCTTGTGATATGCGTTAAAACGTAAACCAGTCGCCATTTTTCATTTAAAAACAGATATCTTTAATAAATCAGATTATGTCTGCAAAGATGATTATTCGCAGCATATTTTTAATCTGGACCGAATCTGCAGATTACGTCTTGTGATATGAGTGTATACAAAGAGCAGTCGTCATTTCTTATTTACAAACAGTTATCTTTAAGAACCAGATCATATTTGCATAGACGATTATTCGCAGCATATTCTTAATCTGGACCTAATCTGCAGATTACGTCTTGTGATATGCAAAGATACTTAAAGCAGTCATCAATTCTCATTCACAAACAGATATCTTAATACCAGATCATATCGGCACGAATGGCTATTTGCCGCATCTCTCTTATTAGATATCTTTAAAAACCTGATCATATTTCCATAGATGATTATTTGCAGTATCCTCATCATCTTGACCGAATCTGCAGATTACGTCTTGTGATATGCGTGAATACATAGAGCTGTCGTTATTTCTTAATTGAAAACAGAATTTATTTTATCCGGACAAAATCTGCTGATTACGTCTTATGATATGCGTGAATACATAGAGCAGTCGTCATTTCTAATTTGCAATCCGATATCTAAAAATGCCTGGCCCAAATCTGCAGATTACGTATTGTGATATGCGTGAATACAAAGAGCAGTCGTTATTTCTCATTAACAAACAGATATCTTTGAAAAATCAGTTTATGTCTGCACAGATGATTATTCACTGCATCCCTTTCATTTTGACCAAATCTGCAGATTACGTCTTGTGATATGCAAGGATACTTAAAGCAGTCATCAATTCTCATTCACAAACAGATATCTTAATACTAGATCATATCAGCATGAATGACTATTTGCCGCATCCCTCTTATCAGGATTAAATCAGCAAATTACGTTTTGTGATATGCGTGAATACATAGAGCAGTCGTCATTTCTTATTTACAAATAGATATCTTTAAAAACCTGATCATATTTCCATAGATGATTATTTGCAGTATCCTCATCATCTTGACCGAATCTGCAGATTACGTCTTGTGATATGCGTGAATACATAGAGCTGTCGTTATTTCTTAATTGAAAACAGATATCTTTTAAAAACCAGATCATATTTGCATAGACGATTATTCGCAGCATATTCTTAATCTGGACTAAATCTGCAGATTACGTCTTGTGATATGCAAAGATACTTAAAGCAATCATCAATTCTCATTCACAAACAGATATCTTAATACCAGATCATATCGGCACGAATGGCTATTTGCCGCATCTCTCTTATTAGATATCTTTAAAAACCTGATCATATTTCCATAGATGATTATTTGCAGTATCCTCATCATCTTGACCGAATCTGCAGATTACGTCTTGTGATATGCGTGAATACATAGAGCTGTCGTTATTTCTTAATTGAAAACAGAATTTATTTTATCCGGACAAAATCTGCTGATTACGTCTTATGATATGCGTGAATACATAGAGCAGTCGTCATTTCTAATTTGCAAACCGATATCTAAAAATGCCTGGCCCAAATCTGCAGATTACGTATTGTGATATGCGTGAATACAAAGAGCAGTCGTTATTTCTCATTAACAAACAGATATCTTTGAAAAATCAGTTTATGTCTGCACAGATGATTATTCACTGCATCCCTTTCATTTTGACCAAATCTGCAGATTACGTCTTGTGATATGCAAGGATACTTAAAGCAGTCATCAATTCTCATTCACAAACAGATATCTTAATACTAGATCATATCAGCACGAATGACTATTTGCCGCATCCCTCTTATCAGGATTAAATCAGCAAATTACGTTTTGTGATATGCGTGAATACATAGAGCAGTCGTCATTTCTTATTTACAAATAGATATCTTTAAAAACCTGATCATATTTCCATAGATGATTATTTGCAGTATCCTCATCATCTTGACCGAATCTGCAGATTACGTCTTGTGATATGCGTGAATACATAGAGCTGTCGTTATTTCTTAATTGAAAACAGATATCTTTTAAAAAACAGATCATATATGTACAAATGAATATTAGCAGCGACACTTTCTTCTGGACTAAATTTGTAGATTATGTCTTGTGATATGCGTTAAAACGTAAAGCAGTCGCCATTTTTCATTTAAAAACAGATATCTTTAATAAATCAGATTATGTCTGCAAAGATGATTATTCGCAGCATATTTTTAATCTGGACCGAATCTGCAGATTACGTCTTGTGATATGAGTGTATACAAAGAGCAGTCGTCATTTCTTATTTACAAACAGTTATCTTTAAGAACCAGATCATATTTGCATAGACGATTATTCGCAGCATATTCTTAATCTGGACCTAATCTGCAGATTACGTCTTGTGATATGCAAGGATACTTAAAGCAGTCATCAATTCTCATTCACAAACAGATATCTTAATACCAGATCATATCGGCACGAATGGCTATTTGCCGCATCCCTCTTATCAGGATTAAATCAGCAAATTACGTTTTGTGATATGCGTGAATACATAGAGCAGTCGTCATTTCGTATTTACAAATAGATATCTTTAAAAACCTGATCATATTTCCATAGATGATTATTTGCAGTATCCTCATCATCTTGACCGAATCTGCAGATTACATCTTGTGATATGCGTGAATACATAGAGCTGTCGTTATTTCTTAATTGAAAACAGATATCTTTTAAAAACCAGATCATATATGTACAAATGAATATTAGCAGCGACACTTTCTTCTGGACTAAATTTGTAGATTATGTATTGTGATATGCGTTAAAACGTAAACCAGTCGCCATTTTTCATTTAAAAACAGATATCTTTAATAAATCAGATTATGTCTGCAAAGATGATTATTCGCAGCATATTTTTAATCTGGACCGAATCTGCAGATTACGTCTTGTGATATGAGTGTATACAAAGAGCAGTCGTCATTTCTTATTTACAAACAGTTATCTTTAAGAACCAGATCATATTTGCATAGACGATTATTCGCAGCATATTCTTAATCTGGACCTAATCTGCAGATTACGTCTTGTGATATGCAAAGATACTTAAAGCAGTCATCAATTCTCATTCACAAACAGATATCTTAATACCAGATCATATCGGCACGAATGGCTATTTGCCGCATCTCTCTTATTAGATATCTTTAAAAACCTGATCATATTTCCATAGATGATTATTTGCAGTATCCTCATCATCTTGACCGAATCTGCAGATTACATCTTGTGATATGCGTGAATACATAGAGCTGTCGTTATTTCTTAATTGAAAACAGATATCTTTTAAAAACCAGATCATATATGTACAAATGAATATTAGCAGCGACACTTTCTTCTGGACTAAATTTGTAGATTATGTCTTGTGATATGCGTTAAAACGTAAACCAGTCGCCATTTTTCATTTAAAAACAGATATCTTTAATAAATCAGATTATGTCTGCAAAGATGATTATTCGCAGCATATTTTTAATCTGGACCGAATCTGCAGATTACGTCTTGTGATATGAGTGTATACAAAGAGCAGTCGTCATTTCTTATTTACAAACAGTTATCTTTAAGAACCAGATCATATTTGTATAGACGATTATTCGCAGCATATTCTTAATCTGGACCTAATCTGCAGATTACGTCTTGTGATATGCAAAGATACTTAAAGCAGTCATCAATTCTCATTCACAAACAGATATCTTAATACCAGATCATATCGGCACGAATGGCTATTTGCCGCATCTCTCTTATTAGATATCTTTAAAAACCTGATCATATTTCCATAGATGATTATTTGCAGTATCCTCATCATCTTGACCGAATCTGCAGATTACGTCTTGTGATATGCGTGAATACATAGAGCTGTCGTTATTTCTTAATTGAAAACAGAATTTATTTTATCCGGACAAAATCTGCTGATTACGTCTTATGATATGCGTGAATACATAGAGCAGTCGTCATTTCTAATTTGCAAACCGATATCTAAAAATGCCTGGCCCAAATCTGCAGATTACGTATTGTGATATGCGTGAATACAAAGAGCAGTCGTTATTTCTCATTAACAAACAGATATCTTTGAAAAATCAGTTTATGTCTGCACAGATGATTATTCACTGCATCCCTTTCATTTTGACCAAATCTGCAGATTACGTCTTGTGATATGCAAGGATACTTAAAGCAGTCATCAATTCTCATTCACAAACAGATATCTTAATACTAGATCATATCAGCACGAATGACTATTTGCCGCATCCCTCTTATCAGGATTAAATCAGCAAATTACGTTTTGTGATATGCGTGAATACATAGAGCAGTCGTCATTTCTTATTTACAAATAGATATCTTTAAAAACCTGATCATATTTCCATAGATGATTATTTGCAGTATCCTCATCATCTTGACCGAATCTGCAGATTACGTCTTGTGATATGCGTGAATACATAGAGCTGTCGTTATTTCTTAATTGAAAACAGATATCTTTTAAAAAACAGATCATATATGTACAAATGAATATTAGCAGCGACACTTTCTTCTGGACTAAATTTGTAGATTATGTCTTGTGATATGCGTTAAAACGTAAAGCAGTCGCCATTTTTCATTTAAAAACAGATATCTTTAATAAATCAGATTATGTCTGCAAAGATGATTATTCGCAGCATATTTTTAATCTGGACCGAATCTGCAGATTACGTCTTGTGATATGAGTGTATACAAAGAGCAGTCGTCATTTCTTATTTACAAACAGTTATCTTTAAGAACCAGATCATATTTGCATAGACGATTATTCGCAGCATATTCTTAATCTGGACCTAATCTGCAGATTACGTCTTGTGATATGCAAGGATACTTAAAGCAGTCATCAATTCTCATTCACAAACAGATATCTTAATACCAGATCATATCGGCACGAATGGCTATTTGCCGCATCCCTCTTATCAGGATTAAATCAGCAAATTACGTTTTGTGATATGCGTGAATACATAGAGCAGTCGTCATTTCTTATTTACAAATAGATATCTTTAAAAACCTGATCATATTTCCATAGATGATTATTTGCAGTATCCTCATCATCTTGACCGAATCTGCAGATTACATCTTGTGATATGCGTGAATACATAGAGCTGTCGTTATTTCTTAATTGAAAACAGATATCTTTTAAAAACCAGATCATATATGTACAAATGAATATTAGCAGCGACACTTTCTTCTGGACTAAATTTGTAGATTATGTCTTGTGATATGCGTTAAAACGTAAAGCAGTCGCCATTTTTCATTTAAAAACAGATATCTTTAATAAATCAGATTATGTCTGCAAAGATGATTATTCGCAGCATCTTCTTAATCTGGACCTAATCTGCAGATTACGTCTTGTGATATGCAAGGATACTTAAAGCAGTCATCAATTCTCATTCACAAACAGATATCTTAATACTAGATCATATCAGCACGAATGACTATTTGCCGCATCCCTCTTATCAGGATTAAATCAGCAAATTACGTTTTGTGATATGCGTGAATACATAGAGCAGTCGTCATTTCTTATTTACAAATAGATATCTTTAAAAACCTGATCATATTTCCATAGATGATTATTTGCAGTATCCTCATCATCTTGACCGAATCTGCAGAATACGTCTTGTGATATGCGTGAATACATAGAGCTGTCGTTATTTCTTAATTGAAAACAGATATCTTTTAAAAACCAGATCATATATGTACAAATGAATATTAGCAGCGACACTTTCTTCTGGACTAAATTTGTAGATTATGTCTTGTGATATGCGTTAAAACGTAAAGCAGTCGCCATTTTTCATTTAAAAACAGATATCTTTAATAAATCAGATTATGTCTGCAAAGATGATTATTCGCAGCATATTTTTAATCTGGACCGAATCTGCAGATTACGTCTTGTGATATGAGTGTATACAAAGAGCAGTCGTCATTTCTTATTTACAAACAGTTATCTTTAAGAACCAGATCATATTTGCATAGACGATTATTCGCAGCATATTCTTAATCTGGACCTAATCTGCAGATTACGTCTTGTGATATGCAAGGATACTTAAAGCAGTCATCAATTCTCATTCACAAACAGATATCTTAATACCAGATCATATCGGCACGAATGGCTATTTGCCGCATCCCTCTTATCAGGATTAAATCAGCAAATTACGTTTTGTGATATGCGTGAATACATAGAGCAGTCGTCATTTCTTATTTACAAATAGAAATCTTTAAAAACCTGATCATATTTCCATAGATGATTATTTGCAGTATCCTCATCATCTTGACCGAATCTGCAGATTACATCTTGTGATATGCGTGAATACATAGAGCTGTCGTTATTTCTTAATTGAAAACAGATATCTTTTAAAAACCAGATCATATATGTACAAATGAATATTAGCAGCGACACTTTCTTCTGGACTAAATTTGTAGATTATGTCTTGTGATATGCGTTAAAACGTAAAGCAGTCGCCATTTTTCATTTAAAAACAGATATCTTTGAAAAATCAGTTTATGTCTGCACAGATGATTATTCACTGCATCCCTTTCATTTTGAGCAAATCTGCAGATTACGTCTTGTGATATGCGACAATACAAAGAGCAGTCGTCTTTTCTTATTTACAAACAGTTATCTTTAAGAACCAGATCATATTTGCATAGACGATTATTCGCAGCATATTCTTAATCTGGACCTAATCTGCAGATTACGTCTTGTGATATGCAAGGATACTTAAAGCAGTCATCAATTCTCATTCACAAACAGATATCTTAATACCAGATCATATCGGCACGAATGGCTATTTGCCGCATCCCTCTTATCAGCATTAAATCAGCAAATTACGTCTTGTGATATGAGTGTATACATAGAGCAGTCGTTATTTCTCATTAACAAATAGATATCTTTGAAAAATCAGTTTATGTCTGCACAGATGATTATTCACCGCATCCCTTTCATTTTGACCAAATCTGCAGATTACGTCTTGTGATATGCGTAATTACATAAAGCACTCGTCTTGTCTTATTCACAAACAGTTATCTTTAAAAACCTGATCATATTTGCATAGACGATTATTCGCAGCATCCTTTTAATCTGGACTAAATTTGTAGATTACGCCTTGTTATATGTGTTGATACATAGTGCAGTCGTTATTTCTCATTTACAAACAGATATCTTTAAAAACCTGATCATATTTCCATAGATTATTATTTGCAGCATCCTTTTCATCTCCACCGTCCAGCCGTTCAGCCAGAGGAAGGAAGCCGAAACGAGAGCCAGGCCTTCATCCCCAAGTCTGCAGAGAGAGAGAGAGAGAGAGGGAGAGAGAGAAAGCCGCGGGTGTGTGCGAAAAAGAGTGAGCGAGACGAGAGAGCGGTGTGCGGTGCGGACGCACACCTCGACGTCATCCACGCGAGGCATCGGGCCAGCGTGCGCGAGAGCGAGAAAGGGAAAGAGAAGCGCAGCGCGGAAGAAACGCGGGAGAGTGTGTGTGAGAGAGAGAGAGGGGGAGAGAGAGAGAGCGCGCCGGCCTCGTAGCTACTCGAGCGGGTTGCGCCGAGCCGAAATTCGGGTTTGTGAGAGAGAGAGAGAGAGAGAGCAGACGGGTCAGACTGCACGACGTTAGAGGCGAGAGCTTCGAGGCGTGCGCGTGTATATGAGAGTAGAGGTGTGACGAGCCCTGCGTGGCTACTGTGCGTGGGCTGCTACGGCCACCACGTTGTAGGGAAGGGCTGGGCCAAATATACGTGCAATATAACTTAATAACTTGTGTGATTACTTCTTCCTTCTTTCCCCACGTTCTCCCAAACGTCGGCGATTACGCTAAATTCCGCGATTAATGAAAAATCTTGGCGCGTACGAGGCGCCAAGTGTTGCGCACCTGTACTGGGACGCACAGCGTCGCAATTGGCATCCCTTGTGGGGAATTCGTGATCGCCGAGGTGGAGGGGAGGAAAAATTGGGAGTGTAGAGAGCGTGCGTGAGAGTGAGAAAGCGCGATGAATCGAGCGGCAAGTAACGAAACACATGCAGCCGTAATGCAACGGCTGATGCAAAGCTCGCGCGAATTTCGTACGATGAAATTTAAAATTGGCCGGTTGTCAGAGTACGAACTCGATGAAGAGCTCGAGGCCAGAGGTTTTGGCTTGCGTGGCTCTGCTGAGGTTCGTCGCGCCCGATTATTACGCGCGTATATTTCGGAAGCCAATCCGACTTTAGACGGAGTGCCGTGGTATGACTGGGATATCGGAGGCGAGAGAGTTTGCGATATCCAACGAGGAAATGGAGCGGCGTATTTTATGAGTAATTCCACCAAAGAGGGGAAGGAAGAGAAGGGTGAACGATGACAACCAGGTAAGGTTGATCAATCCACGTTCTAGCGAAAGCGAGGACGGAGAAGACGATCACCGAAGCGGTATCAATTTAAACGTGCCACCGAGTACGGCAGTGGCGACTACGACGTCGTCGAGTGTAGTCACCTCACGGGCTGGAGAGGCCCTGGTGACTGCTACGGCGGCGTTATCAGGACGTCCGATTACCTCCGCAGTAATTGGAAACTTGATATCGCCTCCGACTCCAGCACCGCGTGGCTACCGGTTTGAGAACCGCATGCCAGTGAGACACCCGGGAGCGTGGGAGTATTTCTCGGCTTGAATAGTACGAGGTATAGGCGAATCACCTATTGCCTGACCGGGACTCCGAGAAATTCTGAGCAGGGTTCCTGTCGCCGAAAGTCGACCTCCGCTAGGAAGAGAGCGGTGGTATACACCATCGACCACTCTAGCGGGAGGAAATGTTTCTGCGACAGCCAACTGTAACGAGCAGAGAAATGAGGAAAGCTTGTCAGTAAGCTCAAGAGCGGGAAGAAGTTCGGCTGATCGCGAAAGAGAGAGTGAGAATCGGTAACGGGAAACGAACGAACGCTTGAATGAACGCGTGACTCGTATAGGAGAACTCCGCGCGAACGGAATGACCTACGAGCAAGCCAGAGAGAGGGCTCATGAAGAGGAGCTCGAACTTGAGGGCCATCGCGTTTTTAATCAGGCGATGAATGAGTTTGATATCGAGGTATAGGAAGAAGAAGTGCAACGACGGCATCAACGCAATCTCCAACAAGTGCGTGAAGAAGCATGGAACAAGGCGCTCCAAGTGATTCGCCAGCAAAACAGTTTGCGTAGAGAGGAAGAGATGAGATCGGAAAGTCTCCGGCGAACCTCGACCCAAGCTATAAAACGGCCAACATTGCAGTGTCAGAGGTGGGGGAAGGAAAGAATTGCGGAGCCCGTTAGTCAGTCAGAGAACCAGAGAGAAGAGAGAAAATTGTTCTTCGACAGAACGAGGCCAACCGACAGGACTTCGGAGAGTCAGTCAGATGTCCCTCACACGAGCGAGAGTCGCGCGAAGAGGACCCGGAGAAGCGAGCTGGGGCAGGGAGGAAGGAGAGAGAGTGCCGCGATAGTACGAAGTCCAAGAGGAAGCTTGAGTCTATTGAGCGGCAGCGACAGCGAATTCGAGCATAGCTCGAATCATGCATCGACGGGAAGATTTTCGGTGCGAGGTTCTCGGAATGAGAGGATGGACAGCGCACGAGATATCACCAAAAAACTCAAGGACTGGGGTTTCCAGTTTTCCGGCGAAGGCCAAAACGAGGACCCAGAAGAGTTTTTGGAGAGGTTAAGTGATTGCCGAAGAGGTACTCGAGCTTCGGATATCGATTGGATAATCGTCTTGCCTTGTATTTTCCAGGGCGAGGCGGGCCGTTGGTTCCGAGCCAAGAGAGAGAAAATTCAGACGTGGACGGAGTTTTGTCGAGAATTCAGGTACCGCTACGTTACTGAATATAACAGGGAAGATTTAATGGAGGATTTGAGGAAAGGTGCAACACAAAGGTGAGAAAATCACAACTTCTCGCCAAATTTGAGTACATTGTGTCACGCTTCCATTGATCCCCATCCAAAAGAGAATTGTTGCAGATAGCGTATCGCAATATTCTACCCGAGTATCGGAAGGCTATCGGTGATAAGCTCATTGATAGCTTGGAAGATCTCGAGAAGTATGGTTGTCGGTGGGAGAAGCAGCTAGACTTGGACAGTCGATATGCTGTCGCTACCGCCATTGCCAGCCGAGAAGATGCACGTTCCCGGCGCGGCATATACCGGGGGGGGGGGGGGGGGGGGGTGACTAAGCCCAAGGTCGCTGCAGTCGAGACGGTAGAAAAGGAGAAAGAAAGTGAGGAGACTCACAGAAGAAGGGCAAGAAGTCGAAAGCTAAGAAAGCTACGACTTCAGCGTCCGCTTCTGAGTCGGAAAAAGTCGCGAGTGCAAGCACTAACGTCGACTCTGGTAATAAATCAAAGCCGACGGGAAAAGATGCTGCCAGGATTCGGGTAATAAACTGAAGGGCGGAGGAAATCAGCCACGCACCGGAGGGAATCCAGCGGCGGGGACGGGTAAATTGCCCTTAGGACCGACCAACGTGAGCGCGGGAGAGTTTCTCGGCGCGTGCTTCACGTGTCACCGTGTAGGTCATCGCGCCTCACAGTGTCCCGAAGTAGTCTGCTACAGATGCAGAGAGAA
Source organism: Nasonia vitripennis (assembly GCF_009193385.2). Lineage (NCBI taxonomy): Eukaryota > Metazoa > Arthropoda > Insecta > Hymenoptera > Pteromalidae > Nasonia > Nasonia vitripennis. The sequence continues at coordinate 268,446 of NW_022279653.1, forward strand.
GGGGCACACCTCGAGGAACTGCACAGCCCCTCCGATGGCGCATGCAAATTCGACTCCTGCACCATGGATTACGGACGCTCCTAAGATCCATTGTCAGTGGTGCGGACGATAAGGCGTCACTTTACTCTTGTGCCCCGACTGTCGTGTGATAACTACAGCTCTGGGAAACTTGAAGTTGGGGGCCCAGAAATAAAGAAACCGGCACCCCCAGAACAAGAAAGAACGGGAGGAAAGGAGACTAGAGGAGTTACGTTCGCTCAACCACTCGTAAAGCTCGACGAAACCGAGAGGAAAGACGAGGAAGAAGCGCGCCGGTTTGCCGAGTTGAGAAAGATTGAGGAGAAGGCCACGAGGTTACTGAGCGAAAACGAGAAGGGAGAGAGGAGAAGGTGGGACCTGACCGCAGTCCAATTAGATATTAGAGGCTGCCAATGGTTCAAACCGTTAGGAGTAGAGAAAGAGAGCGAGAGACAGAACGCTGCGAGGAGCGAAAAACTTCAGAGCTCGCCGAAACCATTCTTTGTACCAGGCATTAGCACAAGGGAAAGTGTGGATGAGGGAGAGGTGGTAGCCGGAGCAAACTCGGAAAATAGAAATTTCCTATCAGTGAGCCTAGGCGGGCATGTGTATCAAGCACTGCTCGATCCTGAGGCAACTCTATCGTTAATTGGCCCAGAAATCGCCGAGAGATTTCGGGAGCGGTTAACGAAGAGCACGACTAAGCTCCGCACAGCCACGGGGCACATTCACTCAGTGCTTGGAGAATTGGAGATGATACTCGATATAGGAGGTAAAGAACAAGCTATATCTTTCAAAGCCGCACCGTCGCTCGAACAACCAATGATCCTCGGAATGGATTTTTGTAAGAAGTTCGATTACGACGTGCGACTAGGAAGAGGTTTGTGGCGTACGGAAGAGGGCGAGTGGCGACCATTTGCTGATACAAACAACAAAGAGGAAGCTACCGTGTACGCGGAGTGTGCCGGCCTGTCGACTATCACGGAGGAGGAGCGTGCGGAGGTGAGAGAGCTAGTGGAAGGGATCCTTAAAGACCAAGGCTCATCGATAGGGCTCACGCATCTTACGGAGCACCATATCGAGCTGATGGACTTCACGCCGATTCGGCATAAGCCTCGGCGTGAATCTCCAGCAAAACAGCAAGCCGCGGTCGAGGAAATTGAGAGATTGTTCCTTGAAGGAATCATAGAGAGATCGGCGAGCGATTATACGAGCGCACCTGTCATGATCCGCAAAGCCGACGGAACATAGAGGTTTTGCGTCGATTATCGAGATCTGAATCGAGTCACTATTATCACTATTCCCGAAGCGACGACAATGGCGAGGACGCTGTTGCCGCTTTCGAGGAGGTACAAGATCCGGAATATTCAAAACTGCGAGAGCAAGTTGAAAAATTCCCGGAGAAGTACCAAGGATGGCGTATCGAAAATGGAGTGCTTTATCGTTGACACAAGGATGCCTTGCTGGACCCGATAGCACATCGCGAGGAAGCGTGGAGATTGGTAGTGCCGGAGGAACAGAAGGAGAGAGTAATAAGAGATGCACACTCTCCGCTTTCCTCGGGTCACTTGGGAATAGAGAAGACCTATGACCGAGTGGCTCGAGAGTACTATTGGCGTGGAGCCTATCACGATGTGTACAAGTTCGTACAGTCGTGCGAGGAGTGCCAAAAATATAAAACGGCGCAAAGCGGAGCGAAAGGGCTCATGGGACGGCGAGTCGTCGAGCAGCCTTGGGCCATCGTCGCAGCTGATCTCATAGAGTTTCCTCGTCGTGTTAAGAGTGAATACTGTGACGTTGTACGTCGCAGCCGAGCAAATCGCGCGTTATTGTTTGCGCGACAACCTCACTCGATGCGAGGAAGAAAAGGCGATCGGTTCCAGCGAGGCCCGCGTTTTTCGGACGCGAGCTACGTCCCGAGAATTCGTGGAATTCGCTGGCCGGCGTACCCAAGGGGGGAGCTCGTCGGTTCGAGCTGGCGCGAGACGAGCAGCCAATCAGCGCGTCTCGCGCCTCGCGCGGCCAATCGGGCTACGTTATCAGCCGGGCCCGGCGGCCGACAGCGAGACGCCGAGCGCGCGCGCGGCAGAGCGGCTCGGCAGTTCCTTTCCGAGCCCTGTCGGTGACACTTCGACGTGACGAGAGCGCGCGAAAGTGAATTGCGAGAAAAGAGTGAGAGTGAGAGAGCAGCAGCGCCACGACCTAGACCACCGCCCCGAGGAAGAGGTACCTCCCCGGAGACGACCGTCCAGCCATTCAGCCAGAGGAAGGAAGCCAGAAAGAGAGCCAGGCCTTCATCCCCAAGTCTGCAGAGAGAGAGAGAGAGAGAGAGAGAGAGAGAGAGAGAGAGAGAGAGAGAGAGAGAGAGGAAGAGAGAGAGAAAGAGTACGGGAAGCCAGCACCTCCTGGGCTAGCGAGGCTTCCGCTGAGGGACGGGAGACTACTGTTCGTCTCTCCTACACCAGGTAAGAACCTTTGGGTTTATCGGGATACTATCGGTGCGAGCCATTAGGCCGCCGAGAGAAGAGAGAGAGAGAGAGAGAGAGAGAGAGAGAGAGAGAGAGAGAGAGAGAAAGAAAGCCGCGGGTGTGTGCGAAAAAGACTGAGCGAGACAAGAGAGCGGTGTGCGGTGCGGGCGCACACCTCGACGTCATCCACACGAGGTATCGGGCCAGCGTGCGCAAGAGCGAGAAAGGGAGAGAAAAGCGCAGCGCGGAAGAAACGCGGGAGAGTGTATGAGAGAAAGAGAGAGAGAGAGAGAGAGAGGCATCGGGGCGTCCGAGAAATCCTCGCTGCTCAGTAGCAGCAGGTCGGACTTGCTGCCAACGCGAGGCAAAGCCTGTGCGCGCGAGCTCCGAGAAGAGCGAGAGAGAGAGAGTGAGAGAGGGAGAGGGAAGTAGAGAGGGGGGAAAGCAGATAGCTACGCCGGCGTCGGTTCAGGCATTGCCGGGCCGGGACCGCTGGCGCGAGCTGTTGGTGAGCGCGCAGCTACGTGTGTGTGTGCGTGCCCGAGAGTAGAGAGAGGGGACCGCGTTGGTTCGGCCGACGACGCCGCGGTGAGCGCGCGCGGTGCTCGCGATTATACGTACGGGAGAGAGAGAGAGAGAGGGAGAGAGAGCGCGCCGGCCGCGTAGCTACTCGAGCGGGTTGCGCCGAGCCGAAATTCTGGTGAGAGAGAGAGAGAGAGAGAGAGAGCAGACGGGTCAGACTTCGCGACGTCAGAGGCGAGAGCTTCGAGGCGCGCGCGTGTATATGAGAGTAGAGGTGTGACGGCGAGCCCTGCGTGGCCTCTGTGCGTGGGCGGCTACGGCCACCACGTTGTAGGGAAGGGCTGGGCCAAATATACGTGCAATATAACTTAATAACTTGTGTGATTACTCCTTCCTTCTTTCCCCACGTTCTCCCAAACGTCGGCGATTACGCTAAATCCCGCGATTAATGAAAAATCTTGGCGCGTACGAGGCGTCAAATGTTGCGCATCTGTACTGGGAGGCACAGCGTCGCAATTGGCATCCCTTGTGGGGAATTCGTGATCGCCGAGGTAGAGAGGAGGAGAAATTGGGAGTGTAGAGAGCGTGCGTGAGAGTGAGAAAGCGCGATGAATCGAGCGGCAAGTAAAGAAACACATGCAGCCGTAATGCAACGGCTGATGCATAGCTCGCGCGAATTTCGCGCGATGAAATTATAATTGGCCGGTTGTCAGAGTACGAACTCGATGAAGAGCTCGAGGCCAGAGGTTTTGGCTTGCGTGGCTCTGCTGAGGTTCGTCGCGACCGATTATTACGCGCGTATATTTCGGAAGCCAATCCGACTTTAGACGGAGTGCCGTGGTATGACTGGGATATCGGAGGCGAGAGAGTTGCGATATCCAACGAGGAAATGGAGCGGCGTATTTTAGGAGAAATTCCACAAAAGAGGGGAACGAAGAGAAGGGTGAACGATGACAACCAGGTAAGGTTGATCAATCCACGTTCTAGCGAAAGCGAGGACGGAGGAGACGATCACCGAAGCGGTATCAATTTAAACGTGCCACCGAGTACGGCAATGGCGACTACGACGTCGTCGAGTGTAGTCACCTCACGGGCTGGAGAGGCCCTGGTGACTGCTATGGCGGCGTTATCAGGACGACCGATTACCTCCGCAGTAATTGGAAACTTGATATCGCCTCCGACTCCAGCGTGTGCGCACCTGTACTGGGAGGCACAGCGATGCAATACGTAGAGCAGTCGTTATTTCTCATTAACAAAAAGATGTCCTAAAAACCAGATCATATATGCGCAAATGATTATTTGCAACATCTCTTTCATCTGGACTAAATTTGTAGATTACGTCTTGTTATATGAGCGAATTCATAGAGCAGTCGTCATTTCTTATTCACGAACAGATATCTTTATAACAGTAGATGATATCTTCAAAGATGATTATTCGCAGTATCCTTTTCAACTGGACTAAATCTGCAGATTATGTCTTGTGATATGCGTAAATACATAGAGCAGTCGTCATTTCTTATTTGAAAACAGATATCTTTAAAAAACCAGATCATATATGTACAAATAATAATTTGCAGCATCTCTTTCATCTGGACCAAATTTGTAGATTACGCCTTGTGATATGCGTGAAAACGTAAAGCAGTCGTCATTTTTCGTTTAAAAAGAGATATCTTTAAAAAACCTCTTATATGCACAGATTATTATTCGCATCATTCCTCTTATCTGGACAGAATCTTAAGATCACTATTAATGATATATGTATAACATACATATGTATCTATCTGGCGCATACGATTTAAAAAATAATCCATAAATTCAAATTAACATATTTGCCATATTTCTCTAAAAAGATGATTATTTACAGCATCCGACACATCTGGACCAATCTTACTGTGTTTTTGATATATGTATACATATACTCTATTTAAGCATTTGTATACATTCTAGAATATTCTAGACTGCAGGCTGCAGCGCTGATGTCAGCTACTAGAGACCATGCATCTAGGTGCAGCCGCGGCGACTCGCGCGTTGATCGAGTTACACTTATTATTTCGCAAACGCATTCTTATCTACTTGCATAAGCTATCTTCGACAGCATATGCGCGTTTCTTAGTGCAAAAACTATCGCGCGAATTATCGAGAGCTGTCCCTCTCTATTTTTCTTTTTTTTTCTTCCTCACGCTGCAGTGATGATGCATCACTGTCTGAAGCGTGCGTCTATTATTCGATGCAGCCTGAAATGCTGTATTGAAAAGTATGCAAGAATCACTTCTGGCAGGATACTCCCTTCTATCTGCAGAAAGCTGCTCGATGTATAGGGCGACTTCGGGCGGTACACTTTGGGAAGCATACTCCCTGCTATCTGCAGGAGGCTGCTTAAGGTCAGCATCGAGGGAGAGAAAATTTTCGCGCGCGCACTTGATGCAGCTAGCCGAGCGCGAATCAAGTTACGCTCTAGCCACGCAAATGCACGTTATCCTCGAGCGCGCTGCATCGCTGCGTTTTGATGCATCATCGGCTGCTGCATTGTAGCTTGCAGTATCTTTCGCTGTGGCTTTTAATGAGCATTGAGCGAGGGAGGCTTCGGGCGGCATACTTCCTGCTGTCGCGAGCGCTCAAAGACAGCACCTCTATAGTTTATCGCTGCATGTGACTTGTTGGCTGCGGTGACGTCTGTATATATATTTTTTTTTATTTTATATTTTGAGCACAATTGCTTAAAAAAATCTTCAACTAGTATTTTGCTCATTCTTGCAGGTAAAATGGCGTCAAACGAATCCTCCAGTTCAACGAATGCTTTGTTCCCATACTTCGTCTTGATTTCTCTTACACTGGTGATCTGATATTTTTTCTCTAGCTCAAGACTTGCTAGTTTCTTCGTCGGTAGAGAATCCTTGCGTTCGAGACGATTTATCTCATTAAAATCAATTTGCGACGTTTAACTAACGACAAATGATATATGAGTACTGACTGAAGCTAATGTTCAAGCAGCGAGCGATTTACGAGGGCTGACTGAAGCTGATGTGTTTGCTGCTCTTTTATATAGCACAGATGATCCACACATAGCTAAAACCTTTTATAACCTTGTTTTTCAGACATTGAGTATGTGTTTGTAGAACATTTTTGAGAAGTATTTTCTTTTTTATTGTATCTTTTTTGTTCTTGCTATTTAGGAGTGGGGCGTATGCTGCACTGTTTTTAGTTTGACCCATTTTTGATGATCGTCAAAACGTAAATGACAGAAAAGCCCAATGTACTCTATATTTATATCTTGTTGTCCACAGTATTATGTAGAGGGGTTAACTCGTTGAATTTTTTCATAAGTACCGGCACAATAATTTCACCTGTTCTTTCAATCCTTAATTTAAAACACTCTTGATCTCGGGCTGCTTGCTCCCAGTCTCCACAACGTGCATTTTTATATGCATATGCCAATGTACACATTAAATAAACCATTGGCTTTTTTTGAAAACGCACCCGCTTTTCTATGTTGCTATTTGTTGTTGTTAGCATTCAGTTTACACTGTACAATCTCTTTTTGAAGGTGGGACTCTACTCTCTATAGAATTGTGCTTTCGACAGCGTAGGTACTCCGAAAATTTCGAAATCCAGCTGTGAATGTTCTGGAAGCTTATCCCAAGTTAGCTCGATGCTATTGGCGGCAAATGTTATAAAAAAATCTCGTGGCAAATATGCAATATCAGTTAGTATTGCATAATCAGTTGGAGTCATAAATGATAAGTGCTTGGTGCGATAAAACTGTCTAAGCGATCTCTCCACAGATGGCGTATTGTCATGATAAAATTTTTTCAATAACGATAAATTCCTGTGCACGCAGTTTGCTTTAAATGCAAATTTATAAAAGCCTATTTTACTCATATCGACTACATGAAAATTGAATTTCTCGAGCCATTGCTTCTTCTCGCCTCCTTTGACATACACAACAATCGCATCATGTAAAATAGTTTTCAATACATTTTTAAGCTCTTCATACGGTAGATCCCCTAAGCTCCAGGATAATCCGTGACAATTTTGTGCCAGCCAGAGATTTTCACACCTGTACTTAGCTGTCAGTCTGATTAATATTGAGATTGAGAGTTTCCTAAGGACAGAGTTGTGAATTGAGAGTCAGTGCGACGTTGCTTATGTTGCAATGATCAAAGCGACTGGCATTAGCCGTTTTTCGTCATTTGCGATTTATCTGAAAGCCGAGAATAACGAAGCGAGGTTTCTCCAGCTGATTAGCAGTCTTGACAGTCCATACGTGTTTCGATTTACTGGGCAGTAAGGGATATACATACAGCTTCCATCTACGAAAACTCATGGTGACAGGTCTATCCTTTTTCAGGTAATTGAGCAATTTATTTTATGTTTGTCCGAGAGCAGTACATATAGCATTAGCAATTCAATTTCAGTGATTTCAACTTGGTAATCCTCGTAAACATTTTAACCAGTCGTGGCTACTTGCGTATTTCACACCGGAATTCAATCTTGTGAGGATGAGCTCGTGTTTAGCATTTACAACGATTTTGCGATAATCTTCAGCAAAGCCTAGGATCATGCTAAGTGGGATTGATACGTCAAAGTTACTATTACTGCCTATCGACTGCAGTTCAGTCTCTGCTACTACTTTTAGACCTAGGCTTAAGTTAGTATTATAACCTTTACTTCTTTAGAATTATACAAAATGCCCATAATACTCAGACTGATTTGATATGTAATCTAATCGTTATGACTTCACCACGAAAATAATTTTACTTCTGCATATTATTTGCAGGGCTGTAGACTGTGAGAGATACATCTTATCGAATTTTTCTATCATTTCAAGAGCCGTTTCTTTTTTTCATCTTCCGTCATTTCTCTGATTGCTTAACACAATTATTTTCTTAAGTCTTCTCAAAAATATTCTTCTAAATGGATTTCTTATATTTTTCTTCCAAACAGCTTCTTTATCTTCTAAATCTTGTTCTGGATCCACTTTTTTCTTAGACCACGAGAACATGTGCTTAATCTTTACATTTGATACGTGCTCTATAATAGCACTACACCACGTGTTTCACTTGCCAACTACAATCAGCTTGCATCGCACTTAAAATTTAATTATTTTTAAAAATCTCCTCATTTTTCAGTAGCTGAGGACTTTATCTTACTTTACTGAGCGTATATTTTTTTTATTTTAACCCTTTCTGACCGGTTAATCTTCACTTGAAAATTTTCTTCTGTCGACAGACGTTTTGACACGAAAATTCGAATTTCAATACTTCACAAGTATATAAATTTTTCGAGAATTATTCTACTTTAATTTTACTGTATAATTTTCACTGTATGATTTACTTTGTTAACAGTCATCGTTAACTACTTTTCCACGTGGCTCTTCTTCCAATGTCACTTTTTATAAGTACTTTTATACCTCCCCGAAGGTTGTTATAGCAATAAATTCAAACATACTAACCACGGACTGCTACCATGTTGGAGTGGTGGATAAATAAAGACACTGTGAGGTTAATAATAATTGTAGATATATTGTTGAAAGTAAGTGGCATAAGCCACGAGTCGGCAGTACATCCATCCAGCTCGGAGTCTAACAGGCAAGAGAGAGTATAGTACAGTATAGTATGCGCTTGGAGTATATACGCGAGGCATGCGCACTATGCTCGCGTTTACTCGAGCTTGTCTCGATGCACAAAATCGTCGTCAACCAGTAGATGGCGCGACGAGTACCTTTTTTATGTATTACGACTGTATAAATTCACATGTTACAAGAAGAGGCCATGACTAAAAACGTATATAGATTTAAATGGTAGCATGCAAAAGGAAGCAAAAACGAATTTGAAAAAATTTTTACAAGTTAATGAATAACGCAGTTTTTGGCAAAACTATTGAGAACATGAGAAAGCGAGTTGACCTCAAAATTGTAACTAAATGGGACGGCTGACACAGTGCTAAAGCACTTATTGCTAAACATAATTTTCACAGTCACATCATACTGGATGGAAATTTGGCGATTATAGAACGAACTAAAACCGAAGTTAATATAAATAAACCTAGTTATATTAGACTCTGTGTGCTTGATTTATCGAAAACTTTACTATACAATAATGTTGATTTGTCTCTATCGGTCTTTCCGAGGTAGGTTGTGTGGTGAGAAAGGAGAAATTTTGCCGTGGAACAACGACGTTCGGCGCGGTCGGGGTAGAAGGTCTCAAGGCTGTATAAATAAGAGAGAGAGGGAGAGAGGGAGAGAGATTAGATTAGATTAGATTAATTGCTCTTTATTTTTGTACATTTTGTTGTACATATAACAAATATAGTGTATTATGATAAAGGAATAAATAAAATTTGTGTAAGGGTATATAGTATAAGGTGTGTGTGATGTTGAGAGATGATATGAGATGAAAGAGAATGTATGTTTGTGCAATGTTTATGTGTTTTCCAAATTAAAGAAATAATTTTTAGCTGCTTGTTTGAAGTGTGATATGGATAGTGTGTCGCGAAGTTGAGATGGAAGGCTGTTCCAGAGGTAGGAGGCGCTGATGAAAAATGAATTCCTCAGCGTCTCTGTCTTGAAGGACGGGATGTCCAGTGGAGTCACCTCGCCCCTGACAGGCCTGAGTGCGACGTGGAAGTCAAAATAGGCTAGTAGATAAGCTGGTATTGAGGTGTTGAAAATTTTTCTAAGAAAACAGGCCATGAAGTACTTCCTACGTCCGGCGGTGGTGAGCCATTGCAACCCACGCCAGTAAGGGGAGATGTGTGCTCGTCCCTCTTTACACCATAGATGTATCGGATTCCCGTATTGACAAGCCTCTGCAGTTTTAAGTCAAGCTCTTGAGTCAGGTCGCAGTAAACAAGTGAGCAGTAGTCGATGAGGGGAAATAGGAGTGCTTGCACCAAATGTTGGCGCAACCTGAGGCTAGTGCTCTTCCGAAAGAAATATAGCCGATACATTAAAGAGTGAGCACGTTTACAAGTTTGTGTAACGTGCTCTTTCCACGTAAGTTTTGAGTCAAGCACCAGCCCCAGGTTGCGCACAGATGATTCAAAGTTGACCTGGGCCCCCCCTATATTTATATAGGTGTTAGCAGTAGAAGGTAGAGCATTGATATAGTAGGGTGAGCCCAGGACGATCGCCTTAGTCTTACTAACATTCAGCTTAAGTCTGTTTAGTGCTGCCCAGCCCATTATCCTCTCGGCGTTAGCACTCATCCTGTCAGAACAGGAATCGAGCTCCTCAAGGGGGCATTGACAGTAGATTTGCAGATCATCCGCGTAGACTAGATGGGATACATCTGAGTCAAGGCAGAGGCCAATGTCATTGATGTATAACGCGAACAATAAGGGGCCCAAGACTGACCCCTGTGGGACACCGGTGTTTAGTGGTAGGAATGTAGAGAGTTCGTTGTTGTCACCAATGACGGCCTGTTCTCTACCAGAAAGGTAAGATGCAAGCCAGCGGATAACCTGCTTGGAGAAGCCGAAGGAGGGTAGCTTTCTGAGTAGCCTGACGTGACACACTGTATCAAACGCCTTGCTAAAATCAAAAAGAAGCAGAAGGGTGACCTTCTTCCTGTCCATTCCAAGCCTGACATCATCAGTCAGCTTAATCAAGCCGGACTGCGTGCTGTGGCCAGTGCGAAAACCAGTTTGGAAACTATCAAGATAGAGTCTAGTTTCAAGGTATTCAGAGATTTGATTGTGCACCAGCCACTCCAGCGCCTTGGATAGAAAGCAAAGTAGGGAAATCGGTCGGTAGTCAGTTACAGCTGTAGGAGAGTTGATCTTGTTTAATGCTCTTACGAGCGATGATTTCCAGGCAGAGGGAAAGCATGCCTCACTCAAAGACAGGTTGAAAATTTGACAGATTAAAGGAGTGAGTATTGGTAGTGCTTTAGAGATTACAACCTGTGGGATGCCATCGCTTCCCCTGGCCTGGGTATTGAAATATGAAACTGCAGCTAACACGTCCGATTCTGTGATGGCCCTGAAGATAAAGTGTTCAGGGAGGTCTAGACTCTCGAGGGTCCGCAGATACTCCTCGACAGATGGAGCTTGAGGGTCATTTGAGATGGAACTGAAGTGTTCGTTGAGAGCATCTGGAGAGAACCGAGCAGGTGGAGAGATTTAGAGGTGGTAATGCCAAGATTTTCAAGTTCTCTCCATATCTCTGCAACGTCGGTTAGAGTAGACAAGCGTGAATAATAGTAATTCAGCCTGGCTTCCTCGACCCGTTGATGAGCGTCATCCCTTGCGATTCTATAAAAGTATAGATCCCAAGGTAGACGACTTCTGCGAAAACGCCTGTAGAGCCTATTCTTTTCAGTTAAAAGGTCACGAAGAGCCGCGGTGAACCACGGGTGACGTTTACGTCCAGGTGTCACAGTCTTTAATGGGGCGAAATGATTTATGGCTTTTGTGATGTTTTCGTTGAGGATGGTGATGCATTCGTCAAGTGATGGTGTGGTGAAGGATGACCAGTCGCATGCGCTAAGGAAGTCCCTTAGCTTCTCAGCACAGATTCCAGAGAGAGAGAGAGAGAGAGAGAGAGAGAGAGAGAGAGAGAAAGTGAGAGAGAGAGAGAGAGAGAGAGAGAGAGAGAGAGAGAGAGAGAGAGAGAGAGAGAGAGAGAGAGAAAGTGAGAGAGAGAGAGAGAGCATGTGATTAATTTCGCCGTTTATTCTTCCAAGGATTAGTGGCTGCGACAGCCAAACAGGACAACGCCCGCCACTGACTTGCGAGTAATGAACTCGTGAAGACGACGAGCATCGTTGGCGCAGCAGCAGCAACCATTTACCTCTACAGGGCATTTAAGTTGTCCCCACGCATCGTAAGACAGCCGATGCAGGTGGCAGAACCCTTCATAGGGTCTACCTACGTGAGCGTCAGATGCAGCAAGACCAGCGTGATGGCAGCTTGCCCGCACAAACGTTAAACATAAAAACTACAGCGTCTCGCCTTCGTAGTGACAGATGCTACCCGAGTCAAGGGCCCTGGCGACGGAGTGTTCTGGACGTAACCGAGGACTACTAGGGATAAGAGTAAGTGCGGCGTATTTATTCTTTATTAATAATATATTCTACCTATTAGTAGTTTTAGCGAACGTTTTTTCGTCATTTGGCTCTCATATGCGCGAATCGACAAGGCGATTCGTGGCTTCAGGCCAATACGGTTAGGAGTGATTTTATAATCATTCTTAGACTGCCACGACCTCAGTAGGGAGTTTACTCCACGGATTTTGAAGGTCACTTTCAGTGCGGAGAGGCTAAAGGGCCGATCTGTGACTGCCAGGCCAGAGAGTCGAGTGGCGAGAGGCGTTCGCGCGGGCACATGACTGGGTGTGTATAGCTATAGATATAGAGGAGCGCGCGCACTGCTTCGAGTCCCTTCGGTAGTCGTCGGGAAAGCGTCTTTGTTCTAGCGGGCCCGAGTTTTCGGTGGCGTTTAATGAGTAGAGCGTCAGTTCTCGGCGACAACTTGTGAGAGAATGTCACACCAGGACCTGATCGTTAGGAGATTTCAATAAAGTCATAATATCTGATCAACAATGATTTCACAGTTTTTATTTTTGAACCTTAATGTAGTCTTGTCCCAAACAATTTATAGAACATTGGTAGTCACTACAGGTTCCACGGCTAGGAGCAATCTTAGTTGTTTGTGAGTAAAAGGCTGCCTAAATGTTACGAGAGTTTGAATTTTGCGGCTATCTTCTCCGACAGTGTGTCCGCGGAGATATCAGTGCGCATGCCCGACCGTGCGACGTGGCAACAGTGCACAAACCGATAGTGTTGCAAGCGGAACGTCGGGTCGCGACGCGCTGACCAATCAGCGCTCCCATGATACGGTAGCTAGGAAAAACAGAGTGATGGCCGCGAGCCGCGAGCGCTCGAGCCAGCACTCGCCTGTTCCGACTGCTCCTAAACGGACGTGCTCCCAGTATCCCAGTTTCGCCTTGGTAACAATCTTCGGCTCAACCTCGCTCTGGAGGATTTCTTTGTAAGGTCAGTGAGTCGTTTTCTTTTCTTCGGTCGAATCCGTCTCGTGGGTGAACAGTAGTTCTACGTTTTGGTCTCGCGAACGGTTTGGGCTATCTTATGTGTGTACTTGTAATCTTCGGATCACTGTCTTTTTTTTTTATCTTGTGTTCCCGTCCCGAAGAAAGGGCTATCTTGTTTGTAGTGCGAAACACGGGTTGTCTTATCGTGTGACAATAAATCGTAGAAATAATTTAGTGCAAAACGTAGAAATAAGGATTTAGTAAAACCGTTAAATAATATTTGGCGCCGGCTCCTAGACGCACGAGGCGTAAGGTGATCAAGCAATCTTAGAATAGGTAGTCCTGGCGTTCGTGAGTGTGTAACGAAGCATTTTATCGAGTGTGTTAACTGGTTGTTCTTTGAGCCTTGAGGTGCGTGCAAGTCACGCGGGGTATCTTTCATGTATGGATATTTGTTTGTTATCGTTGTCTATGTTCGCGGGCTATCTTAATAATTTGTGCGGATTTCGGTTCAGAATTGTAAAAGTCCAAGTCGAATATAAAGTTCTGTATGATTACCAACGTGTTTTGATTTTCCCAAACCACCCACTCTCCTTACTAATCTCGGGGCTGCAGCTAGCCAAGCGAAACACTCTGCAAAACCTAGCACCGGGAAAAAAAGAGTCGCGAGACTCTGACGCTCGCGGAGAGCGTCTGGTGCTACCAGGTTATTTTCTAAGTCCCGGGTGAGGAATTGCATAGTAACTGGGTTGCACGAAAAACCCAATTTACAAATTATATCAAAAATAAATTTTATATTAATGTATCTTGCAACATAACTCGAAGAAATATATTTAAAAATCATAAGATATAAAAGGACGATGAAAGATTAAATAAAGAAGTGATATATGCATTTATCTAGTTATTATTTATAGCTAGAAAGTATTGTATATCACACTTAATTTTATCTTGTGACTAGAAAGAATTGGTGCACGCTTCCACATTTTGTCAATCATCGAAAGGTATTTCAAATCTAGCCCACATTACATTACATCAATTTTTTATTTCTAATATAGCAGTCAGAGGTCTGAAAATTTGCATACTAATTTATAATATCCTGCTCTAATACGTAAATTAATTTTATAATATGTAAATTATAATATTTTATAATTTAATATGTAAATTAATGACGATAGGGAATCATAGCATTGAGAGGTATAAAGACTTGCATGGTGCTATAAAATGTCCTTTTGTAACATACAATACATCAAAAATGGTGCAATTCAAATTGTATTGTGTTTTGACCAGAAAAAGTTAATACGCGTTTCAACTTTCTGTTCATCGATAAAAGAAATTGTCAGCTTTTCACACTTAGGATCAATTTTCTCTTGAATTTTATTATTTAGAAAACATGTTTAAAATTTGTAAATAAAAATCCTTTGTACATCAATAAAAAATCCGAACACCAATATAAAAGTAAATAGTGTCACGGACGCCGCGGCTTCGTCTGGTTCTCAAACTCGCCTTCGTGGCGCTACCGTGCCACTTGATTTCGTGTATTTTATAATATAAATAGTTTACTATTTAATACTTTTAAAATAGCGTAAAATTAAATTAATTATAGTAAATATGTAAAAAATATGTGTACATATTGATTATAAAATATGCATCATCATTTTGTCTACTTTCTACCTTGTAATGCTTACATCGGTTACAAACCTTGAATATAGGGTAGGCTTACAATATTGCGTTTTTCATTACTGCCAATCTGTTGCCACGACAATGTGTTTCATGTTAACTTTGACATTCTTTTTCGTATATATTTGTTAACGAAGGCGGGTGGATAATGATTTTCGTGCAGTAATTCTTTGATGTTTTGAATATTCTTATTGTGAAATCTCCTGTTAGATGATTTTATCGCTCTATCGACAAGATTTTACACCATGGCGATTTTTGAGACATAGGGTGTTGTGATGTGTAATTTAAAAATCTGCCAGAAAAGGTCGGTTTAGTGTACCAGTACTTATTTATCATTGACTTTAATTAATAGAACATATAGACAACTTATGGAGTTATCGATCTCAGTCTCGTGAGTAAATTGTAATCTATTGTTGTAAGAATTGAATGTAACGAACAGACCAATCATGCATTCAAGATCCTTAACATCAAAACTGTGCCAAAAATAAATAGCCAAATGAAAAACATCATCATGAAAGGCAAAGACAAGAAAGATAAAGATCTAAAAAAAACAACGTTGTCTATAAACTTAAATGCAATGATTGCTCTGCTATGTATGTAGGCCAAACTGAAATGAATGTGTGTGTACGTATAAATGAACACAAAAAATAGCAAGATACTGTAATTTCCAAATACATCGACAATTTAAATCACACTTTCAATTTTGAAAATTACCACATTAAAGACAGAGAGATCAATTTAAATAAAAGACTAGTTTGAAATGCTACATATACACCTACAAGAAAACGGTATTAATAACAAGGAAGATACACAAACATTAAATACAGTATACACACACCTTATACACCAGCTGAAAAGTAAACAAACATAAGCCATGCTCTGACGTCAATAGCGGAAGAAATTGTCAACACGGCCGCTCTTCTCACTGCTCCACGCTATATAAACACGACGAAAATTTCGACTCGTGCGAATTAGAATCAAGCAGCTGAAAGAGAAACACTGTTTAACTACGCCCCCCCCCCCGCGCGGCGGGGAAGCGCCTTTTCGACAAAATTTTGTACCGATCTTTTCCGATAATTATAAGTTTTATTTCACACTGTACATACATTATTATACACCAACAAGTTTTTAATAAATACAAATTTTTCACATCAGTCTCCTGATGAGGGCAGCATTGTCCGTCGAAACGTTGAGAAGAAAAGAGAAAATGCTTTAAAAGTTTTTTCTCTCCTTTCTCACCACACAACCTGCCTCGGGAAGACCGATAGAGACAAATCAAGATTCTTGTATAGTAAAGATTTGATAAACCAAGCACATAGAGTCCAATATAAATAGGTTTATCCATATTAACTTCGGTTTTAGTTCGTTCTATAATTGCCAAATTTTCATCCAGTATAATGCGACTGTGAAAATTAGGTTTAGCAATAAGTGTTTTACCACTGTATCATCAGTCCAATTTAGTGACAATTTTGAGGTCGACTCGCTTTCTCACGTTTTCAATAGTTTTGCCAAAAACAGCGTTAAGTTCTTAGTCATGGCCTTTGATTAAACTGTAATACTCTATGTATTCGTTAAAGTTGCAACCCATTAGCCAGAGCTTGCTTTAAATTCCGGCAATGTAGAACATATCGCTCTTTAGAGTGCGAAGTCAGCATGAGCTTTAAGTACGTTGAACCAGGTGACTTTATATGCTGAGGACATATATACAAGTCTCTATGAACGTCATGAAGCTTCTCTGGATACTCTAAATCCACTTCAAGAATGTAGCTAATTGGTGAATCGTCATCTACGCTGGAAAAATCGGTTTGACTTATTGCCTTCTCTGTCATCCACTTAAACCCGCCATATTGTAGTGATTGTTGCATTGCCAATTCATACAGATTATTAACATTTAAATACATTAAATATTTGGTATCTTTGTCATTGTCATAGTTGGTTCCATGAAAATATTATTTTCCTCGAGAATAACGGTTACAACATTGACTTATCCCTCCCCTAATTCCGCGCTCGATGAACATACTTTGTCTATGTCGGTGAGTTTAATCTTTGTATATTTGAGTATTGCATCCCATGTTAGGCCTAGGGTTATATAATAGTGTGCTGGATCTAATCCGTATGCTTTTAGACAGCTCATGCAAAAATTTTGAAAAACTTTAGCTAGCAGCAGCATATCTGTTTTCAAATAAAAGTCTAAATATTCACTAAAGTTAGAGATTTTAAATTTATTCCAAATATTTTGTGCATATTTGTAATCTTCATTGGAGATCTGGTTATTGTTGAATTTGCTGTAGAATGCATCTTTTGGTGGTAGCTCGAAATTGTTGAGTTTTTCCAAAGAATTTAAATAATCATAAGGGAAGACGCCTTTTCTCCTTAGCAATTGATATTTCTCTTCATTTAGCTGATTATTCTTGCTAAACTCTTGCTTGGTATATTCAAATCTTTGAGGTAAGATGACAACTTGTCTAGTGACGATGCCATAAATCGATAAGAGTCAATAAATTTGAAATTGACATCTACTCGAGCTTCCGATCCAGGCAGTACTGTGAGCACAGAATACTGCAAGAAGAGCTAGAACTAGACCCTCGCTAATGAAGCCGTCTCGTAAGCACACGTGACGACTAGTTAGCAACACCGAATCCCGAATCTTTGGATTATCGTCGTGAGCACACGAGATAATCAGGAAAACCCGAACGACCCCGAGTCTCGTCCTCGTGAGCACACGTGGACGATACCCAGAGTCACCAAAATCCCTTACCCCATATTCTGATGCATTGCTGCACCCTCTGCCACTGTGCGAACACAGGGTTGAGGAGGTAGCCCGACACTCACCGACAGTTCACCAGGTCGTGCACTCACGACCTGGTGAATTTGAGGTTAACCTCTAACCTCCAGAGCCACCTTTACGTCGACGTCTCACTACTCCTTTTGTCACTGTGCGCACATAGGGCAAAGGGAAGAACGAGACCAACAAAGAGGATCCATAGAGCCGTGCGCACACGACTCTACGAGTCCGAGGATAACCTCAAAATACCGCAAAACCGTTTCGACTGCCATTGTGCGCACACGGGGCGATCAAAGCCGTTATTTCGCGACGCATTCGGATCAACGTAGACGTGCGTACACGACTCTGCCGTACCCAAATGAAATCCTTACCTCAAAATCCGTCACCGTTCCATAATTCCGACACCAACCCGATGTACCGATGCCGCAACCGTATAGTCGTAATTGCACCGTAATTGCATAGTTACTCTCAGATATTGTTAGTCGCGTTAGTTTAAACAATTCCGATTGTTAAGGCGAAATCTTCCTAACGAACCGCGAATTTGATTTTTGTTACAGATGGGATTTAACATCTAAAAACCCACGTTATTGTTTTTGATACGAAATATACATCATTATTGTTATTATAATATAGAAACAGATTCATTATTAACCCTTTCCCCTAACCGAATCCTGGGTCCGACTGAATATCCAACACCTGGGGGAAACTTCTACCGTTGCAAGTTTCTTACAAATGTGACAAACAGTAGTTCGCGGGAAAGACTGCTCTTGCTCCCAAGTCAATGGCTCAATAGGTATCGGGTACCAAAATACTGTTTCAATGTTTTCAGCAAGTTGTAAAAGCTCGCCAACAAACCATTTGCAGGATCAGGTCCTCTATAGCTACGATAATATAAGTGTGAATCATCGTTACTGCATTTCATATAATATCCAATACTAAAAGCTTCATGCTGCTGATAAGCATTTCCGACTTTAATATCTTTAAGGGGATACAAAACCTTTAAACCCTGGAAAAAAGAATTCTATGTAAAAATGACAAAATCAAAATAAATCATTTAAAAATTTTTATAGTGATATTTGGTGAAAATACCTACAACTTTATTATGCTAAAACCTTCATTATCTCTGCTGGCCCATTATGGCACTTGGTGCAAGGATTTGTGAATTTTTTTACTGTCCTTAAGATTTCAAGTGAACGAATGGTTTTTTGTGCTCAAACTCATGGAGAATAGTCTGTACACCTGTAGTTTTGGTATAAATGCAGGAATTTTAATTTGAATGCTTAGAAATGATTTGGCGATGAAAAAACTGCATTTTTTCGCTTATTCTGGCATCTTTTTGTGTATAAAACATTTTCTAAACGTTCAAATCAGAATCCCTACATTCATACTAAAACTACAGGTGTACAAACTATTCTCCTTGTGTTTGAGCCCAAAAGAACCATATGTTCACTTCGAATCCTACGGAGAGTGAGCTGAAATCAGTAAAAACAACGTTTAGAGAAAATCAACTTCAAAGTTTATGATTATTGTTGAAAGTACAACTTAAATTAGTGCTTACCAAATCCTTCGGGGCCAAGTGTTCTATGTTACACATACATAAAACTTAACTCTTAGCAATTATGAGATATATTCACTTATACCTTTAGGCTCTTTACGGCTTTTCTTACCTGCAAACAAAAAAAGGCATTTCATAAAATAGTACATAACGATACGTGTGACTTGAATGGTTCATTTTTACACGGCGCAGTTAGCACACGAGCGTAGCCAATATATATATATATATATATATATATATATATATATATTTACACGGCGCAGTTAGCACACGAGCGTAGCCAATATATATATATACGTATTGTATACAATTTTATAGCACAGACGGCTAACATCCGCAAGTCTCGCCTATTCGTGACTAAAATAGTCCTTATTTGCACCGTGAGGTTAGCGCACAAGCGTAGCGAGTCTATCTGTGTAGTCCCAGATAGGCGTGACTTAACAGCGGATTTTAGCCTATTGTGCTATAATAGAACATTACGATACGTGTGACTTAAATGGTTCTTTTTACACGGCGCAGCTATCACCCTATTTACACACACACCCACACCCACACACACACATACATACATATATATATATATATATATATATATATATATATATATATATATATATATATATATTGATTAAATAAATCATACACGGACGGCTTATAGGTGTACGGGGTGGCCGATGACGAAGTCTAGGTGGTGCGCTCCGTAATTTTTTCTGTCTAGGTATATACATCACTTGAAGGCGGTGTCTAGGTGTACGGGATGGCCGGTGACGATGTCTAGGTGGTGCTCTCCGTAATTTTTTCTGTCTAGGTATATACATCACTTGAAGGCGGTGTCTAGGTGTACGGGATGGCCGGTGACGATGTCTAGGTGGTGCACTCCGTGGTTTTTGGTGTCTAAATGTAGAAATTATTCTATGGTAGTGTATCAGAACGATCAGTGATTTCATTTCATAGTGATAAAAATGTTACAAAAAAAAAAAAACCGTGGTCGAAAGGTGCTAAAGATGCTTATATTTTATTTTTAGGGGAAATATGAAATACTTTAAAAAATTACGAAAAAGGACTGAAATCTCTAAACAAATTAACTTTTAAAAAAGTAAAAGGTTAGGCGAGTTTGATATATTCCGCAACGGAATAACAGATAAAAAATAACGGAGATATATTAACCAAAGTCAAGTTATATTTAATACTAATGAAGAAACAAAATTTTTTTTGGTCAATAAAGGCTTACTTAACTTAAAGTTACGTTATATAATGATCAATTAGGAACAACTCTCAAGATACTTACTACGTAACTTGCCATGACTGTTTCATTGTACTTATGGTGTATTTATGACGTTCTAATACATGAAAAGAAAATTTTAGTTGTTCACCAATAAACAAAATGAAACGGTTGGAGTTGAAGAAATGCATAATGCACCATGAAAGCAGCCGTGCGAGACTCCCTGTGTGTGAGGCTCTCCTGGTGTGGGACAACACCAGGCATACTCACTAAAACTCCCGCTCTTAGAAGGCCGCGAACCCCCCCCCCCCCCCCCCGGTAGCCGCTTTCGCATTCCTTGGAGGGGTCGCCTGTCTTAAGCTATTCTAGCCGTCAACTAGTCTTGCAAGCAACCGTCATTGTTCTTCGCGCGGAGAACCGTCTCCACGTACGCCGTTATCTCATCCCAGTTCTGCTTACTATCAAGCATCGTTTCAAATAGAGTCTCGGGCATGAACGCCCCTATCGTCAGCTCTAGTACTATACGTTTCTCGGCCCAGCGGGGGCATTCAAAAAATGTGTGTCTCATGTCGTCACCGCAGTACTTACACCCCGGTGTAGCCACCCTGTTCATCGCGAACAGGTAGCTCCTAAAGTATCCGTGACCGAAGAGAAACTGGAAGAACATCTACGGGGATTAGCGCCGCGATTACCATCGATGCCTTGGCCACGACCGTCCGGTAGGAGCATGCTATTCTAAGGGCTCCCCTTCGCTGTACAGCCGTTATCTTATTCCGATACATATTCATACTCATCCCGTCGGCCCACACCTCTGCTCCGTATAATAGAATAGAGTTGGTGGTCGCCATGAGTAGCCGCCTGACTGTTGGCCTAGGCCCGCGCACGTTGGCCATGAGTCGACTAAGCTGACCTATCCTGGTCATGGCCTTTTTTACAGACGCGATTTAGATGTTCTCCATAGTTCAGCTTCGTATCCAGAGTTACCCCTAGATACTTTGCTGATGGTTTCGTCGTTATAGTCTCGCCGCCTACCTTCATCGGTATGATGGTAGGTATCCGTTTTCCTGTCAGGAGGACTATTTCGGTCTTATTAAGCGCTAAAGTCAAGCCGTGCTTTGACATCCACCATAGCACTCTACTCATAATCGCGTTTAGTTTCGCTTGCGCGATGTCCACGTTACGTGCCAGTATAACCGCGGCTACGTCGTCTGCGTATCCCACAAGTATCACGCCTCCCGACATTTCGAGTTTTAGAAGCCCGTTGTACAAGATGCATCAGAAGTCCGGCCCTAAGATCGAACCCTGTGCTACTCCTGCAGTTATAGGTCTTCTTCTACGTCCCTGCTTCGTGTCATACTCTATAACCCGATCCCTCAGATAATCTTCCGTAAGACGCATAATGTATTGCGGCACACCGAAAGACTCTAAGGCATCATGTATGTTGGTCCATCTTGCTGAGTTGAACGCGTTTTTTACATCTAACGTTACCAAAACTACGATGTCACTAGTCGCCTGTCTAACCTCTTCTACCCTCTTTACCGTGTCTATTACCTCTCTGATGGTCAATCGTCCTTTTCTAAAGCCATACTGCTTATCACAGAGGTCTCCCGCTTCACGTACGGCGCTAAGTATACAGCAATAGACTCAATGGTCTATAAGAAGTGTCCGCGTCCGCTTCTTTTTCCGGTTTTTCGATAAGGACTAATCTTGCCCTTTTCCATCTCGAGCTGAATACACCCTGTATCAGGCACAGATTGTACATGGGGTTCGCGCGAACTCTCACTCGGCAGTTTATCCAGCCGATACGGATCTTCCCTTTTTTGAGCAGAGCGGTGGCCATAATCTGATCTATTTCGACCACTGCCACCCTCTGCTCCCTCGTGTTCGGCTCGAACAGATGGACTTTGGCATCTTCATCGCCCGTCTCGGCTGTGATAGCACTGCGGACATTACCTGCGGACTTACCTACGCCAATCAGAACGCCGCCCTCTTTTGTCTTGCTGAGATACTTAACCTCCGTATTCAGCTCCTCCGGCTTTACTCTTGCCTTGATCTGTCCCAAGATCTCGGCGTAAGTTTTTCCCGGTTCCGGTCTTACGACGATTGCATCTCCTCTCCGCCGCGGGGTCCTCTCTGCCTTTTTCCTCAGTTGTTGAGGCTGGTCTTGCTCCTGATTTTTCTTCTCCTTCTTCTTTGCCTTTCTTCCTGCCGCTAGTTGCCAAGGCTATTGTGCCTCTTCAGTTTTGTAGCTCGTGGAGGGTGCCCTTCTGTCCTCTTTCTTGTCTTTTTTGGCGTGGGTACCATCTCCTCCGTCGGATGATGCCCATTCCCTCTTCTTCGACTTTGTCGTCCTCTGAGGCTTTTGATTGTCCGTTCTGGGTTGTTGGGGGGACTGCCTCTTTGCAGCATATTCCATCTTGTCGAGGGTCATGAGAGCTTCGATTATGGTGGATCCTATAATAGGTAATCCATCCTTAATCGTAATATTCACGTTCTTCTGCTTCTCCAGAGTTTTCATCATTTCTCTGGTCGTGCACCTTATTTCCAGTAGCTTGTTTCGCAGGCTGGCATGATCTTTTAGCCATTCCTTTATGGTCTGGCTCTCTTTATCTATCGGTGTCTTCTTCTCGAACCGGTACTCTGCTGCGCTCATGGCGCTGGCTATGCTGGTACTGCTGCTTGCTTTGTGGATCGGATATCCACTGTCTTGTGCTGTTGGCACCCTTAGGGTTTCCAATTCCAGGATTTCCTGTGTATTTTCTTGATGTTCGTTATTGGTCTCCATGTTTAGTAGTTATCTTCATCCCGGCATGTATCCAACCACCCGGATCCCCCTGTCTATAACACATGACTGAAGGCGGTACCAGACTGGGCACATCATACCGGGGTATAGCATGCGCTATCGAACTAGTCCACCTCGGCTCTCTCGAACCTCCCACCACGAACGAAGGTGCTCGGCTCTCTGGAGAGTTTCCCGCAGACGTCATTCGATATCACGCACTCGCCTAAGCCGATTGACCAGAATTGGCTAAATTCCGGCCTCCCGTCTCGCACGTCAGCGGAAGCCAAAGATGGGTCAGGTCACTTCCGCATGCAACTTAAGATCGCCTCGCCACCCAGGTTCTCCTTTTGGCAGCTCACGGGTCGCAACGCACGGCCAACACGGCGATTCGCTTAATTAGTTAGAGAGCAGCGTTCCGCTCGTTTATGGGGAGTGCTGCTCTCATAAGCCCATCACCCGGTCAGCTGCTAAGGTGTTAAGGTAGCTGCCTTCGACAAGGAGTGAACATTTCTATGAGATTATTATTATTATTATTATTATTATTATTATTATTATTATTATTATTTTTATTATTATTATTTTTATTATTATTATTATTATTATTATTATTATTATTATTATTATTATTATTATTATTATTATTGGCCAACGTGCGCGGGCCTAGGCCAACAGTCAGGCGGCTACTCATGGCGACCACCAACTCTATTCTATTATACGGAGCAGAGGTGTGGGCCGACGTGATGATTATGAATAAGTATCGGAACAAGATAACGGCTGTACAGCGAAGGGGGGGCCTTAGAATAGCATGCTCCTACCGGACGGTCGCGGCCGAGGCATTGATGGTAATCGCGGGGGTAATCCCAATGGATCGTCTCGCGACTGAATGCAAGCGGATCTACGAGGCTCGCTTAGCGTCGAATAGCATCTCGATCGTCGCGGAAGAAAGAGAAAAAACAATGCGCAATAGGCAGACTAGGTGGACCGAATGTCCAAAGGCTAGGTAGACTAGGATCCTTATTAAAGATGTATGCCCGTGGGTGGACAGGAAGTGGAGGAGGTTAACTTTTACCTTACCCAGTTTCTCTCCGGTCACGGATACTTTAGAAGCTACCTGTTCGCGATGAACAGGGTGGCATCACCGGGGTGTAAGTACTGCGGTGACGAACGGGACGACGTGAGACACACGTTTTTTGAATGCTCCCGCTGGGCCGAGAAACGTAGAGTACTGGAGCTGACGATAGGGGCGTTCACGCCCGAGACTGTAGCTGAAACGATGCTTGATAGTAAGCAGAACTGGGATGAGATAACGGCGTACGCGGAGACGGTTGCTTGCAAGACTAGTTGTCGGCTAGAATAGCTTAAGACAGGCGACCCCCCCCCCCCCCACCCCGAAGGAATGCAAAAGCGGCTACAGGGGGGGTTTTTGCGGCCTTCTGAGAGCGGGAGTTTATTGTATTTACCTTTCTATTTATCATTGTTAGCATCATTTCAAAGCCTACTTTACATCCTGCAATTTCAATATTCTCTAACTGTTTTATTTATAATTTTAGATCTCCTTCTATTTTTTTACATAGCTTAGCAGTGTATTTTTCGTATAGGATTTTTATAGACCGACAGAATTGAGTCAATGATAATTTCGTTATGCCAAAAAATTTGTCCTGTTCTTTTGTCGAGCAACTGTAATGGAACTAAAGAAGATCAAAATATATAGTTAATCACACTACTTTCATACATAGACTGTTGCTTGTATTTATTAGCATTATACTGAAAAAAATACTGCCGTTTCTGCTGTAGAACACGGCAGTTTTAGCGAGTCTCACCACAATAGCGACTTTTCAGTAAAAACAGCGAGTGGCCACTGGTAGTTTTGGCAGGTCTCGGCGAGCTGTCTCTATCTCGAGGATATTTAGGTTATGTATCACCTTTTAAACCACCAAAAATCTTAAGAAAATGTTTTTTTAATGATTAATATGATTAATTAAATTAAAGTTATAAGTATTGATCATTATAAGAGAGAAAAATACCTTGAATAACAACCATCAACTTATTACCATCCCATTATCGCATGCAGAGTGACTATTAGCAAATAAGTTACGTGAACATTTTGAATGTTGTTACTTATCAGTCCCATAATGGTCATTACTTTATATTTTATCATAATACTCATTAAAAAAATTAATTTCTTAAGATTTTTGGTGTTTTAAAAGGTGATACATAACCTAAATATCTTCGAGATAGAAACAGCTCGCCGAGACCTGCCAAAACTACCAGTGGACACTCGCTGTTTTTACTGAAAAGTCACTACTGTGGCGCACTCGCTAGAACTACCATGTTTTACAGTAGAAACGGCTGTGTTTTTTTTTCAGTGTAGTGCCGTCAAAACCGTATTTTACTAGAAGAACGAATTCTGTGTTTGCATCTTCATTGAAATCTCATTTCAAATATTCAAATAATCTCATTATAGTGTGTTCTAATAAACTTTGTAAGGAAACCTCGCAATTTATTTCACTAATTTCTAAATTGTTAGGCATTGCTGCTTTTTTACCTTCGCAACCTATATCATAAAATATTTTGTCATTAATAGATTTATAACTGTGCATATTAATAATAAAAGCTTAACAAGAGAAAAGTTAAAAAAATAACTTAATTTCATTGTAAAACGATATTTTTACAATTTTTTTGTGCTTTAATTTTAGTGAATGAACCGTTTATTCGCTCACCTATCTATTAAGGTTGTGCTATTTACCTTAAGGTCCAAAATAATTATTGGTTAATTTCCTCATGACCCATTTTCATCAGGAAATTTAAACAAGCTGCCAAAATCACTTTCTACACGCTTAAACACGTTCAATCTTTGACCATGTTCGCATGCCAATAAAATTAATAACTTACCTTTCTATAAAGTGGGTAAATATTACACTTATGTTTCGAAGCATTTTTTCTCAATAAAATATACGACTTCTTTGTCAGGTTTGCCTCAATTATTAAATATAATGCTTCTTGTGGAGTCATTTTGGTTTCTTCAATCTTTTTATTTATTTCTATCAGTTCATAGGCGGACCCCGGATGACAAATTTTATCCACTAACTGTACTCCACTTTCATTTCCATTTAATTTTAGTTTTTTTTTTAGATAAATCACACAACTTATCAGTACTTATCTGAGTGCTGAGATCAGTCACTCTTGTTTTTCGAGTTTTCTCAGAAGCCGACTCCAATGGTATTTGTGGTCGAGCTCTGTTACAACCTACAAAGAATAATTAAATAAGACAGTTGTAATTGCTTGAAATCAGGAAGATTATCGCTCATCTGAACTGTCGACAAAAAAAAAGATAAATAGTTAATAAAGAACAAAAGATTGTGCACTTTTTACGTTTTTAATGATATTTGAAGTAAAAATTTCACGTCTGTCCAATTATACTCTACTTTCCCATTCCAATAGGCCAAATTGTTAATTTGCGTCATTAAAAAATTTTAATGTGTCAGGTTCTTATATAAAATCTTATCTTATACAGATTATAAAATTATATATGTATAAAACGTATCGTGCACAACAACACAAATTTTTAATTTATAAACAAAAACAATTACCTGTTTGAATAGGTTTATAACAACCTAAATTAAACGTAATATCAGTTTCCAACTAACTGACATACTCTTTTTGAAACTCTGTAATATTTCTTCTATTTTTGGGCGATTTATTCAATTTTTTCGTAGAATTATCGAAAAAAGATCTTCTGAGTTTTTCTTTAATATCAACCTTGATGTGCGCACTTCTGTCTAAATGAAAATTGTCCAAAACATACACCACTACAGAATCTTTTTGTGTTCTAAAATCTAAATTCTGATTATTTTTTATCACTTCTACTAAATCCTTTACCTTTATTGTTTTGTCGGGACCCGAGGAGATGAGTTCCGCCGTGACAACGGCGTCGAACAAACTCAGCGAGGTCGACGTAGAACGCGTGGCGCCATCTCCCGTGCTCGAGCTGAGCAAGCGAAGTCGCGACTTGCAGCGATCGCCGGCACGCCAGTTGACGATAAGACGCCAAGCAAGTGGCAGCTCGTGCAGTCAAATCTAGTGAACGAATCGAACAACACATCGAACACACTAGCATTGCGATCTCGTCCGTATCTCCGTCGAAGTGATTCTCTGGTGCTCGTGCTTCCTTGCTACATTCTCTCTCTCGTTCTCTTTATATTCTCTTATTTCACTCTTTCTTTCTCTCTATCGCTGCCTGCTATTAATTAAACCAATTCTTTATTTAATTAACTAAACTGGTATCCTCAAACTTATATTTAGAACTCTAATTGTATCAGAATTGTTCACCGCGCGAATTGCCAGAAATCTTATCAGGCATTGATATACAGTTATAAGAATGACACATGTCCAGGATAAAAGTTAAACTATTTGTTAGCGTTTCGTTTCGATGGACAGTTAGGCTTTGAGTAGCTTGTAATCTCACTTATACTAGAATTATTGCAGATGCTAAAATGCTTACATTTGCTTTCTCTAGTTGAAGCTACACGTAAGATTACATTACGGAGTAAGTATAATAAAAAACTTGCGCGGAAACAGTTTATTTCAAAATAAATTACGAAAAAATATTTATCTTATACTATATCTATTTAAATACCAATAAAGTTAAAAAATCCAACAAATCTAAAAATAAAAGAACGATAACTTACATCCTATAAGCATTACAATGATTGTAAATATCTTTTCCGCATCAGTATTTGGAGCAACATTACCAAAACCAACTGAGGTTAGGCTACTAAAAGTGAAATATAATGCAGTTATATAACGGCTCTGAAACAAAAAAAAATGTTGGAAAATGAAATACTGTCCCAGATTTCTTGATAAATGATAAAACATGTTTAAAAAGTTAACAATAGTTTTCTCAATATCATGGTTCTCTACAGTTATCTTAAATTTACCATTATTGCGTTTGTGGCTAGTGTCTAGCACAAATACACGTAAACAGGAAACGCATATCTCTTTCTCCGCCGTCTTGGACCTTAAAACACTTCAACAGGTTATCGTATGAACGTAGATTCAAGAAAAGAATAAATAAGTCAGAGTTCTCGTAAAATCTTAAGGTTTTTACACTATAAGTATTAGTGTAATAACATAGAAAAAGTAATAGGAATAAAAATATGGGACAGCCGTTAATACTGAAGTAAGTGAATACTGAAATAGGTGTGTTGTAGACTTCTTTTTTTTTTAATAGGTTGAAACGGTCTGATCAATGTTAGTCGCGAACCCCATCACTAACTCTTTTATAACTTTTAAGTATAATTCAACTTTTTTCCCTGTAACACTTGTGTTACCGTTTCAATGTTAATAAATATTGTATTCACTTAATTGTTTAGTATGTCTATTCGTTTATTTAAAAAGATCAAGTGTTCCGAACGAATGGCGATAGTTGATACCATTTCGTAGGCTGCGTGCACAGCGTTCGTTAAGGATCGTCCGGGGCCGCTTTCCTCCTTCGGTAAGGCGACACGATTATCGTGCAAAAAATTACAAGAAAAAAATGTTTGGATTAAACAATTGAGTGAGCGCGTGAAAATGTAACGAGCAGATTTTTGCGAACTCTCGAAGACTGCAGATGTGTCGTCAGATAATTTTGTGCAATAAAAACACTTAAAACCTTCTTGATTTGTGTTTTCCTCTGTGCGCGTTTCTAAACACCAGCTACAACTTGTAGAACTAAGGAACTGTGTTTTGAGGTCATTATAATGTAGCCTTATTGCCTCGAAGATAAAAAGTTGTTCTGGGTTTAGAGGGCTTGTCACACTGTTGGAAATATCTGGCTGGATATCCATGTGGAATAAAAAAAGTAGTATCAAAAATTCTTTGAATAATACTTTTTTATATTTGATGAGCATTAATGGAAGTACCATTGAGATATTAATACCAAAACTGGGATTGTGAGCTCTAGAATTTTCATATTTTAATAATTTCATTTAAATTTTATTAATGAAATAATACAGATTTTAGAACTCACACTCCCCTTTTGGTGTTATCATCTTAATGGTACTTCTATTAATGGTCACCAAATAGAAAATAAGTATTATTTAAAGAATTTTTTATGGTACTTTTTTCTAAATTATCCAGCTAGATATCCATTTGGATTATCCACGTAGATATCCATGTGGAATCTATGTGGAATCCACGTGGAATCCATGTCAATCCATGTAGATATCCACGTGGATAATCCACATGGATATCCAGCCAGATATTTTCAACAGCGCATGTACGTTAAAACTATTTCTATTAATCAACTTCAATATTTTATTTTGTAATTTTTGTACCAGATCTTGATTATTTGTATACACTCCACCCCAGGCTAAGATTCCATAGCTTATCATGCTATGGAAAAAAGGATAATATATTATTCGTAATGTTATCGTCAACATGATGTTTGCTAGCTTATAAAAAATATGTACTAAGTACTTCGGTTTTTTAATTATGTATTGAATATGTTTATTCCACTTTAAATTATAATCAAAAACAATCTTAAGTATTTACAGCTCTCTGCTCTAGTCAACATCCTATCCTGGATTTTAACTTCACTACACTATTACAATAGCTTCCGAATGTCATGCAGAGTGTTTTATCTACATTCAGTGATAATTTATTGACCGCCAGCCAGATTTTACAGTTTGCTATAATAGTACTTTTATTACTATTCTTTAAAACAGGGAGAGTTTGTCGAAAATCCACCCCCCCCCCTAATACTATTAATTTATTTCAGAAAGAAATTTCGATATAACAGAGATCATGTAATGTTTTGTCAACTATTTCTAAAGCTTTTTTTGGAATCATAGAAGCTTCATCCAAAATATTTAAATCCGCGTTTCGTAATTTTTCTTTGTCAGATTCAAATTGTAAAAATGAGACTTGGATATTGGTTAAATCTAAAGGTAAACAAAAAGTTCTATGACTTGACATTTCCTTTGGAAGTAATATCGAAGCTATATCAGTCCATGCATAAATAAAATTCTTTTGTTTTGAGAAATAAAATAATAAATTAATGTTTTATATAAAAATGTTTTTCCAGAACCACCAGGACCATCTATAAAATACATCTTATGAGTTTGTTCGCATAAAATTTTGAAAATATTTCTTTGATCATCATTTAATTGAACATACATTTTTTCAAACATAAATTGGCAATATACGATTTCTTCACTGTTATCAATGTTATGGAAATCGATTTTGTTTGGCATAGGCCAATCAAATAATTCACACGATTCATCGTCTGTTCCAAATATTTTATTAACATGTGAAAGTGCAAGATTTTCATTGTTTTCAGTAAAATCTCCTGTAAAACTATTTTTGCATTTATTGCATATATCCTCACCTTGAATATTTTCTGAAAGTAAAAACCATGCATAAAACTGTCTTAACTGAATTAGTAACATAACAGTGCTTGCTTCTTCGAAAATATCCATAATTTGAGAATCATGTTCTAATAAACCCATTGCAATAGTGTCTTAATATGTACTGTAATTTATGTTTTCGTGTGTTTTTAAAGCTCCAAATAAGGTTGCACCTTTTATTTTATTTAATATTAATTTTAAACAAAATCTTTCGTGATCGTTAGGTGAAAATATATTTAATCTACTAATTGTAATATATTTCTTTACATTTTTTCTCTATCGCCATATTTTTTTTTGTCATATTAAATATATAATATTCTGGAATATTTACGTACTTTAAAGATTTTGCAAAATTATCAATTTTATTTAATTCAAACCAAGCTGTTAATGGCGTTTGCCAACTGTTTATTGCACTTTTACTCATTTCAAATATCTTATAATTTTTGTGTTTTTCATGTATAGGCATATTTTCAACTTTATGACTTCTATTACAAATCGGAAATTTTTAAATCGCCAAGCTGCTTCCATTGGACTAAGATATCTACCATCGAGATAATTTTTAATTCGTTAAGTTTTAATTACAATTATCATTTTGACATTTTTGAATTTTAACAAATGCTCTATCACTACCTTTGTGACTATACTTATAGATATATTTTATGCTCTGAATAGATGCACAGAATTCAACATTTATGTGGCATTTGTATTTCATTAACAAAAATATATTATATGGTACAACCATTGAATTATTAAATGGAATTTCTTCCTTATTTTTAGTTCTATAAATATGATTTTCGGAACTACTGTCTGTTCTTTTATAGTGAGGATAACCATCTTGTTTTATTATTGTTACATTAGCAAAAGGTTTTGGAAATTCTTTATTGCATTCATGCTTAAGATTCTTAAGACACGGACTTATTTCATCATGAGGTCCATGAAGCATATGTTTAAATAATAAATAATTAATTTCTTAACTTTTTCATTATTTAAAATTATTTTAGCGGATAAATTTATCAATTTGTTCTTAGGTTATTAATTTGTTGTCAGGATGTAACATTATTAAAATATGTGTATATGGTAAACCTCGTTTTTGAAATTCAATTGTATAAACATAAGCTAATACTTTACCAAATTTGTTTTCATTATATCATTCATAATTGCTTGTAATTTTGTGTGAAATAGTCTAACAGTGATATTTAGTATATCATTTCGATTTGTTATTTTTGGAAATTTTTTGAAAATTTCAATTCTTTCCATTTTAGATTGCACGTTACGGTTATGAATAAATCTGGTCTACTACATTTTCTTATTATAGCCATTGCATCCTGATAATGTTGTTGCATATATCTAGGACCTCCGATGTATGCTGATGGTAGTATATAGAGATTTCCAATTTTTCTTTTTTTTTCAAAATTATTAGAAATATTTGAAGCACTATTGACGACTGTATCTAATAAACCTTGATAAAATTCTATCCTTAATTGTTTTAGGCTATTTTTAAAAAGTTTAAGCGATTATTTTCTATCATTGCATAACTATGTATGAAAAATTGATGTGTTAGTCTTCCTGCATACAACAAAGGTCAAAAAATTTTTTCATCAGTTCTATAGGCAAGTCTATATGAATAATATTGCAAAAGTGTAAGATTTTCTTTAACACGTGCACGATGATTTTTAAAGTAATTAGTACTCTATCCCAAATCACCTAGCGGAAAAATTATTAAAAAAACCATGGAATCGACGAATTGCGACAATTTATTCAAATATGTATTTTGTGGATGATTTTCTGGTAATTCTTTAGGGTATATACAAAGATCGTAATTTCCTGGCAAATCTGAATCTGAAACAATAATTGCACCACATTCAGCGGACACAACAATATATATATATATATATATATATATATATATATATATATATATATATATATATATATATATATATATATATATATATATATATATATATATATATATATTGTTGTGATCGAGCCTGAACGTTGCGCGATTCGAACAGAATCGCGCATAGCGACCTTAGCAACGAGATTAACGACGTCGCGGATGTTGTTGTTTATGTTCAGTCTGGTTCTGTCAGCTGTTGATAACAGTTGTGTTTACGTTCGAATAAAGAGTCCGAGTTAAAGAGTAATTTTCTATAAATAACGTGTTGTTATTTTTATTACTCGAACCCGATTATAACATTTTGGGTGCTCGTCCATCATGCTAGTGTTTTTTTTTTTTGAGTGATTATTTTATGTATCTTCGATCTGGTAAGGAACTCTAATAAATTTTATTTTGATGGTTTAATTAATGACAAAGCTTGTATTTTTAAAGTAGATTCTGGTTCTGATGTGACTATTATAAATCAAAAATTTGTTGATTCAAAAGATATGAGAATCCCTATTAATTTTACAACACTTAAGTATCCAACTGGAGAAAAGGTACCAGTTGAATTTTTAATTTCAGCGTCGTTAAAATTGGGTGATTATGTAGCTAATTTAGATGTTTTTGTCGGAAATATTATTGATGATTGTATACTTGGAAGTGATTTTCTTGATGCAACTGATATTATAGATTTAATTACTAAAATTATTTTAAATACTCCAAGTTCAATCATTAATAAACAAATTTCAAGAATAGTCGATTCTAGTAAGGTTGTACCAGACTCATTACAAGAAATTTTTGACAAGAACTCAGAGAACTTGGATCAAGATCAACGTCGGGAGTTTGCGGATCTTCTACACGAATTTGAAGAAATTTTTCAAGACGATGACGTTACTGGAAAATGTAATTTGGTTGAACACAGAATTCAATTACTCCATAATCAACCAATTAAACAACCTATTCGAAGACCCCCTATTCATCAAATTAAGGAATTAGATGAATGTATTACTGACAAGGAAAGGTACCCAACCCGAACTCACCGATTTTGATGATTTTCATATATGTTGTAGAACATAAAAAAATAAGAGACACGTATTTTTTTTATCGGCTAATTTTCACTTTTAAGGGGTAAAAACCTCCCCTAAAGTTAACCCCCAAAAAGCGTTTTTTTTTAAATATCTCGGCTTAAAATTAATATTTTTCAATGAAACAAATTGGAGGTTATTTCTTACAAAAAGAGCAAGTATTTCATGGTGATTTGAAGAGTAAGGGTAGCATCCCCTATTTTTTAGGGGTTGAAAACATATATTTTTTGGCATAATTTTATAATAAAAATGTTTAAACCGACTAAAAAAATTGGAAAAAATGTTCAAACATCCTTAATAACAAAATTTAGTTGACGTCTTTCGGTGTTTTCATAAATATTACCCCTAAGGGGTAAACCACCCCTAACACAAAATAACTGTAAATATGTAATTCAATATATAATATTTCGTAGAAAGTTTGTATATAGAGGTTTTCGAGGTCGCTGATTACAAATCTGTTATCAGATTTTGAAAATTCAAAATGGCGGATCCAATATGGCGGACGGAAATATCGAAAAAAAATTTTATATAATAAAAAAGTTTTAAACGACTAAAAAAATTGGAAAAAATTTGTAAACATCTATAATAAACAAATTAAGTTTTTCGGTTTTTTCATAGATACTTCCCCTTAGGTGGGTAAACCACCCCTAACACAAAATAACTATAAGTATACTTCAATCCATAATATTTTGTAGAAGGTATGTATATAGAGGTTTTCGAGATCGCTGATTACAAATCTGTTATCAGATTTTGAAAATTAAAAATGGCGGATCCAATATGGTGGACGGAAATATCGAAAAAAAATTTTAACTTTCAAAAAAACTTGTTTACAAATGTGTGATCTTTGTAGCCTGTACATGTGAACTAAAGAGCCTTAAACCCTAAACCCCTAAAGAACAAATAGGCTAAATGGTTGTGCATTTTAACCAAACGACTCCAAACCCCTAACCTCCAGACAAGCCGAAGGCCTATGCTTTACCGTAGACACGAGTATAGACATATTACCGATATTTTATTCTATCATTTTGTATGTAACAAATAACGTCTCGTTTTATGTTTCAATCAAAGATTATTTATTTTTCTGCTTTTATAAATTAGCATAATTTCAAAAGTAATTTCATAAATTATAAAGTATTTCATAAATTGCATAATTATATAATTTTATAAATTCAAAAAGTCCACACTTTTTTGCAAATGAAAAAACATAGGTTAATAAAATTAGTTTATCAAACTCTTTTGCGTTTTGTAATAAAATTTAATGTTGTCAAACTTGGGAGTTTTTCATTGTTACAATTATTTCGTAAGCCAAACGTTTTTTAGATGAATTCTCGAAGTAATGATTATTGTATCTATAGTAAAATATTTACAGTCTGGAATTCCGTAATAATACTATTTGATACGATTTAATGAATTTATCAAAAAATCTAAATTTAATAATAAATATTATTCTAATTATTATTATTATTTTTCATTATCATTGCTATTATCAGTATTACTGTTATTATTGCTATTGCAATTATGCTTATTCTTCTTATTATTATTATTATTATTATATTACTATGATAATTTTTGTTATTGGTAAAAATACATAAAAGAATATTAATACTCGAACTTCATTTGCAATTAAAGAACACGTTGTTATTGAAAGGGAATTTTATATGCATTCATTAGTTTAATGAATGTTATCGTACATTCAATGATAATTCCACAGATAAATGTCTTTCACTCATAAAAGTTGTTGACAATATGTGCGAATCAGTATGTTCTTTTTTTAGATTGTTTTCATCGAGTGTTTACCTCAGCTGCCTGTGTTATTTTTTAGGCAGTGAGTGAGTTTTGTGGGTATTCTAGTTCGATGCCGGAAAGTACGAATAGTACGTCTTTTTGTTTGTCAGTGGTATCATACAGTTGTAGAAAATTTTCTTTAGTGATTTTATATAGATTTACATTATTCAATTTCAAAGTGAATAAAAGTTGAATAAAACCAAAACTAGAGTTTTCCGAACATCACAAAGTGGAACGAGAATTCTTCTCCAATACATAAATTAATGATTTGATTCAATTTACATTCACTCGTTTTATTCTGGTAGAAATGTAGCAGTCGTGCCTTACATGCAAAAACACAGCTTGTATAAATTTTACCGCTTGTTTTCATTTTAGATTGAAAAATGAAAATTAATCCGTTAAACGTTCTAAACTTATTATTAGCATACTTTCAAGCGTTAAACATACCAGATAGTGTCACGAATTATCACGAAACAGAGTTGGCCGAAAAAATAAAAGAAATTTTAATAGATGCAACACATGATTTCAACGATGTAGAAATGATTACTGATGACTCTTTGGATTTTCAAGAAGAGTATAAAGACCATAATGTGGAAATAATTGAAGATGAAGTGCAACATCATTTTCCTGGTCCGGATATAGCACCAACAAATCAATGTACAGCAGATAATGAAGAACTAGATTTTGAATCCAAAAAAAGAGCTGTAGAATTTTGGAGAAGTAGCAAAACGAAGCAAAATTTAAGTCTCAAAACAGTGCAAAACAGATTCAAAAAAGTATCATCTATTAGTCAGCTACGTCGTTGGGCTCATTCAATTAATAAAGGTGGCACGTATAGAGAAAAAGTAGCACAAATTTGTCAGTATACCCTGGATAATTTTCAAGCAGCTCTCGACAGTGGTTCAATTATCCATGATGAAGATATAATTCGATGGGCCTTACAAGCTAAAAAAGAAATTGGTTTTGATGATATTAGATTCAAAGCTTCTAAACATTGGTTACTCAAATTTAAGCAAGCACACCGAATAGTTTCTAGGAAAATAAATAAGTTCATAACAAGAAAAAGACTAGAAAGTAGTGCAGAACTTACGGCTAAAGCTGAAGCATTTATCGATGACGTTAAATCGTGTATACCAAGGATTGGACTCGAAAATTTGTATAATACAGATCAGAGCGGATTTTAGCTAGAAATGCATTCTGGAAGAACATTAGCAGTAGAAGGAGAAAAGCAAGTGCAATGTCTGGTACAGTCAATTTCAGCAACAACGCATAGTTATACTATACAGCCACTAATATCAGCTACTGGACAACTGTTGTCACCGCTATTTCTTGTTTTAAAGGAACCAAGTGGCAAGTTTGGCCCTATTGTAGAACAAAACATATTTAGACCAGAAAACGTGTACGTGGAAGCATCCAAATCGGGAAAATTAACAACAAGTAAGGGAACTAATAACAATTTTTACATTGTAATATCGTTGATCAGTTAATTAGTAAGTCGTTTAATTGCAGATCACTTCAAAATCTGGTTGGAAAAAATATTTTATCCCTATGTAGGCCATCACTCAATACTATTACTTGATTCTTGGAGTGGTCATTGTGACAAAGTTATAGAAGAAACAATGCCACAAAATAAAATTATTAACATAAAAAAATTCCAACTGGAACCACAGGAAAAATACAACCACTTGATGTCTATGGATTCCGTATTTGGAAAAACTTTGTCCGAACATTTTCTGATAATGTAATGTTAATGGATCATGATATGAATTTACATGTGAGAAATAATATAATTAAACTTCAATCATTGGTTCACAACCAACTGTCTTCACCGAGATATATAGATTTGTTTAAATATTCCTGGTATAAAAGCGGTTACGTCAATGAAAAACCAGATAAATTTGATAATCCTATAGATTTCAGTTTTGGAAAGTCTTGTGCAACACATTGTGAAATAGAAGGGTGCACAAACATTGCAATTGTACGATGTGGTTGGTGCAAAAAAGCATTGTGCTTTAAACACTTTTATGAGGACTACCATTATTGTAAAAACATCGTAATAATATATTTTATGCTCAATACAAAAAATGCACTATGGCAAAAGATAAAAGATTGTAGATTATTATTATACTCTAATATTATAAACAAAAATACATTATAAGTTGAATTTACAATAAAGGAATTTCAATAACATTCTGATAACAATTTCTACGGAAATTATAAAACTGCTTCACACACAGAATTTTCTTGTTTACAAATTTAGGAATTTGAGGTGGTTTGGTTAAAAAGCACAACCATTTAGCCTATTTGTTCTTTAGGGGTTTAGGGTTTAAGGCTCTTTAGTTCACATGTACAGGCTAAAAAGATAACACATTTATAACAAGTTTTTATGAAAGTTAAAATTTTTTTTCGACATTTTCGTCCACCACATTGATTCCGTCATTTTGAATTTTCAAAATCTGATATCAGATTTGCAAAGAGCGATCTCGAAAACCCTTATATAAACCTTCTACAAAATATTATGGATTGAAGTATACTTATAGTTATTTTGTGTTAGGGGTGGTTTACCCACCTAAGGGGAAGTATCTATGAAAAAATCGAAAAACTTAATTTGTTTATTATAGATGTTTACAAATTTTTTCCAATTTTTTTAGTCGTTTAAAACTTTTTTATTATATAAAATTTTTTTTCGATATTTCCGTCCTATTGGTTCCGCCATTTTGAATTTTCAAAATCTGATACAGATTTGTAATCAGCGACCTCGAAAACCTCTATATACAAACTTTCTACGAAATATTATGTATTGAATTACATATTTACAGTTATTTTGTGTTAGGGGTGGTTTACCCCCTTAGGGGTAATATTTATGAAAACACCGAAAGACGTCAACTAAATTTTGTTATTGAGGATGTTTAAACATTTTTTCCTATTTTTTTTAGTCGGTTTAAACATTTTTATTATAAAATTATGCCAAAAAATATATGTTTTCAACCCCTAAAAAATAGGGGATGCTACTCTTACTCTTCAAATCACCATGAAATACTTGCTCTTTTTGTAAGAAATAACCTCCAATTTGTTTCATTGAAAAATATTAA
This sequence comes from Nasonia vitripennis, assembly GCF_009193385.2. Lineage (NCBI taxonomy): Eukaryota > Metazoa > Arthropoda > Insecta > Hymenoptera > Pteromalidae > Nasonia > Nasonia vitripennis. Next base: position 306,698 of record NW_022279653.1, read on the forward strand.
TTTTAAGCCGAGATATTTAAAAAAAAACGCTTTTTGGGGGTTAACTTTAGGGGAGGTTTTTACCCCTTAAAAGTGAAAATTAGCCGATAAAAAAAATACGTGTCTCTTATTTTTTTATGTTCTACAACATATATGAAAATCATCAAAATCGGTGAGTTCGGGTTGGGTACCTTTCCTTGTGAGATGCATTCTCATTGAAGAATCAGATAGTTCGTATTGCTCACCCTGTAGTTGCCAAGAAGAAGAAGGATGGAAAAATTCGTTTTTGTATTAACTTCCAAAAAATTAATGCAATTACGATTAAAGATTCGTACCCTTTACCAAGAGTTGATGATACTCTTGATAAACTTGCAGGATATTCATGGTTTTGTACATTGGACTTAAAGAGTGGATACTGGCAGATCAAGATTTGGGAAGAGGATAGGAAAATCACGGCTTTCTCAATTGGAAAAGGTTTATGGCAATTTAAGGTTATGCCATTCGGATTATGCAATGCACCGGCGAATTTTCAACGTTTGATGGAAAAGTTACTCAGAGATTATCTCTCAAAATTCTGTTTAGTTTATTTAGATGATGTCATGGTATTAGGAAAGTCATTTAATGAGATGATATCCAATTTAAAAAAGGTATTTGTTCGTTTTCAAGAAGCAGGTTTACGTCTAAATAAGAAGAAATGTATTTTCTTCAGGAGGCAAGTCGAATATTTAGGATACATTGTTTCTGAAAAAGGAAAATCAGCTGATCCAAAGAAAATTCAATCTGTTGTAAATTGGCCAATTCCTCATAACAAAAAAGCTGTGTTGAGTTTTGTGAATTTCTGTGGTTATTATAGGCGTCTCATTAAAGAATTTGCTGATATAGCAAAACCTTTGTATAAATTAACTGAAATATCGACTACGTTCTTATGGTGAGAAGATTGTCAAAAAGCTTTTTCAAAATTAAAAGAGGTTCTTACAAAACCTCCAATTTTGGCATTTCCTTCTCTTTCTTCTGAATTTATTTTAGATACTGATGCTTCTGATCATGGAATTGTGTCGGTTCTTTCTCAGAAGCAAGATGTAATCGAACGAGTCATAGGTTATTATAGTAGACTTGTTTCTAAACCGGAGAGAAATTATTGCGTCACTCGGCGTGAACTCCTCGCTATTATAGAATCGTTAAAACATTTTCATCATTACCTTATCGGTAAACCTTTCATCATTAGGACTGATCATTCCTCTTTGACTTGGTTATTATCGTTTAAAGAACTAGATGGACAATTAGCTCGTTGGTTAGGGAAATTAGATCAGTATGACTACAAAACTATTTACAGGAAAGGTAATTTAAATGGAAATGCTGATGGACTTTCAAGACGCCCTTGTGAAGATTTTTCATGTAAATATTGTTCCAGAGTAGAAGAAAAATTCAATGAAGAGACTATTTGCCATATTATTTTTGAAGAAAATACATCGGAAGATTGGAAGAAGATTCAAGCTAAAGATGAGGATATTACTTTTATTTGTCAAACGAAGGAATTACAGAAAAAACCAACATGGCAAGAAATTTCTTCGATGGATGAATTCACTAAAATCTATTGTTCACAATGGGATTCATTAGTGTTAATTAATGGAATTTTGTATAGAGAATGGGTTTCAACAAATTTAGATCATAAAATTTGTCAATTGGTTGTTCCTATAGATAAAATCAAAGATATTTTAGAAGAAGCACATGATTCATCATCTGGAGGACATTTCGGAGTAAACAAAACTTTAGATAAAATTAGAAAAATATTTTATTGGGCTACTTGAAAGAGAGATGAGAAAATTGGTGTAAATCCTGTGAAGTTTGTATTGCAATTCAGGAGTTCCATTCGAACGACTTCAAATGGATATTTTAGGTCCCTTTCCACTTTCTTCTTTAGGCAATAAATACCTCTTACAAGGAAAGGTACCCAACCCGAACTCACCGATTTTGATGATTTTCATATATGTTGTAGAACATAAAAAAATAAGAGACACGTATTTTTTTTTATCGGCTAATTTTCACTTTTAAGGGGTAAAAACCTCCCCTAAAGTTAACCCCCAAAAAGCGTTTTTTTTAAATATCTCGGCTTAAAATTAATATTTTTCAATGAAACAAATTGGAGGTTATTTCTTACAAAAAGAGCAAGTATTTCATGGTGATTTGAAGAGTAAGAGTAGCATCCCCTATTTTTTAGGGGTTGAAAACATATATTTTTTGGCATAATTTTATAATAAAAATGTTTAAACCGACTAAAAAAATTGGAAAAAATGTTTAAACATCCTGAATAACAAAATTTAGTTGACGTCTTTCGGTGTTTTCATAAATATTACCCCTAAGGGGGTAAACCACCCCTAACACAAAATAACTGTAAATATGTAATTCAATACATAATATTTCGTAGAAAGTTTGTATATAGAGGTTTTCGAGGTCGCTGATTACAAATCTGTTATCAGATTTTGAAAATTCAAAATGGCGGAACCAATAGGACGGAAATATCGAAAAAAAATTTTATATAATAAAAAAGTTTTAAACGACTAAAAAAATTGGAAAAAATTTGTAAACATCTATAATAAACAAATTAAGTTTTTCGATTTTTTCATAGATACTACCCTTTAGGGGGTAAACCACCCCTAACACAAAATAACTATAAGTATACTTCAATCCATAATATTTTGTAGAAGGTTTGTATATAAGGGTTTTCGAGATCGCTCTTTGCAAATCTGATATCAGATTTTGAAAATTCAAAATGGCGGATCCAATATGGTGGACGGAAATATCGAAAAAAAATTTTAACTTTCAAAAAAACTTGTTTACAAATGTGTGATCTTTGTAGCCTGTACATGTGAACTAAAGAGCCTTAAACCCTAAACCCCTAAAGAACAAATAGGCTAAATGGTTGTGCTTTTTAACCAAACCACCTCAAATTCCTAAATTTGTAAACAAGAAAATTCTGTGTGTGAAGCAGTTTTACAATTTCCGTAGAAATTGTTATCAGAATGTTATTGAAATTCCTTTATTGTAAATTCAATTTATAATTTATTTTTGTTTATAATATTAGAGTATAATAATAATCTACAATCTTTTATCTTTTGCCATAGTGCATTTTTTGTATTGAGCATAAAATATATTATTTTACGATGTTTTTACAATAATGGTAGTCCTCATAAAAGTGTTTAAAGCACAATGCTTTTTTGCACCAACCACATCGTACAATTGCAATGTTTGTGCACCCTTCTATTTCACAATGTGTTGCACAAGACTTTCCAAAACTGAAATCTATAGAATTATCAAATTTATCTGGTTTTTCATTGACGTAACCGTTTTTATACCAGGAATATTTAAACAAATCTATATATCTCGGTGAAGACAGTTGGTTGTGAACCAATGATTGAAGTTTAATTATATTATTTCTCACATGTAAATTCATATCATGATCCATTAACATTACATTATCAGAAAATGTTCGGACAAAGTTTTTCCAAATACGGAATCCATAGACATCAAGTGGTTGTATTTTTCCTGTGGTTCCAGTTGGAATTTTTTTATGTTAATAATTTTATTTTGTGGCATTGTTTCTTCTATAACTTTGTCACAATGACCACTCCAAGAATCAAGTAATAGTATTGAGTGATGGCCTACATAGGGATAAAATATTTTTTCCAACCAGATTTTGAAGTGATCTGCAATTAAACGACTTACTAATTAACTGATCAACGATATTACAATGTAAAAATTGTTATTAGTTCCCTTACTTGTTGTTAATTTTCCAGATTTGGATGCTTCCACGTACACGTTTTCTGGTCTAAATATGTTTTGTTCTACAATAGGGCCAAACTTGCCACTTCGTTCCTTTAAAACAAGAAATAGCGGTGACAACAGTTGTCCAGTAGCTGATATTAGTGGCTGTATAGTATAACTATGCGTTGTTGCTGAAATTGACTGTACCAGACATTGCACTTGCTTTTCTCCTTCTACTGCTAATGTTCTTCCAGAATGCATTTCTAGCTGAAATCCGCTCTGATCTGTATTATACAAATTTTCGAGTCCAATCCTTGGTATACACGATTTAACGTCATCGATAAATGCTTCAGCTTTAGCCGTAAATTCTGCACTACTTTCTAGTCTTTTTCTTGTTATGAACTTATTTATTTTCCTAGAAACTATTCGGTGTGCTTGCTTAAATTTGAGTAACCAATGTTTAGAAGCTTTGAATCTAATATCATCAAAACCAATTTCTTTTTTAGCTTGTAAGGCCCATCGAATTATATCTTCATCATGGATAATTGAACCACTGTCGAGAGCTGCTTGAAAATTATCCAGGGTATACTGACAAATTTGTGCTACTTTTTCTCTATACGTGCCACCTTTATTAATTGAATGAGCCCAACGACGTAGCTGACTAATAGATGATACTTTTTTGAATCTGTTTTGCACTGTTTTGAGACTTAAATTTTGCTTCGTTTTGCTACTTCTCCAAAATTCTACAGCTCTTTTGTTGTATTCAAAATTTAGTTCTTCATTATCTGCTGTACATTGATTTGTTGGTGCTATATCCGGATCAGGAAAATGATGTTGCACTTCATCTTCAATTAATTCCACATTATGGTCTTTATACTCTTCTTGAAAATCCAAAGAGTCATCAGTAATCATTTCTACATCGTTGAAATCATGTGTTGCATCTATTAAAATTTCTTTTATTTTTTCGGCCAACTCTGTTTCGTGATAATTCGTGACACTATCTGGTATGTTTAACGCTTGAAAGTATGCTAATAATAAGTTTAGAACGTTTAACGGATTAATTTTCATTTTTCAATCTAAAATGAAAACAAGCGGTAAAATTTATACAAGCTGTGTTTTTGCATGTAAGGCACGACTGCTACATTTCTACCAGAATAAAACGAGTGAATGTAAATTGAATCAAATCATTAATTTATGCATTGGAGAAGAATTCTCGTTCCACTTTGTGATGTTCGGAAAACTCTATTTTTGGTTTTATTCAACTTTTATTCACTTTGAAATTGAATAATGTAAATATATATAAAATCACTAAAGAAAATGTTCTACAACTGTATGATACCACTGACAAACAAAAAGACGTACTATTCGTACTTTCCGGCATCGAACTAGAATACCCACAAAACTCACTCACTGCCTAAAAAATAACACAGGCAGCTGAGGTAAACACTCGATGAAAACAATCTAAAAAAAGAACATACTGATTCGCACATATTGTCAACAACTTTTACGAGTGAAAGACATTTATCTGTGGAATTATCATTGAATGTACGATAACATTCATTAAACTAATGAATGCATATAAAATTCCCTTTCAATAACAACGTGTTCTTTAATTGCAAATGAAGTTCGAGTATTAATATTCTTTTATGTATTTTTACCAATAACAAAAATTATCATAGTAATATAATAATAATAATAATAATAAGAAGAATAAGCATAATTGCAATAGCAATAATAACAGTAATACTGATAATAGCAATGATAATGAAAAATAATAATAATAATTAGAATAATATTTATTATTAAATTTAGATTTTTTGATAAATTCATTAAATCGTATCAAATAGTATTATTATGGAATTCCAGACTGTAAATATTTTACTATAGATACAATAATCATTACTTCGAGAATTCATCTAAAAAACGTTTGGCTTACGAAATAATTGTAACAATGAAAAACTCCCAAGTTTGACAACATTAAATTTTATTACAAAACGCAAAAGTGTTTGATAAACTAATTTTATTAACCTATGTTTTTTCATTTGCAAAAAAGTGTGGACTTTTTGAATTTATAAAATTATATAATTATGCAATTTATGAAATACTTTATAATTTATGAAATTACTTTTGAAATTATGCTAATTTATAAAAGCAGAAAAATAAATAATCGTTGATTGAAACATAAAACGAGACGTTATTTTTTACATACAAAATGATAGAATAAAATATCGGTAATATGTCTATACTCGTGTCTACGGTAAAGCATAGGCCTTCGGCTTGTCTGGAGGTTAGGGGTTTGGAGTCGTTTGGTTAAAATGCACAACCATTTAGCCTATTTGTTCTTTAGGGGTTTAGAGTTTAAGGCTCTTTAGTTCACATGTACAGGCTACAAAGATCACACATTTGTAAACAAGTTTTTTTGAAAGTTAAAATTTTTTTTCGATATTTCCGTCCACCATATTGGATCCGCCATTTTGAATTTTCAAAATCTGATAACAGATTTGTAATCAGCGACCTCGAAAACCTCTATATACAAACCTTCTACAAAATATTATGGATTGAAGTATACTTATAGTTATTTTGTGTTAGGGGTGGTTTACCCCCCTAAGGGGAAGTATCTATGAAAAAACCGAAAAACTTAATTTGTTTATTATAGATGTTTACAAATTTTTTCCAAATTTTTTAGTCGTTTAAAACTTTTTTATTATATAAAATTTTTTTTCGATATTTCCGTCCGCCATATTGGATCCGCCATTTTGAATTTTCAAAATCTGATAACAGTTTTGTAATCAGCGACCTCGAAAACCTCTATATACAAACTTTCTACGAAATATTATGTATTGAATTACATATTTACAGTTATTTTGTGTTAGGGGTGGTTTACCCCCTTAGGGGTAATATTTATGAAAACACCGAAAGACGTCAACTAAATTTTGTTATTAAGGATGTTTAAACATTTTTTCCAATTTTTTTTAGTCGGTTTAAACATTTTTATTATAAAATTATGCCAAAAAATATATGTTTTCAACCCCTAAAAAATAGGGGATGCTACCCTTACTCTTCAAATCACCATGAAATACTTGCTCTTTTTGTAAGAAATAACCTCCAATTTGTTTCATTGAAAAATATTAATTTTACGCCGAGATATTTAAAAAAAACGCTTTTTGGGGGTTAACTTTAGGGGAGGTTTTTACCCCTTAAAAGTGAAAATTAGCCGATAAAAAAAATACGTGTCTCTTATTTTTTTATGTTCTACAACATATATGAAAATCATCAAAATCGGTGAGTTCGGGTTGGGTACCTTTCCTTGTTAGTTGTAACAGACTGTTTCTCGAAGTGGGTTGAAGCTTTTCCTCTCTCTAATATGAGAACAAAAACAATTGCTGAGATTTTCGTTGATCAGATTGTCTGTAGGTATGGGGTACCTTTAGAAATAAAAACTGATCAAGGAACAAATTTCGATTAGAAATGGATTAAAAATTTGTCTGAGTTGTTAGGAATTAAAAAGACAAGAACATCACCATTACACCCACAATCAAACTGACAAGTAGAAAGACAATACCAAACACTACTTCACTATCTCACAAAATACATACACGACAATCAGAAAGACTGGGATCGCTGGGTTTCACTGTTACTGTTAGTTTACAGGTCCTCCAAACATGCGACGACCGGAGCTACTCAAGCTGAGATGTACACCGATTTTGATCTGAGGCTTCTTTTGGACTTAATTCGAGGGTGTCTACCACAGGAAGTCGAGATTAAAGGAGATGGAGACTACGTACACAGGCTTCGGAGGAAACTCAGCGAGATCCATAAAATAGCACGAGACCGGATTAACTTACAATCGGAAAAGACGAAGTCTTGGTACGACAAACAAGCTCTCAACGTTGAATATTCCCAAGGACAAAAAGTTTGATTCTTCAACCCTCGTAGAACTAAAGGAAAAGCACCAAAACTACAGTCGAATTGGGAAGGACCTTGGGAGGTTATGAGAAAAATCAATGACGTCGTCTATTGTATTCGTCGTTCACCAAGATATAAATCCAAGATAGTCAACATCAATCGTCTAGGGACTTACACTGAGAGAGATACCCATCAATGAAGACTGCTCTGCTTACGGTTCTTGTGAGCTGTGGTTTTTCCCGTGGGCGTGAAGGTAAATACCGGAGCAGGGACTTGAGGTGATGTTCCACGGTATGTCAACTTCCCCCCTCTTGTCTGAAGACCGATTTCGACCGACCCTATGATGAGAAAATAAGAAGGATGATTGAAGTAGATTGTTCAAGAGACGGGTCCGTCTTAGTCCTGTTAAGTGATGATTGGAATGACGTCTGTAAGCATTGCTCGGTAACTTGATGCCTAGGATGGGTCAAGGTAGAGGATGTTGATGTCAGTTCCTGGAAGTCATCATTGGATTGTAAGAGGATCAACCCGCTTGAAGAATGGATGGTTATGATAGTCGGGACGACACTGAAAAGGAGAGGGCAATGTTGTGACCGAGCCTGAACGTTGCGCGATTCGAACACCAAGAATCACGCATAGCGACCTTAGCAACGAGATCAACGACGTCGCGGATGTTGTTGTTTATGTTCAGTCTGGTTCTGTCAGCTGTTGAGAACAGTTGTGTTAACGTTCGAATAAAGAGTCCGAGTTAAAGAGTAATTTTCTATAAATAACGTGTTGTTATTTTTATTACCTGAACCCGATTATAACAATATATATATATATATATATATATATATATATATATATATATATATATATAATGAGTATGTGTTTTTGATATTTTTGTAAGGAAGCTTCGAATCATTTTATCGAAGAAAAACGTTTCCTTTAATCAGCACATTTCTTGGAGAAAGCATACTGTTAATGAAGTTGGCAACGGTTATTTTCTCAAATCGATCAACATAATTTGCATAATCAAAATCGTTTGAACAAATTATTTTAAAATTCTAAAATTAAATTTGTTATTAGGGTTCCCAAATACCTATAAAACGAGCCTACTCCCTCCGAAGCTATCGACATCTCCAGGAAGAATCCTCTTCGTCCAAATTTGGATTCTTCTCTACGATTAATTAATTAAGGAGGTCGTGAAATAATCTTCCACGGAGTGTCACCGAGACCTCCGCACTGCCGCAATTTAAGTCAAAATTAAAAAACTTTGTATTTAGTTTTTGACTTCAACTTTTTAATTATATCTCTGTATTCTATAATTGTAAAGGGCTTCATCCCGTTTAAAACTAAATAAATAGATAAATAAATAAATAAATATATTTTATAAAAATAAATTTTTGTTAAATTATTGTAATTTTTGTCTATCAACACATAGATACATCGCAGAAATTGTATTTTTAGATGATTAGTTTTTATAAACATCAACAGTAAACATTAGCTAAGTAGCGTACGTACGTACGTACGTACAAACATGAATATCTTCTAATTAATGTAAAAAAATATGACAGATATTTGACGATAATTTTGATCGAGATCTGGTGCTCTCATCTGTAAACGATGTCCCGTCGTCCTGTAAGTCGTCCTGGCACCTGGGCATCGTCTACGAGATATGACAGATTTTTGACGATAACTTCAATCGATATCTGGTGCTCTCATCCGTAGACGATGTCCCGTCGTCCTGGGAGTCGTCCTGGCACCTGCACATCATCTACGAGATATGACAGATATTTAACAATAATTTCGATCGATATTTGATGTACTCATTCGTAGTTGACATCCCATCATCGTGGGGGTCATTTTGAACCCAAAGTATATATTTTATTTCAAGCCATAACAATTCGTGATACATTTTGGATTGTAATATGAATAAAACTTGCTTTCTGCGTATGACAGGGTTGAGCCTGTCGTAATTATTAGATATAGATGCTAATAAGAATACCCTTATTTCGATTTTTTTAATTTACTAATTGATTGACTTATTATCCAATGTGCTATATTATAAATAAATGATTGTCGTAAAAAAGCAGTAGTTTTACAGGTGAATTATCTGTTTTGTACTAATTTTTAATGTTAAATATGTTTTAAAATATCCTGCCAATATCTGAAGATCAAAAACGATTTCAAAAACCGTAATGATTTTGTGATAGTCGTTTGTCTAACGTAATTTTAGCTTTATTATGTATTAGGATGTATTGTATCAGTTCAGCATACAAATATATTATAAACTATTATTTTGTAACAACAATTTTTGTATTACAACAACGATTAAAATAGTATAAAAACAATTAATATATTATCATAAAATGTTTTAAAAATCCGTTATATATATTAGTCGTTTTTATCATTTTTGATGCTAATTACTGCATTTGTAAATCTTGCTTTTAATCTCTTATAATCATATTTAATATTCATGTCTAATTTTTTTTTTTACTTAGGACTTTTTTATTGTATTTTCCGGATCACTTTATAAATACACATTCGTACTGCCTAATCTAACACGTACTGTTACATGATTGCATGTATTACACGCATTTTATAATGAATTATTTATGCAATAACATGAATGGTCTTATATACTAACCATCACAGATTCTTACCACTTGCGAGTAATAAAACCCAAACGCCACCTGGTGACAAGTTATTCTTAATCATTTCTTAGTATAATTCAATCGTTTTGCATAATTGCAATGGATCTTTATTTTTGGCATAAAATTTAATTTTTAAAACCTGTCATAATTTTTACATATTTTCATGATTTTTCAAAATGCTTCACATTTTTACAAATGTATATTGGCAACTCAGAAAAGGGTTCTTTTTATAGTAATATTTGTGCACAGTATTTCATGTTTTCTCACAATCGGGAATATAATATCTTCGCTCCCTACGAAGACTAGCACGTTTCGCGTCCTTGCCGCGAAGACTAGCACATTTCACGAAAACACTTGTGGTTCCGAGGCTTTATGCTTAAACACTAGATGATATTTACAAACACCAAAGTAGTACATAGTAATATTCACGTGCGAAGAGTCAGCTAGTACAAAAATTATTAAATTATCATAAGTATTTCTCATACTACGAAGAGCATTAATTTTTCGCGGCGAAAAGTGAAAAGTGTAAAGTGCAAATGTCCAAAATATTCATGTTTTGGCACAGTTGTGTTACGATTTTGACACAGATTGGCACAGTTTTGGCACGGTTTTGTCACAGTTTGGCACAGAATTTTTTCCACTAGGGACATTATGATTCTGGAACCACGCAAACGATCGTAATAAACTTTCACATGCATATATGTTTTCTGATTCTAAATTCGGGAAAAATTTTTTTATGATTCTAACCATTTTATGGTCATATTATAGCTGATTTTTTATTTTTGAAAAAATTTTTTTGCTTTTTTTTAATGATATGAGGTTGAAAGTAGCGCCCCCATACGCGACGCGGCCCTCTGCCGAGCTCACGTCCGTGAGCCCCCACTCCTCTGCTGCGCGAGCTACGTGTGCGAGAGTGCGCCGCACTCACTTCTTCTCTGTCCGTCTGAGTTAACGGTGCTACGCATACATATATATATATATATATATATATATATATATATATATATATATATATATAGGTATATATATATATATATATATATATATACCTATACGACGAAAGATAGTTTTGACAGGAAGTGACTCGACTCTTTATATTAAATAAACGAAAGTGAATAAAGACTATAGTGTTGTTTAGTTCTCCTGGATCTGCCTCCACATTCCCAATATTTCATCAGGTTATGGAGCCCCAGCCAGCTTCCACAGCGTAGAACGTGACTGCAGGAGGCGAAGGAGCACAGGAAGGATCGAAAGCTGCTGAGAAAGCAAGTAAGTGGAAAATCGTCTAGTAGGTGTATTAAACGCGAGTGAACGTTTGAAAGAAGTTCGTTAATTCGGGAGTGCGTGTATAACAATTTTAAGAAAGAAAAATCGAATGCGAAATAACTTACGCGAAAGTACTTTGTTTGCACGCGACAATTTTCCTAGAAACAACACAAATATTTTTTCGGAAGTATAATCGAAAAAGATAAAAATCGGAAGTGAAACGTTTTATGGATACTATTGTTGCAACAAAAACTCAAAAGAAACGTTAAATCTAATCGGACGAAAATCTATAAACGAATAAAATCACGTGAAAGTAAAATCATTCTAGCTAGAAAAGATTGAAAGTTGAAAGATTTGATGTGTTAAAATGGCGTCGAAAGAACAAAAATCACGCGTTAGAAACAAAGTGAAGAAAAGCATGCTCTCTTCTTGGAAAGTCAAACGCCGGCCGGGACAAGCTAGAGCGAGCGCTCGCTTGAGCTAGGCTGCGCGCGCGAGCGAGAGAGAGAGAGAGAGAGAGAGAGAGAGAGAGAGAGAGAGAGAGAGAGAGACAGACAGAGACAGAATGAAAATAAACGCGCGAGACTAAGCTGTGGTGCGCAACCGTGTATACATATATACACGAAATATCGATTGGGCCGACGCGAGAAGCCGCGCGCGCTATAGGTATATGGGCGCGTTGCGAGTATATGTGGATCGCCGCAGAGCGGGGAGCTATGCTCGCTTAGCTCGAAGGAAAGCCATCGAAAGGAAGGCAAGCGCGCTGAACGCATGTGTACATGTATATTTGTACTTGGTTCGCGAGTACATGTGCCTATAATATCGGTAGTTGCGCATTTACAGCGAGTCCTGCGAGTCAGCCACTCACATATATGGACGCATATATGTGAATACCTGTATATGCAGGGTCGTACTTATGCATGTACATGTGTATATATCTACATAATTAAATTGAAATCGATAAAATTGTTTAAACAAATAAAATGAAATTTAGCTTGGAACGGAAAGTAAAATTGAAAGTTATATTGAACGGCAAGTTAACATTTTTGAAAGTATAATTTTGAAAGGAAAGATTAATTTGTGAAAGGGAAGTTCAATTTTGAACGGATTGTTGAATTGAAAGTTTAATTAGAACGAAAATTAAAATGAAAGTTATATTTCAGTAAAGAAAAGTTCTCTGGAAAACCAGATAAACTAATTGCACCTCACTCATTCTAGATCGTTCTACTCTAATCCTATTCTTGAAAATACAAGAAGAAAACTTCGGATTCCGGGAATACTTTCCCAATGAGAAGGTGACGGTGCACCTGGACGACACCAAAATCTGGTTCACCACTGAGAGTGGATTCAAACGGGAAATCGGTATATGATCTCTTGTTTAATACTATAAATTGACAGCATACACTCGCTGTTGCTCGATTAACTTGTGTTCGGTTGAGAGAGCAATAAGCCATATGAGTCTGAGTAAATATTGTGGTAATCTTGTGTTCGGATGCCATAGTACTTGCTCGTTTTTATTTGAACGATTCCCATTTTTGATTTTAAATGCAATGTTTTGACTCATAAATATAGTCTATTTATCTGCAATAATAAAACATGCATAAACTTACTTTGGTACGTCCAATACTTTCTAAATATAAGCTTATATAATTGTACAATAAATTGCAGATAAATCCGAGGCTGAAGAAAAGGAGTTGAAACTGCTGGAAAGGGAATTGGCCGAAATTCATGCTGCGGGAGAAGAAATGTTTCTTCCGTACTGCACTTCGAAAAAAGATCAGGAAGAAGAAAGGACAGAAATCACGAAAGTTGGAGGTCCGAAAAACGAAAGATTCTTTAATTTCAAAAGGCCGAAAGTGAATGTATTCTTGAAGGAAGTTAAAGACTCGAAAGAAATGAAAGATTTAATGAAAGATACCCTAAAAATCACTAATATCACGACTATAAAACCTCCAAAAATTATAATAAATAAAGACTTTATGAATGACTCTTGGAACGACAATGCGCCTAGTTGAAAAAATCAAACTAATGATTTCTTAAATTCCACAGAAATTGAAAATAAAATGTAAGTTTTGGCGGACAGTTTCGAAAGCAGATTGAAAGAAATGGAAAGAAAAGCGGAAGCCGAAATGAAAGGAAATTTGGACGAGATGAATGATCTGCTTAAATGTTCTCATGAAGAATTTGATCAACTGGTGGAGTATGGAAACCAGACCAAAGGATTTATGTCCGAACATCTGATCAAAGTAACATCAACTGGTCGAGCAGGCTCAATGCCAGACATGTCCGGATGATACAAAGCTGTAAGTAATTCAAATGAAGTACCGAGTTCAGAAAATAATTCCGATACTGTAAGTGTAAATTCATTGATTTTTTTTTTTTTTTACGTGGCATTTGGAACTCGAAAGTTCATCGCCTCATCTACGCAAGCCTTCCACGCTGCCCTATCTTGTGTCAACCCCACCCAAGATGCACCTCTCCGATCGACACCCACCCGTCCTATTTATACTAGATCCGCTTTTACGTTGTCCTCCCATCTACGTCTAGGTCTACCTAGAGGTCGCGTTACCATCGGCCTGCCCTTCATGACACGCGCTGCCGTACGGTCGTCTCCCATTCTCGCTACGTGCCCTGCCCATCCCAATCTGCGCGATTTTATTATTCTGTTAATATTTGGTGACGCGTACAGATTGTGTAACTCATCATTGTGTAGTCTCCTACATTCCCCGGTTTCCTCATCTTTCTTTGGCCCGTATATTTTTCGCAAGACTTTATTTTCAAATACCCTAAAACGGTTGTCCGCCTGCTTAGTGAGAACCCACGTTTCGCACCCGTACAGAACCACCGGCAGTATTATTGTCCGGTATACTCTTATTTTAACGTTTTTAGACAACAGCCTCGACTTAAGTAAATTACTCACGGCGTAGAAGCAAGGATTACCCGAATGGAGTCTCTTATTTATTTCGACATTAATCTCGTTTCTATCATTTATGGTCGTACCCAGATACCTGAATTCGCTAAACTTGTCAAAAGTAAAATTCCCAACTCTGAGATCTTCCTCCCCTCTGCAGATGCCTAGCTTATCCACAATCATGTACTTTGTTTTTGATTCACTCACTTCTAACCCTGTATACTCCACCGCTTTTATGAGGATTTCCGCGTTTCTTGCTACCGTTTCCCTACAATCCCCCAGTATATCCAAATCATCTGCGTAGCCTAGTATCTGCGTTGTTCCATTAAGCGTTGCGCCCAGCTGGCTAACCTGCATTCTTCTAACGGCATACTCTAACGTTAAGTTGAACAGCACCATAGAGAGCCCATCCCCTTGTTTTAAACCATCGCGTATCAAGAAGGGTTCTGATACATTACCGCCTACTCGAACCTTCCCCGTGCTTCCGTTCAGACATATTTGAATTAATCTCACGAGTTTTTTTGGTACCCCGAGAAGTACTAGAATTTGATACATTTTGCTTCGCTTAATAGAGTCGTACGCTTTTTTAAAATCTATAAATAGTTGGTGTATGGTTTCACAAAATTCCCACTTTTTCTCTAACAACTGTCTTATGGTAAACATTTGATCGCTCGTCGATCTGTTGCGCCGAAATCCGCACTGATAATCTCCTACTATATCTTCCGCGAATGGAGTGAGTCTAGCTTGTATTACGTTTTACAGAACTTTGTAGCACGTTGCTAAAAGTGAAATACCCCTATAGTTATTGCAGTCTGTCTTATCCCCCTTTTTAAAAATCGGTATAATGATAGATTCCTTCCAATTTTCGGGTATTGTTTCATTTTTCCAGATGGCACATACTAGTTTATAGATTTTGAAAGTGAGCTCGACGCCCCCATATTTGAGTAACTCAGCTGGTATAGAGTCATTTCCCGCGGCTTTGTTTTTTTTTTTAGTTTTTTAATCGCGACCTCTACTTCTTGGTAGCTCGGTTCCTCCTCGTGGGGTTCAGCAGTGTGAATTTCGTCCCCTAATTCTTCGCTATTTTCGTGCACGTTTAATAATTTATCGAAATAATTTTTCCACAGCGACAGTAATTCGTTGTCATTTGTTACGAGGTTCCCGTTTTCGTCCTTCATCAATTGCGCTCTACTCCTAAAACCCTTTCTGATGGCGTTAATCCCTCTGTACATTTCGCGGGGGTTATTTTCCTTACTGTTAGTTTCTATTCTCCTAATAAGATTCTTTTGATACTCCCGCTTCTTATTTCTGTAGATCGCGCTCGTCTGTTTCCTTACGTTAGAATACTCTTTTACGGTCCTATCGCTTCTATTTTGTAAGCTATCTAATTTAGCCCTTTTGCGCCTTTCTTTTTACCCAGTACTTTGTTCGTGGCCTCTTTTACCGTTTTTTCGATGTCCCCCCATAAGCTATTCGGTTCGTCATTTCCCTCCGGCGATGTATTTGTTTCTTCAAGTGCCTGAAACCTGTTATTAATTTCTATCTGGTACCTAATTCGCTCTGTTCTATCTCGTAGCTTCTCAATATCGAAGCTTTCTACCTTGTTTGCTCGCTTACTATTTTGATTCGCTACTAGTCTAGCTCTTAATTTGGCTACTACTAGGAAGTGGTCCGAGTCGCTATCTGCCCCTCTGTAAGCCCTTACGTCAAGAACATTAGTATGACATCTTTTTTCAATGAGGAAATGATCAATTTGGTTCTGTGTGGCCCCGTCCGGCGATGTCCACGTTGCCTTGTGTATGTTCTTGTGCTTAAAACACGTAGTTTTGATTATAAGATCTTTTGCCGCCGCGAAATTTATGACCCTAATACCGTTATCATTGCTGGCTTCGTGCAGGCTTTCCTTCCCTATAGTAGGCCTAAACATTTCCTCCCTACCTATTTTAGCATTGAAATCGCCTAATACTATTCTTGTATCGTAAGACGCGAACTGGTCGATTACCTGCTCTAAAGTTTCGTAATAGAGATCCTTAGCTTCTTCTTTGTCCTCCGTAGGACAGTGTACATTAATAAATACATATCTATACCATTCACCTTCGATAATGATGTACGAGAGCCTATCATTGACGGATTTGAAACTTTTAACCGAATGTATGATGCTTTTGCTTACGAGAAATCCGGTGCCTAGAGATCCCCCACTCCCGGCCCCATACAGGTACGTGAAGTTACCCGATGCTAGTACTCCGCCATCTGGCCACCGCGATTCCTGTATTGCTACCAAATCTAGATTGTACCTATCAGCTTCCTTTACGAGTTCTTTAAACGCACCTGCTCTGTATAGACTGCGAACATTCCAAGTTCCGACCCTTAAGTCCCTTTTGGTTCGGATTTGATTTTTTTGAGCCATGATATTATGTTAAACCCGCGCGCTTCGGATCCTGTTCCGATCGCAGGTGAGTCCACCGTTCTAGAGGTGATAACCCCCATACCTCTAGAACTAAGTATCAGAGCTTTCCGACTTTGACGAGGACAGTATCAACTCGTCGTCAGACACACTACGGTTTCATTCTCGCATCCTAACGCCCCCTGCAAGGCAGCGCGCCTTCGCTGGCATCGTTACCGCGTAAGACCAGGTGACGAATCATTCTACACATCCCCTTTCGGGGCAGTTGTCATCGCTCCCGCATCCTCCTCGGCAGCAGGATTTTTGCCCATTTTTGTAATGTGTGATGAAAGAGATACATTGAGAGATAAGAGATAATGTGAAGTGTTTTTGTTGTTGTGGTGCTTGCGTAGTGTTTCTAGATGAATGCGTTCGACTGTGTGGGCTCATCACACCCACGTCTGTTCCTATCGGCTGTCCGCGGCTGCTTATTCAATTTATTCGCAGCTAATCTCTTTCTCAGGGGCTGTTCCTCTATCCGCAACCTAAGGACGCGCTGTGTAGTGGTGATAGGCACCCACCCGTCCGATCTCGACGACAACGCCCTAGACCCGCTTAGGGTAGCGGTATTGTAACAGGTAAATTCATTGATTGCAAAAGAAAAAGATAAGCGCTTTAAAGAACGCGATAATGCTAAAACCTCGTTAGAATCTAGAAACATAAAGTTGCATTGAGATTACAAATTAAATACTCAAACTCGATTTGAATATTTTCTGGACTTCTTTAAATCTGAATTACGCTCTCTTAATTTGTTGCACGTTATAGACGAAAAAGAGAGCTCGGGTTCGAATGTGGACGAAAGTGTTTTAAAACAGCAAAAATATGATGTTCGCGAAAGACTAATAGGACGATTAGAAATTAATTATTATTCGAAAGTTTGTGATATTCAGGAACCGAAAGAAATATTGGAAAAGCTTAAAACTTTAAAATTAAGCGAAGCCAATTTAACTACTATGAAATTACGAGAACAATTGTATAGCATTAAATATAATCCGAGTAAAGAAAGGATCTCTGCCTTCTGGAATCGATTCGAAGACATAGTTAGAATGTATAATGGTTTGCCGGGCGTAAAATCCTTCATCGATGACGAAGTCAGAGATTCGTTTTATAATGCTATTTCGAAAGCCTTACCGGATATTAAGAATCTGAATTTCTTAAATATGCACCAACAGAACAAACCTTTATTTTACGAAAGTCTTAAAAATTACATAATACAGAACGAAAGCGAGACTGGAACCACGCAAGCATCTGGAAGTGCGATGACAGCAGCCACCAAATGCTTTAACTGTGACGAGTATGGACATTTGGGACGCGATTGCCCAAGTCAGGGCACGAACCTTAAGATGTCCTACGAATGCATACAATTCATGACGCATAGAGCTACACAGTGTCTAATTCGGATGTCCAAGTCGAAAGAGAAAAGGTATGGAAATAAAAATTATAATAATCGAGGTAGTCGTGGTAATAGAAGGGTAGAGGCGGTAATAATTATCGCGGTGGTACAAAAAGTCCGAATGAAAGTCAGAACGATTCGAATGCTAAAAGAGGTCGATTCAACAATAAAAGAGGAAGGGGAAATCAAAATCGAAATTATCGAGGAGGAAAACAACAGAACGGCAATAATAAATAAGACAAAGATCAACAGCATAACAAAGGTGTCTTAAATATCAATGGTGAGTAGTTTGACATAAATACAGATAATGAAATCAAGTCAGTTTGCAATATCGGAAGAACAAACGTTACATGCGAGAAAGGAAAAGTATTAGCAAAATTTTGAGCGGTGCAACTGAGCATCTTACAAATTCACGCATTATTTTTAAAACCTTTGACGAAAGAAGAAAGAGTCGGCGATATTGTATGTAGAACGAACAAAAACAAACTGTTAAATTTAAATTATGTTATATGGGCCGAAAATTTATCCGAAAATCTGATTTCATTACGAAAATTTGTTGATCAAGGCTTGAGTGTTTATTTAAACAATCAACGTATTGACATTTATGACTCGAAATCGAACGAATCTTTATTGACTGGTATATATGAAAGACCTTTTTGGATAATAGAGTTCGAAGTAAATAACTCAGGATATTCTAAATGTAAATCCAATGATGTTAGAGCATACGTAGTAACACGAAGCGTGGCAAGGAAAAGGAGAAATAGTGTAGAAATTGAAAGTATGAATGAGGAAACGGAAGAATTAGTTGAAAGGGAAAATGAAACTGAAAACGAAAGAGAGAATGAATTCGAAAAAGAAAAAGAGAAAGAAATTGTTAATTCAAACTTAGGAAACTGTTCGGATTTTGATGTCACAGTAAGAGACAGAAAAGACTGCAGCATAGAATTCGAAAGTACTAAGAGACAAATTAGTAACAAAGCTATGATGTGGCACACACGAATGGGACACGCGTCGCTTGAATATCTAAAGAAATTACAGACTAAACGTCCCGAAATTAAAGATTTGAAAGAATGCAAGTTCGACGAAAGCATTAGAAACTGTGAAGTTTGTTTTGTTTAATTTTAAAATTAAATAGACTACACTTTCGAACTACACGTACTAGTGCGAAAGAAGCTTTACAGATAATTCATTCTGATGTTATGGGAAAGATAAGTCCGTCTTCTCATTCTAAAGGGTATAAATACATATCTGTATTTATTGATGATAGTTCGAGACTCGTCATGACTTATGCCATGAAAACAAAAGATGAAACGGGTTATTGTTTCGAATCTTTTGTAAAGAGCGCTCGAAACCTCTTGGTAAGGGACGCAAAGGTATGTTACCTGCGAACAGATCAAGGCACTGAATATACCGGGGGTTACACGGTTGAAGTTTTGAAGAAACTAGGAGCCGAACATCAATTGTCTTGTCCGGATACTCCTCAACACAACGGTACGTCGGAAAGATTGAATCAAACGATACAACGTAAGATTCGAATGCTAATGTATGACTCGAAACTACCTGAAAACATGTGGGATTTAGCTCTGAGTGCGGCAATCTATGCGTATAATTGGACACCGCATGTATCGAACGATATGATTTTTCCGTTGGAAAAATTCAATCCGCAAATCAAATTTGACCTGACACAGATCAAACGATTTGGCTGTCTGGCATATATGAAAGTACAGCGAAAGGCAGGTTCGAAATTTTGATCCCTAGGTTTAAGAACGATTCTAGTTGGATACAAAGACACTGGTTATTTATTGCTGAAACCGGAAAATGGAAAGCTATACAAAAGTCGCGACGTTAGATTCAACGAAAGATTTGTTTTTGGAGACAAATGCAAGAAAGATGAAATAAATAACTGGCCCAATGTCAATGTAGAAATAAATGCAAGTAATTGGTTCGATGAATTTGAGCCCGAAAGTCAATCGAGTGAAGATAAGATGCACGAAACTTCGAATGAAGGAACGGAAGGAGTTGGAAAACGTAAAAGGGGACGACCGAAAAAGTCGATTGTTAAAAAGGAACAATCTTCAGCAGATGAACAAATTCAAGCTTTGATTGCAAAAATTAAAGGTGATCCTGCATCCTATGCTGAAGCCCTAGCTAAGAAAGACAAAAACAAATGGGTAGAGGCACTCAACGAGGAATAGAATTGAATGTATAAAAACAATGTTTCGAGTCTGGTGGACAAACCAAAAGCGAAAGACAAAGAACGAAAGCCAAACATTCGTGAAAAGTTCAAGGCTCGGCTTGTGATTAGAGGATTTAAAGATTAGAATGTTTATGATTTGCAAGAAACCTATGCACCTGTTTCACGATTACCTCTAATCCGAGCAGTGCTCGCAATCACAAATAAATATAATCTGAAAGTACGTCAAATGGACGTGAAAACTGCCTTTCTGAATGGCACACTAAATGAAGACATATATATATGGAAATTTCGGAAGGAGTTCAATGTTCGAATGAAACAAGATTGAGTAAAGTCTGCAAGTTAGAAAGAACGTTGTACGGTCTGAAAGTAAGTCCAAAGCGATGGAACTAAAGATTTACGGCAGCTGCTTTGAAAATTGGTCTACAGTCCCACGAAAACGAACCATGCTTATTTACATGGCAACAGGAAGATACATTTTTGATGTTGATTCTATACGTGGATGACATATTGTTATCAAGTAACGACGTAGGAAAACTCAACGAGATTAATCGAAAGCTGATGAAAGAATTCGAGATGACTGACTTAGGAGAACCAAAAATCTTTCTAGGTCTGGAAATAACACGAAATCGAAAAACGAAAGAATTGAAACTAACTCTAACTGAATACATTGATCGTATACTTCGAAAGTTTAGTTTTGATAAATTGCATGCAAAGTGAACGTCAATGATTACAAATCAGATAGCATATCGCGAACGAAAGTATAGAGAAGAAAATGAACATTTGAACGAATTTATCGAAGGAAGTAATATTGGAGATATTTCATATCGAGAAGCTGTAGGAACGTTTCTATATTTAGCAAATGCCAGTCGACCGGATATTTGTTATACGGTAAATGTACTGTGCAGGCATCAAAAAAATCCGACAGAAAATGAATGGAACATGATTAAACGAGTATTTTGTTATTTGAAAGGAACTCGAACACTAGGATTAAATTATTTGAGAAGATGGAACAACTTACAAGCTTATTCTGATGCAAGTTTTACCGACTGCAAGGAGTCTCGCACGACTAGTGGTTTCGTCATTAGACTGTATGGCGATTCAGTTACATGGCGAACGCGCAAGCAAAATTATGTGGCATTGTCAACTTGTCAAGCTGAGTTCGTCTCGATGAGTGATGCTTGCCAGGATGTCAAAAAGAAGACAATAAGGAAGAGCACAGTCTGTGTAAAAGGAAGCTAATAACTGAGCCCGATCATTATCTTATTAAGACCTCCAATCCCGCAAAATCGATTTATTCAACTCCTCGGTGGATAAATAGTACCGCGAGGTGCAAGAAGGAGGAGTCAGTGTTAATATTAGAAGGAACGGGAGAACTCAAAATTCCTGAAAAGTGTCAACTAAAAATCGAACAAGACACCTATTACGAAGGCGTAGATCAAGAAGAAGAAAGTAACGAGTACTTTATGCCAAATGTACGATTGTCAGTGGCTAACACAATATGGGCCGAGAAGACCGCAGGGCAGGTAAACGCCATGGGGCGCATCGCAGGGCAAGGGCCGCACGCGTTAGTATACACAGCATTAACTGTAGTCATAGCAGTAGTGGGTACAGTTGTGTGTGTGACTACATTCGTGGCGATACGCCGGATGAATGAACTGGGCTATATAAAAGAGGTTGAAGCGATATATGTGCCGATGAAGCCGTTGGACACAACGATAAGGTGTGAGTTCAATGGACCTGGGCAAGCGTTGAGAGTTGTGATGCGAAAACAGAGATATAAGTAAAGCAAGATAAAGAGAATGGAATTATGAGTCGGGGGGTAGAGAGAGAGAGAGAGAGAGAGAGAGGAATCATATGAGAAGAAGCAACAACCAGGGACTACCTGCAAGAACGAAGAGAGACGCTTGAACAAACAAAAAAATCCCGTAACAAAATGAAAAAATCTTGCTAAAGTACATCATTTTGATAAGTAAATGTTCAAGTACAAGTCCAAAACAAACTGTAAGAGAGAACTGAACGCAAGTGAATGAATTTACAAATATAATTAAGCAATAAGATATTTTAATAATAAGAGCAAAAAAAAGAGAGAAAATGTAAGAATTTGGTACAGAAACAGCTAAACGAAGCCGACAACTGTACTTCGTAAATAAAAAAAATTGTATAACTAGAATCATATAATCCGATTATTCTATTAATTGATAAATGTCGTGTAAACAAAAGGAACAAATGAATAAAAACGGGCTAGTATAACCGCCCACAAAAGAAAAAGGGGTATGAGCACTTAATTGGACGTGAGAGTAACAAACACGGGATAAATAATTACAAGAAAATCGTACATAGAAAGGGGTATATCGACGAGGGCGTCTATGACTTTGGGCCGTGGACGTGTCACGTGTGTACACATGTCACGGGTTTCTAATTACTATAAGAAGACGAGTAGAAGAGTGCAATGCGGTAGCTGCCGTGGCGCGACGACAGCACTTCTGCCTTGCAAGCTAGAGGATCTCGGTTCAAGCCCGGGGTCCGTTACTTTTCGTTGCACTCTTTACTCGTAACAGAATATACTCTTCATGCAATATACGGATGGACAATTCACCTACTGGGAACACTATTTAGTTCCGTTACGCTCTTACTAGTAGTGATGAGGGAAAATAATGAGCAGCAGGAAACACTGAATAAAAAAGAAGACAGGAAAAAATAAGAAATACATTTACAAGAAATACTTGTCACAAATCCTCTAAAAGTAACAACAATGATACCTCCACCGATACCAATTCATCCACTGAATGCACCTACCTACTCACACAAAACAATATCCAATAGCAAACCTCAAGCCAAAACCTCAATCTAATTGTTTATTTTAAATCAAATGTAAAAATAAAATACAAACCCAATAATGTTGTTCTACGAAATAAAATATTTAATCTATTAATTTAATAAAAGATACAAGGTATTAGTAGCGATCAGTCAGCCAGTCGATATAATTCACTCAAACTGGACTTTGCTACGACGCTCCGGGTTGTCAACAGAGCTACCAGGTTTAAGTCTTAATTCGATCTTGTATATTTATAACTTTACATGAATAAATCGCAAGTTCTACGTCCAATCATAAGAGTTATACATTTCAATATTCTGCACACGACTGTCATAGCAGCAGCAGCAGTAATCCTGACTCAACATCAAGGACTAAAGTAAGTTAAAGACATTATATACATATACATATATAAGAGGTCGAAATAAGGACTTAACACACTAATATGTTTGTTGGAGATCATAGTTTAGCTTAGAAAACATTCTAATAAGCCAAAAATACTTACCAACAGTAATAAGCAATTTTTTTTGTATAATGGAAAATCCGAACACCAATATAGAAGTAAAAAGTGTCACGGGCGCCAAAGCTTTGTCTGCTTCTCAAACTCGCATTCGTGGCCCTACCTCGCCACTTAATGAGAGAAGTTTGCATACAAATTTCTAGCCCGATTGATTTAAGTCTCTTAGAGATAATCGTATAACACCAAAAGTTTTATTTAAAAAACACGCAGAAATCAAACAAATTCTACCCGCATTTTTAAATAACCTAATGGATCGGGATAACAAAAAAATTAGTTTTTTAGTTTGTGCGAGAGGAGACTCCTCCCAAAATTTCAGCCCAATCGGTCGAAAATTGTGTGAGATATCGCATTTCACATTTTTCGGCACAAAACTATAAGGCACTTCCGTGTCGCGGTCGTGCCTAAAAACACATTTTTATCAAATCCACCCTTGGTATTGGGACCTGACATCGGGGAGGAGTCCATAGATATAGCTAACCAAGATGGCGTCATCATCCCAGCGATTAACACGGAGTTAATTGGAGTAGACTTAGTTATCCGACAAAAAAATACTTTCTGTGCCAAGTATTTGCGATTAAATTTTTTCGAAACTCTTTTTACGGGCCGAGTACCTAAGAACGAGGATGTTAACGACTTTGAGTAAGATGAATATTGTTTAAGTGTTGCAAAATAGGGCTGTCACAAAATAGTGGTGTATGTTCGTAATTGTATAAGAAAAAGGCAAGTTGGGAACATTGGCTTTGAATATTTGGACCATCTAAAAAAAACCAGTAAAGTATTTAAATAAGGAAAATCTATAACACTCTTAAACCACTCTAAACCTGTTTAACGGGTGCTGCCCCTACTATGCATCACACCACAGTAAGCGCACAGCGTTACTGCTATAACGTTTGCTCGTTCTCCCCATCGCCGTGCGCTGCAGCGGGCGTTCTGCCGTTAAGTATCGTAGTGCAATTTGCAAGTAAAGAGTAAGATAAGGCGGCTTACGGTAATAGCGGGCTATGCCCTGTAACTATATCCTCCTGCGATCGTACCGGCCTAGCTAACTTACTATTAAGCTAATTTTAAAACGTGAATTTAACTCCTATCATCTTTATTTTCAATGTGTTTCAACATAACTAAAAATTGTAAAGCTTAATCTAAGAGAGAAAACATAAAAAATTGATGTACAAACCACAATAAACGCAGATTTTTTATATGACTTAAAACCTATGATATAAAACAATAATAACTCACCTTGATACTAGGGCCACCAGTATCGTTACTGAAATAAAACTGGTGGGTATCATTAGCTAGAATATCAAGCCATCCCACTTTACTCTTTAGCTTTGGCCTTTCAGCATTTCCAATAGCGTACCTACAATTAAAAGTTTTCAAAACTAAATTAATAAATTAAGAAAATTGAAGTAATTATAACACATTATTCGTATTTGAGAATTCTCGGCGCTACTGCGAATTGAGATGTTTTCATCATCGCTTGTGCAATACTTATATTATTAAAATTCTAACTTATCTAAACCAACAACTTTTATGAATTTCTACTACTTTTATTTTATTTAAGAAGACGCTTCAAAGTGTATCAGTATTATAACTTTAAAATAAAATTGCTACCGATTCTTTGGCACGTAGCTTTGTTCAAAATTACGTATTGCTTTAATATCAAAATTGTTTTTACTCCTTAATAATTACATAAATTAAGAGAGAGAGAGAGAGAGAGAGAGAGAGAGAGAATCAACGAAGTGATTTTTGGAACACGTCTGAAGGGTGACTCTGCAACAGCAGAAGAGGAGGAAAAAAGCGGAACAGCGGAATGGTATACTCCCAAACAAGAAAGGAACACCGATAGTAAATCTACAGGGAGAAATAAAAAGGAGGGTAGAAAGGGAAGGGAAAAAGGACAAAACCACAACTAAATAAGAAATCACAAAGTGTAATTAACCTAATAGGAGGAGGACTGATTCTAAAAAGGAAAAGGATAGAAGCAGAAGAAACAGAAGAATTAATTGAAATATTTAAAGGTGAGGACACACCGGAAATAAAACAAAAAAAAAAGAAAGAGGAGGAAGAAGAGGAAAAACGCAAAGAAGAAGAAAAGAAACAGATTTTTAATAAAAGCAAGCTAATTGCAAGAACACTACCAAGCACACCAGGCATAAGTAAAGCGGCCAAAGAGGGAGAAGAGAATTTGGAAAAAGAAGACAATAAGGAAGAGGAGAGAACTGAAAAGATAGAAGAAGAGCAAGATATGGAAAAGACACTGAAAGAGATCCTTGAGAAAATGAACAAGGACGGTGAAGCAAGAGAAAGAGCAACAGAAGAGGCCAAACAAAGAGAAGAAAGATGGGAAAACAGACTTGAAGAAATTAATAAAAAGCTGAGGAAAGGGAAAAAAGGTTTGAGGAAATAATCCTAAGGATGGAAAGAGAAAGGATAAGGAGATAAGGAAGATAGCAGAAGAAATAAAGAAAAACAAGGAGGAGAAGGAGGAAGCCAGGAAAAAGATAAAAGAGGAATTAGAGCAGCTGAAGGCAAAGCAAGAACAAGCCGGAGCAGGAGGAATAGAAACCACAGAAGAATGGATAAAGAAAACTAGCGCGCCACGCGCGGCCTTACGGCCGCGTTGGCTTGATGCCTTGCGTTTTTTTTTCAATATTGTTGTCAAAGTTTAGATTGGTATTGTTCTGGCGGTCATCAACACTATCATCAAAACTACTGGAAAATTAGTAACTTATTTGTATTTGTATCAATTATTTATTTTTGTTTGTAGATATTCTTAAAATATATCTTATTTTAATTTTATTCTATTGTAATTTCAGATAAATACTTTTGTATCGCAGTTTTCAAGAGGAAGTAAACAAAAGGATGATATTTCGTTTGTAGGATTTCAATTAGAATATTAGAAAATTGATTGTTTAGGTATTTAGCATAGTTTAGAGGGATGTAGTAAGCTACTTAGAGCTTTTCTTCAATCTAAGCAATTTTCTTTATTGAGTTTAGGTTTTTCTAGTTCAGTATATACACTTGAATTTTGAAAGTGAATTGTACTGATTCAGCTTAAAAGATTTAATTAATATAGCGTACGTCGTTATATGATGCCAAGTTACACGGAATGTATTCGGCGATTACGTATTTCCTAAATTATGAATTTTTTATAATTTAATTAAAAAAGTGGTTTAATTTTGTATATATGTATGAGATAAAGGCCAAAAATATAACTTTCAGCTTTTAATAATATAGGAAAATTGCTGAAAATAATTAGGTTGGATTGCATGTTGCGCCGAAGTTATTATTGAATTTATGTATCAAATAATCGCTTTTAGGGTTGTGTATGTCAAAAAGTGTTAAAAAAATGTTTGCCACGGTAAAAAGTTGTGTTTTAAACATGTCTACAACTTTTATATTTAACATTTTCATGTAAATCCGTAATGTTTTATGGCAAATAATTGTTTTTTTAGCTGTAAAAAATCGATTTTGGGCTGTTAATTCGAGTTATAAGTATTTTCATGATTTGATGTCAATAGAAAAAAGTTGTATTTTTCAAGGATCTACAACTTTTCCCTTTAACTTTTTTTTGTAGAATGCTTGGATTTAATGTTACAGCCCAAAAACCGTTTTTAGCGTTTTTTGAAGGTGGCCGCATTTTGTATATATGTTAGGAATCAGGCCCAAAATAGGACCGTCAGCATACGATTATGAGACGAGTTCCCAAAAAAATTTTGAGCCCGATTGACTAAAGCCTCTCAGAGATAATCGCATCACAGGTAAATTTTTATTAAAAAAACGCTTAAAAATCGAACAAATTGTGCCCGCATTTCAAAACGACGTAGAGGATCGGGATAAAAAAAATAGTTTTTTAGCTTTTGCAGAAGGAGACTTCTCCTAAAATTTCAGCCCGATCGGTCGAAAATTGCGTGAGATATCGCATCTCACACATTTTTCGCACACGAAACTATAAGGCACTTGTCGCGGTCGTGCCTAATAAAAGATATAGAAGAGGATGTACAGTCAAAGCGATGAAAGAGCAGGAAGGAGTAAAAGATGAAAACAACAACGATCATTCAGAAAACAAGGTAGGGATAGAAGAAGAGAGAAGATGGAAGCAAATGGTCTGGATATCGGAAAAAGATGATTTTAATTTAATTTAGATTTAATTGTTTTTTTTATTGTTGTACATTATGTTGTACATATACAATTATAGTATATTATAAAAAGAATAAAAATGTTGTGTAAAGGTGCTAGTGCGCGTGAAGAGTGTGAAATGGAATGAAGTGAAATGAGATGAATGAGAATGTGTGTATGTTTGTGTGATGTTTATGTGTTTTCCAGATTGAAGAATTAATTTTTAGCTGCTTGTTTAAAGTGTAATATGGATAGTGTGTTGCGAAGATGAGATGGAAGGCTATTCGAGAGGTAGGAGGCGCTGATGAAAAATGAATTCTTCAGCGTCTCCGTCTTGAAGGACGGGATGTCCAGTGGAGTCACCTTATCCCTCACAGGCCTGAGCGCGACGTGGAAATCAAAATAGGCTAATAGATAAGTAGGTATTGAGGTGTTGAACATTTTTCTTAGAAAACAGGCCATGAAGTATTTCCTACGTCCGGCGGTGTTAAGCCATTGCAGCTTACGCCTGTAAGGGGAGATGTGCTCGTCCCTCCTCACACCGTAGATATAACGGATCCCCATATTGACAAGCCTCTGCAGTTTTAAGTCAAGTTCCTGAGTCAGGTCGCAGTAAGCAAGTGAGCAATAGTCAATGAGGGGAAACAGGAGTGCTTGCACTAAATGTTGGCGCAATCTAAGGCTAGTGCTTTTCCGAAAAAAATAGAGACGGTACATTAAAGAGTGAGCACGTTTACAGATGTGTGTTACGTGCTCTTTCCACGTAAGTTTGGAGTCAAGCACCAGCCCCAGGTTACGCACCAATGATTCAGAGTTGACCTGGGTTCCCCCTATATTTATATAGGTGTTAGCAGTAGAAGGTAGAGCGTTTATATAGTAGGGGAAACAAAGAAGAGAAAGAGAAGGTGATGGAGAATAAGAGAAAACTAGAAGAAGGAGTATACATAGACCACGACTCAACATGGCAAGAAAGAAGAAACAAAGAAATCGTGATAAAGAAAAGCAGAGATGTGGTAAAAAAAGGAGAAAAGACAAAGATAGGATATAATAAATTTAAGATAGGAAACATAGAATGATTCTGGAACGAGAGAAACGAACAATGGTTTCGAAAAGAAAATGGAAAAACAGACAGGGAAGAAGAAAGGTAGAAGGAATAAGAGAGGGAAGGAGACAGAAATAAAGGTAATCTGGTGAAACATAGCAGGGATAGGGAAAATGAAAGAAAAAGACTGGGAATACGTCAAGGAATTCGTCATTATAGGATTAACAGAAACATGGGTAGAGGAGAAAAACAGCAAAATATGGGAAAACAGACTAAAATGATATGAAATCAGGACGAAAGCGGCAAAGAGGTCTCACCAAAAAGGGAGAGCAAGAGGAGGGGTAGTAATGACAATAAAAAACACAAACAAGGATACAGAGATAAGCTGGGGAGAAGAACCTACGAATGAGATGATAATAGCAAAAATCGGAAAAGGAAAGGAAAAAGTGAGAGTGGGAGTAGTATATATGAGAGAGGAAAAATTGGGAGGAGATAGAAAAGATATGCGAGGAAGAAAAAGAAGGAAAGATGATAATAGGAGGTGCGACGCTGTGCCTCCCAACACAGGTGCGCAACACCTAGAGCCTCGCATGCACTAGGATTTTTCTAAACGTAGGATTTGACCGCGATCATCACGTTTGGGAGAACGCTAGGGAGAGGGGAAAATGATTACACACAATGGTTAAGTTTTATTGCACATGTATTTCGCCCAGCCCTTCCCTACAATACGGTGGCTGTAGTGCCTCCCGCGCACAGTTTAGCCACGCAGGGCTTACACTGGGACGCTTAAACACGAGTCACGCTCGTGCAGCAGACGGCGGGCCACAGGCCCAGGTCCAGTCCGCTGACGGCTGACTCTCTCTCTCTCTCTCTTTCTCTCTCGCGCGCGGGCTATGCCTCCCGCTTGTGGCAAGCCCGACCTGCTGCAGCCGCGCAGCTATAGGGTTTTCTCTTGCGCTGTCTCTATCTCACGCACACGCGTTTCCTCGCACTGTTCTCTCTCTCTCTCTCTCTCTCTCTCTCTCTCTCTCTCTCTCTCTCTCGCGTGCGCTGGCCAGACGCCTCGCGCAGAAGACGTCTTGGTGTGCGCCCGCACTGTACACCAACACCCTGGTCTCTCGAGTTCTCTCTCTCTCTCTAGTGTGCCCGCACCACACTCGTCTCACTCTCGGATCTCTCTCTCTCTCTCTCTCTCTCTATCTCTTTCTCTCTCTCTCTCTCTCTCTCTCTCTAATACTTTCTTACTCGCTCTCTCCCTGGTGGACGTCCGTCGGTGCTCCCGCCGGCGCCTCCCTGACTCTCGTGGACCTGGTGACGGCTAGCTTCCTCGGCTCTCCCACGCCAAGGCTGCTGGTTGCTCTGGTCCTCCGGACAATGATGGCGGACTGGCTAGCTTCCTTCCTCTCGTGCGGATGGTTGCTGGCTCGTCCGGGTGTCGGCACTTGCTCGTGCCAACGCGCTGCACCTATGACTCTCTCACACTCTCACACACTCGCACAACCTCGGGAGACTCTCCCGATTCTCCTCGCAACAGAGGAGGCCACGTATCTCTCTCGCACGTCGACGTACTCCGTCGACAGTCGTGAGAGAACTCTCCGATTTCTCGCTCGTTCTCGCGCTCACTCTCCACTCGCGCTCGTCGGGCCCGCGCATCTTCCTCGCGCCTGATTGGCTGGCAGTCCGCGCGGATAGCGAGTCGCACATCGGCGCCCACTGATTGGCTCGCGCCAACGATGCTCACTCTCGCGCTAACGTGGACGGTTAGCCGGCCCGTTCCTCGAACTCTAGGTCAGGCTGGCACCGACAACAACAATCCAACTCGCTTGTTTCTTCCGCGCACTCAGAGCTTGGCCGCATCGAACGAGATTTCTCGTATCGACGCGGCTGCGACGTTTGCAACGTCGCAGAGGAGACTTCAACGTAAGAACAGCCGAAAAATGAGGAAGAAACCTCACAACAGAAGACAAAGAGGAAAACAGGAAATCGAAAGATACATAAACGATGAAGGAAAATACATGATCGAGAAACTAGAGGAAATAGGAATGCATATAATAAACGGAGATATAGAAGGAGATTGGGAGGGAGAATGGACATATCTAGGAGGAAATGGTTGCTCTACGATAGACTACATAATAACAAACGAGGAAGTTAGAGAAACGATAGAAAGAATGCTGATAGGAAAATGGAAATCGGATCATTTTCCGGTAGAACTGAGAATGAAAATGATGAAAAAGATAGAAACGGAGGAAGAATAACTCATAACGGACTGGACAGAAAAAGGAATAGAAGAATATAGAGATTGGCTAGGGAAAGCTTGGGCGCCGAAGGATCGGAGGGAATTGAAAGAAATAGTCAAAAACGCGGTAACGAAAAGAAAAAAGAAAAGTAAAAGGATAGGCGAAGGATAGTGGGATAAGGAATGCAACGCAGCAAAAACCAAAGTAAAAGAAGCACTAAGGAATTGGAGAGAGGGGAGAGAAGACAAAACAGAATTCCTAATAGAACGCAGCAAATATAGACAATTAATAGAGAAAAAGAAGAAAGAGGAGGGAGAAAAGATGATATAAGAACTACAGAATGAAAAAAAAGGTCAAGGCTTCTGGGAAGTGGTATATAAAAAAAGAAGGAAAGGTAGGCAAACACTCAGCTAAAAGATTACAGAAAAGGAATGGGAAGAGTACTTCAAGAATTACTGGACGGAAAAAATATAGAAGAAAGAGAGAAAGACAGAGAGGAAGATATGGAAAGAACAGGAGAACAAGGAAATAAAGAAAGAGAGAACCAAAAGGAGGAAAGAGAGCAAGAAGAAGAGATCACACATGAGGAGATCAAGGAGGCAATCAGGAAACTGAAAAAGAAGAAGGCAGCAGGAGAAGACGAGATACAGAATGAGACATGGATATTAGGAGGGGACAGAGCTGTGGACTTCCTATACAACATTCTAAATAGTATATGGAGGGGGAACGGCTTTCCAGAGGAATGGAACACGGGACTAATCGCGCCGATATATAAAAAAGGTGATACAGATGAAGCAGGAAACTATAGGGGGATAACGCTGATGGATACGGGATATAAAATATATGCAAATATAATTGAAAAAAAACTGAGAGCTGAACTGGAAGAGAAGAAGGTTCTAGATGACACACAGATGGGATTTAGAGAAGGAAGAGTCACAGTAGATGCCATATATATAGTAAAAGCCATAGTAGAGAAAAAAAAGGAAAGGTGTTTTTATTCTTCGCTGATATAAGAGCGGCGTTCGACAAACTAAAAAGAGAGGAGATACGGAAAATTATGGAAAAGAAAAAAGTAAAAGACAAGTACATAAGGAAAATAAAAGAAAGATACACACAGCAGAGTTAGAATTGGTAAAAAAAGGACAGAAAAGTTCAAAACGGAAAAAGGTGTGAGACAAGGGTGCCTACTCAGTCCGGCGCTATTCAACATCGCATTTGCAGATTTAGAACAAGAAATGAAGAAAGTATAGGAAGGAGGACTGATGTTAGGCAACAAGAAAGTATACTCAATAGGATAGGCAGATGACATAGTGTTAATGGCAAATAACGAAGAAGGAATGAGGAAAATGCTGAAAAGATTTAAGAAGTACATAAAAAAGAAAGGACTGGAACTGAACGTAGAAAAGTTGAAGATAATGAGATGCAGAAAAAGGGGAGGCAGGAAGGGAAAGGTAACCTTCGAATGGGATGGGAAAGAAATCGAGGAAGTTAAAAGTTTCACACACCTGGGGTATGAGCTGAAATGTAACAACAAAGAAGAGGAACAGATACATAAAGTAAGAGGGAAGGCAAACGCAGCACTAGGGAAAATATGGAGTATAGGGGAAAAGCTATTCAAAGAAAACTGGCACCTGAGGATGAAGCTCTTCGACTGCCTGGTAAAATCGCTGATACTGTATGGAGCTGAAATCTGGGGGGTGGAAAGAATATAAAGAAATAGAGAGGATTCAAGACAAGTACATGAAATGGGTATTAAAAGCAGATAGGAACACCCAAGACACGTTTTAATGTTAGAAACAAGAAGAGAAGAAATCGCGGTTAAGGAAGGGAAAAGAGTGAGTGAAACGAAAAAAACTGGAGGAGAGACTTGAATGGGCTCTAGAAAGGATACGGGAGCTGGAAATCTGGATGCTAGAAAAGGACAAGGAGGAAAGAAGAGGAAAAGAGAAATGGTGGAAAGAGCTCAAGATGAAGGACGAGGAAATTAGAAAACTGAGAAAAAGAATAGAGAAATTGGAAAGCAAGGAGACAGAAAAGGATACACAAGGAAGGAAGGAAAAGATAACAACAATAGAGGAACGTGAGGAAGAATCAGAAAGAGATAAGAAAGAAAGAAAGAGACACGAAAAGTCGCTGTTCATCAGGAAAGGACTATACTGGAGACAGATAAGAGAGGTAAGAGAGTGGATAAAAAATAAAATAGGAGAGAAAGGGTGGTGGACAGAAAAGGTTAACGAAAATATGCTGAGGATAGATTTTGAAGAGGTTAAAGGCAGAAGGAAATTATGGAAATGGAGATGGGTGGCAAGAGAGGAAAACTTTTATGTTTTAGCTGAGTGGCTAAGCCTAAAGAAAAGGGAGGACAGATTCCACCTGATAAAGATGGCAAGAGAGTTAGAGGAAAAGAGGACGGAAAAAGGTGAGAAACTTAATCCTTTTGTTTTCTAATCTTATCTTAAGATCGGAGAAAAATGGTTCAAATGGAACAGGAAAGAAGGAGGGCTAAAAAAGATCACAGAAGAAGAAGCAGATGAAGAGCCGTTAATAGAGAATTGGAAAGAAGCGATGCTGTGAAAGAGTAGAAAAAGAAAGGAAAAAAATAGAACAAAAAAGAATAAGAACACGCAGGGAGAAGCAGAAGAGAAAGGAACGGAAGAGATAAAGAAGGTGACAAGCGTCAGCAGAAAAGAGGAAAAAGAGGAAAAGACAGAGAAGGAACAGAGAGAAGAAGAGAGGAAGGAAGGTAAAAAAAAGAAGGTAAAAAAAGAAACCCCAGGTAAATGAAGAGAGAAGAGAAGAAGAGAATACACCACACGAACAATTATACTGACACACACACAATAATTACACACACATGAATAAAAGTATACACTACGCAAACAGTCTACACATGAAATCACCACAAAATACACACAAACATTATGAAAATGAAAAGGAGAGAGTAAAAAGTAAATGTAAATAATTAAAATTAAAACATCTCATGTAAAACTTTAAAGTTGAATAAACAGATTTATTATTAATAAAGTACCAACTGTAGACCGGATATCCACAACAAGTTTGAATGCATCAGACATAGAATATCATAACCGGATAACAGCGACTTTAAATGGCTTGTTGATAAATACCACAACATTATTATACAATATGCATTATTTATTGCATCGTCATAATTTTTAACGTCTGATAGATTATTGAAAACGTACTATATTCAAGATTCTTCTTGACAAGTAGTTCAAACGAATTTTTCAATTAGTGGAAGGTATTACAATTTTTTTCTCAAATCTAATAAAGTAATAACCGTAGACCAGATATCCACGACAAATTTGAATGCATCAGACATAGAATATTATAACCGGATATCAGCGACACTATAATAACACTTGTTAATAAATACTGCAACATTATTATAGAATTTGCAATACTTATTGCACTGTCGTAATTTTCAACGTTTAATCAATTATTAAGGACGTATTTTATTTTAGATTTAACCAGATAAGTGGTTTGCAACTAATTTTACAAATAGTAATAGGTATTACAATTTTTTTTACTTGAATTTGATAAAGTACCAACCTTAGACCGGATATCCACGACAAGTTTGAATGCATCAAACATAGAAAAACATAACCGGATAACAGCGATACTATAACACTTCTTAATAAATACATTGTGACATGTTTGCTTCTTGCTTGCTCGTAATTTATTCGGGTGAGCCCTGTCAAGCTTCAGGCTAACGCGCAAGGGGCTCACGTGTCGCAAAAGTCGTCGAGCTGACGACGAGGATCGGCCTCGTGCGACAGGGTGACCATCGAGGTAGAAATCTCTCTCTCTCTCTCTCTCTCTCTCTCCCTCTCGCTTAACCCATCTTCACATTATCATACTATCACAATACACATTTTTGCTGTACTACTATTCCTGCTGTATACAATTTATCGTACAGCATATTGTACGCCAAATAAATCTAATAAATCTAATCTAAATCTCTCTCTCTCTCTCTCTCTCTCTATATATATATATATATATATATATATATATATATATATATATATATATATATATCTTCCTTTCATGCTACTCTCTACCTTTCTATGAGTTGGTTCTAATAGCATTGGTAATCTGTTTTGTAGAGAGAAAGAGAGAGAAATAGCAGTCAGATGATCGCCACTAGTTTCCGTTGGAAAGAATGAAAGAGAGAGAGAGTTGCAGACCACGCCACACTATGCTGTGTAGCTTTGCCACCAGCCTTAATACTTCAATCCCGCCGGTCCACACCATACACTATGTGGAAAAAGCCAGCGTGAGCGAAGAAGAGAGCGAACCGCTGGGAGGGGGAAAACCGCGGCGAGCGGACCTGTTCGCAGTTTACCGATAAGCCGAGCGTGTGTGAGAAAGTCGACTTATAAGTATGCGGGTTATTTAGTCGAAACGAAGTAATGTAATTTCTAGAGTGGAAATTATGTACTGAGTGAAAGAGTAATACTGACTCGTAAGAGTGTGTGTCTGAGCAAAATGTTCTGCCAGAAAACTTGTAAAACAACGATAACTTAACGAAGTATGTAATGCGCATGCGTGCAAAAGCATCATGCCTAAATCCGCCGTGAGAAGGCATACATTAGGTTTTGGAACACAGCCTGGAGCAGACCCCCTGGCAGTGCCGAATATTTGAGTAGTTTTTCTTTATTTGCGACGAAATTTCTTTTTAGAGCACAAGACATCATCCGAACGAGAGGAAGGAAGTATAGCAGAGAATATTTACAGAGGTAAACAGAGTAAAGTATTTGTTTAAAAATTGCATAGCCATACTGCCGGTAGTGAGCTTGCTCTAGTCGCGAAGCCATTGTGTATAACTGTCGAAAGTTTAGTTTTCGCGAAAGCGTGTCGCACGGATAGGTTCGCCGCCGAGTTTTAGCCGACACTTACCTGTGAGTCGCATAATTAGTACAAAAATTAAAAGATTGTGATTTCAGTGCATTAAAATAGTGTGTTTCAATTTGTCTCCTGATTTTATCCACGGCCGAATCTTCTCAGAGATAAGACGTCTCTAATAGTCGGCAACGTGTTAGTTGAGTTCGTCTAAAATAAAATTCATTTAACCTGGCGCCTGTTCAACAAATACGGTTGAGCGACTTTGCTACCAATATTAACGTGTGAATGGCGTAATCTCACGCCGCATTTCCCCGGAAAATTTACAACGTTACACTCGGCTAACTGAGCGTCTCTGCTTTAGCGGACCACGAAGAGTGGCGGGATCCTTTTGTGCTTGGCTGACTGAAATAGAAGTTGGAAGCAGGGATTGCATGCAGAATAAAGATTCTCATCCAATATATATGTGTCCAATCTTCCGGACTTGTTTTGCCCAATACAACCTTTATTCATCAAAATCCACAAACAGAATTTTTTTCAGTTGTCGCTCGGTCCGGGTAATGTATGCTCGCGTGTATATCGTGATTACGAGTTGCCCGCCGAAGTTATGTGCTGCTAATGTCACTGATACTATACGCGATTCTAACTAATCTAGCTACAGCATCTGATCGTACTGTTTGCGCCATGTGCTTTTCACGAAATAGGAGAGAGAGAGAGAGAGAGAGAGAGAGAGAGAGAGAGAGAGAGAGAGAGAGTACTAGGTGCGCTGGGCGCCGACACTTACAGTATACTCGATGTGCCGTGAATCCGTCAAGCTGGTTATGCCCTGTCTCTTCTCGCCCTTACGCTGCCCAGGAGATTCTGCCCGTGGCTGTGCCTTTTTTCTCAATCTGTCTGATGCTCGCCTCGTCGAGAACGGCGGACACTTCTTGCCGCTATCGGAGGAGTGACCAGGCTCGGTTTCGCTGCCTCGCGTTTCGGCTCCCCTCTCCTAGCCCTTCGGGATGTGCTGTTGTCTCTTACATTCGGCGACTTGGCGCCGTTTCGGGTATAGTGTTGACTCCAGTGTCGCACTATACCTTCTCTCTTTATCTCTCTCCCGTTTACCTGCCTCTATGCTATGCTTCGCGGGCGACTCCTATCTCCTCTGCATGCGTCTCGTAGAGCGGGTGTCGTATGGTGTATGTGTGAGCGTAAGCGTCGTTTACGCACTTGTGTGTACTGTGCGCGTGCTGCTTTCGGCGTGTGCGTGTGCACTGTTACAACGCCACCCCTGCTTAAATTCTCAACGTGGTTGAGAACGCGAAGCATTGCCGCGCGTGTCGCTTAGAGTACCTGAAGAATTCGCGCTTGTTTTAGTGCTAAAAAAAGAAAGAACACAAAATGAAATGTTATCGATAAGACTAGTGGGTACTATAGGTTACCTGTTACTCTCTCTTTTAACGTTGCGCTTGGTTTACTACTCGTTAGGGGTAGGGTGTTTATGTGTCTATTGACGAATATGTGTATGAGTGTGGATGTGATTTTATTGTTTTTCGGCTTGTCTGCTTCAGCCTTACATTAATTTATTTATTTATTTTTTTTATCGCTCTTTGGCGTATTTGCGTGTTATGCGCGATTTCGTACAAATGTTGAAAGAAAACAAAAATAATTTCCCGTCAATGCGTATTATAATGAAAATTAAAATCGATCGGTTTTTCTATCAACTGTGTGCAGTATTTTGAACTAAACATCGGTGTGTCGTATTTAACAATATTTTTGCACTCATTCATCCATACTCATACCGCGCACGCTTTGACACGTTTCCTCGTATCGGGAGGTATGAACGCTTAACTAACACTACACTATTCTTGACTTCTTTCTTCTCTTACTGGTCATCTTTTTCTTTGGATTTTTGTAGATGCTTGTCCGTGAAGTCGGTCCAGGCTTTCAGTTTCTCTTCTTCTGAAATGTCTGACATGTCGTGGCCTCTTAATTCGTTGCGGCGGAGGAACTGCGCATATGATCGTGGTAGCCAGTCTCCGTTTTTCAACATTTTGTCAGCTTACGTGGTTTTCACGCGTTGTGTTTTGTTGCTAAAGTATTCTGCCATCGGGTTGAGTATAGTTCGACCAGCGGGCACATGTCCTTGGGCGTGTTCCTGTGTATTTCACGCCGCTGCTGCTGACTACACTGTCTGTCTCAGCTGATCTGATACTCTAGGTAGTTGGAGGATTTGGGTTGGCGAATTGATCGGTGCGTTCCCACTTGAAGTCTTCATCTTGGATTAGCGTGGCCTGACTAGCTTGCATGCTTTCTCGGTGGAGGTGGGTCCCTCGCTTTCAAGGTGGCTTGATTTCTTCGCGCCCCATTTTCACGTTGAACTCGCGTTTAGCCTGCGATTCTCTCTGGATCAGTTATCTTTCCTCCTCTTTTTCTTGCTTTCTTTCTATTTCTCGTTCAGCTTGGATCTGCCGTTCGATCTCGGGCTTCAAGGCTTCATGGGCGTTGAGTATTGCAGTCAGTCTTTCGGCTTCTTCTTGCGCCTTATTCTGTCGGATTAGCTGCTCTCTGTACTTTTGTTGGTATGCCTTGGCTCTGACTAGTAGTTGAGCTTCGTTTTCATCGAGTTTGCGTTGCTTCTTTTTGAGCCGTTGGCGGGCTGCGGCGTCTGCGTACGCACGCCTGTGTCGTTCTCACCTTTGTTCTAGTTGGATTTCGGCTTCTTCTTGACTTTTTTGCCTCTTGGCTTCACTTAGCCGGTTTTTGTTTTCCAGGCTTCGACTGCGCTCTTGCTCTGCGAGGAACTGTCGTTGGTTAGCACGTAGTTCGCGGTACACTCTGCCGCAGTAGGATTTTTCGTCGCGCACTTATCCGTTCGCACTTGATGAGGGCTTTGTTGACACTTCGTCACTGATGCTTGCGCCACTTGCACTGCTGTCCTTGCAGCTTTTTCTGTCAGTCTTCTACTTGCTGGACTTGTTGATCAGCTTGTGCAGCAGCTTCTTCAAGGCATTGGAGTCGATTTCACTGTCACTTGATGATTCGCTCGAGCTGGAGTTGCTCATTTTTCTTGCGTGTGTGTTCTCTTGTTTCGACTGTCGAACTGTGCCGGCGCTTGACTAGTGTTAATACGTGCTGCTGTTCGGCAATGAGTCGGCTGAGTGGAGGGCGGAGGGAAAATTCCTCTGCTCTTTCGCTTTCTTTCTTTGTGTACTGCGGGACTGTCACCTCTCGTCGTTTGCATGTGCTGCCGGATTGAGACGGGGGGTGGGGGCAGGCTTGGAGCTGCGTGTCTCTCCTCGATCGGCGTGTTGTTTACGCGGTCTGCCAGGTCTACGTTTGGGTTTTTTGGCGGACGCGGCGTTGCCGGTTTTCTTAGCGTTCTCCTTGGGCTTTTCTTTCAGTTTTTCTTCGGGCTTCTCTTCGCTCGCGTACTTTTTTAGCTCCTTTGCGTGGCATGAGATGCTTAGGGTTTTTCCATCGATATCTTGAAGTACGTAAACGTTCTCGCCTATTCTTTTGCTAATTACATATAGGTCAACGTACGGCTTTGCTAATTTTGCGCTGATGTATTTTTGTGTGGATGAAAAAGTTTCATTCTTTTTCCAGACTAGCTGACCGATTTCGAAAATATGTTCGCGCTTATTTTTGTTGTAGTGGCTCTCTTGACTACTTTTCTCTTTTTCGATCCGGACTTGCGCGTTGTTGGGTATGTGTTTTAGATTTTTCATTTTCTCAGACCATTCATTCATTTTTTCTATCGTATTTTCGAAGTTTATAGTGGTTATTTCGAGTTTGCTGCTTTTGGGTGTCGTATCCTTGTTCGGATTTTTTTTCGAGTTTAGCCGTTTTGTTTCCGCTTTTTCCAATTTTACTTCGCGCGATAACTGTCGCAGATCTAGTTGTCGCGAATTATCGGGCTCGATTTTCCGGGATTTGGTTCGGATTGCGCTTCTGCAAGCCGTCGCCATAATTTTGGTGGTTGCAGCTCTCGGCCGAAGACTAAAAATGCGGGGGTCATTCCCGTCGTACTGTGTACGTTAGTATTATGAGCGAATTGAAATTGAGGGATGAATTTATCCCACTCTTTATGATTATTCGTTATGTATGCTGAAAT
This sequence comes from Nasonia vitripennis, assembly GCF_009193385.2. NCBI lineage: Eukaryota > Metazoa > Arthropoda > Insecta > Hymenoptera > Pteromalidae > Nasonia > Nasonia vitripennis. The sequence continues at coordinate 346,883 of NW_022279653.1, forward strand.
GCGTGTTTTCAAATCGCGGTTTAATCGTTCTACCGGGTTGCTTTGTGGATGATACGCCGGTGTTTTCTCGCGAAAGATAGAATTTTCTTCTACAAAGATTTTCATTGTTTCGTTAATGAACTCGCGGCTGTTATCCGATACGAATATTTCTCGTGTTCTGAATTGTGCGCATACGATATTTTCTAACACGTTTTTGACGCTTGCTGCGGTTTTCTTTCGGATTGGCACGCAGATTATACATCTGGAAAATAAGTCTTCGAATACTATGAGGTACTCGAAACTTGCTTTGCTTTTAAGGAAATTCCCCATTAAGTCGGCTGCGATAATTTCCCACGGACGATCGACATCTCGTGAACCTACAAGGTCTTTTTTCTTAAAAAGCCACTGTTGTGTACTATGATCGGTTATCACGGTAAAACTACTTCCTTTTATGTACGGTCGGAATTTTTCTATCGCGAATTTTATCGCTAAGCACTGACGTTCGGTCGTGCTGTAATTTAATTCATTTTGCGTAATGCTTTCCTCACGTATGCGATTACTTTCTCCTCGTCATTGATTATTTGTTTAATAACGCTTCCTAAACCCGTATTCGATGTGTCGCAATGCAAAATGAATTCCGCGTCAGAATCCGGTCTGTGCAAAAGAGGTACTTCGCTGAGAGCTTTCTTTATTATTTAAAACGCGTTTTCGTGCTCCTCTTTCCACGCAAACTTGACGTCTTTCCGTGTCAGTTTTGTAAGCGGATCTGCTATTGATGCGAAATCTTTAATGAATTTTCTGTAGCACGAGGCGATTCCGATTAATCTGCGTGGCCGGCTACGTGGCCAATCTAGGGGTGAAAACTTGTGTCTCAGCCCCGTCCTGAAGCCTCGACACTACTATTTTGTTAAGTGGATCTCGGAGGGAGTTTCGCGGGGATTCCGCTGTTCGGGTTACAACGGTGTGTAATAAGAGCGAAATCACAATACGTTCGATTCTATTGCACACTCTTTTATTAGACTACTTCGGCGTATACACTTTGGCCATCGTCTCCACAGCCGACAAAACTTTGCCGCTCGTACACACACACACACACACGCGCTCTCACAATCTCTCGAGGCTCGCTGCCTCCGCATACCTCCGAACACTTTCACACTTGGTTTTCTTCTTCTTCCCGAACTTGCTGCTTCCATGAATCCTCGTCGTTGCTTCTTGTCCTCCGGCTTCCTAGACTGCTCACTACGGCACTCGCACAAGAAAAAGAAAACACGGGTTAGCAACAATCGCGCACACACAACTAGCACGCTGAAGGACACGGCGCACGACGAGTCGCCTCGTCGCAATCCCCCCCACTAGACCGGAGTAATCCCTGATTACTCCGTCTACCATTGTCCTTCGACTATAAAAGAAAGAAGAGTACCTACCGGCCCCTGCGGGCCTTCCCTCTGCTCTTTGTAACTTTCAGCTAGTCCCCTCCGGCTGGCCTCATCCTTCACCTTCTTCGTCTAATGGAGTTGACCGTATACCTGGCGCAGCACCGCGTGCTTGGTTTCGTTGGTGACCCCTTGGAGGGTAGCACGCCCTTGAATAATTTGTACCCCTTGGGGGTACAAATTATTCAAGGGCGGTGTCTAGATGTACAAGGTGGCTGATGACGAGGTCTAGGTGGTGCGCTCCGTGGTTTTTGGCGTCTAGGTGCAAAATCCACCGACGATAAAACTTACCAAGTTGTTATTCCTTTAAGAATTATGTCAACAGCAATTACAGAATTACGACGACATTAATGATGAAAGTCTGTGAGAAAAATTAACTTTGGTACTAATATACCTACGCAATTATTCATTTTCAGTAAAACTATTCTTAATAAGCTATCATTACATAGCTAGAAATGCTAGTTAAAAGCAGTCTCTTTTTGGCCTTTTGGTACAATGACAATAGTAGGGCCGGGATTACAGCGACATCATGCGATTTCCAGTGTGAATGCTCAGAAGCTTAGAATATAAATTTACAATTGAAGCAACGAAATGCGATACGTGTCGGATTAAAGACGACGTTACCCATCAAAAAAGAAATCCCTTATCAAAACATCGAACATTAACTTTACCAAGTATTTTTTAGTATTATGTCAACAGCAATTTCAGAATTACGACGACATTAATGATAAAAGTCTGTGGGAAAAATTAACTTTGGTAGTATTATACCTACGCAATTATTTATTTTAAATGAAATTATTCTTAGTAAACCATCATTACATAGCTAGAAATGCTAGTTAAAAGCAGTCTTATGCTCTTTTTTGCCTTTTATTACCATCACGTTAATAGGGCAGGGAATACAGTGACACCATGCGATTTCCAGTGTGAATTATAAAATGGCAATGTATGCAACGAAATACCATACTTGTTGGTTTAAAGACGACGTTACTCATGAAAAATGAAATCCCTTATCCAAAATCCACCGACGATAAAACTTACCAAGTTTTTTTTACTTTAAGAAATATGTCAACATGAATTACAGTATTACGACGGCATTAATGATGAAAGTCTGTGAGAAAAATTAACTTTGGTACTATTGTACCTACGCAATTATTCATTTTAAATAAAATTATTCTTAGTAAACCATCATTACATAGCTAGAAATGCTAGTTAAACGCAGACTCTTTTTGGCCTTTTGGTACAATGACAATAGTAGGGCCGGGATTACAGCGACATCATGCGATTTCGAGTGTGAATGCTCAGAAGCTTAGAATATAAATTTGCAATTGAAGCAACGAAATGCGATACGTGCCGGATTAAAGACGACGTTACTCATCAAAAAAGAAATCCCTTATCCAAAACATCGAACATTAACTTTACCAAGTATTTTTTAGTATTATGTCAACAGCAATTTCAGAATTACGACGACATTAATGATGAAAGTCTGTGAGAAAAATTAACTTTGGTACTATTATACCTACGCAGTTATTCAATTTAAGTAAAACTATTCTTAGTAAGCTATCATTACATAGCTAGAAATGCTAGTTAAAAGCAGTCTCTTTTTGGCCTTTTGGTACCATGACTTTAGTAGGGACGGGATTACAGCGGCACTATGCGATTTCCAGTGTGAATGCTTAGACGCTTAGCACATAAATTTGGAATTTAAGCAACGAAATACGATACGTGCCGGATTAAAGACGACGTTACTCATCAAAAAAGAAATCCCTTATTCAAAACATCGACCATTAACTTTACCAAGTATTTTTTAGTATTATGTCTACAGCAATTACAGGATTACGACATTAATTATGAAAGTCTGTGAAAAAGTTAACTTTGGTACTATTATACCTACGCAATTATTCATTTTAAGTAAAACTATTCTTAGTAAGCTATCATTACATAGCTAGAAATGCTAGTTAAAAGCAGTCTCTTTTTGGCCATTTGGTACCATGACTTTAGTAGGGACGGGATTTCAGCGACACTATGCGATTTCCAGTGTGAATGCTCAGAAGCTTAGGACATAAATTTGCAATGTGAGCAACGAAATACGATACGTGCCGGATTAAAGACGACGTTACTCATCAAAAAAGAAATCCCTTATCCAAAACATCGAACATTAACTTTACCAAGTATTTTTTAGTATTATGTCAACAGCAATTTCAGAATTACGACGACATTAATGATGAAAGTCTGTGAGAAAAATTAACTTTGGTACTATTATACCTACGCAGTTATTCAATTTAAGTAAAACTATTCTTAGTAAGCTATCATTACATAGCTAGAAATGCTAGTTAAAAGCAGTCTCTTTTTGGCCTTTTGGTACCATGACTTTAGTAGGGACGGGATTACAGCGGCACTATGCGATTTCCAGTGTGAATGCTTAGACGCTTAGCACATAAATTTGGAATTTAAGCAACGAAATACGATACGTGCCGGATTAAAGACGACGTTACTCATCAAAAAAGAAATCCCTTATTCAAAACATCGACCATTAACTTTACCAAGTATTTTTTAGTATTATGTCAACAGCAATTACAGGATTACGACATTAATTATGAAAGTCTGTGAAAAAGTTAACTTTGGTACTATTATACCTACGCAATTATTCATTTTAAGTAAAACTATTCTTAGTAAGCTATCATTACATAGCTAGAAATGCTAGTTAAAAGCAGTCTCTTTTTGGCCATTTGGTACCATGACTTTAGTAGGGACGGGATTTCAGCGACACTATGCGATTTCCAGTGTGAATGCTCAGAAGCTTAGGACATAAATTTGCAATGTGAGCAACGAAATACGATACGTGACGGATTAAAAACGACGTTACCCATCAAAAAAGAAATCCCTTATCAAAACATCGAACATTAACTTTACCAAGTATTTTTTAGTATTATGTCAACAGCAATTTCAGAATTACGACGACATTAATGATAAAAGTCTGTGGGAAAAATTAACTTTGGTAGTATTATACCTACGCAATTATTTATTTTAAATGAAATTATTCTTAGTAAACCATCATTACATAGCTAGAAATGCTAGTTAAAAGCAGTCTTATGCTCTTTTTTGCCTTTTATTACCATCACGTTAGTAGGGCAGGGATTACAGTGACACCATGCGATTTCCAGTGTGAATTATAAATTGGCAATGTATGTAACGAAATACCATACTTGTTGGTTTAAAGACGACGTTACTCATGAAAAATGAAATCCCTTATCCAAAATCCACCGACGATAAAACTTACCAAGTTTTTTTTACTTTAAGAAATATGTCAACATGAATTACAGGATTACGACATTAATTATGAAAGTCTGTGAAAAAGTTAACTTTGGTAGTATTATACCTACGCAATTATTTATTTTAAATAAAATTATTCTTAGTAAACCATCATTACATAGCTAGAAATGCTAGTTAAACGCTGTCTCTTTTTGGCCATTTGGTACAATGACAATAGTAGGGCCGGGATTACAGCGACACTATGCGATTTTCAGTGTGAATGCTCAGAAGCTTAGGACATAAATTTGCAATGTGAGCAACGAAATACGATACGTGCCGGATTAAAGATGACGTTACCCATCAAAAAAGAAATCCCTTATCAAAACATCGAACATTAACTTTACCAAGTATTTTTTAGTATTATGTCAACAGCAATTTCAGAATTACGACGACATTAATGATGATTGTCTGTGGAAAAAATTAACTTTGGTAGTATTATACCTACGCAATTATTTATTTTAAGTAAAACTATTTTTAGTGAACTATCATTACATAGCTAGATGCTAGTTAAAAGCAGTCTTATGCTCTTTTTTGCCTTTTATTACGATCACGTTAGTAGGGCAGGGATTACAGCGACACCATGCGATTTCCAGTGTGAATTATAAATTGGCAATGTATGCAACGAAATACCATACGTGTTGGTTTAAAGACGACGATGCTCATGACAAAAGAAATCCCTTATCCAAAATCCACGATAAAATTTACCAACTTTTTTTACTTTAAGAAATATGTCAACATGAATTACAGTATTACGACGATAGTAGGGCCGGGATTACAGCGACATCATGCGATTTCCAGTGTGAATGCTCAGAAGCTTAGAATATAAATTTGCAATTGAAGCAACGAAATGCGATACGTGTCGGATTAAACACGACGTTACTCATCAAAAAAGAAATCACTTAACCAAAATCCATCGACCGTTAAATTAACCAAGTATTTTTCACTTCAAGTATTATGTCAACAGCAATTACAGGATTACGACGACATTAATGATGATTGTCTGTGGAAAAAATTAACTTTGGTACTATTGTACCTACGCTATTATTTATTTTAAGTAAAATTATTCTTAGTAAACCATCATTACATAGCTAGAAATGCTAGTTAAAAGCAGTCTCTTTTTGGTCTTTTGGTACCATGACGTTAGTAGGGCCGGGATTATAGCGACACTATGCTATTTCCAGTGTGAATGCTCAGAAGCTTAGGACATAAATTTGCAATTGAAGGAACGAAATACGATACGTGCCGGATTAAACACGACGTTACTCATCAAAAAAGAAATCCCTTAACCAAAATCCAGCGATCATTACATAGCTAACAATGCTAGTAAAAAAAATAAGGAATTTTTCTCTTTTTGACTTTTGTTACCATGACGTTAGTAGGGCCGGGATTACGGCGACACTATGCGATTACCAGTATGAATGCTCAGAAGCTTAGAATATAAATTTGCAATGTAAGCAACGAAATACCATAGGTGTTGGATTAAAGACGACGATGCTCATGACAAAAGAAATCCCTTATCCAAAATCCACCGACGATAAAACTTACCAAGTGTTTTTTACTTTAAGAAATATGTCAACATGAATTACAGTATTACGACGATATTAATGATGAAAGTCTGTGAGAAAAATTAACTTTGGTACTATTATGCCTACGCAATTATTTATTTTAAGTAAAATTATTCTTAGTAAACCATCATTACATAGCTAGAAATGCTAGTAAAATAATACGGGGATGCTGCATATAGTTATTTGTGCAGGTATAATCCTTTTTAATTCTATGTGTTTGTGAATATGAAATGACGCACATGCATATCACAAGATAAAATCTGCAATTTTGGTCGAGATAAATGGATATTTGAAGACGGTGTCGGGGCGTACGTGGTGGCCGATGATGAGATCTCAGTAGTGCGCTCCGTAATTTTTCATATCTAGGTAAATACAACTTTCGAATGCGGTGTCTAGGTGTACGGGGTGGCTGATGAGGAGGTCTAGGTGGTGCGCTTCATGGTTTCTTATTTCTAGGTACATACATCATACGAAAATCGTTATGTAATCATTTTCTTTATATTCAGAGCACTGACATGAGTTGTAACTGGGGTTTTTGTGCTACTCCAGTTATTGCACGATTCCTCGCCCGAGGCTTGAAATGTAACCCGGTGGCGCCATACGCTCCTCGTGAGCGTCAGATTTTCGCGACTCTTTGTTTCCCGGTGCGAGGTTTCGCACGAAATTTGTGCTCTGCTAGCTGCAGCCCCGCGAACGGTAAGCTGAGAGGGTGGTTCGGGATAATAAAAACACCTGAATTATCAGACGGAACTGTATTTTCTGATTAAATTCTTACAACTTCTAATCGATTAGCACAAATTATTAAGACAACCCGTGAACAATGACAACCTCAACAAAAATATATCTGTACACAAAAGATATCCCGAGTGACTTGCGTGAGCCTCAAGGCTCAAAAAGCAACCAGATCACACACTCGTTTAAACGTTTCGTCTCTCACTCACTCACATACTTATGTCGCACGCGAATTCCGTGAATGCCGATCGACCTATGCTATGATTGCCCGACCATCTTACGCCTCATACGTCCAATTGTCGGCGCCAAGTACTATCCTACGCTTTCACAAAATAACTCTTTACTTTAATTATAGCACGAGAAGATAACCCGTACAATAAGACAACCCTTTATTAAACGGAATCAAGACAAAGAGATAAAGAGATGAAGACAGCGATCCGGAGGTAACCCACGCATACGCAAGATAACCAATTCGTTCGCGGAACCGACACGTGGAACTGCCGTTCACCCGCGACAAGGATTTGACCAGAGAAGAGAGAAACGGCTCACTAACCTTAAATCCTCCTCCAATGCGATGTTGAGCTGGAGTACCGGGTGAAGTTGAACTCGAGACACGTCCGTTCGGGAGCAGTCAGCGGGATTGGTCAGCGCGTCGCGGCTCGACGGCTCGCTCGCTCCCAACACTATCGGTTCGCACGCTGTTGCCGTTTCGCGCGGTCACGCATGCGCGTAGATATCCCCGCGGATACAATGTTCAAGTAGATAGCCGCGAAATTCAAACTCCCGTAGCACACAGGCAGCCTTTCACTCACAAACAACGAAGATAATTCTTGACCGTGGAATCCATAGTGACTTTCAATGCCTCGTCGTCAGGGCCCTTGACTCGGGTGGCATTTGTGACTACGAACGTGAGACGCTGTAGCTTTTGTTCCTTACGTTCGTGCGGGCGAGCTGCCATCAGGCTGATCCTGCTGCATCAGACGCTCACGTAGGTAGACCCCACGAAGGGCTCCGCCACCTGCATCAGCTGTCTTACATGCGCGGGGCCGACTTGAACGCCCTGTCGAGGTGAAAGGTCGCTGCTGCTGCGCCAACGTTGCTCGTCGTCTCCTCGCGTCTCTCACTCGCGAGACGGCAACGTGCGCTGTCCTTTCTGTCCGCCGCAGCCACTGCTCCTCTCTCGTCATTCACTCAAAAAATAAACGACGCACTTAGATAGTTACAGAGTTCATCAGTAGGGAAAGATAAATTAATATTAAACAATATAAATTTCATTAAGTAAACCGTAACTTACAATTAAATAGATGTTTTAAACAAACATTACAATAAATTATATACTTTCCCTGCTGAAAATCACGGATTGAAATCGATTGAAATCGATTGAAATTTAATCTACTTTAATCATTCTTAACACAACCAATTAACTGCTCCAATTCCACAGATTAAAATGTTATTAAATTGAATCGCTTTTAATCGACATTTATGTAACCATTTCGTGAAATGTTATTTATTTGCAGTTTCGTCATTAACTTTCAATCGATTTGAATAAAAATTGATTGTTGTAGCAGCACATCGACCTTAATGCGTTTATTGACAATTAACTCTTAAAATACTTTAATCAATTTTAATCATGAAAAGAATAATTCTCATTGTTACGGTTTTAATTGTATTTTTGTGAATAAATTTGAATCGATTTGAATGACTATACAATATACATGTTTACAACCATAAAACGATCTCAATGCGCTTATTGAAGATCAACTATTAAAATAGTTTATTCGGTTTTAATTATCAAAATAATAATTTTTATTGTAATGTTTTTAATTTTAATTATTTACATAAAATTATCAGCTTATAGAATTCGCTTCACCCTGCTGAAAATCACGTATTGAAATCAGTTGAATTCGAATGGAATTTAATCAATTCTAAACTTTTTCAATGCGATTAATCGACTGCTCAATACATAGTTTTCTTTCTTTTCCTTCAATGAACTCCTGGACATGGTCTACAAAAATACCGGGTCACTCGATTATCATCTTTGAGCAGAACTTACACCTACACGTACATGGTTATAAATTACAATTTCAATTAACACTTGTTTAAAAAAAGTCTCGTGCAAATAATAAGGAATAATAATCATGCAAATAATAAGGAATAATAATCATGCATTATGAAGTTGTGATAGCGTAGTCGGTAACGTCTACTTTTCAATCTAAAGGTTCCCGGTTAGATCCCCCACGACAGCTAGGTTTTTTCAGTTAATTAATGTTAGCTGCAAAATGCGTTTGAGGCAAATTTGTAAATAAGCGCGAGCAAAGTAACAAATTCATAAAATAATTAATATAAAAACCATTTAAACAATGAGATTTAATTCATAAAAGCATTAAATCTATTCCGAGTCTATATCTTAATTAATTTTAGCACATTTCAAATCGATTCAATTTATAAAATAATGATACTTATCTAATTAAATTGATTTTAATCGACATTTTTTAATCATTTAATTGGGATTAAGATATAGTCTCAGAATCGATTTATTTTTCTTTTATCGATTTTAATCTGGGCTTTTTAGCAGGATAATAAAATAATAAGTTTAGCTGATAAAACAACTAATAATTGTATTTATCATTTTGAATGAATCATACCGATGGATCTGGATAACAATTACATTGGATATTTATCAAATTAAAATAGCAATAACAACTTTACTAAAACAAAAATTTTATTAAAACAGTATAGTATTTTATAATCTCTAAAAAAAATTAACTTTTAAAAAAGTAAAAGGTTAGGCGAGTTTGATATATTTCGCAACGAAATTACAGATATAAAAGAACAGAGATCAACCAACCAAAGTCAAGTTTATCATATTTAATCGTAATGAAGCGAGGAGCAACTCTCAAGATAATTACTATTTAACTTGCCATGCCCGTTTCACTTTGTTTATTGGTGGACAACTGAAATTTTCTTTTTATGTATTAGAACGTCATACAAACACCATAAGTACAATGAAATTACGATTAAATATGATAAACTTCAAAAGTTAATTTTTTTTAGAGATAATTAATTTCTTAAGTTTTCATTATTTGAAATTATTTCAGCAGATGTAAATTTATTAATTTGTTGTCAGGATGTAATGTTATCAAAATATGTGCATGTGGTAAACCTCTTTTTTAAAATTCAATTGTAAGAACATGAGCTAATACTTTACCAAAAAATTGTGTTCCGTTATATCATTCATAATTGATTGTAATTTTGTGTGAAATAGTCTAACAGTGATATTCGGTATATCATTTAAAGTTGTTCTTTTTGGAAATTTTCTTAAAATTAATTTTACTTTTTTACATTTTCGATTGCACGTTACCGTTATGAATGAATCTGGTCTACCACATTTTCTCATTATAGCCATTGCATCTTGTTGTTGCATATATCTAGGACCTCCGATTTTTGTTGATGGTAGTATATGGAGATTTCCAATTTTTTCTTTTTTTTTCAAAATTATTAGAAATATTTGAAGCACTATTGACGACTGCATCTAATAAACCTCGATGACATTCTATAGTTAATTGTTTTAAGTTATTTCTTAAAAAGTTTAAGCGATTATTTTCAATCATTGCATAACTGTGTATGAAAATTGTTGTGTTATAGTCTTTCTGCATACAACAAAAGATAACAAATTTTTTCATTTGGTCTGCATTTGGTTTACATGATGATTTTTAAAGTAATTAGTACTCTATCCCAAATCACCTAACGGGAACATTGTTGGAAAAACCATTGGATCGAATTGCAATAATTTATTCAAATATGTATGGTATTACAAAGCCAGCTATCGGTAGAGCTAAAGGATCATGTATCGACAACATTTTCATTAAATCTCACAACATTAACACAGCCACATACAAGCTTAAGCATGTTCTAACGGATCATTACCCGATTATCATAGCTGTAAATAAGCTAAAGACAGTAACTAAAGAACCGTATGTTTTCTTAAACTACAAAAAAAAAAAAAAATAATAAATAACGCTAATTCAAGAAACTGGGATGAAATTAGTTCGATACCTGATCCAAACTTGGCTGTAGAAAAATTGTTAAATGAAATCAAGCAATGCGTAGAATTGTCAAAAACAACAAAAAAGGCTAATAGACAAAATGGTAGAAAAAACTGGATTACCGACGCAATAATAAGATCGTGTGAAACCAAAGAATTTTTGTATAATTTGTGGCAACTAGATGTGCAGAATAAACAGCTTAAAATACAGTATAAAACCTATTCTAAAATCTTGGATAAGGTAATTACCGATGCCAAAATGAAATATGAATTGAATCTAGTGCAGAATAATTACAACAACCCAAAAAAACTATGGGAAATAATAAATACAAAAATCGGTAAAGTTAAAAAATCTAATGATGCCATAAATTATATAAAGGTTAATGATAGGAAAATTACAGACAAAGTCGAAATAGCTCAAAACATGAGTACTTTCTTCTGCGAAATTAGGAGAAAATTAAGTGCAAATATCGTGAAACCTGTCAACGCAGAACTTAGGCTACCTGACATGAATCCTATGTCGATTTTCTTAAAGCCAACCAGTATGGCTGAAATAATAAGTATAATCAATACGCTAAAACTGAAAAATGGGGGATTTGATAAGATAAATGCCAATACTTTAAAATTGCTATGTAATCATATAGCAGGTCCTCTGACCCATATTTTCAATAAGTGTATTGAAAAAGCGGTATGGCCTGATGCTCTAAAGAGTGCTGAAGTAGTGCCGATTTATAAATCAGGCGAAAAACATAAGATCACGAATTATCGATCTATCTCTCTTATATCTAACGTTGCAAAAATTCTTGAGCGAATTATGTATAATAGAATAAATGATTTTGTAGAAAAGAATAATATAATTTCTAAGCAACAATTTGGTTTTATGTGAGGGATTGGTACGAAGGATGTTCTGAACTACCTAACCAATGTATTATATAATAATATCGATAAGAGTAAGCCTACGATAATAACCTTTCTTGAACTGGCGAAGGCTTTTGATACTGTTGACCACAGTATACTACTGGCCAAATTATATCGTATTGGAATCAGGGGTCAAGCGTTGGATCTCCTTTCCAGCTATCTAAATGACAGATATCAAGTAGTCAAAATAGACGGTAATGAAAGTGATAGAACTTTAGTTAACACAGGAGTCCCGCAAGGAACGATATTAGGACCGCTACTATTTATCCTGTATATTAATGATGTCTTAAAGGAGATTCCCCCCGAGTCCATAATTTCTTATGCAGATGATACTGCTATTATAGCTACAGGTAAAGACTGGATAGAAGCTCAAGTAAACATGAACAATTTCTTAAGTGTAATTGCCGAGTGGCTGGCAGTAAACAAGTTGTCCTTAAATGTAGGAAAAACAGTGTGCATGACTTTTGGAAGTAATATTGGAAGCGTACCAGCTCAGATAAATGTTAAAATTCTTGATAAAAGTATAACTAGGGTGGAGAACTTTAAATATTTAGGAGTTGTCTTTGATAGTAATCTAAAGTGGGATAACCACATGCAATATATAGTTGGAAAAACTAAATACCTAGTCTATATTTTTTATAGAATCTCTAAATCATTGCCCATAGAGACTCTCAGAATGATTTACTACGCTTTTTTTCATAGTATTATAACTTATGGCATCATTGCTTGGGGCGGTGCATATAGGAATAGCCGAGACCAAGTTCAAAAATTACAAAACAAAATTTTAAAAATCATCAATAAAAATAACTTTTTGTTACAAGACAATCCATTAAATATAGGACGACTGTTTGCTTTCGAAGCTCTTAAACTACACTACTATGATCTCAAAGAAAAATTCTTAGCATCAGATAGTGTTACTAGGAATAGAAGTATTATTATACCAAAAACAAATAAGAGAATCAGCAATAAGAACAGTTATATGAAAGCAATTAATGTATATAATGAGCTTCCTAATCGACTAAAAGTATTAAATATAAGTAAATACCCTCAAAAGAAAATCATAAAAGACTGGATACGATACAACTGTTAGAAAAATAATAAAAGAAAAAAATTGTTTCTGTATGCAATACACAAATTTGTTATTAGAAGCTAATGCCAAATGTATATATCTTAGTTTTAAGTTTGAATTTTAAGTTTTGTTTATATTTTTCTTTTTCCTTTGTAACCAGACTACGAACAGGTAATTTTATTTACCTCTGCAGGTTTCCAGGTATGAAATACATACCTTGTAAATTACTTCTGGTAATAATAAATAAATAAATAAATAAAAGTATTTTGTAGATGACGTTCTGGTAATTCTTTAGGGTATATACAAAGATCGTAATTTTCTGGCAAACCTGAATCTAAAACAATAAATGCACTACACTTAGCGGTCACTGGTTTGTTATACATATGTTTCTCTTTTCCGTCTTTTCATAAAAATATTATTTTGTTATTCGGAAGATTTTAAATATTTGAAATTTGGTGCAAATGTTTTTTAATTTTTGCAATAGGATTATTTTTTAAAACATTTCGTCAAAGTTTTTATGTGTGATTTAACCAATTTTTTTATTTCGATCAGAATTCAATCTTTGTTTAACAGCTTCCTGATAATCATATGTATAAAATTGACTATGTTTTGGTATTACTATTATCTAATTTCAAAGTACTTAGAGTTACATGACTATTAATAATGGCATTACAATAATTGGAAAAAAGCATGTTCGTGATCAAATACATTCTCCAAAAAATCACACAGAAACTAAAATGGGGGGTTAGCGAGCGAAGCGAGCAGTGGGATAAAGCCTCATTAGTTGATACCCGTTCTCCCGCAGTCTCTTGCGCACGAATACCCCCACTCTACGTACGCATCGGTGCTGCTTACCGAACACCCATAAAAGCCGGGCGCACCCGAGCGCGACTATCAGTAGTCTCCCGGCCCCAGCTCGGTGCAGACGTACCCCCACTCTCGACGCTCGGCTAGCGAGCTCGAGACGATCTCGTCGGACGGCCAGCCTAGGGAGAATTTACGAAAATAGAGAAAGAGAGAAACATAAAATAAAATTCGACTTCTTCTTTCTCCCGGACATTACCTCTCCGACGACAAAAAGACGACGAGCCTCTGGGCCCTCTCTGAGGGCCGCGCTCGGGACTCATAAGCCCGACAATCACTCGCGAAACGCAGTTCACCGCGGGTAGTCGAGCGGAGCGGACGACCACCCGAGACACCGTCTCACGGACATCCCCACTCTCCACGGCTACACGCAAAGATACGGACTCCCTTCAAGGTCCACGAGAATATATAAATCAGTCGACTCGTGAACATTTATTTCAGTTGCTCGAGCGCAGTCGAGCAAGTCAGACGACCGGTCGAGACCTATTCTCGCGGATGTCTAAGTTGCCTACGACTCCCGTCAAGGCCATCCTCTCTCTCTATCCTTTGAACGCAAGCCAGTCCTTGCGACTGCAGAGCCGAGTACGAGCCGGCCGGAGCTTGCTTCCCGGCACGAGCTCGGCAAGAGCGACTAGACGTCCGCGGCCGTACGAAACTCCACCCGGTTGACTTGTTCCCGGGAGGAGTATTAGGAGGTCCCTGGCAACGTTCGGCCGTGTCCACGGGCTACGACGCTAGTTCGTTCTTTCAGTTAGAGAGAGAGAGAGACTCATGGTACGCGGGCGATCAATTGAACAGCTGCGGAAGCGCAATAACCGACGGCGCAATAGGAGACATACGGCTACGACACCGGCAGAAACCGAGGAGGAGCCGGTGCTGATGAGAATCGTGGGCAGAGTAAAAAAAGTCATCGTTCTCGGACGACGAAAACCTCTCGTGCTCTCAGACTCTCTCCCTGCGCAAGTCGTGCATCAAGAGACATTTAAGGTCAAGTCAGCAGAGCCCTCATCGTCCCCAGAGCCCGTATTAGAGTTGCATCCTTCAGAAGACGACGAATAGCGCCTCAAAGCAACAGCCCGAGAGGTTACGCTGCGAAAGCCTACAAGACCACGGCTTATACACGCGCCTCCTGAAGGGGGCTCACTCCTCGAGCCTACGACGTTCCGCTGCCCCAGCTTACGAGATCCCCGTCGGCTTGCCGCCGCCAAGAGAAGAGCGTACCAACACCAGAAAACCTTGACACAAGTCACGGTAAAGCCTCACGAGGCCTTGGAGGCCCATCGTAGCAGATCTCGAAGTCGTGTTCTCTCCATCCGGAAGCTCCAGAAGAGGCCGCGCTGTCGCTCGCCTGAACGAGTTCTTCCGCCCCGACCTCAGTAAAAAGATAAAATAACCGGCCCTTTTCAGGGACACCAACAATCAATAAAACGTTGGGAATTCGCCTTTTGAGTCTATCCTGGGAACCACTTTCTGTGAAGAGCCGGGAAAGAATCATAGTATATTTATTTATTTATCTATTTATTAAACCAATATAATAGCTTATATAGTATACATTAACAGTACGCATACTAGCAAGCCTTGTAGAGGTAAACTAAGTTACCGGTGTACAAGCTTGGTATGTAACAAAAAAACTTAAAACGAGTAATTAAAAAATAAAGATAATTATATTATCAGACCCTTTCAGCGACATTATTTACATTTTCTTTTCTTAAAATTTAACAAATTTAATAATTCGAAACTCTTTGGAAAACTAAGTTTTGGTTTTAATCAAATTCTTAATTCTACTTTTTGCCGCGGTTTTGCTTATATCTAATTCCTTCAGCTCATTTGGTAGTGAATTATAAGTTATAATATCATTATTATTATAACTGTTTTTATCACTTACTCGTTTTTTTCTCTTTGGTATAATTAAGCTTTTTTTCCTAGTAACACTTGTAGACATTTGGAATTGAGTTTTGAGATCATGATAATGGATTTTAAGGGATTCAAAATTAAATAGTTGCTCTAGGTTTAATGGACTATCTTGTATATTAAAATTATTTTTATTGATAATCTTAAAAATTTCCCTCTGTAAACTTTGCAATAAATCACGGTTATTTCTATAGGCATCACCCCAGGCTACTATTCCATAGCTGATTACGCTATGGAAGAATGCATAGTATATCATTCTTAGTGTTTCTGTTGATATATAGTGTGAGAGTTTGTGAAAAATCAAGACTAGATACTTTGTTTTTTTTATTATATATTTGATGTGTTTATCCTATTTTAGATTGAAGTCAATGACAATTCCCAAGTATTTGTAATTCTCAACTCAAGCTATCTTTATATTCTGAATTTTTACATCAATAGCTTCAAAAGTCATGCAAACTGTTTTATCCACGTTTAGAGATAACTTATTTACCGTCAACCATTTGTATATCACAGTAAGAAACTTATTCATATTTTTTTGCGCCTCTATCCACGTATCGTCTGTTGCTATTATTGCAGTATCATCTGCGTACAATAGAATTAATTCTAGTGGAATATCCTATAGAACATCATTTATATATAAAATAAATAGGAGTGGACCCAGTATCGTACCCAGTGGAACACTAATACTTATTAGTAAACTATCGCTTTTTACACCGTCAATTTTAACAGTTTGATATCTGTTATTCAAATAGCTTCAAAGTAGATTCAACGCCTGTCCTCTAATACCGATACAATACAGTTTAACTAATAACAACTTATAGTCGACTGTATCAAAAGCTTTAGCCAAGTCGAGAAAAGTGACTATTGTTGGTAATGTTTTATCTACGTTATTGTACAATATTTGCGTGATATAGTTCAATTTTTGAGCCAATATTTTTCATAAAACCAAATTGGTGTTTAGAAATTATGTCGTTTTTTTGGATAAAATCATATTGTATGTTATAGATAATTCTTTCGAAAATTTTAGCAACATTAGGTATGAGTGAGATGGGCCTATAGTTAGTAATGTCATGTTTTTCCCTAGCTTTATATATTGAAATGATTAGAGCCTTTTTTAGTGCATTTAGCCATATAGCTTTTTCAATGCACAAAATAAAAACATGCGTTAAGGGTACCGCAATTTAATTACAAATCACTTTTAAGGACTTAGCATTTATTTTGTCCACTCCACCATTTTTTATTTTCAATGTATTGATTATTTTTTAACTTCATTCGTATTTGTAGATTTTAGAAAAATTGACTTTGCATTAATATCCAGTAGCCTAATTTCAGCATTATTAGGTTGCACGATATCATTACTCAATTTTTGATCGATCTTACAAAAAAACTTGTTCATGTTTCTAGCTATCTTAACTTTCTGTATAACTTTAATGTCATTTATCTTTATATAACTTATGGTTTCATTAGATCTTTTTTGCCAAGTTTATTGTTTATGATTTCCCATAGTTTTTGGGGTTATTTGTATTTTGTTCGACTACTTTTTTTATCATATCTAAATTTGGCGTCTTTAATTACTTTCTCTAAGATTTTGGAATAGGTTCTGTATTTAGTTCTAAGTTGCTCATTATTAATATTCAACTTCTATAAGAATTCTTATAGAAAAGTTATACAAGAATTCTTAGGTTTCGCACGATTTCATTATCGCATCAGTGATCCAATTTTTTTCCATTAGGTTATTAGTTTCAAGTACTGCGTTTTTTTCATTAGTTATAATTACGTGAACCCATGTATGCGACTCCTTGACGTGATGAGTAGCCGTTATCGATCAATTTAAGATTTAATTCGCACGCAAGGTCTCTGACAAAAGTCGCATCTTGAAATGTAGACACCATGTTGGTATTTAAATCTATTATTACTGTGATATATCCGTACCAAGTGAATGTGAAAATTCTCAACAAGATCCGAGTTTGTGGTAAAGCAGATACTTGGAAGCCTTCAGATAACAACTACCAAAATCAGTGACAAGTAACCCTGTTAGATTTTGTACATCAAGTACACGGAAATTCCCGGTTTGCCTCTTCCGTGTAATGTATAATGAAATTTTGCTCTGTACATATGGCGTACATACAGGACCATGCCGCCTCCACGATCATTCTGATCCTACCTAGTGGCCGAATACCCATCGATTTGAACGCCGACGTAATCTTTGCTTCCAAAACGTAATTCAGCAATGCCAAAAAGTTGGTAGTAGGGATAAGTCCTGGTCTGAAGTTAGTGAAACATTTATATATGTTTACTAAGAGACGCCCTATTCAGAAAACCTGCCCTCAACTCTCGTTCTTTCGTCTCACTGTACCCTGGTCTAGTCAATTTTGATTGGTTTTTTGATTTGGATTTGTTTTATTGGCTGCACATAGTACTGCTCTATCACTTTTGATCTGCGTTACGCCCACGGCAGCTGCGGTATTACTATTGTTATAAGACTCATACAGTACGTGCACTTCTTCTGCTGTATTAAATTCGCGCCTTATTTCACCGTCTCTTCTTTTGAAAAGGAACCGACCACCTCTTTGCCACCCTACTTAAAACCTATACCACGAGATATTTGTTTAAGGTTGTTAAAGTTCAAAAAAAATGTTAAGGTTTAAGATTGGTAAAGTTCAAGAAACGATACTTGTATATGTTAAGTGTCGAACGTAGCCTTTTTACTTTTTGCTCCAATGATGTCTTTTATAAATCGCAGCTAGAAAGGGATACCACCAACGGTGACCAACGGTGCACCAAGCCCGCAACCATAGAGTCGTAATCGTTTGTCTTTTGGGTCGAAGAAAACAATAATTTTCCACGGCGTCTCTCCACTAGCTACTTCGTCCGTGCCAGTGCGATTCCCTCCTTGACCCTTCTGTTCGGTACACGACGGTAGCTGATTCCATTGGTTGAATATTGTTTGAACAGTCACTAATAGCGTCACTACTATTGCTACCTGCTCTATTATCGTTCCGAGCTACAAGCCTGTTAGTAGATGTATGCCTATTATTTTTATTATTATTTTTATTTAGATCTTTTAGCGAAATAAAAACCGGCGAGTGCTCAGCTTTAATACTGTCACCCCCGTCAACACTGCCATCCTCTGAAAAACGATCAGTTAGAGCTGTAATTTTTTCCGACAAACTATCGATTTGTTATTTAAGCGGTCTTCTGCAACTGCAGTAGACGATTATTGTGCACTTACTCTAACTCAGAGGATAGTTTATCTATTTTTTCCTCAAGCAAGGATACCTTTTTAGTCAGTTCGTTAGTTACGTCTATTGCTGGTGTAGGAGCTAATACATCTCTTACTGCATCAAGCTTAGTTAACATACCGGTCTGAAGATCGTCCACCGTATTTGATAAATTACTAAACTGATTTGTAAAAAGGTCAAACATCAAAGACGGACGTGTGAACTAATGGATAGAGTTATTATCAATCAGAAAGTTATCACGCATTTTTCCTCATTTATTTTAGGTTTCAAAGAGGTGACAGAAGCTGACAGCTGATCGTTTGTCTGCTCACTTAGCTCCAAATTTTCTTTTAAGGACTCCATTACACTACTGTTTTCGGACTTTGAATCATCGCTAGTAGTAATATTCTTAGCTATAGTCTGGTTTCCATCTGCAGTCTTGCTTTTATCTAGGTTCGGTTTAGCTTCGCAGTCCTAGCAGATGAATTTTTCGTACCCAACAAATACTCATTAATGGCACATTTCATGGTACAGAGGTTTGCACGCCTTGCATTTGTGCATAAGTGACCTAGAACAAGGCATTTTTTACATTTAAAACATTACGACAGTGCTATTTATAAGTATTATTATAATCAAAATATGTAATGAAAACAAGCGAATAAACAAAATAAAAAGCATAAAAATGCAATGGTGAATAATAGTAAAATAAATTAATGAATAATTATTAAGTTCAGTAACTAAAAATATGGAAATTTAATCAAATAAAAATGCACTATATATGTGTCCTCTAAATAGAATAGACATCACATGTATTTTTTCAGATATCGCAAATATGGAGCTATCCAAGCTGGATGCATCGAAATAGATACAACAAAGGCAAGGGTAAAAATGTTCAAAAATAAAGATTTGAAAGAAGAAAATTACGAATTGATTTATAACAAAAGTTAAAATTTTAAGTTCCAAAACATTAGAAAGGTATAATATTGAAAACCTGAATTTGAAACTCCCTTTATTTTAAATTTCTGAATTTTAAATTTCCCTTTACCATTTCTGATTTTCATTTTTTTTAATGTTTACCCTCACTCAAGTTATTATGCCTTAAAGTACAATCAGGGGATTAATTGGTTATAACTAATATTTAATACACCTGCATTATGTCGTCACTTCCTACAAAGACTCGCACGTTTTAAATTCCTCTGGAGAAGTAATACTTTTCTTTTTTTGCCGCGAAAAGTAGCACAGGTCAAGCTTTTGCGCAAAGACTAGCACTTTTCACAACTTTGCCGCAAAGACTAGCTCGTTTCGCGTCTTCGCCGCGAAGACTAGCACTTTTCATGAAATCACTAGCAGTTTCGGGGCTTTATGCTTAAAAAATTGATGATATTTATGAACGCCAAAGTGGTGCATAGTAACATTCACATGCAAAGAGTCAGCTAGTACAAAAATTATTAAATTATCATAAGTTTTTCTCATACTACAAAGACCATTAGTTTGAGCCATAAAACGTTCTACTTTTCGTGGCAAAAAGTGAAAAGTACTAGTCTTCGCGGCAAACTACGAAACGTACTAGTCTTCGACTCGGATTCTGAAATCTACTACTCTTTGTAGGGACCGGCGATATAGACATAAGCTGTACTTTACTTCTGTGAAAGTGCGAAATTAGTTAATTAGATCAATTAGTGTCTTTTTGATACTATAGTTTTTTGATATTTTATTCTACACTCGACCAAAATGTCCACATTTTGTGGCTGAAATGCGAGGTGAAAGTAGCCTATTTTGTACAAAAGAAGTACACAAGACAAAACAATGTAGTAAAGTATGTTAGAATCGAATGATCGAAGAAATAACAGGATTAAAAAAAGATGTGTTTAAGATGAAATAAATCACTTTCACTGGACAACAAATATTGCTACCGATGCAATGCATGATATGTTAGAGAGCATTTGTCACTACGATATCTGGCTTAACTTCTGTAACCGATAAAGAAGATCTGCTCACACACTAGAAGACTAGAACTCGATTTGTCAACGAAAAAGACTTCATCAAACTTGACATGAAACTTCCATGCCCCGTACTCAAAACATACTTTTACGCAACTACAAGGGTATCTGCGATGCGAAGTTAGGGAACTACTTGAGCATATGTGTCGGATCACCCGTGGTTCACTGTGAGTTTTCATGATCTCGTAAAGAAAAGAAAAAAGCTCTACGGGAGATTTTACGGAAATTACCTTCCATGGAATCTAAACTTTCATAAAATAGTAAGTAATAGCGTTCACAGACAGGTAGAGGAGGCTAGGTTAATATGTTATTATTTTTACCTGTCCTCTTTGAATAATCTCAATGAAATTTGTAAGCAGCTTGAGAAAGTTGGGTTAACAAACTCTAAAGAATATACCCTATCACACTTCTCCATTGACGATCTCAAAAAAATTTAAGCTTTATTTTTAATAACGCTCTCCTCCCGCCTGTGGAGGATTTCCTCTGAACGCTCGACAGTCTTGACTTTCCTAAACATTTCAACTTCGGAAAGATAACGGAATCGGATGAATACATTGCGGTAAAACACTTTAACCCTTAAGCAGAGGCTTATTGATAATATCAGACTTGGCATAAACAGAAAGCTGGTCATACATCTTCTTCTTTTAGATTTCAGTTAGATGTTTGACATCGTACATTACGTCAAGCTCCTTGGAATTGGCTTTATTTCTCCAGGAAGGAGTCAAGCTGTGATTAGTAATGGTAAATCTTCACTTACAGACATCTCAACATCAGAGTACCACGGGGATCCGTCCTTGGTCCTCTACAATTCACGCTGTACATCAATGACATTAATCTTTGGACTGAAACGGACGTACTTCTGACTGGGCTTCTGCCGCAATTACTATATATTATTAACAATATTCAACTTAAGTGTTTTTTTTATGAATCCATTTACCTGTCTACGCTCAGGTCAGCGGTAACATAAAGTAATACATTCTAATTTCGATGAAATGATAATACACTAGTGTCAGTAAATTAACTTTATAGCACTGACAAGCATTAATCCGCTGTCACGCCTATTCCTGGCATTAGCAGTCCTTTCTGTCTCCGTGCGGTTAGCGATATAAACAGTGCAATAAAGGACTACTTATCCATTTAGTATCTCGTAAATTATTTATTGTTTTACAATAAGGGGTCATTTGACGTGTACTAAAAATATAATTTTTTTTTTCATTTTTGTACTACTTTTGTCAAGCTTGATTGCATTGTACTGCTATTTTACTAACATTGCTACGGTTATATGGACAAACAAGTGCTTAGCAGGTCAAATATCATATAAACAAACTTATACAGAAAAAAATGTTTACTAATACATACCATATACATGCCATCCAGTGAGCTATTAAAGCAAATGTTGCCATTAACAAAAGAAGTACTGCAGCACCATATTCGCTATATCTGTCGATTTTTCGTGCGACTCTAACCAAACGCAAAAGTCTTGCAGTCTTTAACAAACCAATGAGAGTAGTCGTCTGAAAAAAACAAAATTATTCACAAAATTTATTTAGTCAATTTGTTTTTCAATAAATTTTAGCAAAAGCCGATCCCGTTCCCATATTTTTTGTGATAAAAATTGATTATGATTACAACTTATTATTATTTATGTATTTATTTTTGATGGGTGAGGGTAAACTTTTTGAAAAATAAAAATTAGAAAGGGTAAAGATTAGAAATTCATATTTATAAACTGAGATTTTTAAATAAAAAAATTTATAAACAAAAATGTTGAATTTAAATATTGCGAAAGGTGATATTTGTAGTTAAAATATTGCAAAAGCGATATTTTTAGGAATTTCCGAATTTGGCTTTTCAAAATCATACCTTTCCAACATTCTGGGACTTAAAATTTTACCTTTCGTTATAATTCAATTCGTAATTTTTGCCTTTCAAATATTCATTTTTCAAAATTTTTACCCTCACCCATTTTAAATGATCAAAAAAATATGAATATATAAATTTCTATCAAAGTACGTGAGTTCCAGCTAATTATTACAGCTAGTTTCTCACAGCTACATACATACAAACAATATTGGTCTCATTAGATGAGTTTAACGTTGCACATATAATTAGTACGCTATGTAATGTAATGACTGTTTTTTTTTCTATTTGGATTAAAAGAAATTTTAATTTTTTTGTTGATGTATAATATTCCATCTTAACTATAAAATTTCATTTAAGATTTCAAGGCAACATCTCATGAAATTAATTTTTTTCCTGCGTTCTCGCTCTTCTAATGTTATACTGTTCTCGTTCTCAAGTTATTACCGATTAATAACTATTTTTACAAATTTTAAACTCATTAATTCTGACTCAGAAAAGTCAAAGTATAATTTTAAAATCCGCTCTGGGTTCAATAAAAAAAATTACGTGTGGTTAAAATAAATAAAAACAAACAATCAATTTTTCAACCAATTTTTTTCGTTGCGAATGCGGCCTAGAATTTCGAAATATGGATAAATAAAAAAATATATGTTTGTGTGGATGTATGTATATATATATATATATATATATATACTTACTTCTCGCGTTCGTCGCGAGAAATTAGGTTAGACCGGCAGACGACGCCGTCCAACCGCTGTACCGACGGAAGACCGAGGAGAGGGAGGTCAAGATGGAACTCGAGCGCGTGAAATAATAGAATCGGCAGACTTTCGCTACCAGCGTACCAGAAAGGAGCTCATCCCCAGAACCGCGAGAAACATGCTAGTGGGACGGATCCCACCCGTGATCATGAGGGATCTGCAAGGGGAGCGCCGGAAGGGACCTGGAGGGACGCCTCCATCGTTCGAGGGGAAATGCTTCCCGATACCCGGGATTGCATCGCCACGGTGAGAGGTGCGAGTCGAGACCGACTTCTCGCACCAGCGTAAGTCTCGCGTGTGAATCGTCGCTGACCGTTGCTCGTGGCCACCGAGCTTCAGTCCGATTTGCTCCGGTTATCGTGCCCGTATTATACGTCGTCGCTTCGGGCGACGCGTCTTTGTATTCATGGTTATAGTTGAGTTTAATATAGTTTATCATTCTGTTGTTTACATTTCCGTGTTCTTATTCATTCTGATCCCAGCTACCTAGTTCGAGGCCCACGGGAAACCCTGTAGCCGGTGCAAGTCCAAACGCGAAAACGAGGTGAGCTTCACTCACCTCGCGTTTGTCAACGAAATTTTCTAAATTGACAGCGGAGAAAGAGTGAGGGTTGATTGAGGGGGACGCATTAGAAAACCCCGTTACAATAATCATAAGTAACGGTGTATGTATAAAAGTTTCCACACAGCCATCATTGCGCTAAAGCAATAATCACTCTCTGTCCGCAAAGGTCTGCATAAGTACTGTTTTGTATATAAATGTGTCTGCACAAGACCAATTTTATGAAATTATGTGTG
Source organism: Nasonia vitripennis (assembly GCF_009193385.2). Classification (NCBI taxonomy): domain Eukaryota; kingdom Metazoa; phylum Arthropoda; class Insecta; order Hymenoptera; family Pteromalidae; genus Nasonia; species Nasonia vitripennis. Next base: position 371,351 of record NW_022279653.1, read on the forward strand.
TACGTGTGTGCGCGTGCGTTTGTGGGTGTGCTCTGCACAAGTGGCCCTCTGACACCGGATCCCCATGGTACTATCGTTATACAATACTTTCGTGGGGCCCGTTAACTAACCTTTCTTGGCTTCTTCTTTAAAGTTTGACATTTCCATACATCCCCCACCCATCAAGATTAGGGGTTCAGGATAAAACTTGTCTTCTTCATTTTGCATCGTCCTGCCATCTTCTTTATTTGCATCATCCAGCCATCTGCTTCCTGCAACATCGTCCGGTCGTCTACTTCGAGTAGCATCGACCGGTCATTCTCTGGACAGACTCAACCTCGTCACCTACGTTTCTCTGCACTTAGAGGTACTTAACCCTAGCTCCTACGTAACACTCGAGTTCTTCTCGTTCCATTTCGTATCGCGAACAGTCACAGGAGACATTCTCCGCATCTTCGTTTGCTTCCAAACATACTGGGAAATTTAGATTGTCCTCAATCTTAAAGCGGTGTACGTAGGCTCAAAAGCATCCATGCCCGATAAAAAACTGTATAAGGTAGTAATTTACTTCCCTGTGTTGTCTTTTGGTCGAGCCGGTAATACATGGTATGAGGTGGTACACCCATCACCCCTTTGCACTGGAGTCCCATCGTCTTTGCCACTTAGCTAGGGTTTCTTCTTTCGCGGATTTCCGAACTACCTTTTGAGTATTGTCATTACGCCGGCTTTCTTCATAAATATGCTTTCGTTGTGTTGCTAGGAGGTCAATAGGCGGCATACCTGAGATAACGCAAACTACATCTTCTGATACTGTTCTCCTGAAAACTGTTGACAGCTTTCGTGCGTAGGACTTCACCAACATAGCGTTCGCTCATATCGGGGCACCTTATAAAATGATCGATGAAGTTACACTGGCTAGGAGTAACCTTTGACCCTGCGTTGGTCCACCCACATTTGGTATTAGTCACAATAGTGCAGCTCCGACTTTTGCTACCGTATTGCTCACCCTCTCGGAATTCTGCTTAAACGTCAGTCTGGTGCCCATTGTGATTTCCAGGTACTTAATGGTCAACTGAGAGTCTATTTCGTGTCTGTCCACTGTCAGCGTTATTGTCTCTATTTTATTCTTACTAGATATAAGGATAGCCTCCATTTTATGGCTAGCAAGCTCAAGTCCAGTCTGCCTTAGCCAATCGTGGATTGTACCTACTGCCGCGGTAGCTATTTCCGTCACCTCTTCCGTTTGCTTTACTACTACCACTACTGCAATATCATCTGCGAATCCTACAACCGTTGCCCCTTCGGGTAGCTCTAACCTAAGTACTTTATCGTAAATGATGTTCTACAATAATGTGTCAAGTACTGACCCTTGAGGGACCTCTCCGGTTACTTTATAGGTTTTCGTGCCGTTCTCCGTGTCATACAAAAGGGTTCTGTCTTTCAGGTAGTCAGACATAATCCTTCTTATATATGTTGGTACCAATTTTTTCCGTAGTGCCTCGTGTATCTTGCCCCAGCTGGCTGAGTTGAACGCATTAACATCTAATGTAACAATAGCACAGTACTTCTTGGCTCCGCCTTTCCATCTCTTCTCTGTTATTACAGTTCTAACGGTGTCGACTACAAAGCTTACGGCGTCTAGAGTGGAGCAGTTTTTCCTAAAGCCGTTTTGATATTTTGCTAGTCCACCTGGTTCTTTAATGACCTGGTCCATTCTAACGCCGATTATGCGCTCTAAATCATTGCTTGTGGTGTCCAGCATGCAGAGTGGTCTGTATGTGGCAGCTTCTCCAGCTAACTTATCTTCTTTTAGTAGTAGTACGAGGCGTTGCTTCTTTCAGTTCTTAAGATCTTTTTCTTGAGTATCCCATTAGCATCCTTCATTTCTTTGTTTCGGGCTTTTACTATTTCTTGACCTCGACCAGTCTTGTAGTAGTGTAATAGTATTTCTTCCTGGCCTGGCTGTTTCCGTCTTCTTGTTCAATGACACTCGCTTCAGGCAGCGTCAATTTCTTTATTCCACTAGCATACTGGGGGTCGTCTATTAATTGGAGCTCTTTTTGGCATCGTTGCGCAAGCTTGGGTAATATTTTCTATTACCTGCTCGATCTTATCTTGCGCAGATCTAAACAGCTGTATTTGTTCTAGAGCCTGCAGAATGTCTCCTTATCACAGTCCTTTGTTTTCCAACCTACTTTTTCCGTCGTTGCACTCCTGTTAGATCTCCGTTTTGATATTCCTATCTCTATTATTATCGCTTAGTGGTCACTATTTGTGTAATGATCGCTCATCGTCTACGATCTAACTAAGCCAAACAGGCTGACAAACGTGAAATCTATGATGGACCCTGTGTCTCCTCTTTGAAATGTGTCAAAACATCCTTGGTGAACTAAGACCAAGTCAAGAAGGGCAAATGCTTACAATAGCGCTCGTCCTTTTTCCTTCGTCCTTTGGCTGCCCCACTATACTGCCCAGGCGTTAAAATCACCTGCTATTATTAGACAGTATGAGCGTCGTATTCAAGAGTTTCAGGAGAATTCGTAGCATAATTAGTCGAAACTTGTTACTCAGGGGTTTTTGGGGTCGCTGAACACGAATATCGCGAAGGCAACAGCCTTAGAGGTACCTGGTGCCCATGGTGGACAGTATGAGCGTCATATTCAAGAGTTTCAGGAGAATTCGTAGCATAATTAGTCGAAACTCGTTACTCAGGGGTTTTTGAGGTCGCTGAACACGAATATCGCGAAGGCAGGTACCTGGTGCCCAGGGTGGACAATATGAACGTCGTCTTTAAGAGTTTCAGGGGAATTTGTAACATAAAAAGTTGTAACTCGTTACTCGGGGATTTTTGAGGTCGCTGAACACGAATATTACGACAGCATCGGTTTCCGAGGTACCTGGTGCCCAAGGTGGACTGAATGAACGTCGTCTCCAAGAGTTTCTGGCTATAAGTAAAATTTGACCTGCTCAATTAAAAAATTCGCATGTGCCTGGATGTGAAAATATGAACGAAAACAGTTTAAAAATGAGAATCATCTAGGTTACATATTTCTAGGTAACATAGGAAGTGGCAGTGTCATATTTTAGTTGTCTAGTAGCCCTTTTACAATTCAAAGAGCATTGTATAATGATGGACTTAAACTTACTGACTCGGATACTGAACTTTTCTTTAAATTCACCTCTCAAACCTCACCGGGGCGACTTTGGGCACAGAGACACAGTATATCTTCAAACTCTTTATTCTTTTAATTGAACTTCTCACTGACATTTCAAAAAAAACTAAATAATATTCACACACTTTATTACTACTTCAAATAGGGTTAGGAATAATACTACACACTCTTGGTAATGATTAATTTTTACTAAAATTTCTTGCTAGTTATATTACATATATTTTATCTGTTATCAAGGTTTCCACATTTTATTTTAAACACCTTAAACATTTCTACCAGGGTTATGAGTTATGACTGTTTTGAGGGTTATGAATTTAAAGCGCGGTTCTGATCTCGTTGCCTAGGCAACCAACCAGCAACCAATCAGAATCACGTATTAAATGCTTCACAGCAAAGGCCATCATTTTTTAAAGAGATTAATTTTTAATTTGATGATGATATAATTCATTCAAATAATTATTTATATAAGTAACAAACTATGGTAAAAAAATATATGAAATCAAATAGTTAAATGGCAAATACGTATTTGTAATAAATTTATCAAATTATTCTTTAATACGATTTATAATTCCATTGTTTTCCTAACGTCATTATTTATTTACTGGCGGTATTCTACACTACTATGAACATATTTGATAAACCTGTCGGTTGATAGTTCCTAATGTGAATTGTTTGATTTGATAAAAATTAATAACATTGTCAAATGAACTTATAACGTCTTTCAAATTTAGTGAAACGCAACATTATTAATAATAAAGCAGATATTAAATGAAAAATTATCATTGAAAAATTATTCTTTTTATCTCACCGTCAAATTATTAAGCGACGGGTTTATCAAGTATGTTCATAGTAGTGTAGAATACCGCCAGTAAATTACCTTAAATCCTTTGTGATAAGCAAGGCAGGAGAGTGATAAGCAAGTACTTGGCGATAACCACCGAGGCCCATTGGCTCTCCCCTCGCCACTGAACAGGGTGCTTTTTATTGGCTGCCACTAAGCGGGACTTCTATCCCACTCGCTCACGCTGCTTACTGGTTAGCACGCACTGTTCTCGCTTGTCAATCAGCGGCACATGCGCTACGCAACTATGCCCCCCCCCCCGAAACTCAAATGCGAAAATCAACAAAAGAAAGAGTCTCAAAATCTGTCACTTCTTGGATAAGCGCGCAGATTTAAACGTGTTAAGAACGTGTTAAGAACGTAACTGAATAAATTAATATTCTCCGAAATTAAACCTTTATTTAGGCACAGATGTCTTTAATATCTGACCTGTAAAAATGGTAACAAGCCTCGATGAGAGAAAGCGTAAAACAGAACTAACCTGCAGTGTTATTCGTGATACCGTACTAATTCGTAAGAAAAGATAATTCTAAAAACTTCGTGCGATTACTAATAAAGAAGCTACGAGGAGCCATAAATTGTGTTTACTTACTTTGCATGTCGTGCAGAACTTAAAGCCATTGTGTTGATAGTCACAGGCGCAGGTAACCCTCGAAAGATAGAAGTCGTGGCGGGATATTTAAAATACAGCGTTCATTCAGTTATAAGTTATAAGTGTGAAAATACGGAATTAGTACTTTGGAGGATTCTAACGAACTCCAAGGATTTAAAGAGACCAAAATGTCGCGAAAAAATAATACGAAGTCAAACAGCGTTAGTGTGCTAAAGCTTGCTTTGTAAGGACGTGCCTGGGTTTTTAAAGACAGGACGTGTGGAAAATCGGGAGGAAAGTTTGCCAGTTTGCATAAAAGAAGGGGCGGGTGGATCCAGCATGCTGTATTCCTTTTGGTCAATTATTGTTACCGAATTTGACATAGAGAATTGGTTCTTAGTAACCTTCCCCTTGGCGCGTTCTTGGAATGTGTATATTAATTTGTATATTTATACAAACAAATATGCACATATGCTCTGTTGTTCAGAGTTATTTAGGATAGGTGTCATTCTTCGCATTGTCTTCATATTTTGACTTTAACTATCAGCGTCCTCGGATGTGTCTTATTATGCGAAGTTTGAATACTTTGCGCTACAGAGGGCTCTGAGTCAGCTGTCAGTGTCTCGCTTCTTGCAAGTAGTTTGGCAAGTAGTAATGCAGTTCTCCTCTGAGTTACCATCGCGTTTTCTTGTTTATAATTAAACCTTGCAGCTGCTGGTGGCGCATCGGATGCTACCGTTTGGTTGCCCTTAGAGTCTCGAGGTACCTGTAGCCGGCAGAGGCTGGATATGATAATTAGTACAAAATGTATCAAAAAGTGTATCTAGTTTTGGAACAAAACGTATCTTCGTTCTAGTAAGATTATACTGCTATTATTAAATAAATTATTTTTTTTAATCTTTAAATTACCTTTTTAATTTTTCGTTGAAGCTGGAACAATATTGTGTTAACAATGTAATAAAATAATTACAAAAACTCGCTCTTTCTTTGTTTTAAAGATTTTGATTAGATCTTTCTGAACACTGTAGTCTATTGATAAGAAAATTGCTTCTTATAATATACAGTATTCATACAATATTTTATCTAATGATACTATAAATTTAGTTAGAGAAAGCTAGGTGGCAAAGAATTGGCAGCGGTTTTCATGTTGTAACCAGGCTTGCGGACAGGTAACTTGAGTTACTTTTACAGAATTTCTAAGTATGAACTACATACTTTGTAAATTTTTTCCGGTGAGTGAATAAATAAATAAATAAATAAATGGCTAATTGTGAGAAAATATGAAATAACGTGCACAAATGTTACTACAGAAGGACGCTTTTCTGGTTTGTCAATATGAGTTTAACATTTTACATTCCTCGTTCATACGAGGGTGAGTGTTTCGCAGATTTTAGAAAAAATGCTGGATTTTAGATAGAATAAAATAAGATCGTTTTTATGTTTGCTGTTCGTATATTGAGATGGCGACTCCAATAGGTAGATGGCGTGCGAGCATGAATCAGTGGTAAGAAGGGCAGCCCCAGATATAAGTCGCTCCGATGCATCACGGAATCACTTGTTTTTTGGCTCTTACTCCAAGCATTAGGATAAATGGTTGATCTCATCCTCTTATCTAATCTTCCTAGTACTTCATATGCAATTAGTATAGCGCTCTTGAAGGGTACTATGGGAGCTTGCCTCTCTTAAGGTAGTTTATAAAAGTCAGATGACTTGTAAATTAATTGAGTTCAATATAAGTATACTTTCTTTGATATAAATATCATATTATTATTTGCTCCGATATCCCCTCTTCTAACCGTCATAACATTTAACTTGGACTGTCGATCCCTGTCAGCTTGAGTTCTACGACATACGGATATGGGAGTGAAGTTATCGTTTCTTACCAAACCATCTGTCGCTGCGTGATTCACCTAAGTGTGTGGAGTCTGTGGAGTAAATCTCCCTCCCTAGCTCCTGATATGTACGAGCAGCGTCCCTCTGGTTGAGTTACCACTACAGAGGGTAGTGGAGGTTAGTGATTGCGCAACCGTAGTACAAGGTAATTGCCGGTCCATCAAAGATTCTTAGATGTGCTTACTTCCCCCTTTATCAACACCGGGTCATGGATCTATTACGCAATTCCCAGCTAACCTATTGTAGACCGTTTCAATATAAGGATTGAACGATAAGCAATTAAAAAGTATTAAAATTTTATGTTAAAAAAATCGAATGATAATGAATCTTGATTCAACTGTTAACACCGTATTATGGTCCAGCGATTTTCAGGCAATATAATAAAGAGCATTGTAACAAATTGTCAAATTGCTAGAAAATAAAACTGTTGAAATACCATAATATTTTATACTATAATGTAACACGGCAAAATTTCGCGGTGCAACAACGACTTTCGACGCGGTCGTAGTAGAGCGTCTCAAGGCTGCCTGTATGCTCTGAGATTTTGAATTTCGCTGCTATCTACTTCGACATTGTATCCGCGGGGATCTCTGCGCGCATGCGTGACCGCGCGACTCGGCAATGGCGCGCGAACCGATAGTGTTGCGAGCGAGTGAGCCGTCGGGCCGCGACGCGTTGACCAATCAGCGCGCGCGCGGTACCGCGGCTAGGGAGAGCAGAGTGGCGGCCGCGAGCTGGCACTCGCCCGCCCCGGATCCTTAAAGGATTTAAGGTCAGTGAATCGTTTTCCGTTTTCTTCGGTCAAATCCGTCTCGTGGGTGAACGGCAGTTCTACGCTCAGTTTCGCGAACGAATTGGTTATCTCGCGTGTGCGTTAGTTACCTCCGGATCGCTGTCTTTATCTCTTTATCTCTTTGTCTTGTGTTCCGTTTGAATAAAATGTTGCCCTATTGTACGGGTTATCTTCTCACGTTATAATTAAAGTCTAGAATTATTTTGTAAAAGAGTAGGATAATACTTGGCGCCAACACCTGGACTCACGAGGTGTAAGGTGGTCGGGCAATTTTAGGATAGGTCGTTCAGCGTTTGCGGAACTCGCGTGTGACATAAGTGTGTGAGTGAACGAGGGACAAAACGTTTAAACGAGTGTGTTATCTGGTTGCTTTTTAAGCCCTGAGACGCGCCCAAGTCACGCGGGATATTTTTCGTGTACGGATATCTGTTTGTTGAGGTTGCATTTGTTCACGGGTTGTCTCAATACGTTGTGCAAATTGTGAGAATTTTATCCTTACCGTTCTCGGGGCTGCAGCTAGCCAAGCCCAAATCTCGTGCAAAACCGCGCACCGGAAAACTAAGAGTCGTGAGACTCTGACGCTCATGATGAGTGTCTGGCGCCACCGGGTTACTTTCCAAGGCCCGGGCGAGGAATTGCACTATAACTGGGGTAGCACTAAAAGCCCAGTTACAATAAATAAAGATCCATAGCTATTATGAAAAACGATTAAATTAAACTTAAAATCGATTTAGCGAACTCGTTGCCAGAAAGGCGTCTAGCTTTTTCATCAGAACCGATTCTAACTTCTAAAGCAAGTATTGTTTTCATTATAATGTGTAAATTCTTATGATATGCACTTATATTGTAGAAAATTCGCCAGGAAATTCAGGAGTCCCATTGTCTTTGCTACTTAGCTAGGGTTTCTTCTTTCGCGGATTTCCGAACTACCTTTTGAGTATTGTCATTACGCCGGCTTTCTTCATAAATATGCTTTCGTTGTGTTGCTAGGAGGTCAATAGGCGGCATACCTGAGATAACGCAAACTACATCTTCTGATACTGCTCGGTAGGCAGATGCGATCCGCAATACACTTCTCCTATAAATTGTTGACAGCTTTCGTGCATAGGACTTCACCAACATAGCGTTTGCCCATATTTGGGCACCATATAACATGAATGATGTAGTTACACTGGCTAGGTGTAACTTTCGACCCTGTGTTGGTTTACTCACATTTGGCATTAGTCACGATTGTGCAGCACCGACTTTTGCTGCCTTATTGCTCACCTTCTTGAGGTGCTGCTTAAACGTTAGTCTGGCGTCCATGGAGATTCCCAGATACTTAATAGTCGGCTGAGAGTCTATTTCGAGTGAGTCCACTGTCAGCGTTATTGTCTCTGTTTTCTCCCTACTAGATATAAGGATAGCCTCCGTTTTATCGCTAGCAAGCATCGTCCAGTCTGCTTTAGCCAATCGTGGATTATACCTACTGCCTCGTTAGCGATTTCCGTCACTACTACCACTACAGCAAGGCCATCTGCAAACCCTACAACCGTTGCCCCTTCAAGTAGCTCAAGCTTAAGTACTCTATTGTACATGATGATCCACAATAATGGGCCAAGCACTAACCCTTGTGGGATTCCTTCCAATTACTTGATAGGTTTTTGTGCCGCTCTCTGTCTCATACAAAAAGGTTTTGTCTTTCAGGTAGTCAGACATAATCCTTTTTATATATGCGGGTACCTATTTTTTCCGTAGTTTCTCGTGTATCTTGCCCCAGCTGGCTAAGTTAAACGCATTTTTAACATCCAGTGTAACAATAGCACAGTACTTCTTAGCTCCTTCTTTCCATCTTTTTATCGCAGTTCTAGCGGGGTAGACTACTAAGCTTACGGCGTCAAAAATGGAGCGTTTTTTCCTGAAGCCGTATTGATATTCTGCTAGTCCACCTGGTTTTTTAATGAAGTGGTACATTCTTACGCCGACTATGCGCTCTAAAATCTTGCCTGGGGTTTCCAGCATGCAGAGTGATATCTATCAGGCAGCTCCTCCAGGTGGCTTATCTCCTTTTGGTTGTAGTACTAGACGTTGCTTATTTCAGTTCTTGGGAAACGTCCCTTTTTCGAGACATGAATTGTACAGGTCCACAAAGACATCGAGGCGTGCCTGTATAATTTTTTTAATGCAATATTGGGTATGCTATCCAGGCCTGGAGCCTTGTTGTTCCCTATTCCTTTGCATTCAGCCAGTTATTCCTCTGTGGTGATTTTTGGAATAATTTCGTCATTTGCCTCCGCTTTAGGGGATAGCTGTTACTTCCAGTTGGAGGGGAAACAGCGTGGTCACAATACGGTCCAGCAATTCCGGGCTCTTAGAAGGAGGAATACAACCTTCCTTTATCTTCTTCTTTACTACTTGGTGCAGTTGCTTCCAGGGAACCAGCTCAACCTCGTCATGTAGCTCTTTGAGGTACCGTCGTTTATTTTCTCAAATTTTTTTCTTGAGTATCCGTTTAGCATCTTTTATTTTGTTGTTTAGGGCATATACTATTTCTTTACCTTGACCAATCTTATAGTTTTTCTTCTGAGCCCGCTGTTTCCGTCTTCTGGTACGATAACACTTGCTCCGAGCAGCGTTAATTTCATCATCCCACCAGTATACTGGTGGTCGTCTATTATTGGGAGCCCTCCTCAACATCGTTGCGTCGCAGACTCAAGTAATATTTCCTATTACCTGCTTGACCTTATCTTTCGCAGATCCAAACAGCTGTATTTCTTTTAAAGCCAGCAGAAATGTCTTCTGATTATAATCCTTCGTTTTCCAACTGACTCTTTCTGTCGTTGTCCTCCTGTTGGATCTCTGTTCTAATATTCCTATCTCTATTATTATCGCTTGGTGGTCATTATTTGTGTTATGACCGCTGACAGTCCACGATCTCACTAAGCTACTCAGGCAGCTGCTAACAAACGTGAGATCTATAAAGGACCCTGGTCTCCCTTTTAAAATGTGTAAAAACATTTTTGGTTAAGTAATGAATTGTCGTGCGGGAAGCCCCTTAGGCGTGGATTCCCGCTTGTACTTGTTTTCGAAATTCGCAGAGGAGAGAGGTGTGGGAGAGAAATAAGAGAATTCGGTTGAGCGAAAACGAGTGTGTTTTTTAATACGCGCAGAATGAGAGGGGAAAGCCGTCCGGCATAAAACCCTTCTTGAAAATGTTACAAGCTGCGGAATAGAAGAAGTGTGGACTGTGTGTGAGTGTGTCGTGAACTTGTACGATTCTCTGAGAGAATCTTCGCTTCGTGTCAGCGGCGCAGTTCCGCTGACTCAAGTCGGTAGCGCAATTCTACCGACTTGCACGTTTCGTCGCGCGCGCAACCACATTCGCGGAACTGGTCGCTAGCCAAACGCGGCGTGCAAGCAGTCATAGAGAGAAAAAGAGAGAAAATGAGAGAAACCAAGAGAGGACGAGAGATCCAGTGAGAGAGAGAGAGAGAGAGAAAGAGAGAGAAAACCATCACCACAACACTCGGCGGACGTACGGATGAGCGAGATCGCAAAGTGAAAAGTCGTTCGATTTGTCGCTAGCTAAAGACAGTACGAACTGTCAACTGCTTGGCGTCTTATCGAGAACTGGCTCGGCGCTCGTCCGACCGCGCGCGACTCGAGGCCGGCGGCGCTGTCGGCGAGCGCAGCAAGTCGCGACGTCGCTTGCTCAACTCGAGCACGGGAGATGGCGCCACGGGTTCTACGTCGACCTCGCGGAGTTCGCTCGACACCGTTTTCACGGCGGAACTCTTCTCCTCGGGTCTCGACGGAACAAGTAAGACGAAGTCAAAAAGGGCGAATGCTTACTATAGCGCTCGTCCTTTTTCCTTCGTCCTTTGGCTGCCCCACTCTACTGCCCAGGCGTTGAAATCGCCTGCTATCAGTACCGGTTTTCTTCCTACAGCATCCTGTACTAGCCAATCCAAAAGTTGTCTTCTTTTTATCGAAGCGTTAAGAGAAGCATAGCAGCTGTAAATGTGTACGCCTGCGACTTTAGCGCGTACGAAACCTTTATTACGTGTTGTCATTTTTTCTGGAAAATGGTGTCTTCACACGCCTATATCGTTGCTTGACCAGTACTGTCCATATCATACGATGGTTCGTCCAGGTCTCTGTATTGTTCACAGACTATTGCTATATCGATTTCTGTCTCACGGACATACTGGCTCAGTAGGTCCTGTGCGATCGCGCAGTGATTTACATTCAGCTGCACTATTTTCATTTTCTTCGTCTGTCAGTGGCTTCTACTGCAGCTCGGTAAACTGGGCATGCATAGCTACCAGTTGCGTAGTCATTTTTCTTACCTGTGCCTTCTTTGCAGAGTACACAGTTGGGTTGGATTTACACTCCTTCGCTTTGTGCAGTTTCTGCCGATATGGCGAAAACCTGGGCATTAACACCTAAGCGGCTTGTTTTTGCGGTTAGCCACCTGGATCCTACAGTTAACCCATCCTATTCTGATCTTCTGTAGCTTAGAGATCTTAGCCGATATCTGAGCTGGTACCAGACCTATAAGTTATTTCTCAGAGGCGCTATTTCAAGTTGAAGCAAATTTTATTTGTAACCATAGCGCGCCTTCAGTCATGTGTTATGGGGGCCATGTCAGCTGCCTTCATAGACGGAAGATCTGAATGGTCTGACAGATTTCAAGAAAACTGTTTTTAACATAGAGACTATGAACAAACTCGAAAAAAAGTCATATGAAAACTTTGAAGTAGACATCCTAAAGGTGCCACTCATGTAAGACGATATATACCTTATCTACAAATTAATTTGTTCACAACATCAGCATAAGAGGCGCTATAAGTGTAAGTGCTGTAGAATAGTCTGACATTACCGCTTCAGTCTTGAGCTCAAATTTGACAAAGAACTAATTAACAAATTTCAGCAATGCGTGAACACTCTTGAAGAAGAGTATGCTGTGGCGTCCCCAGTTATGAAAAATATTCTGGAGCAGCCGCTTACAGAGGAGAGGCTGTAGCGATTCCGCTGGCTTTAGGACTAGATAGCCCGTCTGGAGGATCTTATTGGCACAAAGATGCCACAAGGAGCTGTATGCTTATCTTGCCGACAAGTCAAACACAGTCCCTATCTCTGGGACGATTGTTGGCGCTGCTGTCGCTACCACTGCGGGACATGCAGTCGCGAGCATTGTCTTTCGCTTGGGGAGATGGACTTGCCAAGATCGCGTCACCACCACAACCACTATCTGCTACCCTTGGCTACATCTGCCATGAGATTCCAATACTTCGACGGTCACGCAGAATACGAAGATTAGAAAGGTAAATTTGTTAAGGAAAAAAATTGAATAGTAAAAAAACAATGAAAATAGATATGTGTGTGCATATATTATTGATGTAAAAAAAATTCGTACGCTGATATTTTGAGAAGAATAAAAGCGGACCCCAATCTGACGGTGCTTGGTAACAGCGTAAATAAGATACGTAAAATGGTGGGCAGGATATTTGCTTTTGGAGCACCTAGCTGCTATAGCGTTGGTTTTGGCCATATCGCAAAATAGTGTTTAAAGACGTACGACAAAAAAAAATGCTGTTTTTAGTTCGGAACGAAAGGACATTCAGCAAAAAGTTGCACGAACGAGCAACTCATTGCATTCTCTGCCTGGAAAAGGATAAAGAATCAAAGAGTGACCGTAGCTATACATACCTAGCCTACCGAGCCACATTTAAAAAACTAAAGAACTAACAAAAATGAAGATTGTGCAGTTAAATCTAAACCATTGCGAGATAGCACAGAGCCTACTCAACCAGTATGTCCGCGAGAAAGAGGTAGACCTAGCCATTGTGTGCGAACAATATGATGATCTAGACGAACCATCGTGGAAAATAGACACTACGGGTAAAGCAGCAATCTGGGCATGTGGAAACGTTGCTTTCTGTGAAAAAATAAAGACCTGTGAAGGAGGATTTATACGGGCTAAGGTAGCAAGTGTCACTGTTTACACCTGCTACGCTTTACCTAACGTTCCAAACGAGCAGTTCGAGCAACTGCTAGGACGCGCCCCCTAAGGGTCAGTACTTGGCTTATTGACTTGGAACATCATGTACGACGGGATACTAAAGCCACAATTACCTGAAGGAGCAACAGTCGTGGGATTCGCTGACGACATAGCAGTAGTGGTAGTAGCAAAATATAAAGAAGAGGTGACAGACGTAGCTAAAGAGTCAACCCGTATAATACACGAATGGCTAACAGAGTCAGGTCTGGAACTAGCCAGTCACAAAACGGAAGTTATTCTGATTTCCAGTAGGAAGAAGATGGAAGATATCACACTAGCGGTGGATGAACATGAGATTGTTTCTCAACCAACCATCAAATACTTGGGAATCACTATCGGTGCAAGACTAAATTTTAAATAGCATCTAGAAATAGTCAGTGATAAAGTAAAATGGACAGGTACGATGTAAGTGAAATCGTAAGAAGACGATGGCTGAATGGTAAACGAAATAGGACGCTAGTGGCAAGGGGCGACAGACTTATCGCCTTATACCAAGGATAGAAGACTGTATTGGAAGAGGACATGGGGAAGTTAACTACTTCCTCACGCAGTTTTTGACCGGGCACGGATGTTTCCAGGCGTATCTGCATCGGTTTAAACTAGACGACTGTCCGAACTGCCCATTTTATTCGAGTGCAATAACGGATGTTGAACACTTTTTTTGCGAGTGTGTACGATATCATCAGGAGCGAGAAGAACTTGAGAGTTATCTTCAGATCAGAGTAACTCCTGAGTCGATTATGACGGCCACGCTGACTTCAGAGGATGGATTGTGCGCAGTCAGCAACTATGCAGTAGACATTCTCAAGAAAGTCAGAAAAGACGGAGAAGACAAAAGAAGACGAAGAGGTTGAGTATGTACGTATGTGTGCGTCGCAGATAATAAAAGATGATTATAGTGATGACGACCACATCAACCAGAAGCGGGCAAAAGCTGATTCTATCCCGGCTCTTCACGGAAAGTAGCCCACAGGATAGTCTCAAAAGGCGATTTTCCAACGTTTTATTGATTGGTGGCCCTGAAAAGGGCCGGTTGTTTTATCTTTTTCTACTGAGGTCGGGGCGGGAGAACTCGTTCAGGCGAGCGATAGCGGGGCCTCTTCTGGAGCTCCGGATGGAGAGGATACGGCTTCGAGATCGGCAGCGATGGGCCTCCAAAGTCTCGTGGGACTTTACTGTGTTGTGTGTCAGTGTTTCTTGGTGCTGGTGTGCTCGTCTCTTGGCGGCAGCGAGTCGGAGCAGGTCGAGTAGACCGGGACAGCGAAACGTTGTAGGCCCGTTGAGCGAATTCCCCTCAGGTGGTGCGTGTATCGGCCGTGGCCGTGTAGACTTGCGCAGCGTAACCTCTCGTTCTGCTACTAGGAGGCGCTGTTCGTCGTCTTCCGATGGATGAAGGTCTAAGACGGGCTCCGTAGACGATGCGGGCTCTGTTGATTTGACCTTAGCCACTTCCTGATGGATAATCTGGGCAGTAGGCGAGTCCGAGAGCACGGCGGGTTTGCGTCGCCCGAGAACGACGACCTTCTTTATCCGGTCCACAACTCGCATCAACGCGGGCTCCTCTTCTTTGATCTCCGCTGGCATTGTGACTGCCCGCCTCTTGGTGCGCCGTCTGCTGTTGCGCTTACGCAGTTGTTCAATGGACCGTCCGCATACCATGAGTCTCTTTCTCTATCTGAACGAACAAACTAGCGTCGTAGCCCGAAGGCACGGCCGGACGTTGCTAGGGACCTCCTAATACTCCTCCCGGGAACAAGTCAACCGGGTGGGATTTCGTTGGATCCTGGTCGTGCGACCGCGATCGTCTAGTTGTTGTTGCCGAGCTCGTACCGGGAAGCAAGTTACAGCCGGCTCGTACTCGGCTCTCCAGTCGCAAGGACTGACTTGCGTTCAAGGGATAGAGAGAGAGAGGATGGCCTTGACTGGAGTCGTAGGCAGCTCAGATATTCGCGAGACTGTGTCTCGGGCGGTCAGCCGCTCTGTTCGACTACCCACGGTAAACTGCGCTTCACGAGTTAGTGTCGGACTAATAAGCCCAGAGCGCGGCCCTCAGAGAGAGAGACCAGGGACTTTGCGTCGTCTTATCGTCGGAGGAAAGGTCCGTGAAAAAGAAGATGTTAAGTTCCTTTAGATGTTTTTATTCTTGAAGACTTTCCCTAGGCTGGCCATCCGTAGAGATCTTCTCGAGCTCGCTAGCCGAGCGTCGAGAGTGGGGGTACGTCTGCTCCGAGCTGGGGCCGGGAGACTACTCATCGTCGCGCTCGCGTGCGCCCGGCTTTTATGGGTGTTCGGTAAGCAGCGCCGACGCGTACGGAGAGTGGGGGTATTCGTGCGCAAGAGACTGCGGGAGAGCAGGTATCAAAGGCTTTCTCTTCCCGCTCTCTTCCCCGCAAAGCATTGCTTGACGGTGGTATCGCGTGGTCCAGGGGCTTAGAAGATGGAGCTAGGCACCTCGACCGAGGGTCAATAAAGGCAAAGAGGGCGTTCCTTTTTACGGCTGGGTGTTTTTCACCAGGCTGTAAAAGGGATAGGTTTAGTCGGTGTGAATTCGACACACGGCTCAAATTGGGGATGAGGCTGCTTTGACAACCCCATAAACAAGGTCATGCTATGGTCTTTTTAAGACTTTCCCAAATACCTCTTTCTTCGAGAGAGAAAAAAACACACATATACGTATAGTTGATTTGCGTTGAAGCAATTTTTTTAGAAGTTAAACTTATTAAACGAATTTAAAGAAATTTTTAAATGTTTGTAGCTTATTAAAGTTTCTCTATATATTCTCATAAATATATACGTTAGTGAATGCAGTGAAATCAGTTCTGAAAAGGTCAAGCATTAAAGATCAGCAGGTAAGCTAGAATCAATCATAACTAATAGTTATTGAAAATAAGATAGTTGCACTTTTTGAAATTATTATTATAACTTACACTTGCCGTCCGGTCGTCTTGTACTCTACGATGTGCATAATATTTACTAATCGTCATACATATCAGACGTGCATATTTACTCAAAAAACTTGATTATTTAATGCGGTTCAGTTGCTACAAGAAAAATTCAGCCAATTCCGCAATATTTAAATTTTATTCATTACAACAAACTTATATTGTAACTTAGATTATAATAAAAAATATCTTAATATTAATTTGTATCATTTAACAGATTTAGGCACACCTCAAAACCAATAATTTGAGTGTTTCATCAATAAACCATAAGACGACGGGAAGTGTGAGTTAAAATAATAATTTCGAAAAGTGCAACTATCTTATTTTGTATAACTATTAGTTATGATTGATTCTAGCTTACCTGCTGATCTTTAATGCTTGACCTTTTTCAAACTGATTTTACTACATTTACTAACGTATATATTTATGAGAAATTAGAGAGAAATTTTGTAAGCTACAAACATTTGAAAATTACTTTATGAATATCGTAAATTTTTAAGAAGAAATAAGAATCATAATACAAAGATACAGATTTGTGAGGATGAAGTCATAACTTATAGTTTCCAACATTTTATCTTGTAAAAGGTATTTTTCATAACGATTTTACACCCGTTTAATAATGCCGCTGCCTAAGACCTTGGGGGAGTGCAAAGCTCCTTATGGTCGGGATGTCTGAGCTCAGTAAGCCCCAAAGGGCCACTTTCCGCGTGCCTGGAAACAGACTTGAGCCGGGAGTGGTTCTGAGCCGACTAAGTCACAGGCATCCGGATCTGTTAATCAATAGGTGGAGGGTGCTGAGCGCCAAAAACAGGGAGGGGCCAGACTGTGGAACCTTCCTGGTGCTCGGTATATCCGAAACCTCGGTAAGGATGCTCCGGCAGCGCAATTTTCAACTGCACTGGGGCCTGGGCTGGATTACCGTCAGGGTGGATGAGGGTCCCCGGGGGCAGCGCGAACAGAGCAACACTGTCTCGTCCTAATTACCATGGCTAGTGACGAAATAGTGTTTACACAGATAAACTTGCATCACAGCAAAGGCGCCTCGGCCGCTCTAGTCAGATGCATGGCTAAGATGCACACATGCCTAATACAAGAGCCTTGGCTAGTCGCGGGGGGGGGGGGGGGGGTCAGGGGTCTGGAGGGTGCTGGCCGGATCTATAGAGACTTCACGTGCATCGTTCTTAGGGCGTGCATACTTGTTAAAGGTTTTGATGCCCTGCTGCTGCCAGCTCGGTGTAGCAGGGACCATACGGCAATAAAGATCAGACTTCCTGTGGGAGAGAACTCTGAGAGGGAGATGGTGGTGGCCTCTGGCTACTTCCCATACGACTCTTAGGAAGAGTCCCCACCAAGGGAGGTACAAGATCTTGTCGAATACTGCAGACAACGAAACATCCCTCTTATACTGGGATGCGAAGCTAATGCTTACCACATAGGCTGGGGCAGTTCGGATACTAACGGTCGGGGCGACGCACTGCTGCAGTATCTAACGAACCTTCACTGTCCAACCACAGATACATCCAATTCGAATGGAAGGAACGATGCTCGGAAACAAGGGCCTTTAGAAATCCCAGGAAAACTGACTAGGCGTTCTTTAGGAAAAACCTTAGAAACGAGCTTTAATCCTTTAAAACAAGCTTTGGAACAACGGATGAGCTTGATCACTGGGCATTTGAGCTAGGTGAGATAGTAAACATCTCTTTTCAGAGAAGCTGTCCCTGGACCATCCCCAAGTGAACATGGGGTATGGTGGAACCGGGAGCTAGAGGATCTGCGACGAGAAACGAGAAGGACCCTTAACAGGGCCCAGAATACTCGCAATAGTATCGATTGGCGGATTTACAGAGAAGCTCAGAGGCTATATAAAAACTGCATCAATGCGATGAGAATCAAAGGATGGAGATACTACTGCGAGGATATCGAGAGATATCCTGACGCGGCCAGACTCCTCCGGATACTCGCGGAAAATCCTGATGTATGGCATGAAGCTATCAGACTGCCCACAGAAGAATACACAACCGCGAAAAAGAAGTGCTTGAAATACTTCTGGAAGCCAACTTTCCGGACTTTCGGCTCTCCCACGAGATGGGGAATGAGAGCTCGGATAGGTAGCAGAGGGCGGCATGGGATCTGACAGTTAGTAGTTGTAAATTAGCTAACCGCTCACAACAACAAGGTCAAGCTGCTTTGGGTCCCAGGGCACACCGGGATCAGGAGTAACGAAATAGCAGATAAACTTGCAGCTTTGGGAGCTAAACACCCCCCAATCGGGTCAGAGCCCTACACAGGTGCCGCAAGGTGCCTGTTGGCGGGCGAAATCCGGAACTGGGTTGAGAGGGAGCATACTAAACAAAGGCAAGGAACTCAAGGATGCAGACAAGCCAAAGCGGACAGGACACCAATGTCGGATGGATCAAGTGCATCGCAGGAGGCAGCAGAAATAACTCTCGACTCCTGATACAGATAGTGACCGGGCACATCCGCTTAAGGTATCACAGTCTAAAGATGGGGAAGGAGGCTTTGGGTGTATGCAGGTTGTGCGAGGGGGCGGAAGAATCGCCAACCCATGTGCTGAATGTTTGCCCAAAATTTGCGCAGCTAAAACATCAGTGCTTGGGGGAGCTCTGTTCTACGTGCGAGAAGATTAGGGCACTCGACGCGGGAGCCATACTAACCTTCTGGAGAAGGGCAAGCCGAACTGCGTAGGGGATGTCATGACGAAGGGTGGCACAATGGGTTTACAACCTAAGTGCCAGGGAACTCGGAAGTCCCCCCCTTCATAGTAATAATAATAATAATAATGGTAGTACCATGCGGAGGATAACACTCAAACTGAGGTACTGCGCTTTGTTATTTTGCATTTAACTTTTTATTGTTCAAGCAAAATATTTTTAGAGTTATAATAGCAAAGCTTAGTGCCCCAGTTTAAGTGTTATCCTCCGCATGGTACTACCATTAATAGTCACAAAATGTATACAAAATATTATTTAAATAATTATTATTATAATTTTTCTTCTTTTTCCAAAATATTCAGCTGAATATCAATCTGGATTATCCATGTAAAATCTATGTCAAATCCATATGGAATCCATTTCTAATCCAGCTGGATATCTTCAATAAAGTAAACTTTCATTAAATTTTGGAATTATGTGAAAAGGTGTACGCATGAGTCGCCATGAGTAACTATAGTGCGCATGCGCGGCATCAGTTGCGAATGATCGGTAATTTAAACTTAAGTAATATATGAATCAATTATAAACAACTCTCAAGATACTTACTACGTCACTTGCCATGCCCCTTACATTTTGTTCAGGAAGTTATCTAATTGTAAGTGTAACTTTCTGCATATTTTATTTTTGCACATAAACTTATAGAATTGTTATTTCAATAATATAAAATATTTTAAATGTAAAAGTATGTACCATGAACTAAATTTAATAGGCATGGTAAGTTAGGTAGTAAGTATCTTGAGAGTTGTTCATAATTGATCAATATATTACTTGAGTTTAAATTACCAATCATTCGACTTAGCCCTCAATTGAACTTAACGATATTTTGTTTGCCGTATTATATATAATATAATATGATTGTAAATTTGACCTTTCTTAATTGATCTCAGTTGTTTTTTAATATGTAATTTCGCTGTAAACAAAATTATCGATCCGCATGATGATACGCAATACATCAAACGCGCCTAATCTTTTTACTTTGGTTAATTTTTTTTTAGAGATTTCATGTCTTTTTGAGCGAACTTATTGAAGTATCTTAAATTTGTTCTGAAAATAAAATACATAATGATGGGGTTCAGGTAGTGCATACTGGGATTTTTATTACGAGGATATCGATATCTCTCGTGTATGGTATCCAGGTGCATGAGATGACCCGATGACAGGGTCTTGGTTATACACTCCATAGCTTTTGGTGTCTAGAATCAGTTTTTATACTAAGACAATAAAAGCTACGAAGCGCACTATATTTCGACAGCCTCATCATCGAAGATCCTTGGCACCTAGACACCGAGCGTGACCGGCTACTGCGAAACAATATTTGCATGTATGCACGAAAAGTCACGAAATTCGCTTCCTGGGCCCCGTCATCAGTGACCCCGAGGCCCGAACACTCAGAAAGTTTGTGCAGCGACAGTGCAGCAGATGTCCAAAAATATACCCTTAAATTCAAGCAGACAATGTAAATACATTTACTCTGTGCAGCTTATAGAAATCTGTGGGAAAGCAATACCCAACTGTATTACACATAATAACTTGTGCGGCCAACTTCGCGGTCCTACCACTTTTGGGCTAGAAAGCCAACTTCACGGTTCTAAAACAATGGAGAAAAAAGTAGAGATACTGTTTTGAGCATTCATGGTATATAAACTCATTTATTATGAAACTTAACGGCTTTTTTACAAATATTTTTGTTGGAAATCATAGCTTAACTCAGAAAACATACTAATAAGCCAAAAAAACTTACGAACAGTAACGATGAGCATTTTTGTCTGTATAATAAAAAATCCGAACACCAATATAGAAGTAAATAGTGTCACGGACGCCGCAGCTTCGTATACTTCTTAAACTTGCCTTTGTGGCACTGCCGCGCCATTTAATAATGTATGTAAAATATACATGTATACCTATGTGACGCATATGATTTATAAAATAATTCGAATTAAAAATGCGAATAAACATATGTGTTATATTTTTCTGAGAAGATTATTATTTATAGCATCTGACATATCTGGACCAATCTTACTATATTGTATGGTATATAGATACATATACATTATTAATAATTAATTACTAAGAAAGATGACGTGAATATATTTAATTTTATATCTGTGTGTAATTATAGCTGATATATGTAAAATGTTTCATGACCTGGTTACTTTTTGTAAAACATTTTTCTATTAAAAAGTTAACTAAATCCAATTTTTTTTACTTTTTTGTGGTTGTACGATGTATTTATGTTTTTATCCCATTTTAATGAAATAATTGTTATTTCGAAATGATTTACTAGTTCTAATGAATTTTTACAATATAGCATATTTGATTGTTTTAATATAGAGTAGATTTAGCGGGCGTTTTTCAATTTTTTTTTTGTTTGCCCGCTGATGTAAAAAAAAGTTACTTTGGTCCTGCTGAATTGGTCAGAATAACGCGCAAATCGTGCTTGTGTAAAAAAAAATGTTTCCTATATTGTGTAAGTCTAGTATGTTAGATACATAATTTTTTTTGCCTTGTTCTGTTGTGTCATATTAAAATAACTTCGACTAGATAACAATACATCACATTGAGAGACACAGTACATATAGAACAAAGTATATGCATAATGGTTATCTAATCACTTAAAACTTTAACGAGTTTTGTGGATTTGTCAATACATAATATTGTCAATCTGTTACAATGCCGCTACCCTAAGCGTGTCTTGGGCGTTGTCGTCCAGATCGGACGGGTGGGTGCCTATCACCACTACACAGCGCGTCCTTAGGTTGCGGATAGAGGAACAGCCCCTGAGAAAGAGGTTAGCTGCGAATAAATTGAATAAGCAGCCGCGGACAGCCGATAGGAACAGGCGTGGGCGTGATCACTGTCGAACGCATTCATCTAGAAACACTACGCAAGCATCATAACAAAAAAACACTTCACATTATCTCTTATCTCTCAATCTATCTCTTTCATCACACATTACAAAAATGGGCAAAAATCCTGCTGCAAAATTCCCAAAATTTCAGTTCGATACGTCGAAAAGTTTATTAATAATTGACGTTATAAAAAAAAACTATCTTCCAAAGAAAGAGACCTAGATGAATTTTTCTTTTTGAGAATAACGACAAAAATATGCTCTATTTAACGCAAAAAGAGCGAATTCCATAGCGACTTTTCTCTGACCCTGCCGGGATTTATTTATAACGCTTTTTTAGACGTCCCACTTTGTTGGTTGCAAACAGCATCTTAATTTTAACTTTTTGAAATTTTTCTTTTTTCACATGTTTCTTTGGTCCAAATAGAACCTGTAACCGCGATATTAACTTATGAAACCACCGGTTAGTAATTATACAATTAGCTGCAAAAAAGTCATCAAAATAAATTAACAAATGTAATTAGCAACAATTTGACGGTCAATCAAATCAGCTTTTGGCACACATATTGACAGTTGTATTGACCATATTTTCCATAAGTTTCATCAACATCCATCGATTTTTGCAATAATAGAGCCTAATTTTCGAAAACCCATTTTTTCGCATTCAGTATTGATTTTACACTTAACTAATTGATGAAAAAATAATTCAGGTGCATTTATGTGTAAGTAATTTCAGTACCTTCAACATAATATGAGTTATTTTTCGATCGATCGTCTAGATTTTGATCGACACTGAAAAAACTAAAAAAACACGTAATTTTGCCACTTATATGCAAATTTGACAACTTTCCTCTACTCCTTTTTAGTTAGTTTTTGGAAATTATCATTCTACATACCTTTTTACGCCATAAAGGGCAGAAACATTGCTGTATTTAATTTTGTTACCTTCAAAATCTAATTCGACTGGACTAGATAGTCCGAACACCCCGGAGTTGTTTCAAGAGTTCCGAAATGCGGTCAGAAAAGAGTTGGACTGTATGCTTAACAACCTTCCACTGATTATAGAGTACGACGCTAACTCGCATTACAGAGTAAGCGGAAGTACGGATACGAAAGCCAGGGGTGTCAAACTGCTCGACTACCTCGCGGGGACAGACCTGGAGATAATAAATATTGGTGGCATGCCTACGTTCAGGAACGCGATCAGCGAGGATGTAATAGACTTAACTCTGTCATCCACCAAGATAACGCATCTGATCAGCGAATAGGAAGTGAGCGACGAGCTATCGTTCTCGGACAATTCTTTAATCGCATATTTGGTCGGTACCCCTGGCGAGAAACAACCCAAATGGGTCTGAAACCCCAGGAAAACGAAATGGGTAGGATACAAGAAGGACGTGGAAGAAGCCATGTGCGAAATACCACTCGACATCCGGGATAGCATATCCCTGGAAAAAGCAGCTGACAGATTCGCCAAGGGCATCACCCAAGCCTATGACAGTAAATGCAAATCCAAACAAATAAGGTCCAAAGGTGAAGTCAAATGATGGAATCAAAGGCTGGAGCAACTAAAGGTAAAAGCACAATGGGCCCTGGAAAGAGCCAGAAACACGGCACACGCTCCCTCTGGATCCAATATAAAACAAAAAGGGATATGTACCGGAAAAGCGTCAGAGAATGTAAATTTAACAGCTGGAGAAACCTCTGCGAGAATATCCTAAAGGGCAAAGAGAGAGCTAGGATGAACAAGATCCTGTCAAGGAATCCCGAGGCTGTCCTGGGCACGCTTAAGCTCCCAAACGGACATACGCCATTACAGAGGAGGAGACGCTGAATCTCCTTGTACAAACGCATTTCCTCAGCTTCGTGGGGCGGGGATGGGCGACCTGTCGGATCTGGTCAGGGTCGCAGACCGACGTACGCCGAGCTGAGCGAAAATTGACTGCTGGCCGGACGGATTATCACGCCTAAGGGTGATGTTCGCTATAAGATCTTTCGAGCCATTTAAGGGGACCTCACCACCTTAAATAAAAAAAAAGGGATATTGATTTTTTGTGTGAAAATACCTTGAATTGTTTAAATAATCGATTAAACAATTATATTAACTTAGGAATACTGTAAAAATTATCAAACAATTTTTATAAATACCATATGTCAGATACAATAGGTCTTCGAAGGCGCAGACTTACTTAAGTTATGAGCTTCGAAGGGCACTTTTTTCTTAAATGATCTTCTTTAAACACATATGTTTATGAAATGAATGTGGGATTTAAAAAAAAAAATTTAATTTAAAAACGTTGTCTACAATTTGATAAAAAAATTTGTTTAAATATTTAGAAAATGACAAAAATTATGCTTAACTTGTAGACAACGTTTTTAAATTAAATTTTTTTTTTAATTTCCACATTCGTTCCATAAACATATGTGTTTAAAGTAGATCCATTAAGAAAAAAGTGCCCTTCGAAGCCCATAACTTAAGTAAGTCTGCGGTAGCTGAAATTATGAAAATTGTGATTTTTGGCCTTCGAAGACCTATTGTACCTGACATATGGTATTTATAAACTTTGTTTGATAATTTTTACAGTATGCCTAAGTTGATATAATTGTTTAATTGATTATTTAAACAATTTAAGGTACATTTACACAAAAAATTCAATATATCATTTTTTTAAATTTAAGGTGGTGAGGCCCCCTTAAGTCACCGACACCCGATGGTAACTTTACGGCCCTGCTTAAAAAAGTAAAGGATGTTATCATTGGGCCACTGACACAAATAGCGAGAACAAGCATCACGTTCAGCTTGGTTCCAGGAGGGTAAACGATTACAAGTTCATGTGGCGTAAATTTATGAGCAGTATGTACGCTTGTCTTATAATGAAATTGTGCTAATTCTAGTTATTCGTCCCATTCTATCTTTTTCGTGCTAAAATTTCTCAAATATTCACATAGTGGGTGATGCGCCCTTTCTAATGATCCATTGGACTGGGGAGAAAAGGCTGTAGTTTCTATTTTTGAAAATTTAAATCTCATTGCGATAGTTTTTAAGAGTTTACTAGTAAAATTTGCTCCTCTGTCAGTTAAGACTGCTTTAGGAGAGCTAAAAATACATATACATTTTTTTATAAACGCGTCAGCAACTGATACTGCAGTTTGATCTGCTAACGGTACGGCTATTAAGAATTTAATTTAGTTGATCTTATATTGTCAGAATGTATTTATTTTGCTTTTTTGTTAAATTTAATGAACCTACTATATCCATGGCTACTTTATCGAATGTTTTGAAAGGTGTATCTGTTATTATCATTGGTTGTCTTGTTTTTACCCTTTTTAGTTTATTTCTTTGACAATCTTCACAATTTTTAATTCTACTCTCGACATCTGCTTTTAAATTTTCTTGAAAATATTTACTTCTGATACGGTTAAATGTTCGATTTACTCCTGAGTGTCCTCGTATAGCACTTAAATGGTTTAAATTAAATATTTTATCTCTGTCCCTTAATTCAACATATTCTATATAATTTAGACAAATTACTACTTTTTGATCAGAATGTTGAAAAACTTTAATTAAAATTTTTTCTATTTCCAGCCAATTGATGTTATTTATTTTTAAATCTTTAGAAATGCTAAAATTTTTAACTTTTATGTGTATCATGATTTCTCTCAGAAGCTCAAAGTTTTTTAATACATTTTCTTTTACCCTGGTTGCTGATTAGCCTGCATCCATGCATATTATAAATAATTTCTTTGAATTTGAATTAATAATTTCAATTTCGTTTATATTTAAATATTTATTAGCCATAGCATTTTTGCTATTCATAAACCACTCTGTATTCTGATCGAAAGATTTGCCTTGTTTATTTATGACGTGCGCGATGTTGTCTTTTCTAAATTGTATAAATTTTTTGTATAAACGATGTTTTTGTCTGTTTCAGTATTTATTATTTTTTTCTCACATGTTTTTGTTTTCGGAGGTTCTTCTATCTCAGCTTTGTTTTTCACTGCTTTAATTTTGCATTTCTTTTTATTGTCATTTTTCCTTTCCTTTAGTTTCATCCGTTCTTTATTTAGTTTTTGAATTTTCATGTCATTGGTAGGTATTTCACTAGTATTTATTGTTTTCAATTCTTTTGCTTCTTGAGCTCTTGTAATTACATATATTTGAATATTTTCTACTGGATTTCTTGACAATGCATCAGCGTTTGTATTAATTTTTCCCGGTTTATAAATGATTTCATAATCATAATCTAAAAATTGTAATCTTCATTTTTGAACTCTACTGTTTTTATCTGCTGATTTGAATGATAATAGTGGCTTATGGTCAGTAATTATTTTGTATTTGTTGACATAAATATAATTTGGAAATGTTTTTACTGCAAACATGATTGCAAGGGCTTCACGCTAATGAGTATGAGAATTCTTCTCTGCTGCTTTCAATACTCTTGATGCAAATGCAATTGGTCTGTCCTCTCCGATCTCTCCTTGTCATAATACACATCTTAGTGCATAATTAGATGCATCTGTTGTTATAATAAATGGTTTTGACATATCTGGAAACTGTAGTACTGGCGCCGAGTGTAAAGCTTCTTTTAATGGTTCAAATACTTGCTGTTGTTCTTTATTCCATTCAAATTTTACTTGTTTTTGTAATAACTGTATAATTGGTTTAGATATTACTGTAAAATTTCTTATGAATCGTCTATAGTAGCCTGCTTATCTTAAAAATTCTCGAACAATTTTAACATTTCGTGGAATTGGAAATTTTGTTATGGCTTCGATTTTTTTTGGATCTGTTTTTATTCCCCGCTCGCTAATAATGTGACCTAAAAACTCTACCTCTTTCTGAAAAAATTTACATTCACTTGTTTCTAATTTAAGCCCCGCTTCTCTTAGTTTCTGTGCCACTAGGTTAAATCTTTCATTATGTTCTTCTACTGTATTTGATACTATAATTATGTCATCAATATAAACATAACAGAATTCTTTCTCCAATAATTCTCCTTGTACTATAGTTAATATTCTTTGAAATACTCTTGGTGAATTAATTAGTATTTGATATATCGAAGTACTTTGAATTCGACCCGTCCCAAAGGGTATATGCTAAATGCTGTTTTGTGTATATCTGATTTTTTAATTTTTATCTGGTGAAAACCTGATATAATATCAATTGTTGTAAAATATCTGCTTTTTCCCACAGAATCGAATATCTCTGTTATATTCGATAATAGGTACGGATCTGGTATTGTTTTAGCATTTAATTTTCGGTTATCAATAACTAACCTCCATTTCTTCTTTCCATCTTTTCTTAAACCTTTTTTTAGTACAACCCATGCTGGAGCATTAAATGCGCTAATTGAAGATCTAATTAATTCGTTTATTATTGATTTTTTTGTTCCACTGATAGCTATTTGTTTTAATGTATACGGTAATGGAAATTGTTTTACATAAACTGGCGTTTCATCAGTTTAATTTATCTCATGCTCTTCTATATTGCATGTCCCCAACTTTTCTTCTTCTAGCCAGCATACATCTTCGTTTAATAATATTAATGAATACAATAAATTTAAATCATTCATCTAGAAGGAAAAGAAAATTTATTGAAGATTTAATAGTTTGTTCCTCCATTTGTACTTAATTTTGCGATTTCTTCTGCTCTTTTTATGCATTCTGACATTAAATATATAGAGCCACAGTGTAAAGTTTATTTCTCTTTTAGCAGTCGTAATCCTGGTGTTTTTACAAATGTAGAAAAATTTCGTATGTAATATTCCTCCGTTTCTTCTTTTTCTGTACTTTCGAGAGTTTCATTAATCTTTCCTATAAATTGCTGCATATGCACCTTTGAATCATGAATGAAATCTGTAAGTCTTCGCTGATTCCAGCTGCTCAGTTGTGCTTCGTCCGAGTTTTCTTTTATGATATCTGGCGAGTCAACTGTGCGTTCTGGGTTATTCTCATATGCTGAAATGCCCTTATTTATACTGTCTTGAATTTCTCCTACTATATTCAGTATTTTTTCTAGATCTTGTACTTAGTTATCTCTTCTGTCTCCACTTCTTGAGTCTTTTCTTTTATACTGCATTCCTCAGCTATTGTACTAGTATTTATTGTGTTTATCTACGTTGTAGATATTAGTTCGATTTTATTACGGTTTATTTCTAAATAACCTTTGTCTAATCTTAAGTATTGCATTTTAATTTTAAGTAAAATCTTTATTCCTATGATTTCGTCATACGGAACGGCAAATGTCTCCGGAGTTACATGAAAATCAAAATATATTCCGTTTATTGGTAATTTTATTGATCCAAGGGTACGTATAGCGTTTTCTGTTATTTCCGATATTAGAATTTGTTCGTCGTTATTTATGTGATTTATCGATATGTTTTTTTTTTTTAATGATATTTAATTGTGCTCCACTATCTACTAGTAGTCTATTCATTTTACTAGAGTGTTGATCTTTTACCTCTATGTATTATAGTAAATTCTCAAGTTTTAACACGTAAGTTTGTAATATGTATCATCTTTGTTTTCAGTGATTTCTAAATTTTTTCTTTCTAACATTGTATCTAGATTTGTATTATCTGTTACTTGTAGTAGAAACGCTTTATTCTGGTTTTCCCTTCCTAGGCGCTCCCTCCTGGAAGAGCATTGTAGTTTCCCTGGTTGTTCGTAATTCTGAAGTATCTTTCTGCTGTATGATTATTATTTTTGCATTTCGAGCAAAATTTCTCTTATTGTCTATCTAGGATTTTAATTTTTTGCAACTATCTATTTTGTGCCCTGTTTCATTGCAATAGCTACAGTTTACTTGATTATTTTATCCTCCACTTTCCAGGGCATTCAATTTTTTACACTCGTTTGCTACATGTCCTCCTATTTTGCAGTATTCACAACATTTTCTCTGAAAACTCCTACTGTCATTATTGCTATTTGTTTGCTGCATTTGTTGTTTATTTTCAAATTTATTACAGAAATTAGCTGTATGACCATTTTATTCGCATAACTGGCACTTGAACTGCTGTTTGGCTTTATATTCTGCCACAAGGATCTTTGCTCTTTCGCAGTCTGCCTCTTCATGGCCACTTGCTTCGCAAATCGTACGTACTCTAAATGGTAACCTGCTTTCTCCTATTTGACAATATTTAATTGTGTGGCCTTTCTTATTGTATTTTTGCACAATACTTCTGGACAATTCTGTACTGTATGCCCTTTAATGTCACAATATTCGCATTTTTCTACGTTATTCGTCATTGTATTTGAGCATATATTTGGATTATGACCTGTTTCTTTGCATTTTCAGAATACTTTGTAATCTACTATGTATGGGCATTACTCTACATCATGTCCCATTTCTTGACAATATTGGCAGTGATTATTCTGTTTTTTGTTAAATCGGCATGCACTAATTGAATGCCCTGATTGACTGCAGAATTTACAGATTAATTTTATTTTATTTGTAACGTTCCTGTAATTATTGGAAAAATGATCTGCTTCTTTGCAGTATACGCATGCTGCTGAACGACAAAAAAAAGCTTCGTATTGGAAGTCTCTGCATATTTGGCACGTCAGCACTTTTTATGTTTGCTCTATTTCTCTTCCCTAGTTTTCGTACACATTATTCACGATGCCTTTATTTATGTCTTTCTTTTTCTTTATATCACTTTCAATTTCTATTGCTACTTTCGAAATAGTTTCTACGGTGTTTTCTTGACCTTATTCGTATTTAATTTCTGGTTTAACTCCTTTTTTATATTTTTTTGCTGCTTGTGCGTCTAATTCTTCCTCGAATCTTTTAAGTTCTGCAGCCTCAGTCCCTTGTAGTCTTTTCAATTCTTTTATTTTAAATACTATTTTTCTTTGTCTGTTTGTATATTGTACTACTGTTTATGTTTCTCCCTGAAATATTCTGCCCATTTTCGCGTACAACTCATGGATGTCGTCGTCAATCGGATACAGTATTCTTACTCCGTTAATTAAGTCATATATGGTTTTTATTTTGTTGCTACTGAGTACTTCCTTTGCTTCTCCTGTCATTCTTACCTTTAGAAGGTTCGTCAAATTTCCCTCGTCTATTGGGTCTATGAGACTTCTGACTTGTATTAATTTTTTTATGTAATCTGTTGCTGTCATATTTTTTCCGTCGTATTCTGGAACATAGCTCGCAACATCTTTCAGATTTAATTTTATTAGTCTTAATCCTTCTGCTACTGGAGAAGCCATTGTTATGGTGTTGTCTCTTTCCTGGTTTTGTTTTCCTTCGTTATTCTCTAGTTGGTATGTAACAGTCGGTTCTTTTTGATTATTGTATTGGTTATTTGTAATTCTGTTATTACTGCTGCTAAAATTAATTTGAGTTAAGCTTTGATTTGTCTTAATCTCAGAATTATTGTCGTTGTTATTTTTGCTTTGTTTATTATCAACAATCTCTTGTATGCCGTGACCTTCCTCTCCGATTGGCTTATCAAAATCTATCAAACTATAATTTCCGTCTAAACTTGTGTTTGTCAAAAAATTTGTCGGATAATTGCTGTACCTAATTGTTTTAAAATGTGGATCTTTCTCGGTTCTTACTACTAGGCTTTGTTCTGCAGAAAATCTTACTATGTCCGAATATCGCTCTTCTTTTCCCAAGTCAAAGGTTCTGTCTAAAATTGACTCGTTTATTTAAGACGCTGCTAAAGTTGATTGAAATGTCGGATTTCTATGCTGCTTTATATCTGCTGTATCGTCTAAGTTCTCTTCCTGTTTAGCGCTTGATTTTAAGGATTCTTGTTGATCGTTAAGGTTTGTTTGCGTATTTTCGTCTGCCAGAATATTAGTTTTCTCTTCAGATTTTCCTTCAGTTTTATTTTTTTCTGGTGCTAATACTTTTGGTATAGCTCCTATATTTCTGATTTTTACTTCTTTCCTTTGTTTATCTTCTTCTTTTGCCGTTTCTTGGTGTTTTACAGGTAACCGTTGTAGTTTTGAACTCTTCTTGAATGCATGAGTTTTGAGTGCTCCCGTTAATAGGTTTTTTGAATTTGAATTTTGTTGGACTTGCTTCTTAGTAATTCTTGCGTTCTCTGGAGTTTTATCGTCTGCTGTTGCTTTATTGCTCATTTGAAATTTTCATTACTCGATTAAAAGTATATTCTGATTGTTTTACTTAAACCCATTGCGTTTTTAAATTGGCCTATTTAGCGTTTGTTTACGTTTTGCTCTACTTCCGCGTTTTTGCTACTGTTAGCAATTTCAGTAGGTCATTCGCCGCAACGCGAGTAGCTGTTGAAATTTGATCCGATGCCGTGTATAATCGCGACACATGTATTACGCTTGTTCTGTTTGTTTTATCCGTGCCGTGTATTACGTATGTTTTCTTATCTTTATCTGTGTCACCCGAGCTATGCTTGATACTTATTGTAATGTTATTTCTACTCGAAATTACTTTACGTCTGTTTATTACGATTTTATTTTGTTCAATGCGGTTATAATCACACTACGATATTGCATCGGTTTACACGACAATTTTTTTTCTACTTCTTGTATTAAAAATATGTAGATTTGCACTATTATTTATGTTTCTTTTTATTCAGTATTATTGTAGTTTAGTCAGCTTTACTATTATTATTTTTATATCGAGTGATTTTACTCCTATTTTTATTAATTTCGTATCGGAATCAATTGTTACGTCCGGACTACTCTTTATAAAATAGCCAGGAACGTAATGATATGAGTAGTGGGAAAGGCTGTAATAAATGCCAATCCGTGCCTAACATTTTCACTGTTAGTAAATAAATAAGTAGATCTTACCTTTGAATACTGTGATGCTTAGTCGACAGAATGCAGATTCAAGCTAGTACCTCTGCTAATATCTGAAGATCAAAAACCGTAATCGTTTTTGATAATCGTTTGTGTAAGGTAATTTTAGCTTTATTAGATATTAGAATGTATTATATCAGCTCAGCATACAAAAATATTATAAACTATTATTTTGTATTACTATAACGATTAAAATGGTATAAAAAACGATTAATATATTATCATAAAATGTTTTAAAAATCCGTTATATATATTAGTCGTTTTTTATCGTTTTTATTGCTTATTACTGCATTTATAAATCTAATCGCTTTTAATCTCTTATAATCATATTTAATATTCATGTATCATTTTTCTTTTTTTTATATTTAGGACGTTTTCATTGTATTTTACGTAACACTTTATAAATACACACTCGTACTGCCTAATCTTACATGCACTGTTACATTAATGCATGCATGTATTAAACGAATTTTATCATGAATTATTTATGTAATAACTTGAATGGTCTTATATACTAAGCATCAGAGATTCTTACCACTTGCGAGTAATAAAATCCGGACGCCACCTGCCAACGAGTCATTCTTAATCGCTTCTTAGTATAATTCAATCGTTTTACATAATTGCAATGGATCTTTATTTTTGGTATAAAATTTAATCGTATCTAAACGTTTTCAATCTGTTGCAATGCTCTTCAAATTGTCTGAAATTCGCTAGATCATGATGTAGTGTTATCGTTTTTAATCTAGATTAATTTAATGGTTCTTAACATATAATATTAGTAGAAGATTTTAATACTTTCTAATTGTTTATTGTTCAATACAATAAAAATGTTGTGGAAATGATAAATGTGAAAAACTTTGGTAATTGTGTTGGAATGTAAAATAATGTGGAAATTAAAAATTTTATATTTAAATTTGGAGCATCACTAACATGAAACCTGTCATAATTTTTACAAATTTTCAAGATTTTCCAAAATGCTTCACAGTTTTACAAATTTATATTGGTAACTCAGAAAAGCGTTCATTTCATGTTTTTTCACAATCAGGCATATAATATCTTCGGTCCCTACGAAGACTAGCACGTTTCGCGTCCTTACGTTAAGGTCAGTTCAAGGTCAAACTGAGAAGAAACAGTTTAAACCGATTAAAATGTCATATTGAAACTTTCCAAAAATGGAAAAAGATACCGAAAAATTGTAAAAAATCTTATTTAATCACATAATATCTTCCTTGTGTACAGAGAAAAGTTGCTTTCGTTTATATTTTTTTCTTATTTTGCTTTTTTCCACTAGCTTAGTAACTCTCGATGTCTTTCTTTACTCCTTTTTTCTCTTGTAACGAACTCTTTTTACTTCCAATGACCTATGCAATGGGTTTCTTTTTCTCTTTTTGTTATTTGTTTTAATGTCTCTCTTCAGTGTCCAGCAAAAATCTGCCATCATGTTGACATTCCATCTTCCTTGGTATCGATTCTCCATTACACTTATATCTTGATGAAATCGTTCTCCCTGTTCTTCACTGACATCTCCTAGATTAAGAGGGAAGTAATCAAGATGGGAATGTAAGAAATGCATTTTATAACTCATCAAGCAACCCAAATTTTTGAAATTCTCCAACATTTGTTCAACTAGTTCCTGATAGTTCTCACTCTTTTTATTTCCTAAAAAGTTCTCACGAACAGTTTTAAAACTTTGCCATGCAGCTTTTTCTGTGTCGTTTATTCTTGTGATAAATGTTTCGTCTTCAAATAGAGTACGAATTTGAGGACCATCAAAAATACCTTCTTTTAATTTAGCTTCACTTATTGCGGGAAACTTTTCTCCCAAATACTGGAAACAATCGCCATCTTTATCCAGAGCTTTGACGAACTGCTTCATGAGGCCAAGTTTGATATGAAGTGGTGGTAGCAGATAGTTTGATGGGTCAATCAATGGCGTACGTATAATGTTCCTCGATCCTGGTTCAAAAGGTGTTCTAGTTGGCCATACGTTAAAACCTTTGGTATTAGTCATACAAAAATAGCAGTAATTTTGACACGTTGGAGAATACCATATCATTGGTTTTGTAAATTTCAAGTTTCTTTCTGTTTTATCTCTTTCCCAGCGTGTTACCATCTTATAACATCTACTGCAAACTTTTTGTGGCACCCAGTTTACATTTTGATTGGCTACTTATTTTTATTGATTCGTCAAAACGAAGTCTGAAAGCTGTTCTACTTCATAACGGAAACAGGTTTGCATCCATTCCCATAGCTCACTCGACTAAGCTGAAAGAGACTTATGAAAATTTAGAAATTGTATTGGAAAAAATAAAGTACTTGAAACATCAATGGAAAATTTGTGGTGATCTTAAAATTGCAACCATGATCTTAGGACAACAATCAGGTTTTACTAAAAATCCCTGCTTCTTGTGTTTATGGGATAGTAGAGACAGGGTAAATCACTACGTTAAGAAAGTATGGCCAACTAGAACACCTTTTGAACCAGGATCGAGGAACATTATACGTACGCCATTGATTGACCCATCAAACTATCTGCTACCACCACTTCATATCAAACTTGGCCTCATGAAGCAGTTCGTCAAAGCTCTGGATAAAGATGGCGATTGTTTCCAGTATTTGGGAGAAAAGTTTCCCGCAATAAGTGAAGCTAAATTAAAAGAAGGTATTTTTGATGGTCCTCAAATTCGTACTCTATTTGAAGACGAAACATTTATCACAAGAATAAACGACACAGAAAAAGCTGCATGGCAAAGTTTTAAAACTGTTCGTGAGAACTTTTTAGGAAATAAAAAGAGTGAGAACTATCAGGAACTAGTTGAACAAATGTTGGAGAATTTCAAAAATTTGGGTTGCTTGATGAGTTATAAAATGCATTTCTTACATTCCCATCTTGATTACTTCCCTCTTAATCTAGGAGATGTCAGTGAAGAACAGGGAGAACGATTTCATCAAGATATAAGTGTAATGGAGAATCGATACCAAGGAAGATGGAATGTCAACATGATGGCAGATTTTTGCTGGACACTGAAGAGAGACATTAAAACAAATAACAAAAAGAGAAAAAGAAACCCATTGCATAGGTCATTGGAAGTAAAAAGAGTTCGTTACAAGAGAAAAAAGGAGTAAAGAAAGACATCGAGAGTTACTAAGCTAGTGGAAAAAAGCAAAATAAGAAAAAAATATAAACGAAAGCAACTTTTCTCTGTACACAAGGAAGATATTATGTGATTAAATAAGATTTTTTACAATTTTTCGGTATCTTTTTCCATTTTTGGAAAGTTTCAATATGACATTTTAATCGGTTTAAACTGTTTCTTCTCAGTTTGACCTTGAACTGACCTTGAACCTGACGTGATCGGGTAAAACTGACCCCAGATTCAGATTCAGCGACCAAAAAAACATAAATGTATGGCATTTTTATTTTTTTAAACTTTTTCTTCTTAATTTGACCTCCAACTGACCTTGACCCTGACGTGATGGGGTCTAACTGACCTTATATTCGAATTCAGCGACCCGAAACACATAAAGATAGATAGGTCTGATTTCTCGCGCAGACAACTTTTTTTATTTTGTGTGCCGGTGTTATTAGTTCTTCTTTTCTGTTTACGTATAAGTTTTTTGTTTGAATTTACTTTTCAGTAGCCAAGCATTCAATAACTTTCTTTTCAACATCTACAGCTTTATTGCTCACATTTTTACAGTTATCTTAGGCACTTTCTTTTGCAGTAGTTTAGGGCAGCTTGTAACTTCTGCATACGAAAAACTAGCCACGGCACTTTAATTTTGCTTATTTAGTACTTTTTCTTTAAGTAACAATTTTTTTCCTGCAATTCACTGACTAGCTGTTTCAAAAGTAAGTTTTTATTTTTTATTAACTTTTACTTTACTTCAATATTGATGTCAAGTTCCTCCGTTTCTGTATTTGAAACTTCAAGTAATAATTATCTCCTTACTTCTTCTGTTTTACTCAGTTTTATTTGAGCAATCTAGAATCTTGTTGCTTTGTTTAAACTATCCTCGTCTAGCTTTGAGGTTAAGTTTCTGTCGCTGTGTTCTGGGCACACTATTAGGTTTCCACTAATAATTTTGATGTCAGTTGTTTTTTGTGCCAAACAACTGAAATGATATGCTGCGTCACATATGATGCAAATCAATCACCTTTCATTTATATTGAGACTATAAACCTTTTTTATTTTTTTTCAGTTTTCTTATCACTTTTATGTGAATTTTGTCTTTTTATTATAATTTATTAATTCAATTCAAATCATAGTGTGAAAAACTTATACGTATAAAATTTAATTTGAGTAAACTTAAGTATGTATTAAAATTAAGTTTTAAGTATGTATTCATGAAGCGATTAAAATATTTTTATTTTCAATGTCAATTAATTATAACTCGGAAACCATTAGAGTAATTGATGATGTGACATTGCTGGGTTTTGCGGAAAAATAGACTTTATTTTTTCGTATAAGAATGGGTCATTTTTCCTTGAATTTTTGGGCCCCCGAAAACTATTGTGGGCCTTCTCAATATTTTTCTCTTATTCCACATAACTTAAACTATATTCTCACCAAATTTCATCCAATTCCGTTCACTCAATCGTGAGATATTAGGTTTTAATACAAGAAAAAACTTTTGTCACATTGTGCAGTGTCCTTTCACCACTAATTTGGTGCCTGGTGGTAGATAAGCTGCTGACCGAATTGAACAACACAGGCTGCACGTCGATAGGATGTGCGGACAACATCTTAATCATCGCACGCGGCCCTTTCCTTGACACCCTGATGGGAGTCATGCAAGATGCCCTAACGTTAGTAAACAAGTGGTACAATAAGGCCGGGTTATCTGTCAATCCGGCTAAGACGGAGATCCTGGTCTGCACTAGAAGATACAAATGGAAAAGGGAATGCAACTTGAACCTTGGGGGCAGAAACTCAGAAACTGCCTTTCAAGACTCAAGTCAAATACCTAGGGGTCATTCTAGACAGTAAGCTGTCTTGGAAGAAATACCTGGAATACGTGATAGGCAAGGTCACGGCCAACCTGTGGCAAATTAAAAGTCATAGAAAGAAACTAGAGCCGGTCACCAGAAGCCTTGAGAGATGAATGAGATAGGTATGAAGCTGTACTTAAACCCAGTCTGACGTATGGTTCAGCAGTGTGGTGGACGAGAGCGGCCCTCTCCACTTCAAACATCTTCCTGGAACGGCTGAGGAGCTAAATTGTGAGGAGCATCTCAGGTGCTATGAGGTCAACACCAACAGCGGCACTGGCTGCAGCGTCTGCGCAAGCTCTGCACAGGATTACCAACTCGCTTATGATAGGCAATATGCAGGAGCTACCATAGCTCCCAAAAGGATCGGACAAAAAGGGGACTCTGCGGATGAACTCGGACGCCATGAACAAAGCCTTCATGTTTGATAAGAAATATAGAGTAAACTTCCAATCCAGAAAAGAATGGGATGACAAAAGAATAAACATCCCGAATGAGCGTCAAAGGTACGATCTTGCCGCTAGACGACGCGATCGTACTACAAGCGAAGCTAACAGCGATCATGTGGGCGGCGCAAACCGCACTAGCTGAGAGCACGTGCCCGCGGATCTATATCTACTCCGACAGCGACAGTGCTGTGCAAGCACTAAACAAATTTACTACCAAATCTAGGCTAGCATGGGACTGTTTTTAGACGCTAAACAAACAAGCACTCAAGGCCAGGGTAACACTATTATGTATTTTGGGGCACTACGGTGTCAAGGGAAACATGATCGCAGATGACCTGGCAAAGTTAGGCGCGAAGAGCAGTCGAATAGGGCCAGAGCTGGTTGTCAGACTCTGCCAAAGTCTGATCAAGGGGGAGATCAGGCAATAAGCTGAGAATAAGACAAACCAAAACTGGAGTCTAATTGCCACGTGCGGCAAAACCAAAGCCTTTGTGACGACTGACAATGCGAAAAACCGGTCCAGAGTAATCCGTGGACTTAAAAAGGCAAAAATCAAACCGCTTGTGAAGATCCTTACAGAACACGGCAGCCTGAATGCTCATAAACAAGCAATGGGACTAAGTAGGGACCCATTCTTTAAATTGTACTACACGGAGAAGAAGACCCCCGAGCACCTCCTGTGTTACTACCCCGCCATAGCAGAAAAAGGTGACGGCACGAAAGTGCCCCTTTCCTAGAAACGGAAGAGGTTCAGGCCAAGCACGCCCCTGGAATTTTCTCATTCTGGAAGGCGATTGGCGCTTAAAATAGCGACTAAACTAATCATGAGGGACGCCAAAGGATTACCCATGCGTCCAGTGGTCTGAATAAGCCCGACTCCCATACAATAATAATAATAATAATAATATTGTTGCATTTAAATGCATTGACAATAAAGTGTTCTCGGTGACTTAAGTGTAGAACATTGTGGTACAACAATGTCTTGAAGCTAAAACTAATAAAAAGTTGTCGATATCAATATTTACAATTATAATATTAAAGTGGTTATAACTTTTTTTGCAACTTACTATTATAAAATTCAGTGTAAGTAATCCATAGACACATAAGTTACACAGAGAGTTAACCTCTTAAAAGCCAATATACATAAGTATTCTTATTGTTAATAGGTTAACCTTAAAAAAAGTCAAATAAACAAAGCAAAACTTCTTGAGATATGAGGGACCTCTTAACTAATCCTTTTAATAAGTTGTAAATGTTTCGGTTGTTTGTATGAAATATGAACTACTGACAGGTAATAGGCACGGTGTGTTCGCTCGGCAATTTGTATTTGATGATATTTTATTAGCTCTTTTTCACATTGAATTATAAAACTTCTATTAAATTGAAATTTTAAATTTATATTATTTATATTATTTTGGTAAATCAACTTATAAAAACCGCTGCTAGTTCATTGGCACGTAGCTTCCTCCAACTCAATTTATAAATGAAATATTGTTTTAATATAGAGTATAAATCAACGGAATCGTCTACAATTTTAACAGCAAATAGCTTTTTTTATAGTTAATCGCCAAATACAATTTTGAAGTATTTGACTACATTGCTTTAGAAATATGAGGAATCAAAAAATTTCAAATAAAAAATTTAAACCTATATATCTTAAGAACCATAAGGGTTTAAAAGCTGCACAGTAAACTTAGCCAAAACACATGAAATATCTACCATTCCCCAAAATCTCAAGTGCAATAAGGCCTTTTTACATACGTAATCAAGGCACAAGAAAAACTCTTTTTTTCAGTTTTCGATTTATTACTAAAAAAATAAGTACTTAAATCACTTGAAATTTTAATGAAATATAGTTTGACACATGACCCATCAACATGATTTTTTTCGTGAGGTTATGATGTTTAGTTTCGGAGATATACGCATTAAAAAAAAATTACCTTTTTCATTTTATGTGCCGAATAGAGCGGTTGATCACGAGGAACAAACAAGGAATAGTAAATAATTTTATTCTATTTCAAATACATTATAGCTGAATTGTTTGTATCGATAGTATTATTAAAAAAACGCAAATAGTGTTTTTCAAAAATCAAGTAATGTCCATAAAAAGAAAAATAGTTGAAAAAATAAAAAATAAATGTTTTTTCCGAATTCAGAATCCAAAAATAGATATGTATGTCAAATTGTATTGATATTGAGGAGTAGTTCCAGTAATACTACGGTACACACACATCCATACGGACATTTTCTAAAAACACTTTATTTGAATTTCTAACACACCAAGAATTATTTTCTAGAAGTTTTGACGGAACTCAAAATTTTACTATTACAAAGCTTCCTCCAGAAGGAAGCAACAAGTGGCGCGGTAGCGCCACGAAGATGAGTTTGAGAAGCAGACAAAGCTTTGGCGCCCGTGACACTATTTACTTCTATATTGGTGTTCGGATTTTTCATTATACAAAAAAAATGCTTATCATTTCTGTTAGTAAGTTTTTTTGGCTTATTTGGATGTTTTCTGAGCTAAACTATTATTTCCAACAAAAATATGAGTGAAATATTTAAAATATGTAAATGAATAATCCACAAATGCAAAATCACGTTTTTCTTCTCTAGTCCGAA
This sequence comes from Nasonia vitripennis, assembly GCF_009193385.2. NCBI lineage: Eukaryota > Metazoa > Arthropoda > Insecta > Hymenoptera > Pteromalidae > Nasonia > Nasonia vitripennis. The sequence continues at coordinate 411,046 of NW_022279653.1, forward strand.
ATATAGTAGGACCGTTAAGTTTGCCGGGAGAAGTTTTCAAAATTGAAAGGTTGTCGGTGCATACTCTGCGTTCTGGAGCCGTAACTGTAACTAGGTGGCCAGGGTAGCTGATGACAAGGTCCAGGTAGTTCTCAGTGTCTTGATGTAAAAATCATTTGGGGGCGGTATCTAGGTATACAGGTTGGCCGATGACGACGTCAAGGTGGTGCGCTCAATGGTTTTTAGTGTCTAGATAAATAAATCATACGAAGACGGCGTCTAGGTGTATAGGGTGGCCAAAGACGAGGTCTAGGTAGTTCGCACCGTGGTTTTTTGTGTCTAGGTGTAAAAATCATTCGAGGGCGGTGTCTAGGTGTACAGGGTAGCTGATTACGAGGTCGAGGTGGTGCGCTTCGTGGTTTTTGGTGTTCAAGTTAATAACTCATATAAGGACGGTGTCTAGGTGTACAGGGTGTCTAATGACAAAGTTTAGGAAGTGCGCTCCGTAGTTTTTTGTGTCTAGGTGTAAAAATCATTCGAGGGCGATGTCCAGGTATACAGGGTGACCGACGACGAGGTCTAGGTGGTGCGCTTCGTAGTTTTTGGTGTCTAAGTAAATAAATTGTATAAGGACGGCGCCTAGGTGTACAGGGTGGCCGATGACGAAGTCTTCATAGATATTGGTGTCTTAGTGTAATAATAATATTTATAGAACAGTGTGGCTAAAATCCGCTGTTAAGTCACGCCTATCTGTGACTAAAGCAGTCCTTTTTTGCACCGTGTTTATCACACTCGCTACGCTCGTGCCCTAACCTCACGGTGCAAATAAGGACTACTTTAGTCACGAATAGGTGAAACTTGCGGGTTTTAGCAGTCTGTGCTATAAAATTTTATACGATACTCTTAATTTAAATGGTTCAGTTTTACACGGTGCTTAGCGCTAACTGCGCCGTGTAAAAAAGAACCATTTAAGTCACACGTATCGTAATGTACTATTGTGGACAGCGTAAATTTATACCTATCCGTATTTTTTCAACATACATTATCAACATAGCCACCATACTAATATTTTACGACAGAACAATCAGTGTTTTCATGTTAGTAATACAAATGTTTCAAAAAAGCTATGGTCGAAAGGTGTTGAAGATGCTTATACTTTATTTTTTGCACAAATATGAAATACGCAAAACATTTACTAAAAAGTACTGAAATCTCTAAAAGAAATTGACTTTTAAAAAAGTAAAAGCTTAGGCGAGTTTAATATAGTTCGCAACGATTACAGATAAATAAAAACTGAGAATAATCAAACTAAGTCAAGTTTATTATATTTAATCATAAATAAAGCAAAGAAATTGTTTTGCTTAATCCAGGGCTTACTTAACTTAAAGTTACGTTATACGATGATCTATTAGGAACAACTCTCAAGATACTTACTACGTATCTTGCTATGCCCGTTTCATTTTGTTTTCTGGTAAACTAAAATTTTCTTTTTACTTATTAGAACGTGATACAAACACCATAAGTACAATAAAAAGGGCATAGCAAGTTACGTAGTAAGTATCTTGAGAGTTGTTCCTAATGGATCATCATATTACTTAACTTTAAGTTATGTAAGCCCTCGATTGAACAAAACAATTTCTTTGCTTTATTTATGATTAAATATAATAAACTTGACTTAGTTTGATTATTCTCAGTTTTTATTTATCTGTAATCGATGCGAACTATATTAAACTCGCCTAAGCTTTTACTTTTTAAGTCATTTTTTTAGGGATTATGTTTTTATAATAATTTGTTATTTACATACTTACAGTAATTTGATTATAATTAAATATGAACATCTTTTTCAGGGACATATTCTATACAGGAAATTTTTTGAAGACTTACGAATTTTCTACTTAATACTTTTAACAGCTCGTAACTTATAACGCAAAATATATTATTAATTTATAAACATTCTGGATCAAATTGGTTTGAATTATTTGTTTATAATTTTTAACATAATTTTCTGACGCAAAACAGATTTCGGAAGCATATTCTAAGGTAAGATCCTATTGAAATAGTCTATAGAAACAAAATTGATATTTTAAAGTTTTAACCCAAGCTCGAACCTTGGGCGAGCGCCTTTGTAATGCACTTCCGCGAGTATATGGACATGGCCTTTGCTATCAAAATTTAAGCTGGCAATGTGAAACTAACTCACGCTGAATCAATAAAGCAATAGTATTTGGATTAATTGTGGTAATTATATATGTTTGTGTATATGTATATATAAATATATTACAAGCTAGTCTGCGTTATTGTGAGTAGTAGTATAAATTTTAAAAAATATTTTAACCTATTGACTAACAATAAGTTTTTAGAACAAATTTAAGGTACAATATTTGATACAGGTTTAACTATGAAATTATAAATAATGATTTCTTTTGTGCGATAATCATTTCATGTAATAAGCATTGGACATAACTTATTAAAAACTTACCTCATCCGTATTTGAGCCAAATAATAATAGGTCGAATGGTATTGCCGCTACAAGATCGATAATAAACCAACCTTTTAAATAATGAACAGCTATTTTTCCTGGATGAGATACTACTTCCTCGTTACTATTGACAAAGGTTGTGCGGAAATTAATAAGGATGTCCACGATAAATGTTACATCAACTGAAAAATAAATATACAATTAATTCTTCAATAACCATAATAATCTTTCCATAGAACCTTCATAAATTTTTCCACACTTTAGTCACGCTTTTCCGTGATTAAAATACCTAATTTTTTAACTAGTATGAGACTTCGCGCGGTATCGGCCACGGACACGGAAATCTGAGCGAATGGGGGAAGGAGAGGCGCGCTGTCCGTCGGCGCGCGCCGCGAGCAAACTAAGACGTGCGTTTGAGTATTTCGAGCATCAGCTATGAACGCGTGTGGGCGTATCGGCTCAGTGCTGAACCAGTGTATTCGATTGTTGTAAGTGAGGATCAATAAACGTGTTATTAAAATGCATTTCCAAGTGCGCGTTTTCATTTGCATGCTCGTGTCTGTTCGTGCTGTTCAACCCAAGATACGGCGGCGCCGACATTTTGTCTGGACAAATGTGCTTCCGCTAAGCTAATGCCAGTTTATTTAATTACTTTCTTTCCTAATTACCGGCGTGGGTCCTTATACTTTGTTTCATATTCCACATAAATTCTAAAAAAAAACGAAGAGAACTGGAGCTGACGATAGGGGCGTTCACGCCCGAGACAGTAGTTGAAACGATGCTTGGCAGCAAGCAGAATTGGGACGACATAACGGCGTACGTGAGGACGGTTCTCCGCGCGAAAAACAATGACAGTTGCTTAAAAAACTAGATGATGGCTAGGACAGCATAAGACAGGTGATCCCGCAAAGAAATGCAGAAGCGGTTAGCGGAGAGGTTCTCGCGGTCCTATAGGATGTTGATATATGAGAAGTGGAGTTTTAGTGGGTATGTCTGGCGAGTTCCGCGTCAGGAGAGTCCCACACACGGGGAGAATCACATAACTCCTGACATGGTGCATCAAGCGTTTCTCCAACTCTCTGGATAAAAAAAAACTAAGTATCACAGGATATCGATTTTTAGTCTATTATTTACTCAAAATAGCTGCTAGTTTAAAATGATTTTTATTCACGGCTTAACTATAATAGCCATTTTATTTCCTGAAAAGCGGAACTAAAGTAGCTTTTTATTCCCTCGTGTATTTTTTGTCCTTTATTTGCGTAAATAAAGACTTTATTCCCGCAAATGAGGGACAAAAAATACACGAAGGAATAAAAAGCTACTTTAGCGAAATAGCGAAGTCCGCCGAAATTATATCTATCGACGCAGACTACTTTATTCTTCAATAACATAACGAGGACGAGCCGAGCGTTACATCAAGACAGTCCGCGGATTGAGCTGACAAGGTAAGAGAACACTGTGTGCAGCGTTATCACTAGTGCTTTGGCCTGCCGATGCTCGATACAAATGCGTAGTGCGCCCAGAGCACCACGCTTTTCTCCGCGTATCCATGTGTAGACGATCGATCGGGATAATCGGGAATCAGACGAAGAAAGAAACACTCGCGTATGAATGGAAAATAATGAAGTATATTATGAAAGTAAATTCACGATAAAAAAAGTTAAAATATTTTAAGAACGACGGTTTCGCAGGCAAAGCCGGGCAGGTGAATCGGGGGCGACGAATTTTGGTCTTCGACGGCTTCGTCCCGGGTATCGAAAAGAATCTTACTTAATCGGTTACTGGCTAAACGCTTACCTACTCGTCCTCACGACCGGTTACGGATCCCAGAAATAGGTGTGGGCTGCGATGGTTCTGGAGGCGTCCCTCCAGGCACTCGAAGCTTGATAAACGCACTTGTGCGCCAGGTGCGGTTATCGGCTCGCGGATTCTGACGGTTCGTTGCGTAGATGTATTCACGGCCGTAGCGAAATCGAGTCTAAGCGTGCTCTCGCTCCTCGCGAGAAAATCCTTTATCACCGCCGCCGCTAACGTCGTCTGCTAGAGTCTAGTCCTAATCACGCGACATACAAGCGTGCGAGATCCGAAATCTCAGCGCTCGTTACAAAACTTATATTCAAAATACTAAAGTAGTAAGATGTATATGACTTATAAAAAGTAACAAAAAAATGATGAATATAAATAAAATACTAAACATAGATAGAATCTTAAAAAATGATAAAGCTTATAAAAATGGATGAGTATATGTACTATAGTCTAGTCACACAATAAACAAATGAAAATTTTTGAAGAATAATCGCAGTTATTATATAAATAATACTAAACGTAGATAGAATCTTAAAAAATGATAAAGTTTACAAAAAAATGGATGAGTATCAAGGGGCGCGATAGCGCCCGCTGGGAAGGATGAGTAAATGGTGCTTATACATACGAACCGGCAGAAGCGAAAGTGACCCTATATACTTCAAATTTGGTGTTTTCTAACTCATACATTTTTACATACAATAATATCTTATGGTTTATTGATTTAAAGCGTGTTTTCTTGACACATATCTAACAGATGTTAATTTTATCTCTCACTTAAAGAAATTCCGGTGAAAAAATATTCAATAAGGTAAAATACCCCATAATTGGACACATGAAAAAAAACAGACCGATAGTTGGACATATTTATGTATATGTTCGTAACTTTTTAATTAGCTATAGATTTATAAAATAAAAATTACTGTAGAATTGTAAATTCTATACCATTTAAGTGTGACCCTATTGCAAAATCTCACCTGAGATCTCATGCCAAAATCTCATCTGTTATTTTGGTCCGGAAGCTGCCGGATCCTCTTATTTATTCAAAAATGAGTTTTTTAATATTGGTAGTCGCCTATAAGGAGGAGCCTCCCCCCAAATAAGTTCAAAAAACTAGGTTTCAAAGCATTTTAGACATTTTTTCGATTTTTAAAAATATCTCATCCAAAATCTCCCTTGAGATCTCAGGTGACATCTAAGGTGAGATCTCAGATGAGAAATTTTCAAAAATCGAAAGAACATTTTAAATGCTTCGAAACCTAGTTTTTTGAACTATTCTGAGTGGGAGCACCTCCTTATAGACGACTTCCAATATTAAAAACCTTATTTTTTATTAAATAAGAGGATCCAGCAGCTTCCGGACCAAAATTACAGATGAGATTTTGGTATGAGATCTCGGGTGAGATCTCAGGTGATATCTTATGTAAGATCTCACGTGAGGTTTTGCACGTGTACTACATTCTTTACTTTTTCGGTCAACAAGTATATTTTGTTTTACCGTATTTAATATAAAAATGCAATGTTTTTTTACATATTTTTTTTATTTACAATATTTAGGATTATTTTTTAGCATATTCACTAAAATTACACGTTTGCAACAGCATTTACGGCGAGAAATTTGGTGTCCAATTAAGCGTTCTCATCAACGTGAAGGTAGCTGACGGAAGTTCTCGTCGTGCGTCCAACTTTAAGTTGCTGAAATCGAGTAATCTTCGGCGAAATGTACACGTGGCTCCGATTGTTGGACGCACAGTTTTTACACTATAAACAAAGTGCTGCACTTGTGTTTAACTACTGTATACGTTTAAATTATTGAGTTTTGTTGCCGAAGAAAAATAACGGATCGGTCACTTTATTTGTGCGAAAAAACTTGCTCCGAAATTCATAACCTCAAAAGTTTTGCACTTGATGATAGTAAGTCGATGAACATTGCTATAATATTGTTTATTGTTGCTACGACTATTACTATTAATATATTAATTAGTTTTATACTTGTTAGTTACAGGTTATTTCAAGTTAAAATGGTAAAAAAGATAAAGAAAAGTGCAGCAGGTGGTAAAAGTAAAAAGATAAAGCCAACAATAAAAAGAACAAGCGATACAAAATGATAAAAAAGCAAAAACCAGTTTATGACTACAATGATGTTTCCATAAAAAAAGCTTTTGAAGCAGTCAAAGCGGGTGTGTCACTCACAAAGTTGGATTGCGTCAGTGCTGGGGTCACGATTATGCGGAGGGTCGCTCAAATGCCAACTTCAGGGGGCATCGCGGTAAGTAAAAGTAAGAGGTAACCCAAAAGTAAGAGTTTCATTGAGGGACTCTTGCTAAACTATTCTCCATAGATGATATTATCATCTTAGTTAATATTATCCTCTCTCTCTCTCTCTCTCTCTCTCTCTCTCTCTCTCTTTCTCTCTGGCTCGCCTCCCTTCGATATGCCGACGTTTTTAAAAAAAGATTTTCGTAGTCAATCTCTTTTTCCTTGTTAAAAAGAATTGCATTAAATTCCACATCAAATTTTTATGTTGTAATGTTAAAATTTTTAAACGTTTAAACAACAATATAAATTCAATAAAACGATAAAGCCCCTTTTACACTATATGAACTGGAATTGTACAATATTTTAATTACGCTTCAACCTATGTACTATAAGGGGTTTTCTGGGTTGCTAATTACAAATCTGATATCAGATTTACAAAATAATTTGTTTAAACAACTTTGTTTATGCGAATTACTGCATAACTCGTGTTTTGTGAAAAAGCTATATATACTACCAGGGAATTTTAGGGTCTCTGATTACAAATCTGTTATCAGATTTGTAAAATAATGCATATAACAACTTCATACAGAATATATTGCAAAATTCAGTCCTTTATTTTTGTTGAAGTAAAATCTTGCGTACTAACAAGGATTTCGGAGTAACGGATGATGAATCTTATATCAATTTTGCAACAAAATTCAGCAAGTTTTAGACTCAACTTCATATGCTCTGTTAAGCCATTTACTCTACGCACCGTAAATTTCAATGTATTGAAACAACGAAAGAAGATGAGGCAAACGGAAGGAAGCAAAAAATAAATCTAAAACCGAAATGAATTAACCTATTTAACCTACGCTCTCCAAACTCAATAAATTATTTAAACTACATCTCGGCTCATCGAAGAAAGGCGAGCAAAGCGAGTATAAAACCAAAGCGCTTAAACCCAGCTACCCCATGCTCTCCGAGATCAATCATTTATTTAATCAACACCTCGGCATATCGAAGGAAGGTAAGCGAACCGAGTATAGATCAAACACCAAAGTGCTTAAACCCAGCTACACCACGCTCCCCGAGCTCAATCATTTATTTAATCAGAATTTGACAAGCACAAGAGCCTCTGTATGTGAAAGTGATTTACGAAGTTGGTTTTCATATGTGAGAGAACAGAAAGAGTTTTCAACCTTGATGAGTCGGCTTTTAAGTGAGTGCCAGAAGGAAATAAAGTTATAGCGAAGAAAGGTGCAAAAAGAGTGTATAGAATAGTTGGATGTACAGAGAAGACAACTGTAACAGTTTTGCTTACAGCATCTGCTGCTGGTATCTCGGCTCCTCCGATGATTCTTTTTGAGCTGAAGACAGCACCTAGGAGAGGCACGTTCCAGTGGATTCCCAAAGGTTCTGGCGTAGAGAATTGAGAAGGTTGCTGGATGACTGGAGAGAGTTTTTACTTTGGCAAACTTCGGTACAGTGAGATATATCCCGCCGCACGTGCGCCAAAACATTGCCACGAACAGCAATGACTTCCTTTTAACACCAGGAGAAGAAATATCAACGCAAAATGCAGGTTTGTACTTTTGTATACGCAACATTTTCTACAATTTTATATCTACATAATTATAAATTTATTTACAGATAAAGAAGCACACTCCATGGAAACGATTAACGACAGCTGTACAAATGAAGAGAGTGAAATCAAAAAACCTTGTAGGATCACCAATATTCAAGTGTTGTCACTGAGTGAATATTATGATCCTTCAACTTTCTTAAACGTGCCACGAAGGCCACGAGCCTCCAGTATCCAGGTCACGATAGAGAGCGAATATACAAATATATTGTAAGTTAAGTTCAAGTATACAAGCGTAAAACGTAATTACAAATAAGCCACTGCACAACGCAATAACAACAAAACTATAATAACCAAATTATACAAAACTGTAACATTTGCTGAGTTCTGGGTTGTCTCCAATAAAATAAAAACAATAACAATTAATCAGTCTATAATTATTATTAATAATCAATAACATCCATAAAACAACCTAAAATCATTGAGACGAGAATAGAAGGAGAAAATACACTTGCTGTCAACACCATAAGTTATACAAGGTAAGGGCAGGCAACATAGTCGTGACATTTCCTAGTCCGTAATACTACAGGTGACAATACTGCTGGAACACCAATAACGTCCGTGCGAAATGACCCTGTCCGCTTTAGCGGGCAGCATGGAATGAATACCGTCCGCGTACAAATACGTGTCCGCGCCGACGAGTAGCATGGGACATAATTAGATATTGCAGTACGCACGTAACTCTAGTAACATAAGGCTCACGAGCCAAAGGCTAGTTCCTTTTAATTAAATAATTATTTGTATACTCGCGCAGCCCGTCCTTACATCAAGTACGGTCTTTACAAAATCAATAAATCATTGGAGGAAACAAAGACCAAATTATTATAAGACAAAAAAGGATTGTCGGCCGAAATAAAAAATTTAAAAGCAGTGATTAAAACTGAGAATGTACAAGAAAATATTAAAACCCTTAAAAGAAAATTAAAAGATCCGAATCGACAATTAGAAGAAACGAACAAGTCTATTTACCTCCATAAAATAGAAGCTTTAGCTCACAAGCTTCAAATAAAAAAAGAGAGTTTGTAATATTGTTATTTTAATCGTTCGAAGTAGTTCTTTTAATTGTTCTAGTCATCAGATCTCTTTATAATCAATAAGCTCGTTTAAAACGTTAATGCGATAAAAAATATATCTTTCTGTGTTAAATTTTATTTTTATTAAATAAAAATAATAAAAATTGTATAATAGTGCATTATTGTTTATTTTCCTAGCCATTTGTTTTACATTCATAATTATTTATGTGACGGTGTCCAATTATAGGTTCTAATTGTTATGATCGCAAACATTCGCTTTTAATACAATTTTAAAATAATAATGAATTGGAATTGTTAATTTCAAAATGTATCCGTACAATCTATTCTACTTTAATCACCTATTCAACTCGACATTTGTTGTTTAATTGAACTTTTTAAAATTTTTTTGAAGCGTCCAATTATTGGTATCCGTTCTTGCATTCTCGCGGTTATTCGTATAGCTGTCCAATTACTGGGTATTTAGGATAATTAATTTAAATTAATTCATTATTGTTTGATTTGTGACGAGACACGAGTCTCGCACATGTAAATACGTGTGAAGGCGGCCGCAATAGACGCGGCATGCGCAGCGAGCGCGCGCGCAACGAACAAAAGGCGAATCCGCACAACGCGGATTGAGCGCGCGTGCAACATCCGCAAGACGAGTCCGCACGAGCGCGGAGCGCGGCAGCCGGCAAGCGACTCAGCAGCGACACGCCAGGCGGCGCGCCGTGAACGCACCTATACACATCCGCGCCGCGCGCCTTTATAAGGCGGACCGTGCGGCGCAACGGGCAGTTCTACTCGAGCTCTACTCCAGGTAGTATCGTGCGCACACGTTATTACAAGGAAAAGCGAGAGATAGACCGACGCCGACGAAAACGTCTCGTGAGCCCACGTGACGATCTAGTAGACGAACCGAAACCCGAAACTCCGAATTGCCATCGTGAGCACACGAGGCAACCCGGAACATCCGAACAATACCGAGCCTCGTCTACGTGAGCACACGTAGACGACACTCGGTGCCACCGTAAAATCCTAACTTCGTTCCCGACATATTGCTGCCTCCCTCTGCTACTGTGAGCCCACAGGGTTGAGGAGGTAACAATAGTTCCACCGGCGATTCTCCAGGTCGTGCGCTCACGTCCTGGTGAATCTAAGTTTAATTCTTACCCTCTAAAGCCAGCCTTACGCCGGCATCTCACGACTCGCTTTATCTATGTGTGCACACAGGATAAAGAGAAGAACGAGACGAGCAACGAAGATTTGTGAAGCCGTGCGCTCACGACTCCACAAATCCGAGGGATAACCTCAAAACACCGTGACAATATCCCGACCGTTCCTATGCGGACACAGAGCGGTCGGGATCGTTATTACGCGACACATTCGGATCGGCGTAGCCGTGCGCTCACGACTCCACCGTCCCGAATTAATTCCTAACCTCGAAATCCGCCACCGACTCGTAATACCGCCACCGAACCGATACACCGATGCCGTACCCGCCGAATCATTATTGTAACGAAATCGCGTAGATATTCTTATAATTTGTTAACCGCGTTAGGCTAAATAATTTCACTTGTAAAGGCAAAGTATTTTTAACAAGACGCATAATTGATTTCTGTTCCAGCCGGGATTTAACAACTAATTCCAAATACTATCCTTTAATTTAGAAAATATACTTTATTATTGTTAAGAATATAAAAACAGACTCTTGTTTGCCCCTTTCCCCTATCCAGATCCTAGAACCAACTGACTATCCACTATCTCTCGGGGAAAGATAAACCGTTACAGACTTTACAATTTATATACTAAATTTTATTTCAAAAGATAGATAAATGTCTGGACTACACTGTAGAATTGACTGTATCCCAATAATTGTTATATAATTCGCCAAAAATGTCATTTGAACACATTAAGTTAAGAAATGTGTCCAATTATGGGGTATTTTACCTTAGTTAAAAATCTACAACTGTTTGAATTTTTAGCACGGGAGATTTATTTTGGTCTTATTTCTCCGATTTTCTTCTCCCATGTTCTATATATATATTTAGTATATACATATAGAACATACACTCGGTGGTAGTGGGTTCTGAAAGAATGTTTCAAACTGAATGGCAACGTGGCTTGCCAATTTCAAGGTTTCAAGTAAGTTTCAATTAAGTATAGGGACAGAAACACGGAAGCTAAAATTATAATTGTTGATAGAACCAACAGAACTAGCTTAATCGGACGTGATATAATGGATAAGTTAGGATTCTCAATAAGCGGCTTAATCACTTGTCTAGTTCGAATAGTGATATACAGTTCCCCGTAGATAAATATGCTAAGGTTTTTGATAACACACTAGGGTTATATACGGGAAGAAAAATTCGCTTAGAATTAAAGGAAAATGTAAAGCCTATTTTTAGGAAGCCGAATCATATAGCGTTCGCGTTTAAAGAAGCAGCTGATAAGGAATTGGATCAATTAGAAAAGGATAAAATTATAGAAAAGGTACCTACAAGCGTATGGGGAACGCCGTTACTACCGATCATAAAAGAAGATGGTACTATAAGATTAGCTGCAAATTATAAGATCACTGTAAATGAATATCTTAAAGATTATAACTATCATATTCCTAGGAGTGAGGAATTATTCGCGGCTCTGGAAGGAGGCGAGGAGTATACAGTTTTAGATTTGTACAAGGCTTATAATCAGCTGGAGTTAGAGGAGGAAACGAAGTTACCACTGGCGTGGAATACTCATAAGGGAGTTTATAAAATGAATAGGCTATCTTTTGGTACGAAACCTGCTTGTGCTCTGTTCCAGGAAACTATTGAAGAAGTTTTACAGGGAATTCCAAAATGTAAAAATTATTTCGATGATATCATTGTTACTGGCCGAGATAGGCAGGAGCATCTTAGAAACTTAGAACTACTACTTAAAAAATTAGACGGGTGTGGGTTGAAATTAAATATAAAAAAGTGCAAGTTTTTGCAATCGAAAGTTGAATACTTAGGTTATGTGATAGATAAAGAGGGGTTGCATAAAAGTCATAAAAAAACAGAAGCGATTGCTAAGTTACCAAGACCAGTTAATGTAGGGGAAGTTCAAGCATTTGCTGGGATGATCAATTACTACGCTAAATTCATTCCTGGTTTATCGACTTTAATGAACCCGATTTATCAATTATTATGAAAAAACCATCGATTTAATTGGACTGATCAATATGAGATAGCTTTTCGAAAAATAAAGCGAGAGATAGTGTCAGATCGTTACATCGTGCATTTTAATCCTAAAATACAAAACGTTTTAACATTTTGTCAATGTAATTCTCTAGAGTTAGAGTCATTGTTCGATTTTGTCTATCTCTATGTATTTCAATGCCAAGGAAGGTCTTAGGCTCTCCCATATCAGACATTTCAAATTCCAGCTTGAGTTTTAGAGAGGTTTCGTCTAGTTTATTCAAATCATTGCTGGCAACTAGTATGTCATCGACATACAGTAATAGTATCAGGTATTTGTTATTGTCTCGCCAAGTAAAGAGACAGGGTTCGGAATTATGTGACTGTAATCCTAGTTTTGTTACAACTTCTGTAAATTTCTCATACCACTTTTTCGGACTTATCTTCAGACCATATAAGGCACGTTGAATCTTGCAGACTTTATCTCGTCTGACTTCTGGTGAACAGTCAATACCCTCGGGTATTTCCATATAAACCTCACAGTCGATTGTTCCATTCAGGAAGGCGGTTTTAACATCAAGCTGTCTTACTGCAATATCGAATTTGTTTATTATAACAAGCACTGATCTGATTAATGGTAGGCGGGAAACAGGCGCATATGTTTCTATTAATTTGTATTTGTTTTGATCTTTGAAACCTCTTATTACAAGTCGAGCTTTGTATTTAATTTTGTTATCCAATTCAACTTTTGTTTTTAATACCCCTCTTGAGTCAATGATGTTTGACCTTGTTCCTCCTTGAGTTGAAGGTTTGTCGATAATTTTCCAAACTTTATTTTTCTCCATTGAGTCTAATTCACTTCTGATAGCCTTTTGGCATTCAAGCTTATTTGTGGTGCTCAAGGCTTCCTTATAAGACTTTGGATCACATTGTACGATGGCAACGAATGCATTTAGTTCATCGCTTTCCAGTAAGTTTAAGTCTGATTCAAGCGTATGTGACTCAGGTAGTTTTCGACTTCTTTTTCTTTCCTTGGGCGTCCTCGCTTCCGTTTTTCTCCCTCCGTTTCAGAGATCAAAACCTCGTTTTCTTCGTCGAACTTAACAAACCATGTTTCTTGATTTATTTCTTCCATCGGATTAATCCAGTCCTTGATACTCCGTTTATTGTATTTGGCGACAAATACAAGTTTTTCGTTGAATCGAACATCTCTGCTTTCGTAGTATTTTCCTTCTTCCGGTTTCAAGAATAAGTAACCCATTGGTTTATAGCCAATCAATACTACTCTCTTTCCTAGCTGATCAAACTTAGGTCCTATTTTTCTTTGTACCTTGATATAGGCAATGCAACCAAATCGCCTTAACTGTTCCAAGTGAAGTTTAATTTTTGGTTCGAATTTTAATAAGGGTGGTATCATCTCATTCGAGCTGTGAGGAGTTCTATTATAAAAGAAAACTGCTGCATTCAGGGCGAGGACCCACATATTCTCAGGAAGACGTGTATCATACATCAGGGCTCTCGTCTTTTTCTGGATGGTCTGATTGAATCGTTCAGACACACCGTTGTGTTCTGGTGTATCAGGGCTTGCCAATTGTAGCTCTGCTTCAAACTTGTCAAGAACTTCCAGCGTACATCCACCTGTAAATTCTGTACCTTGATCACATCTGAGGTAGCAAAATTTAGCGTCGTATCCCAATAAATTTCTCGAGCTTTTTATAAAAGTTTCCAAACAGTGACCTGTTTCACTTTATAAACAAAAAACTATTGATTAGTAAAGGCAGGTACATATGATAAATATTTCTACCAAAAAACTTTTTCAAGATTTGGTCCAGGTAGATTGGAAGCTGTGAAAACAATTAAAAAAAAAACGCAATTGATTAATTTTTTTTATATTTTTGACATATATTATGACATATATATATATATATATATATATATATATTATAAAATTGGTCCAGGTGAAAGGGATGCTGCGATTAAATATTTGTGCAGATATAATTTTTTTAAAGTTATTCGTTTGTGAATATAAAATGACGATTTATGTATTCATTCATATTACAAGATAAAATCCGCAGTTATGGTCGAGATCAAAGGGATGCTGCAAATAGTTATTTGTGCAGGTATATTCTTTTTTTAATTCTATGTGCTTAAGAATATGAAATAAACCGCATAAATGAAATGCACATGCATATCACAAGATGAAATCTGCAATTTTGGTCGAGATAAATGGAGACGATAAATGGATATTCGAAGACGGTGTCTAGGTGTACAGGGTGGCCGATGACGAGGTCTAGGTGGAGCGCTCCGTGGTTTTTGGTGTCTAGTTTTAAAAATCATTCAAGGGCGGTGTCTAGGTGTACAGGGTGGCCGATGACGAGGTCTAGGTGGAGCGCTCCGTGGTTTTTGGTGTCTAGTTTTAATAATCATTCAAGGGCGGTGTCTAGGTGTACAGGGTGGCCGATGACGAGGTCTAGGTGGAGCGCTCCGTGGTTTTTAATGTCTAGGTAAATGCATCATTCGACATTCGAGGGCGGTGTCTCGGTGTACAGGGTGGCCGATGACGAGGTCTAGATAGTTCGCACTTGGTTTTGATATCTAGGTGTAGAAATCATTCAAGGGTAGTGTAGAACAATCAGTGATTTCATGTTAGTGATGAAAATGTTACAATAAAAAAAACCATGGTCAAAAGGAGCTAAAGATGCTTATATTTTATGTTTAGGAAAAATATGAAATACCTTAAAAAATGTACTAAAAAGGACTAAAATCTTAAAAAATTAACTTTTAAAAAAAATATAAGGTTAGGCAAGTTTGATACAATCCGCAACGAAATACCAGATACAAAAGAAATTTATTATGATTAAATATAATAAACCAAAGTTTATTATATTTAATCATAATAAAGCAACAAAATTTGTTTATTTAATAAAGGGCTTACTTTACCTAAGTTAAGTTATATACTGATCAATTAGAAAAATGTGGCTGTTTCGGGGACAGCCGATAGAAGTGATTACTTAAATAGATGGTGTGGAATTTTGGAAAATTTTGAACAGTTTCGTTGCCAAAGAATTAAACGTATACGAAGTGAGAAATGTACTAGTCTTCGCAGCGCACTGCAAATGTACTTTATAGTATTCGACGAAAGAGTTTAAAATATATATACTATAGTCTTCGCGGCAAAACTGAAATTAATTAGTCTTTGACGCAAATTCAAATGCGTTTTCGTAGAGTGCAAAGTACTAATCTACAAGGATACATTTAATTGTGACTTCTTTGATAAATTTTTATAATTTTTTGATTCAATGATTTTGATGCGTAAATCGCCGCCAGTTTCTTATTTTTTACTTAATCGCAACTTTGACAGAGAGTTAAAAAATCTTAGATGAAGTAATCGTTAATCAACTAGTAAATTTAGGATAGGCAAAATATAATACGAATAAAGAAAATATAATAGGAATAATAGTATCGTATGATATTGTATGATACAACGTGCGTAATCCGAGATTTAGAGAGTGCATTTTTGCACAAGCGTGCGGTAAATCGAGGTTTACGCCAGGGCGTGTCATATAGTAATAATTTTTACCGCAATAAGTCAATAATATTGACCTGCAAACGTTATGCGCATATTAAAAAAAGTCACGTCGTCTAGTTGACACAAAAAATTAAAGTACCACGAAAAGGTACCGCTATATTAGCGCGTCCAAAATCCTAGAAAATCCGATAGCCGCTTGAAGCGTGTGTAAATAAGTGCGTCTGATATGTAAGGGAAGAGCTGAGCTGTGCGAGCATGCTAACATGCGCGGCGAAGAATGCATGGTGGGGGGAAGTAGCTGCCGCTGCACTTTCGTAACGACCGGTCTGTTGTGCCGCCGTGACGGTCGCCGCTCTCCGATTCACTCCCCAGCAAAATGTGTACCCGTCGAGCCTATAGAAGTATTTACTTCAGAACTCTCAAAATACTTACTACGTAACTTGCCATGACCTTTTCATTTTGTTTATTGGTGAACAACTAAAATTTTCTCTTTACGTATTATAACGCCATAAAAACACCATAAGTACAATGAAACGGTCATGGCAAGTTACGTAGTATCTTGAGAGTTCTTCATAATTGATCAGTATATAATTTAACTTTAATTTAAGTAAGCCCTCTATTGAACAAAACAAATTTTGTTGCTTTATTATGATTAAATATAATAAACTTAACTTTGGTTAATTAATCTCAGTTATTTTTTATCTGTAAGGCGTGCTTTTAAAAAAGTTAAGGAAAATGTGTAGAAATTCGAAGATAGCTGTTTTGATTGGGTACAAACTAGTGACCGTAGAAGACAGCAAATATAAAATGAAGAAAACTGTTTTGAACTTTGAAAAAACTGTTGTCTTAACTCATAAATAGTCTGTTGTATTCATTTTTTAATTTCCTTGGTAAAAATAACTTATTAAATCCGATTCAAAATGTAATAGGTTGTAATTGGATTTCTTAATCGGAAATTATTCAATTAAAACCAATTTAATCGATTAAAATCTATTTAATCTGATTATAACTTTTAGTCGGTTTTAATCGGATTCAATCAGTTGTATTTTTCAACAAATATAACATTTTATTTAAAAACACAACTGTTTAAATCCGATTAAGACCGACTAAAACTTATAATCAGATTAAATAGATTTTAATCGATTAAATTGGTTTTAATTGAATAATTTCCGATTAAGAAATCTAATTACAACCTATTACATTTTGAATCGGATTTAATAAGTTATTTTTACCAGGGTTATTCTCTAAATTGTAAAGTTGTACACCTGAAAAAAAAATCCAACTGAAGTATCTAGCAAAATAAATAAAACTGAAGACAACAAAAGATTACTGTTATCTGTGTCTCAATTCCGACATTTTTCTGCTATCATCTTCAGTTCATAATGTTTTTTCTTTTTCAAGTGTTTTTATTTTTCTTTTTTGTTATCGTATTATGTATTACATTTTAGTACATAATATTAATGTTATGATTGTTATAATCTCACAATTTACAATATATTATAAAAGTAAACAAAAAAAATGTTTAATTAATATTATTTTTTTGTTAGATTTTGTTAATATGATTAATACTATCATTAAATAATTACAAAGAGTTAAAAAACATTTTTTAATATTCAAAATTTATTTCTATTTTATTCTATAATTTTAAAGCCGGTCCTGTGCACTAGTAGCTGTAACTACTTTTATAGAATGTTGGATGTATTGAATCTATTCATTTATACTTGACGGTAATTAATTCTTATGAAACGTTTCCGAAGTCGTGCTTTTGATTGGTTAGAATTTATCAATCTGGCAATCTTATTGGAGCATTTCAAAAACGTTCCACATGAATTAACTAATATCGAGTGTACATCTAATATTTAATAGTATATTTAATAATGACACACATCAAATAATGAAGGGTATGTCGGTGCAAAAGCTTCGCAAATCCACCACGGAGTATTTTGTATATTCAAACTTATACAAAAAATAGAAAGTCTGATCGAATTTTTCTCTTGGTAGAACGATTCATTAAACTTAACACTACGGAGCTACAGACTCGGTTGTTCATTTGCGAGCTTTATTTAAAAAGTTTTATGTAAAATTAGATTTTAAGGTTAGCGCTGCAATCGCATGAATATGACGAAGTACGCTTAAACATCTTGTCGTATTACCAAGATTTTAGAAAAACAAAAAGTCCGATCGAAATTTTCTTATGGTAGAACGATTCATTAAACTTAACACTACGGCGCTACAGACTCGGTTTTTATTAGCAAACTTTATTCAAAAAGTTTTATGTAATAGAAAAACAGTGTTTTTTGGGACGACATACTCTTAAATATCATCATAATTAATTTGTAAATCGCGAGCGAAGCGAGCGTTTGTTGCTAGTTACTATTTAAAATGATTAAATATACTAACGACCACAAGTCAATGTAATACAGTCTAATTATAAAAGAAAATTAAAATTAAAAAAAAATCGTAATTATTGTTCTAAAATGAATTTATACAAATTCAATTAAACAACCTCCCAAAGATTTTTCGTTAATCGGTGAGACGTACGGGTCTGAAATTGTTACCCATAGAACGATGTCTTTGCACAAGTAATGTAACTGTGCAATTGGTTCAAATGAGATAAGAGTTGCAAAAGAGGTCATTTTAGATATAAGAAAATGTGTTACTTCTGAGGACCGGAGAACAAGAGAACCGGAGAACCAGAGAACCGGAAAACTGGAGAAAACGCGTTCATGCTTAATATTATTAACTAGCAAAAACAACCTCGCTCGCTGACGCTCGCTAGGTAATATATACGTTGTCTTACTTGGTTTTATTTATGAAAGTAATAAATCCAAAAACTATCACCTGATTTTATATTTTAGAATATTCAATTATACAAGTGATGTCTTTTTTTATTTACAAAATAAGCCATCTTACGTTATAATCGAATAAAAAATAAAATTTCTTAAGAAAATATTTATAATGTTTTTTTTAATTAACCATATCAACGTGTTAAGTGGGAGTTTTCTGCCCTTTTAACTAATAATCCCCGGGAACACGAAACAACCAGCCCCCTATATAGGAGACGCCAACACAACCTGTTAGCTGCCGCGGCTCGACTGTTTGTTTGAATTTGAATATTGACGACGGTGATTGAATATATCTAGTATATTTCACTTAATTTGTTTCGTAGATGTAGATGACTGTTGAGTTGACTTAAGACAATACCACACTATCTCCAAAATCGGAATGATCCTTTCTCTAAAAACCACTTGGGATTGGGTTTGGCAAAATAATCAGACGTGACATCAAATTAATTAAGACTCAATGCGGTAGATCTTCTTTCTCAGGGTTTTATTTTCGTGATTTGAATATCTTCTAGTACATAAATTTTGACGTATGATTCTAATTAAACTTTGACTATGACGATTAACCAAAACTCAGATTGAAACTCTATTATAGAACTCAATGTAAAACTCAATATAATACTCGAAAATGAATAAAATGCGTCCTTACTCTTGGATCGCACACACTGGAATGGAGATTCGGGGGAGGTGGTACTACAGAGCGAGTCGAGGCTTTCTCCCGCGCAGGGTGCTTACTTCTTCTCTCTTCGCACTTCAGCCTAGCCGCGCTCTCTTTCTTACTCATTAGGCCTTACGGGCCTAAGCTACGGTCAACGGCTAAACTGCAGCGTCGACTGTGCACGCGCGGTTTCACCCGAGGGAGGAGAAGTTTGTTTTTGGTATAGGGTTACTTCTTGCGTTCGTTAAGCGTTGAAGTTTCTGGATTTTTTTCTACTGTCTTTGTTTTTCTTGATTTAATTTTTCTAAATATTTATGCAGAAACTTCGTCACTTAACACAACGCTATTAGCGAATGTAATTTTTTGATAAAAGTGAGTTGTATTTTTTTTAGGTAGATAAATCTAATTAAAACTTGTGCATGCAAAAAAATAGTACATTACGATACGTGTGACTTAAATGGTTCTTTTTTACACGGCGCAGTTAGCACCCGAGCGTAGCGAGAGCGCTAAGCGATAGCTAAGAAAAACGATACTTTCCAGAATTGTTTCTAAGTGATTTTTATATATTATCAGATTCGTATGCTAATCAGTGATTTTTTAGTAGAAGTTGTCAAAAAGAAAAAAAACACTGTCATTTATATAATATAAACAATCTTGTATATGATTAGCTCAAATCATTATCTTTTTCTCCAGTGTAAAAGGACGGAGAATTTAGCCGCCACCAGTGTAAAAGGACGGTGAAGTTAGCTGCGCAACAAAAATGATAGGGAATTGCTTTTCCACCTTTTTTACATATCCTTACGTCTAGGTGTTGCGTTTCATGGTTTTTGGTGTCTAGGTAAATAAGTCATACGAGGGCGGTGTCTAAGTGTACAGGGTTGCTTATAAAAAACTTATAACAAAATAAAAGGTTAGGTGAGTTTGATATATTCCGCAACGAAATTACAGATATAAAAGAACTGAGATCAATCAACCAAAGTCAAGTTTATTATATTTAATCGTAATAAAGCGAGGAATAACTCTCAAGATAATTACTGCGTAACTTTTAATGCCCGTTTCATTGTACTTATGGTGTTAGTATGACGTTCTAATACATAAAAAGAAAATTTTAGATGTTCACCAATAAACAAAATGAAACGATCATGGCAAGTTACGTAGTAATTATCTTGAGAGTTATTCCTCGCTTCATTACGATTGAATATAATAAACTTGACTTTGTTTAATTGATCTCAGTTCTTTTCTATCTGTAATTTCGTTGCGGAATATATCAAACTCGCCTAACCTTTTACTTTTTTATAAGTTAATTTTTCTTAGAGACACATATTACTTTTATGTTTATGCAAATTGTTTTTTGCATTAAATGAATCCACTGTTGAATTTTGACGTTGATGACGATAATCTAAAACATACAGTAATAAATCATTTTAAATATAAATATTTACGTGATAAATAATCTTCGTAGAAAATTGGCAAGTAAAGTTACTGATGGAGAACCTACTTTTTAAGTACTGGCAATATAGCAATTATTAAGTAAAGAATTAATCGTGAAAAATCTCGATTATTAAATTTCAATATGACCCTAATCTCTCAAAGCGATATTAACATTATAAATTTCCTAAGTATATTTGTTATTATTAAAGGAATACAAATAATCTTATGGACGTCTAAACATTTTTGAATTTCTAACAAGATTTCTTATAAGTTTTGTTGCAGTAAAAATACTAACTTTATAGCCTACTGTATTTTCGGTTCCTAATGCATTCTTACATGCATAAAGTGATGTTTACTTTATTGTTTATATTAGTAGATTAGTAAGAATGTATACTTTAAAGAGTAACAAGTGGTTAATAAAAAAAACAAAAAATTCTAGCGTCGGTAAGACTTCAACCCGGATCCTTTGGGTTAGTACGCTGAATGTCTATCACTGAGCCACAAGTACTCGTTACAGTTAGTACAAAAATTTAAACTCATGTACTTCAAGCACCTTGAGATACTTAGTACTTTTACAATATTAATTAACAATTGCCCGTAATTGCCTTAAAGCTGCTGCCGCCGTAAATGTTGGAAAAACATGCCTCAACAGAGGAATCCGTCGGGAATACAATTTTTCTAGATTTCGTACACAAATTTTCTAAGTCCTCAATTTCCGAAAAACCCATGTGTGTCAAAATATCCCAAAGTGTGCCAGAGTGTGCCAAAGTATACCAAGTATGCAAAAGTGTAATAAATTTCCGAATTTGAACACTTTGGAACATTATGGCACACTATGGCACACTTTGGCACACTTTGGCACACAATCCATTTCCACTAGGGATGTCTTATAGAGTGCTCATGATTTATATTTACATTTAATTTGCTATTGTAAATAGATGTTCAGAATTAAATAAATTTTTAGTTCCATATTGAAGGTATTTAAGTTAATAGCAGTTCAAATTTGATTATTTTTTCACAGTTATAAAAGAATGTATAGGCAAAACATTAGATATTCAGACCTATTAGTTCTCGAATAATAGCAAAAGTAAAATTTATAAAACAGACATCGGACTTTATTTCCTGTATATAAAAATGCACAACGACAAACCAAAAAAATTATGAGTTTGAGTTAGTAGTTATACACTGCAACAACACTTATGAGAAATCATACACGACAAATATGGAAATTCACATAGGACTGGATGTGAAGAGACCAAGAAAAACTTATTAATATATTGGATTAATTGTTTTATTTCTACTAAGGCGAAGACATGTATTATATAATATTAAAGTATATACACTGTTATATTTTTTTTAAATTTTGATTATGTTTAGTATGTTGTTTAATTTTTGTATTCTTTGATTATGTATCTTTGTGCGAAGATGCATCTTTGTTATATTAATGGCACGTTTATTACATTCAAGTACTGAATGAATAAATGTAATTTATATTATGACGAGTTGACTACCGTACACTCGTTATGTCTCTCTCCCTCAATACATTATAAATATATAAATATCATTAGTATCATTTCATTCATTATTTCAGCTTCAAGGTAAGCGAGAGAGCAGAAAGCCTAGCTAGCGAACACACAGAGAGAGAGAGAGAGAGAGAGAGAGAGAGAGAGAGAGAGAGAGAGAGAGAGAGAGAGAGCCGCACGCTTGTGTAAGTGTGTCGCCAAGAGTAAGTGCGAGAGAGAGTGGGAGATAGTCCGCGCTGCCCATGCTGCCGCGTTCCGCGCTACGCGGCTTAGCTACCGACCGTTGAACCGATTAGTCGAGCTTTTGTTCACCGCTAAACTTTGTGTTTGGTGTGCGTGCGAATACCAAAGGATTGTAGCTGCAACGGAAGCCTGTACTTAGTGTGTCGCCAGGTAGTGCCACTCCTACTGCGAGTCAACTCCGGGTGTCGGTCACAAGCTATGCAGTGATTGCAGCTCGTCTTTCCGCTGCACTCAGCCACACACTCAAGGCCACGAGGCGTCCCCCTTGCTGCCCAGCGTGGGCCACGGTCATCCGCTTTGCGCCAATTCAGTCGAGCCACGAGGCATCCTTGTGAACCTGCACTAGGGCGAATGTAAATACCCGCTTGATCACTATTCTCTCACTCTCTCAACATTAGGTCCTGCTTCGTCTCTCTCTTGCCTTGCGCCGCATTTGTACCCTGCTTTTGCGTTACATAAAGCTAACTCTAATTTCAACTTGCTTTTTGTTATTTCGCTCCTGACTCTCTACCTTTCCCAGCGCTTGCCTCACATATATACATATTACTCGCGACTAAGCTGCGCAGCAAAGACTCACGACGCCTCTGCGGGTTCACGTGCTCAAGGACGTCCACGTACAGAATACTGCGCTACGGGGCAGGCTTCGTACAGCCTACAAGAAGCCTGCAACGAGCTGCTGCCTTTTCTCTTCTCGCAATACGACTGATCAGTGGATGCGCCACTGATTTCTTGTACACGGGCCAAAGAACCCCGTTATAATATTTAAAAAATATTTTTTTGAAAAAATTAAAAATAATAATTGTTCTATCAAAGAATAATATTTTTTTTTATAAATATATATACAAGATTTGTTTTTATTTTCGTTATACAAAAACAATGTTGTATGCACATACAACATTGTTTGTCACTCTAGTAAACTTGTTTTATTTTGCAATTGAAGGCTAAGTAATATTTCAATCCTGATTATATATTAACGATCTAACTAAATTATGAAATAAATTTAATTGCCTTTAGTGAATGACGTTGATGTTCTAGTTTTTGTACCTAAATCAATAAAACGTAATTTTTTATCATTTCTGAAGGAGCAGTTGTAGTAGTTTACTCATTTGCTAAAGTAAATTTATTAATACATTAAAATATTATATTAATTTTCGTAAAAATATACGATCATATAATAATTCTTTAGCGTTTGCAAGTTTTGGAGCTAATTTCGACAAATTATCTAGTATGGGTCCGCAAGTTATTAGAATTCATGGTCAAGTATATCACAATATTTATGCTTTTCATCCAAATAAAAATAGTACACAAAATTATAGTCAATTATATGCTCTGGATAATGAAATGGCAACGACTCAACGTAAAAATAATAAAAATAATCGTGATGCAAAATTAGACTTACAGCTAAGTCAATTAGACAGTTTATTGAGAAAATCTAATCCATATGCTAAAGCTTATAAAATGATACATGAGGTAGAAAAAGAAGAATTAAAAGGGATAATGAAAGGAATCGGAAACCAAAAAAATATTATAATATCAATTACAAGAAATGATGAATTAGATAAAAATATATATAATGAAACTACAAGTAATGAAGTTGCAATGATATTTAGTGGTGAAGATGGCCATCCACCAATCGTACGTGATATTGTTATATATTCAAAGCATGATAAACCGATTGGCATACCTTATAAGTAAACACACTGATCCAATGACATATCCATTTATATGTATATCCAAATGGTGGTTATAAATGGATGCCTAATATGAAGTGTAAATTTGGTAAAAATAATTTTTCTAATTTGCAGTTTTATAATTATAGACTTAGTGTAAGAAATTAATTTAATCCGTAAATTAATTTAGGCAAGGCATCTCACAGGCAATAATAGATGCGTTTATTAAAGTAGAAAGCTCCAGATTATATTATATAAGAAAAAATCAAAATATTTTACGAAGCGATTGCTATAAAGGTATAATGGATTATTTGCACGAAAAAGGAGATGCTGAGAATATAAAAATCGGGAAAATGTTCATTTTACCATCAAATTTCACTGGAAGTTCTAGGCATTTAAAACGAAATTATATTGATTCAATGTCACTGCTTAATCTTTATAAAAAACCTGATCTATTTTTGACTATGCCATGTAATCCGAATTAGAAATAAATCACAGAAAACTTATAAAAATTCAATTGATCGATCAGATATTGTAGCTAAAATGTTGCAACAAAGAGTGAAAGAATTTAAAGAATTAGTTATAAAAGTTGGAATTTTAGAAAAAAGTATTGCATATACTTATGTTATCGAATTTCAAAAACGAGGTCTACCTCGTAGGCATATTTTACTATTTTTAGATGAAAATTATAAACTTGATACTCCTGAAAAAGTAGATAATTTAATAAAAGCAGGAATTTCAAACGAAAATTTTTATCTGCGCGTGTATAGCATTGTAAAACAGTTTATGATTCATGGGCCTTGTGGAGTAATAAATAAAAATTCTCCTAGTATGGATAAATATACAGAAAAATGTGCGAAAAATTATTATAATGAGACAAGTTTCCAAGCAACAGGATATCTAATATACGAACGAAGAAATGATGGTATTACAATGAATTATAAAAACAAAAATTCTCAAAGAACAGCTAATAATCGATTTGTTGTAACTTATAATCCTTTTAGATTATTGAAGTTTAACTTTCATATTAACGTGGAAGTATGTTTAACTGTCCAATGTATTAAATACTGTTATAGAGGTCATGATTAAGCTTGTGTTGAAATTCGTAATGCAGATATTAATTTTGAATAATTGCGCTGTTTAGTTTTCCGAGTAAACGGCAAGAGAGGAGCAGTGGCTGCGACAGACAAATAGGACAACGCACGTCACCGACTTGCGAGTAAAAAACGCGGGGAGACGACGAGCAATGTTGGCGCAGCAGTAGCAACCATTTACCTCGACAGGGCGTTCAAGTCAGTCCCACACACCGTAAGACAGCCGATGCAGGTAGCAGAACCCTTCGTAGGGTCTACCTACGTGAGCGTCTAATGCAGCAGGACCAGCGTGATGGCAGCTCGCCCGCACGAACATCAGAAATAAAAACTAAAGCGTCTCGCATTCGTAGTGACAAATGCCACCCGAGTCAAGGGCCCTGACGACGGGGCATCGGGAGTCGCTACAGGTTCCAGGGCCAAGAGCAATCTTAGTTGTCTGTGAGTAAAAGGCAGCCTGAATGTTACGAGAGTTCGAATTCTGCGGCTATCTTCTCCGACAGTGTGTCCGCGAGGATATCAGTGCGCATGCGCGACCGCGCGACGCGGCAACGGTGCACGAACCGATAGTGTTGCAAGCGAGCGGAAGGTCAGGCCGCGACGCGCTGACCAATCTGTCCCGACTGCTCCTAAGCGGACGTGCTCCCGGTATTCCAACTTCGCCGCGGTAACAATCTTTGGCTCAACCTCGCTCTGGAGGATTTCTTTGTAAGGTCACTAAGTCGTTTTCTTTTCTCCGGTCGAATCCGTCTCGCGGGTGAACAGCAGTTCCACGTTTTCGTCACGCGAACGGTTTGGGCTATCTCGCGTGTGTACTGGTTACCTTCGGACCACTGTCTTACTTTTTATCTCGTGTTCCCGTCCTGAAGAAAGGGCTATCTCGTTTGTAGTGCGAAACACGGGTTATCCTATCGTGTGACAATAAATCGTAGAAATAAGAATTTAGTGCAAAACGCAGAAATAAGGATTTAGTGAAACCGTTAAACAATATTTGGCGTCGGCTCCTAGACGCACGAGGCGTAAGGTGGTCGGGCAATCTTAGAATAGGTCGTTCTGGCGTTTGCGGAATTCGCGTTCGGCAAAAATGTGAAAGTGAGTGTGTAACGAAGCGTTTTAGCGAGTGTGTTAACTGGTTGTTCCTCGAGCCTTGAGGCGCGTGCAAATAACGCGGGGTATCTTTCATATATGGATATCTGCTTGTTATGGTTATCTAGGCTTACAGGATATTTTAATAATTTGTGCAGATCTCGGTTCAGAATTGTAAACGTTTAACTCGAATATAAAGTTCTCTCTGATTCACTGTCTGATCATCTGACCCACGTGTTTTGATTCTCCCAAACGACCCTTTTTCCTTACCGATCTCGGGGCTGCAGCTAGCCGAGCAAAACACTCTGCAAAACCTCGTACCGGGAAAGAATCGCGAGACTCAAACGATCGCGGAGAGCGTCTGGCGATACCGGGTTATTTTCTAAGCTCCGGGCGAGGAATTGCATAGTAACTGGGTTGCACGAAAAATCCAAGTTACAAATTATATCAAAAATAAATTTTATATTCATTTATCTTGCAACATAACTCGATATTAAAAATAATAAGATACAAAAGGATGATGAAAGGTAAAATAAAGAAGTGATATATGCATTTATCTAGTTATTATTTATAACTAGAAAGTTCTGTATATTACAATAAATATTATCTTGTGACTAGAAAGAGTTAGTGCACGCTTCCACATTTTCTTAATCATCGAAAGATATTTCAAATCTAGCCGACATTACATTACATTAATTTTTTATAAAAATATAGCAGTCAGAGGTCTGGAAATTCGCATACCAATTTATAATATCCGACTCTAATACAATATGCATGTAAATTGATGACGATAGGGTTAGTTCGTGTTTTCACTAGAAAAAGTTAATGCGCGCTTCAACTTTCTGTCAATTGACAAAACAAATGTTCAACTTTACACACGTTAGATCAATTTTCTCTTGAATCATAGCATTCAGAGGTCTAAAGACTATTAAAATATGGTAAATATGTAAAAAATATGTGTACATATTCATTATAAAATATTCATTATCATTTTGTCTACTTTTTACCGTGCAATGCTATCTGTATGTGTCATTTCCCTCATAAATCATGTTGTTATATGTATATTTTTACTATACATAATTTTAGTTTATGATTTTATAACATAGATATTTGTGACTAGAAAATCATATAATAAAAATACGTAATAAAATTATGTAGCAATATCATATAATAAATTCACCTAATTATTTTCAACCGGGTTGCCTCTCGATAAGTACTTCAGTAATTTCACCTGTCACTACCCGAAAATGGCACTAACAGATATATATTGCGATGCAGCTTATAATTTTAATTGTTTATAATGATGATGCCCCAAACGACTCAATAAGATTTCTGATTGCTCAAATAAACTCAGAAGTAGTAAGGGAAAAAATATTAAGTGAAGTGTCAGTAACAGCTCAAGATAGACCCGACATCGACATTCAAATAAATTTAAACTAATAAAAAATAAGTTAGTCAGTGACTTACAAGAAAAAAACCTACTACTGAAGAAAAAAGTACTTGTTAGGCATAATGAGAGTGGCGAAGCTAATTTGTCATATGCAAAGGTAATTAGTTTTCCAAAACCCGTGTAAAAAAAGTGCCTGAGATAAGTGTGAAAAAAGTGGACAACCAAGTAGTCGATATCAAAAAGAAAGTTATTGAGTGTATAGTTACCGAAAGGAGAATTAAAACTAAAAATTTATTAAACAGTAGGGAAGAATTATTAAACGGTTTGAATAGTAATAGTGTTACGCTAACTTAAAATGTGCTAATACATAAACAAGAAGGAATATGTAAGATTAGGAAAGATACATTGAAAATTTCAAAAATCAAAATTGTTAGAATTGACATCAACTATAAAACCATGAAAAAAGAAGATTTTAAAGACGATATAAACGAGCGGAATTTCGGAAGTTTCACAAACAAGGGTCGAGCACGACATCTGTACAAAAACAGACTAAATAAAATAACTACAGTATTAATGGAGGTTCCTGCTGACATTTACGAATTTATCAAAGAGAAAAAAAATAAGATCTATGTTAATTACTAAAACTGCAAAGTCTATGACTTAATGAATATAAGATCCTGCTACAACTGTGGAAGATTTGGGCAAAGCGGTAATAAATGTAAAAATAGCTCTGCATGCCTTAAGTATACAGAAAAACATGGCAAGTACCTGCACACGTGATATCATCGGATGTCTAAATTATAAATACTCAAACAATAAATACAAAACAAAACTTGACATAAGACATGATGCTTGAAATCCTAAAAAATGCAATATTTTCAAGAAAAAAAAAGCACGTAAAAAGTAGGTACATAGAGACTACTGATTATCTAGTAAAACCTACCACCAGCAATTTTACCATTTTTACATGAACATGAATCTACAATAGTGACACAAAACCCATCCACACCAAAAGCAAAGAAACAGCCAATACAAGAATAACCAGAATATTCAAAATAGAAACAAAAACCGATTAAGGCAACCATGCAGCAACGACAACAGCAGCCGAAGACGGATAAATAACTACAACAGCCATCTGCTCAACAGAAAAGTACAAGGTTAAGAAACAGTAAATCTTAAATTGATAAAATGGATACATTTAATTATTAAGATATGATACAAAAGGATGCTATGCTGAAAGAACAAACATCCAGAGATATTGACGATTTAAACGAGGCGATCAATAATGAAAATAATATAAACCCGCCTGCCCCACGCGCAGCGAGTTAAATAATAAAATACGTGGCACATCGAAGAAAGGCGAGCCTCGACAAGCTGTAAATCTAAAACTAAAGCTTCAAAACCATTTTACCCCAGGCGCAGCAAGTTTCATAATAACATACGGGGCTCATCGGAGGCAGGCGAACCTCGACAAGCTGTAAATCTAAAACTAAAGCTTTAAACCCCGCGCGCAGCGAGTTTGATAATAAAATACGGGGCACATCGAAGGAAGGCGAGCAAGTACGAGAAAAAAAAATTAAAACCCAAAGCGACCATAATCAACTTACCGCACGCGCAGCGAGTTCAATAATAAAATGCTGGGCACAACGGAGGAAGGGAAACCTCTACAAGCTGTAAATCTAAAACTATAGCTTTAAACCCACCAACCCCACGCGCAGCAAGTTTGATAATAAAATACGGAGCACATCGACGGAATGCGAGCAAGAGAGAGACAAACATCTCAAAATAAAGCTTTCAAACTTAATTACCCCATGCGCAGCAAGTTTTATAATAACATACAGGGCTCATCGGAGGCAGGCGAACCTCGATAAGCTGTAAATCTAACACTAAAGCTTTAAACCCACCTGCCCCACGCGCAGAAGTTTGATAATAAAATACGGAGCACACCAAAGGAAGACGAGCAAGAACGAGAAAAAAAATTAAAACCCAAAGCGATAATAACCAACTTACCGCACGAGCAGCGAGTTCAATAATAAAATACGGGGCACATCGGAGGAAGGGAAACCTCGACAAGCTGTAAATCTAAAACTATAGCTTTAAATCCACCTACCACGCGCTCAGCGAGTTTTATAATAAAATAGGGAGCACATCGACGGAATGCGAGCAAGAGAGAGACAAACATCTAAATCTAAAGCATTCAAACTTACTTACCCCATGCGCAGCCAGTTTGATGATAAAATACGGGGCACATCGAAGGAAGACGAACCTCGACAAGCTTTAAATCGAAAACTAAAGCTTCAAAACCAACAAACCCAACGCGCAGGGAGTAAAATAATAAAATACGGGACACATCGAAGAGAGGCGAACCACGACAAGCTGTAAATCTAAAACTAAAGCTTTAAACCCACCTACCCCGCGCTCAGCGAGTTTTATAATAAAATAGGGAGCACATCGACGGAATGCGAGTAAGAGAGAGACAAACATCTAAATCGAAAGATTTCAAACTTACTTACCCCATGCGCAGCCAGTTTGATAATAAAATACGGGGCACATCGGAGGAAGGCGAACCTCGACAGACTGTAAATCTAAAACTAAAGCTTCAAAACCAACATACCCCACGAGCAGCAAGTTTCATAATAACATACGGGGCTCCTCGGAAGAAGGAGAACCTCTACAAGCTGTAAATCTAAAACTAAAGCTTTAAACCCACCTGCCCCACGCGCAGAAGTTTGATAATAAAATACGGAGCACACCAAAGGAAGACGAGCAAGAACGAGAAAAAAAATTAAAACCCAAAGCGATAATAACCAACTTACCGCACGAGCAGCGAGTTCAATAATAAAATACGGGGCACATCGGAGGAAGGGAAACCTCGACAAGCTGTAAATCTAAAACTATAGCTTTAAATCCACCTACCCCGCGCTCAGCGAGTTTTATAATAAAATAGGGAACACATCGACGGAATGCGAGCAAGAGAGAGACAAACATCTAAATCTAAAGCATTCAAACTTACTTACCCCATGCGCAGCCAGTTTGATGATAAAATACGGGGCACATCGAAGGAAGACGAACCTCGACAAGCTTTAAATCTAAAACTAAAGCTTCAAAACCAACAAACCCAACGCGCAGGGAGTAAAATAATAAAATACGGGGCACATCGAAGGAAGGCGAGCAAGAGAGAGACAAACATCTCAAAATATAGCTTTCAAACTAAATTACCCCATGCGCAGCAAGTTTTATAATAACATACAGGGCTCCTCGGATGCAGGCGATCCTCGATAAGCTGTAAATCTAACACTAAAGCTTTAAACCCACCTGCCCCACGCGCAGATGTTTGATAATAAAATACGGAGCACACCGAAGGAAGACGAGCAAGAGCGAGAAAAAAAATTAAAACCCAAAGCGATAATAACCAACTTACCGCACGCGCAGCGAGTTCAATAATAAAATACGGGGCACATCGGAGGAAGGGAAACCTCGACAAGCTGTAAATCTAAAACTATAGCATTAAACCCACCTACCCCGCGCACGGCGAGTTTGATAATAAAATACGGGGCACATCGAAGGAAGACGAACCTCGACAAGCTTTAAATCTAAAACTAAAGCTTTAAAACCAACAAACCCAACGCGCAGGGAGTAAAATAATAAAATACGTGACACATCGAAGAGAGGCGAACCACGACAAGCTGTAAATCTAAAACTAAAGCTTTAAACCCACCTGCCTCATGTGCAGCAAGTTTGATAATAAAATACGTGGCACATCGAAGGAAGGCGAGCAAGAGCAAGAAAGAAAAATTAAAACCCAAAGCGACTATAACCAACTTACCCCACGCGCAGCAAGTTTCATAATAACATACAGGACTCATCGGTAGAAGGAGAACCTCTACAAGCTGTAAATCTAAAACTATAGCTTTAAACCCACCTACCCCGCGAGAAGCGAGTTTGATTATAAAATACGGAGCACATCGAAGGAAGGCGAACCTCGACAAACTGTAAATCTAAAACAATAGCTTTAAACCCACCTACCCCACGCACAGCAAGTTTCATAATAACATACGGGGCTCATCGGAAGAAGGAGAACCTCTACAAGCTGTAAATCTATAACTAAAGCTATAAACCCACCTACCCCGCGCGCGGCGAGTTCAATAATAAAATACTGGGCACATCGGAGGTAGGGAAACCTCTACAAGCTGTAAATCTAAAACAATAGCTTTAAACCCACCTACCCCACGCACAGCAAGTTTGATAATAAAATACGGAGCACATCGAAGAAAGGCGAGTCTCGACAAGCTGTAAATCTAAAACTAAAGTTTCAAAACCATTTTACCCCAGGCGCAGCAAGTTTCTTAATAACATACGGGGCTCATCGGAGGCAGGCGAACCTCGACAAGCTGTAAATCTATAACTAAAGCTATAAACCCACCTACCCCGCGCGCAGCGAGTTTGATAATAAAATACGGGGCACATCGAAGGAAGGCGAGCAAGACAGAGACAAACATCTCAAAATATAGCTTTCAAACTAAATTACCCCATGCGCAGCAAGTTTTATAATAACATACAGGGCTCCTCGGATGCAGGCGATCCTCGATAAGCTGTAAATCTAACACTAAAGCTTTAAACCCACCTGCCCCACGCGCAGATGTTTGATAATAAAATACGGAGCAAACCGAAGGAAGACGAGCAAGAGCGAGAAAAAAAATTAAAACCCAAAGCGATAATAACCAACTTACCGCACGCGCAGCGAGTTCAATAATAAAATACTGGGCACATCGGAGGTAGGGAAACCTCTACAAGCTGTAAATCTAAAACAATAGCTTTAAACCCACCTACCCCACGCACAGCAAGTTTGATAATAAAATACGGAGCACATCGAAGAAAGGCGAGTCTCGACAAGCTGTAAATCTAAAACTAAAGTTTCAAAACCATTTTACCCCAGGCGCAGCAAGTTTCATAATAACATACGGAGCTCATCGGAGGCAGGCGAACCTCGACAAGCTGTAAATCTAAAACTAAAGCTATAAACCCACCTACCCCGCGCGCAGCGAGTTTGATAATAAAATACGGGGCACATCGAAGGAAGGCGAGCAAGAGAGAGACAAACATCTCAAAATATAGCTTTCAAACTAAATTACCCCATGCGCAGCAAGTTTTATAATAACATACAGGGCTCCTCGGATGCAGGCGATCCTCGATAAGCTGTAAATCTAACACTAAAGCTTTAAACCCACCTGCCCCACGCGCAGATGTTTGATAATAAAATACGGAGCACACCGAAGGAAGACGAGCAAGAGCGAGAAAAAAAATTAAAACCCAAAGCGATAATAACCAACTTACCGCACGCGCAGCGAGTTCAATAATAAAATACGGGGCACATCGGAGGAAGGGAAACCTCGACAAGCTGTAAATCTAAAACTATAGCATTAAACCCACCTACCCCGCGCACGGCGAGTTTGATAATAAAATACGGGGCACATCGAAGGAAGACGAACCTCGACAAGCTTTAAATCTAAAACTAAAGCTTTAAAACCAACAAACCCAACGCGCAGGGAGTAAAATAATAAAATACGTGACACATCGAAGAGAGGCGAACCACGACAAGCTGTAAATCTAAAACTAAAGCTTTAAACCCACCTGCCTCATGTGCAGCAAGTTTGATAATAAAATACGTGGCACATCGAAGGAAGGCGAGCAAGAGCAAGAAAGAAAAATTAAAACCCAAAGCGACTATAACCAACTTACCCCACGCGCAGCAAGTTTCATAATAACATACAGGACTCATCGGTAGAAGGAGAACCTCTACAAGCTGTAAATCTAAAACTATAGCTTTAAACCCACCTACCCCGCGAGAAGCGAGTTTGATTATAAAATACGGAGCACATCGAAGGAAGGCGAACCTCGACAAACTGTAAATCTAAAACAATAGCTTTAAACCCACCTACCCCACGCACAGCAAGTTTCATAATAACATACGGGGCTCATCGGAAGAAGGAGAACCTCTACAAGCTGTAAATCTATAACTAAAGCTATAAACCCACCTACCCCGCGCGCGGCGAGTTCAATAATAAAATACTGGGCACATCGGAGGTAGGGAAACCTCTACAAGCTGTAAATCTAAAACAATAGCTTTAAACCCACCTACCCCACGCACAGCAAGTTTGATAATAAAATACGGAGCACATCGAAGAAAGGCGAGTCTCGACAAGCTGTAAATCTAAAACTAAAGTTTCAAAACCATTTTACCCCAGGCGCAGCAAGTTTCATAATAACATACGGGGCTCATCGGAGGCAGGCGAACCTCGACAAGCTGTAAATCTAAAACTAAAGCTATAAACCCACCTACCCCGCGCGCAGCGAGTTTGATAATAAAATACGGGGCACATCGAAGGAAGGCGAGCAAGAGAGAGACAAACATCTCAAAATATAGCTTTCAAACTAAATTACCCCATGCGCAGCAAGTTTTATAATAACATACAGGGCTCCTCGGATGCAGGCGATCCTCGATAAGCTGTAAATCTAACACTAAAGCTTTAAACCCACCTACCCCGCGCGCAGCGAGTTTGATAATAAAATACGGGGCACATCGAAGGAAGGCGAGCAAGACAGAGACAAACATCTCAAAATATAGCTTTCAAACTAAATTACCCCATGCGCAGCAAGTTTTATAATAACATACAGGGCTCCTCGGATGCAGGCGATCCTCGATAAGCTGTAAATCTAACACTAAAGCTTTAAACCCACCTGCCCCACGCGCAGATGTTTGATAATAAAATACGGAGCAAACCGAAGGAAGACGAGCAAGAGCGAGAAAAAAAATTAAAACCCAAAGCGATAATAACCAACTTACCGCACGCGCAGCGAGTTCAATAATAAAATACTGGGCACATCGGAGGTAGGGAAACCTCTACAAGCTGTAAATCTAAAACAATAGCTTTAAACCCACCTACCCCACGCACAGCAAGTTTGATAATAAAATACGGAGCACATCGAAGAAAGGCGAGTCTCGACAAGCTGTAAATCTAAAACTAAAGTTTCAAAACCATTTTACCCCAGGCGCAGCAAGTTTCATAATAACATACGGGGCTCATCGGAGGCAGGCGAACCTCGACAAGCTGTAAATCTAAAACTAAAGCTATAAACCCACCTACCCCGCGCGCAGCGAGTTTGATAATAAAATACGGGGCACATCGAAGGAAGGCGAGCAAGAGAGAGACAAACATCTCATAATATAGCTTTCAAACTAAATTACCCCATGCGCAGCAAGTTTTATAATAACATACAGGGCTCCTCGGATGCAGGCGATCCTCGATAAGCTGTAAATCTAACACTAAAGCTTTAAACCCACCTGCCCCACGCGCAGATGTTTGATAATAAAATACGGAGCACACCGAAGGAAGACGAGCAAGAGCGAGAAAAAAAATTAAAACCCAAAGCGATAATAACCAACTTACCGCACGCGCAGCGAGTTCAATAATAAAATACGGGGCACATCGGAGGAAGGGAAACCTCGACAAGCTGTAAATCTAAAACTATAGCATTAAACCCACCTACCCCGCGCACGGCGAGTTTGATAATAAAATACGGGGCACATCGAAGGAAGACGAACCTCGACAAGCTTTAAATCTAAAACTAAAGCTTTAAAACCAACAAACCCAACGCGCAGGGAGTAAAATAATAAAATACGTGACACATCGAAGAGAGGCGAACCACGACAAGCTGTAAATCTAAAACTAAAGCTTTAAACCCACCTGCCTCATGTGCAGCAAGTTTGATAATAAAATACGTGGCACATCGAAGGAAGGCGAGCAAGAGCAAGAAAGAAAAATTAAAACCCAAAGCGACTATAACCAACTTACCCCACGCGCAGCAAGTTTCATAATAACTTACAGGACTCATCGGTAGAAGGAGAACCTCTACAAGCTGTAAATCTAAAACTATAGCTTTAAACCCACCTACCCCGCGCGCAGCGAGTTTGATTATAAAATACGGAGCACATCGAAGGAAGGCGAACCTCGACAAACTGTAAATCTAAAACAATAGCTTTAAACCCACCTACCCCACGCACAGCAAGTTTCATAATAACATACGGGGCTCATCGGAAGAAGGAGAACCTCTACAAGCTGTAAATCTATAACTAAAGCTATAAACCCACCTACCCCGCGCGCGGCGAGTTCAATAATAAAATACTGGGCACATCGGAGGTAGGGAAACCTCTACAAGCTGTAAATCTAAAACAATAGCTTTAAACCCACCTACCCCACGCACAGCAAGTTTGATAATAAAATACGGAGCACATCGAAGAAAGGCGAGTCTCGACAAGCTGTAAATCTAAAACTAAAGTTTCAAAACCATTTTACCCCAGGCGCAGCAAGTTTCATAATAACATACGGGGCTCATCGGAGGCAGGCGAACCTCGACAAGCTGTAAATCTAAAACTAAAGCTATAAACCCACCTACCCCGCGCGCAGCGAGTTTGATAATAAAATACGGGGCACATCGAAGGAAGGCGAGCAAGAGAGAGACAAACATCTCATAATATAGCTTTCAAACTAAATTACCCCATGCGCAGCAAGTTTTATAATAACATACAGGGCTCCTCGGATGCAGGCGATCCTCGATAAGCTGTAAATCTAACACTAAAGCTTTAAACCCACCTGCCCCACGCGCAGATGTTTGATAATAAAATACGGAGCACACCGAAGGAAGACGAGCAAGAGCGAGAAAAAAAATTAAAACCCAAAGCGATAATAACCAACTTACCGCACGCGCAGCGAGTTCAATAATAAAATACGGGGCACATCGGAGGAAGGGAAACCTCGACAAGCTGTAAATCTAAAACTATAGCATTAAACCCACCTACCCCGCGCGCGGCGAGTTCAATAATAAAATACTGGGCACATCGGAGGTAGGGAAACCTCTACAAGCTGTAAATCTAAAACAATAGCTTTAAACCCACCTACCCCACGCACAGCAAGTTTCATAATAACATACGGGGCTCATCGGAAGAAGGAGAACCTCTACAAGCTGTAAATCTATAACTAAAGCTATAAACCCACCTACCCCGCGCGCGGCGAGTTCAATAATAAAATACTGGGCACATCGGAGGTAGGGAAACCTCTACAAGCTGTAAATCTAAAACAATAGCTTTAAACCCACCTACCCCACGCACAGCAAGTTTGATAATAAAATACGGAGCACATCGAAGAAAGGCGAGTCTCGACAAGCTGTAAATCTAAAACTAAAGTTTCAAAACCATTTTACCCCAGGCGCAGCAAGTTTCATAATAACATACGGGGCTCATCGGAGGCAGGCGAACCTCGACAAGCTGTAAATCTAAAACTAAAGCTATAAACCCACCTACCCCGCGCGCAGCGAGTTTGATAATAAAATACGGGGCACATCGAAGGAAGGCGAGCAAGAGAGAGACAAACATCTCATAATATAGCTTTCAAACTAAATTACCCCATGCGCAGCAAGTTTTATAATAACATACAGGGCTCCTCGGATGCAGGCGATCCTCGATAAGCTGTAAATCTAACACTAAAGCTTTAAACCCACCTGCCCCACGCGCAGATGTTTGATAATAAAATACGGAGCACACCGAAGGAAGACGAGCAAGAGCGAGAAAAAAAATTAAAACCCAAAGCGATAATAACCAACTTACCGCACGCGCAGCGAGTTCAATAATAAAATACGGGGCACATCGGAGGAAGGGAAACCTCGACAAGCTGTAAATCTAAAACTATAGCATTAAACCCACCTACCCCGCGCGCGGCGAGTTTGATAATAAAATACGGGGCACATCGAAGGAAGACGAACCTCGACAAACTTTAAATCTAAAACTAAAGCTTTAAAACCAACAAACCAAACGCGCAGGGAGTAAAATAATAAAATACGTGACACATCGAAGAGAGGCGAACCACGACAAGCTGTAAATCTAAAACTAAAGTTTTAAACCCACCTGCCTCATGTGCAGCAAGTTTGATAATAAAATACGTGGCACATCGAAGGAAGGCGAGCAAGAGCAAGAAAGAAAAATTAAAACCCAAAGCGACTATAACCAACTTACCCCACGCGCAGCAAGTTTCATAATAACATACAGGACTCATCGGTAGAAGGAGAACCTCTACAAGCTGTAAATCTAAAACTATAGCTTTAAACCCACCTACCCCGCGCGCAGCGAGTTTGATTATAAAATACGGAGCACATCGAAGGAAGGCGAACCTCGACAAACTGTAAATCAAAAACTAAAGCTTCAAAACCAACATACCGCACGCGCAGTGAGTTTAATAAAAAAATACTGGGCACATCGGAGGAAGGGAAACCTCTACAAGCTGTAAATCTAAAACTATAGCTTTAAACCCATCTACCCACGCGCAGCAAGTTTGATAATAAAATACGGAGCACATCGTCGGAATGCGAGCAAGAGAGAGACAAGCATCTCAAAATTAAGCTTTCAAATCTAATTACCCCATGCGCAGCAAGTTTCATAATAACATACAGGGCTCATCGGAGGCGAGAACCTCTACAAGCTGTAAATATAAAACTATAGTTTTAAACCCACCTACCCCGCGCGCAGCGAGTTTGATAATAAAATACGTGGCACATCGAAGAAAGGCGAGCCTCGACAAGCTGTAAATCTAAAACTAAAGCTTCAAAACCATTTTACCCCAGGCGCAGCAAGTTTCATAATAACATACGGGGCTCATCGGAGGCAGGCGAACCTCGACAAGCTGTAAATCTAAAACTAAAGCTTTAAACCCCGCGCGCAGCGAGTTTGATAATAAAATACGGGGCACATCGAAGGAAGGCGAGCAAGTACGAGAAAAAAAAATTAAAACCCAAAGCGACCATAATCAACTTACCGCACGCGCAGCGAGTTCAATAATAAAATGCTGGGCACAACGGAGGAAGGGAAACCTCTACAAGCTGTAAATCTAACACTAAAGCTTTAAACCCACCTGCCCCACGCGCAGATGTTTGATAATAAAATACGGAGCACACCGAAGGAAGACGAGCAAGAGCGAGAAAAAAAATTAAAACCCAAAACTATAATAACCAACTTACCGCACGCGCAGCGAGTTCAATAATAAAATACGGGGCACATCGGAGGAAGGGAAACCTCGACAAGCTGTAAATCTAAAACTTTAGCATTAAACCCACCTACCCTGCGCGCGGCGAGTTTGATAATAAAATACGGGGCACATCGAAGGAAGACGAACCTCGACAAGCTTTAAATCTAAAATTAAAGCTTCAAAACCAACAAACCCAACGCGCAGGGAGTAAAATAATAAAATACGTGACACATCGAAGAGAGGCGAACCACGACAAGCTGTAAATCTAAAACTAAAGCTTTAAACCCACCTGCCTCATGTGCAGCAAGTTTGATAATAAAATACGGAGCACACCGAAGGAAGACGAGCAAGAGCGAGAAAAAAAATTAAAACCCAAAGCGATAATAACCAACTTACCGCACGCGCAGCGAGTTCAATAATAAAATACGGGGCACATCGGAGGAAGGGAAACCTCGACAAGCTGTAAATCTAAAACTTTAGCATTAAACCCACCTACCCCGCGCGCAGCGAGTTTGATAATAAAATACGGGGCACATCGAAGGAAGACGAACCTCGACAAGCTGTAAATCTAAAACTAAAGCTTCAAAACCAACAAACCCAACGCGCAGGGAGTAAAATAATAAAATACGTGACACATCGAAGAGAGGCGAACCACGACAAGCTGTAAATCTAAAACTAAAGCTTTAAACCCACCTGCCTCATGTGCAGCAAGTTTGATAATAAAATACGTGGCACATCGAAGGAAGGCGAGCAAGAGCAAGAAAGAAAAATTAAAACCCAAAGCGACTATAACCAACTTACCCCACGCGCAGCAAGTTTCATAATAACATACAGGACTCATCGGAGGCAGGCGAACCTCGATAAGCTGTAAATCTAACACTAAAGCTTCAAACCCACCTGCCCCACGCGCAGCAAGTTTCATAATAAAATACGTGGCACATCGAAGGAAGGCGAGCAAGAGCAAGAAAGAAAAATTAAAACCCAAAGCGACTATAACCAACTTACCCCTCGCGCTGCAAGTTTCATAATAACATACAGGACTCATCGGAAGAAGGAGAAACTCTACAAGCTGTAAATCTAAAACTATAGCTTTAAACCCACCTACCCCGCGCGCAGCGAGTTTGATAATAAAATACGGGGCACATCGAAGGAAGGCGAACCTCGACAAACTGTAAATCTAAAACTAAAGCTTCAAATCCATCTACCCCGCGCTCAGCGAGTTTTATAATAAAATAGGGAGCACATCGACGGAATGCGAGCAAGAGAGAGACAAACATCTAAATCTAAAGCTTTCAAACTTACTTACCCCATGCGCAGCCAGTTTGATAATAAAATACGGGGCACATCGAAGGAAGACGAACCTCGACAAGATTTAAATCTAAAACTTTAGCATTAAACCCACCTACCCCGCGCGCGGCGAGTTTGATAATAAAATACGGGGCACATCGGAGGAAGGCGATCAAGAGAGAGACAAACATCTGAAACTAAACCATTTTGACTTATTTATCCCAACCGCAGCAAGTTTCATAATAAAATACGGGGCACGTCGGAGGAAGGCGCACATCAACAAACTGTAAATCTAAAACTAAAGCTTTAAATCCACCTACCCCGCGCTCAGCGAGTTTTATAATAAAGTAGGGAGCACATCGACGGAATGCGAGTAAGAGAGAGACAAACATTTAAATCTAAAGATTTCAAACTTACTTACCCCATGCGCAGCCAGTTTGATAATAAAATACGGGGCACATCGGAGGAAGGCGAACCTCGACAGACTGTAAATCTAAAACTAAAGCTTCAAAACCAACATACCCCACGAGCAGCAAGTTTCATAATAACATACGGGGCTCCTCGGAAGAAGGAGAACCTCTACAAGCTGTAAATCTAAAACTATAGCTTTAAACCCACCTACACCGCGCGCAGCGAGTTTGATAATAAAATACGGGGCACATCGAAGGAAGGCGAAGCTCGACAAACTGTAAATCTAAAACTAAAGCTTTAAATCCATCTACCCCGCGCTCAGCGAGTTTTATAATAAAATACGGGGCTCCTCGGAAGAAGGAGAACCTCTACAAGCTGTAAATCTAAAACTATAGCTTTAAACCCACCTACACCGCGCGCAGCGAGTTTGATAATAAAATACGGGGCACATCGAAGGAAGACGAACCTCGACAAGCTTTAAATCTAAAACTTTAGCATTAAACCCACTTACCCCTTGCGCAGCCAGTTTGATAATAAAATACGTGGCACGTCGGAGGAAGGCGAACATCAACAAACTGTAAATCTAAAACTAAAGCGTTAAATCCACCTACCCCGCGCTCAGCGAGTTTTATAATAAAATAGGGAGCACATCGACGGAATGCGAGTAAGAGAGAGACAAACATCTAAATCTAAAGATTTCAAACTTACTTACCCCATGCGCAGACGGTTTGATAATAAAATACGGGGCACATCGGAGCAAGGCGAACCTCGACAGACTGTAAATCTAAAACTAAAGCTTCAAAACCAACATACCCCACGAGCAGCAAGTTTCATAATAACATACGGGGCTCCTCGGAAGAAGGAGAACCTCTACAAGCTGTAAATCTAAAACTATAGCTTTAAACCCACCTACACCGCGCGCAGCGAGTTTGATAATAAAATACGGGGCACATCGAAGGAAGGCGAACCTCGACAAACTGTAAATCTAAAACTAAAGCTTCAAAACCAACATACCGCACGCGCAGTGATTTCAATAATAAAATACTGGGCACATCGGAGGAAGACGAACCTCGACAAGCTTTAAATTTAAAACTAAAGCTTCAAAACCAACAAACCCAACGCGCAGGGAGTAAAATAATAAAATACGTGACACATCGAAGAGAGGCGAACCACAACAAGCTGTAAATCTAAAACTAAAGCTTTAAACCCACCTGCCTCATGTGCAGCAAGTTTGATAATAAAATACGTGGCACATCGAAGGAAGGCGAGCAAGAGCAAGAAAGAAAAATTAAAACCCAAAGCGACTATAACAAACTTACCCCACACGCAGCAAGTTTCATAATAACATACAGGGCTCATCGGAAGAAGGAGAACATCTACAAGCTGTAAATCTAAAACTATAGCTTTGAACCCATCTACCCCGCGCGCAGCGAGTTTGATAATAAAATACGGAGCACATCGAAGGAAGGTGAACCTCGACAAACTGTAAATCTAAAACTAAAGAAAGCTTCAATACCAACATACCCCACGCGCAGCAAGTTTCATAATAACATACGGGGCACATCGGAAGAAGGAGAACCTCTACAAGCTGTAAATCTAAAACTATACCTTTAAACCAACCTTCCCCACGCGCAGCAAGTTTCATAATAAAATACGTGGCACATCGAAGGAAGGCGAGCAAGAGCAAGAAAGAAAAATTAAAACCCAAAGCGACCGTAATCAACTTACCCAATGCGCAGAAAATTTTATAATAACATACAGGGCTCATCGGAGGCAGGCGAACCTCGATAAGCTGTAAATCTAACACTAAAGCTTTAAACCCACCTGCCCCACGCGCAGCAAGTTTCATAATAAAATACGTGGCACATCGAAGGAAGGCGAGCAAGAGCAAGAAAGAAAAATTAAAACCCAAAGCGACTATAACCAACTTACCCCACGCGCAGCAAGTTTCATAATAACATACAGGACTCATCGGTAGAAGGAGAACCTCTACAAGCTGTAAATCTAAAACTATAGCTTTAAACCCACCTACACCGCGCGCAGCGAGTTTGATAATAAAATACGGGGCACATCGAAGGAAGGCGAACCTCGACAAACTGTAAAACTAAAACTAAAGCTTCAAATCCATCTACCCCGCGCTCAGCGAGTTTTATAATAAAATAGGGAGCACATCGACGGAATGCGAGCAAGAGAGAGACAAACATCTAAATCTAAAGATTTCAAACTTACTTACCCCATGCGCAGCCA
The DNA here is from genome assembly GCF_009193385.2 of Nasonia vitripennis. Lineage (NCBI taxonomy): Eukaryota > Metazoa > Arthropoda > Insecta > Hymenoptera > Pteromalidae > Nasonia > Nasonia vitripennis. The sequence continues at coordinate 453,848 of NW_022279653.1, forward strand.
GTTTGATAATAAAATACGGGGCACATCGAAGGAAGACGAACCTCGACAAGCTTTAAATCTAAAACTTTAGCATTAAACCCACCTACCCCGCGCTCAGCGAGTTTTATAATAAAATAGGGAGCACATCGACGGAATGCGAGTAAGAGAGAGACAAACATCTAAATCTAAAGATTTCAAACTTACTTACCCCATGCGCAGACAGTTTGATAATAAAATACGGGGCACATCGGAGGAAGGCGAACCTCGACAAACTGTAAATCTAAAACTAAAGCTTCAAAACCAACATACCCCACGAGCAGCAAGTTTCATAATAACATACGGGGCTCCTCGGAAGAAGGAGAACCTCTACAAGCTGTAAATCTAAAACTATAGCTTTAAACCCACCTACACCGCGCGCAGCGAGTTTGATAATAAAATACGGGGCACATCGAAGGAAGGCGAACCTCGACAAACTGTAAATCTAAAACTAAAGCTTCAAATCCATCTACCCCGCGCTCAGCGAGTTTTATAATAAAATATGGAGCACATCGAAGGAAGCGAGCAAGTACGAGAAAAAAAAATTAAAACCCAAAGCGACCGTAATCAACTTACCCCATGCGCAGAAAGTTTTATAATAACATACAGGGCTCATCGGAGGCAGGCGAACCTCGATAAGCTGTAAATCTAACACTAAAGCTTCAAACCCACCTGCCCCACGCGCAGCAAGTTTCATAATAAAATACGTGGCACATCGAAGGAAGGCGAGCAAGAGCAAGAAAGAAAAATTAAAACCCAAAGCGACTATAACCAACTTACCCCACGCGCTGCAAGTTTCATAATAACATACAGGACTCATCGGAAGAAGGAGAAACTCTACAAGCTGTAAATCTAAAACTATAGCTTTAAACCCACCTACCCCGCGCGCAGCGAGTTTGATAATAAAATACGGGGCACATCGAAGGAAGGCGAACCTCGACAAACTGTAAATCTAAAACTAAAGCTTCAAATCCATCTACCCCGCGCTCAGCGAGTTTTATAATAAAATAGGGAGCACATCGACGGAATGCGAGCAAGAGAGAGACAAACATCTAAATCTAAAGCTTTCAAACTTACTTACCCCATGCGCAGCCAGTTTGATAATAAAATACGGGGCACATCGAAGGAAGACGAACCTCGACAAGCTTTAAATCTAAAACTTTAGCATTAAACCCACCTACCCCGCGCTCAGCGAGTTTTATAATAAAATAGGGAGCACATCGACGGAATGCGAGTAAGAGAGAGACAAACATCTAAATCTAAAGATTTCAAACTTACTTACCCCATGCGCAGACAGTTTGATAATAAAATACGGGGCACATCGGAGGAAGGCGAACCTCGACAAACTGTAAATCTAAAACTAAAGCTTCAAAACCAACATACCCCACGAGCAGCAAGTTTCGTAATAACATACGGGGCTCCTCGGAAGAAGGAGAACCTCTCCAAGCTGTAAATCTAAAACTATAGCTTTAAACCCACCTACACCGCGCGCAGCGAGTTTGATAATAAAATACGGGGCACATCGAAGGAAGGCGAACCTCGACAAACTGTAAATCTAAAACTAAAGCTTCAAATCCATCTACCCCGCGCTCAGCGAGTTTTATAATAAAATAGGGAGCACATCGAAGGAAGCGAGCAAGTACGAGAAAAAAAAATTAAAACCCAAAGCGACCGTAATCAACTTACCCCATACGCAGAAAGTTTTATAATAACATACAGGGCTCATCGGAGGCAGGCGAACCTCGATAAGCTGTAAATCTAACACTAAAGCTTCAAACCCACCTGCCCCACGCGCAGCAGGTTTCATAATAAAATACGTGGCACATCGAAGGAAGGCGAGCAAGAGCAAGAAAGAAAAATTAAAACCCAAAGCGACTATAACCAACTTACCCCTCGCGCTGCAAGTTTCATAATAACATACAGGACTCATCGGAAGAAGGAGAAACTCTACAAGCTGTAAATCTAAAACTATAGCTTTCAACCCACCTACCCCGCGCGCAGCGAGTTTGATAATAAAATACGGGGCACATCGAAGGAAGGCGAACCTCGACAAACTGTAAATCTAAAACTAAAGCTTCAAATCCATCTACCCCGCGCTCAGCGAGTTTTATAATAAAATAGGGAGCACATCGACGGAATGCGAGCAAGAGAGAGACAAACATCTAAATCTAAAGCTTTCAAACTTACTTACCCCATGCGCAGCCAGTTTGATAATAAAATACGGGGCACATCGAAGGAAGACGAACCTCGACAAGATTTAAATCTAAAACTTTAGCATTAAACCCACCTACCCCGCGCGCGGCGAGTTTGATAATAAAATACGGGGCACATCGGAGGAAGGCGATCAAGAGAGAGACAAACATCTGAAACTAAACCATTTTGACTTATTTATCCCAACCGCAGCAAGTTTCATAATAAAATACGGGGCACGTCGGAGGAAGGCGCACATCAACAAACTGTAAATCTAAAACTAAAGCTTTAAATCCACCTACCCCGCGCTCAGCGAGTTTTATAATAAAGTAGGGAGCACATCGACGGAATGCGAGTAAGAGAGAGACAAACATTTAAATCTAAAGATTTCAAACTTACTTACCCCATGCGCAGCCAGTTTGATAATAAAATACGGGGCACATCGGAGGAAGGCGAACCTCGACAGACTGTAAATCTAAAACTAAAGCTTCAAAACCAACATACCCCACGAGCAGCAAGTTTCATAATAACATACGGGGCTCCTCGGAAGAAGGAGAACCTCTACAAGCTGTAAATCTAAAACTATAGCTTTAAACCCACCTACACCGCGCGCAGCGAGTTTGATAATAAAATACGGGGCACATCGAAGGAAGGCGAAGCTCGACAAACTGTAAATCTAAAACTAAAGCTTTAAATCCATCTACCCCGCGCTCAGCGAGTTTTATAATAAAATACGGGGCTCCTCGGAAGAAGGAGAACCTCTACAAGCTGTAAATCTAAAACTATAGCTTTAAACCCACCTACACCGCGCGCAGCGAGTTTGATAATAAAATACGGGGCACATCGAAGGAAGACGAACCTCGACAAGCTTTAAATCTAAAACTTTAGCATTAAACCCACTTACCCCTTGCGCAGCCAGTTTGATAATAAAATACGGGGCACGTCGGAGGAAGGCGAACATCAACAAACTGTAAATCTAAAACTAAAGCGTTAAATCCACCTACCCCGCGCTCAGCGAGTTTTATAATAAAATAGGGAGCACATCGACGGAATGCGAGTAAGAGAGAGACAAACATCTAAATCTAAAGATTTCAAACTTACTTACCCCATGCGCAGACGGTTTGATAATAAAATACGGGGCACATCGGAGCAAGGCGAACCTCGACAGACTGTAAATCTAAAACTAAAGCTTCAAAACCAACATACCCCACGAGCAGCAAGTTTCATAATAACATACGGGGCTCCTCGGAAGAAGGAGAACCTCTACAAGCTGTAAATCTAAAACTATAGCTTTAAACCCACCTACACCGCGCGCAGCGAGTTTGATAATAAAATACGGGGCACATCGAAGGAAGGCGAACCTCGACAAACTGTAAATCTAAAACTAAAGCTTCAAAACCAACATACCGCACGCGCAGTGATTTCAATAATAAAATACTGGGCACATCGGAGGAAGACGAACCTCGACAAGCTTTAAATCTAAAACTAAAGCTTCAAAACCAACAAACCCAACGCGCAGGGAGTAAAATAATAAAATACGTGACACATCGAAGAGAGGCGAACCACAACAAGCTGTAAATCTAAAACTAAAGCTTTAAACCCACCTGCCTCATGTGCAGCAAGTTTGATAATAAAATACGTGGCACATCGAAGGAAGGCGAGCAAGAGCAAGAAAGAAAAATTAAAACCCAAAGCGACTATAACAAACTTACCCCACACGCAGCAAGTTTCATAATAACATACAGGGCTCATCGGAAGAAGGAGAACATCTACAAGCTGTAAATCTAAAACTATAGCTTTGAACCCATCTACCCCGCGCGCAGCGAGTTTGATAATAAAATACGGAGCACATCGAAGGAAGGTGAACCTCGACAAACTGTAAATCTAAAACTAAAGAAAGCTTCAATACCAACATACCCCACGCGCAGCAAGTTTCATAATAACATACGGGGCACATCGGAAGAAGGAGAACCTCTACAAGCTGTAAATCTAAAACTATACCTTTAAACCAACCTTCCCCACGCGCAGCAAGTTTCATAATAAAATACGTGGCACATCGAAGGAAGGCGAGCAAGAGCAAGAAAGAAAAATTAAAACCCAAAGCGACCGTAATCAACTTACCCAATGCGCAGAAAATTTTATAATAACATACAGGGCTCATCGGAGGCAGGCGAACCTCGATAAGCTGTAAATCTAACACTAAAGCTTTAAACCCACCTGCCCCACGCGCAGCAAGTTTCATAATAAAATACGTGGCACATCGAAGGAAGGCGAGCAAGAGCAAGAAAGAAAAATTAAAACCCAAAGCGACTATAACCAACTTACCCCACGCGCAGCAAGTTTCATAATAACATACAGGACTCATCGGTAGAAGGAGAACCTCTACAAGCTGTAAATCTAAAACTATAGCTTTAAACCCACCTACACCGCGCGCAGCGAGTTTGATAATAAAATACGGGGCACATCGAAGGAAGGCGAACCTCGACAAACTGTAAAACTAAAACTAAAGCTTCAAATCCATCTACCCCGCGCTCAGCGAGTTTTATAATAAAATAGGGAGCACATCGACGGAATGCGAGCAAGAGAGAGACAAACATCTAAATCTAAAGATTTCAAACTTACTTACCCCATGCGCAGCCAGTTTGATAATAAAATACGGGGCATGTCGGAGGAAGGCGAACATCAACAAACTGTAAATCTAAAACTAAAGCTTTAAATCCACCTACCCCGCGCTCAGCGAGTTTTATAATAAAATAGGGAGAACATCGACGGAATGCGAGTAAGAGAGAGACAAACATCTAAATTTAAAGATTTCAAACTTACTTACCCCATGGGCAGCCAGTTTGATAATAAAATACGGGGCACGTCGGAGGAAGGCGAACCTCGACAAACTGTAAATCTAAAACAAAAGCTTCAAAACCAAGATACCCCACGAGCAGCAAGTTTCATAATAACATACGGGGCTCCTCGGAAGAAGGAGAACCTCTACAAGCTGTAAATCTAAAACTATAACTTTAAACCCACCTACACCGCGCGCAGCGAGTTTGATAATAAAATACGGGGCACATCGAAGGAAGGCGAACCTCGACAAACTGTAAATCTAAAACTAAAGCTTCAAATCCATCTACCCCGCGCTCAGCGAGTTTTATAACAAAATAGGGAGCACATCGACGGAATGCGAGCAAGAGAGAGACAAACATCTAAATCTAAAGCTTTCAAACTTACTTACCCCATGCGCAGCCAGTTTGATAATAAAATACGGGGCACATCGAAGGAAGACGAACCTCGACAAGCTTTAAATCTAAAACTTTAGCATTAAAGCCACCTACCCCGCGCGCGGCGAGTTTGATAATAAAATACGGGGCACATCGAAGGAAGGCGAAGCTCGACAAACTGTAAATCTAAAACTAAAGCTTCAAAACCAACATACCCCACGAGCAGCAAGTTTCATAATAACATACGGGGCTCCTCGGAAGAAGGAGAACCTCTACAAGCTGTAAATCTAAAACTATAGCTTTAAACCCACCTACACCGCGCGCAGCGAGTTTGATAATAAAATACGGGGCACATCGAAGGAAGGCGAACCTTGACAAACTGTAAATCTAAAACTAAAGCTTCAAATCCATCTACCCCGCGCACAGCGAGTTTTATAATAAAATAGGGAGCACATCGACGGAATGCGAGCAAGAGAGAGACAAACATCTAAATCTAAAGCTTTCAAACTTACTTACCCCATGCGCAGCCAGTTTGATAATAAAATACGGGGCACATCGAAGGAAGACGAACCTCGACAAGCTTTAAATCTAAAACTTTAGCATTAAACCCACCTACCCCGCGCTCAGCGAGTTTTATAATAAAATAGGGAGCACATCGACGGAATGCGAGTAAGAGAGAGACAAACATCTAATTCTAAAGATTTCAAACTTACTTACCCCATGCGCAGACAGTTTGATAATAAAATACGGGGCACATCGGAGGAAGGCGAACCTCGACAAACTATAAATCTAAAACTAAAGCTTCAAAACCAACATACCCCACGAGCAGCAAGTTTCATAATAACATACGGGGCTCCTCGGAAGAAGGAGAACCTCTACAAGCTGTAAATCTAAATCTATAGCTTTAAACCCACCTACACAGCGCGCAGCGAGTTTGATAATAAAATACGGGGCACATCGAAGGAAGGCGAACCTCGACAAACTGTAAATCTAAAACTAAAGCTTCAAATCCATCTACCCCGCGCTCAGCGAGTTTTATAATAAAATAGGGAGCACATCGAAGGAAGCGAGCAAGTACGAGAAAAAAAAATTAAAACCCAAAGCGACCGTAATCAACTTACCCCATGCGCAGAAAGTTTTATAATAACATACAGGGCTCATCGGAGGCAGGCGAACCTCGATAAGCTGTAAATCTAACACTAAAGCTTCAAACCCACCTGCCCCACGCGCAGCAAGTTTCATAATAAAATACGTGGCACATCGAAGGAAGGCGAGCAAGAGCAAGAAAGAAAAATTAAAACCCAAAGCGACTATAACCAACTTACCCCACGCGCTGCAAGTTTCATAATAACATACAGGACTCATCGGAAGAAGGAGAAACTCTACAAGCTGTAAATCTAAAACTATAGCTTTAAACCCACCTACCCCGCGCGCAGCGAGTTTGATAATAAAATACGGGGCACATCGAAGGAAGGCGAACCTCGACAAACTGTAAATCTAAAACTAAAGCTTCAAATCCATCTACCCCGCGCTCAGCGAGTTTTATAATAAAATAGGGAGCACATCGACGGAATGCGAGCAAGAGAGAGACAAACATCTAAATCTAAAGCTTTCAAACTTACTTACCCCGCGCGCGGCGAATTTGATAATAAAATACGGGGCACATCGGAGGAAGGCGAGCAAGAGAGAGACAAACATCTGAAACTAAACCATTTTGACTTATTTATCCCAACCGCAGCAAGTTTCATAATAAAATACGGGGCACGTCGGAGGAAGGCGAACATCAACAAACTGTAAATCTAAAACTAAAGCTTTAAATCCACCTACCCCGCGCTCAGCGAGTTTTATAATAAAATAGGGAGCACATCGACGGAATGCGAGTAAGAGAGAGACAAACATTTAAATCTAAAGATTTCAAACTTACTTACCCCATGCGCAGCCAGTTTGATAATAAAATACGGGGCACATCGGAGGAAGGCGAACCTCGACCAACTGTAAATCTAAAACTAAAGCTTCAAAACCAACATACCCCACGAGCAGCAAGTTTCATAATAACATACGGGGCTCCTCGGAAGAAGGAGAACCTCTACAAGCTGTAAATCTAAAACTATAGCTTTAAACCCACCTACACCGCGCGCAGCGAGTTTGATAATAAAATACGGGGCACATCGAAGGAAGGCGAAGCTCGACAAACTGTAAATCTAAAACTAAAGCTTTAAACCCACCTGCCTCATGTGCAGCAAGTTTGATAATAAAATACGTGGCACATCGAAGGAAGGCGAGCAAGAGCAAGAAAGAAAAATTAAAACCCAAAGCGACTATAACCAACTTACCCCACGCGCAGCAAGTTTCATAATAACATACAGGACTCATCGGTAGAAGGAGAACCTCTACAAGCTGTAAATCTAAAACTATAGCTTTAAACCCACCTACCCCGCGCGCAGCGAGTTTGATTATAAAATACGGAGCACATCGAAGGAAGGCGAACCTCGACAAACTGTAAATCTAAAACTAAAGCTTCAAAACCAACATCCCGCACGCGCAGTGAGTTCAATAATAAAATACTGGGCACATCGGAGGAAGGGAAACCTCTACAAGCTGTAAATCTAAAACTATAGCTTTAAACCCATCTACCCACGCGCAGCAAGTTTGATAATAAAATACGGAGCACATCGTCGGAATGCGAGCAAGAGAGAGACAAACATCTCAAAATTAAGCTTTCAAATCTAATTACCCCATGCGCAGCAAGTTTCATAATAACATACAGGGCTCATCGGAGGCGAGAACCTCTACAAGCTGTAAATATAAAACTATAGCTTTAAACCCACCTACCCCGCGCGCAGCGAGTTTGATAATAAAATACGGAGCACATCGAAGGAAGGCGAACATCGGCAAACTGTAAATCTAAAACTAAAGCTTCAAAACCAACATACCGCACGCGCAGTTAGTTCAATAATAAAATACTGGGCACATCGGAGGAAGGCGAGCAAGAGAGAGACAAACATCTGAAACTAAACCATTTTGACTAATTTACCCCATCCGCAGCAAGTTTCATAATAAAATACGGGGCACGTCGGAGGAAGGCGAATATCAACAAACTGTAAATCTAAAACTAAAGCTTTAAATCCACCTACCCCGCGCTCAGCGAGTTTTATAATAAAATAGGGAGCACATCGACGGAATGCGAGTAAGAGAGAGACAAACATCTAAATCGAAAGATTTCAAACTTACTTACGCCATGCGCAGCCAGTTTGATAATAAAATACGGGGCACATCGGAGGAAGGCGAACCTCGACAGACTGTAAATCTAAAACTAAAGCTTCAAAACCAACATACCCCACGAGCAGCAAGTTTCATAATAACATACGGGGCTCCTCGGAAGAAGGAGAACCTCTACAAGCTGTAAATCTAAAACTATAGCTTTAAACCCACCTACACCGCGCGCAGCGAGTTTGATAATAAAATACGGGGCACATCGAAGGAAGGCGAAGCTCGACAAACTGTAAATCTAAAACTAAAGCTTTAAATCCATCTACCCCGCGCTCAGCGAGTTTTATAATAAAATAGGGAGCATATCGACGGAATGCGAGCAAGAGAGAGACATACATCTAAATCTAAAGCTTTCAAACTTACTTACCCCTTGCGCAGCCAGTTTGATAATAAAATACGGGGCACATCGGAGGAAGGCGAACCTCGACCAACTGTAAATCTAAAACTAAAGATTCAAAACCAACATACTCCACGAGCAGCAAGTTTCATAATAACATACGGGGCTCCTCGGAAGAAGGAGAACCTCTACAAGCTGTAAATCTAAAACTATAGCTTTAAACCCACCTACACCGCGCGCAGCGAGTTTGATAATAAAATACGGGGCACATCGAAGGAAGGCGAACCTCGACAAACTGTAAATCTAAAACTAAAGCTTCAAAACCAACATACCCCACGAGCAGCAAGTTTCATAATAACATACGGGGCTCCTCGGAAGAAGGAGAACCTCTACAAGCTGTAAATCTAAAACTATAGCTTTAAACCCACCTACACCGCGCGCAGCGAGTTTGATAATAAAATACGGGGCACATCGAAGGAAGGCGAACCTCGACAAACTGTAAATCTAAAACTAAAGCTTCAAAACCAGCATACCCCACGAGCAGCAAGTTTCATAATAACATACGGGGCTCCTCGGAAGAAGGAGAACCTCTACAAGCTGTAAATCTAAAACTATAGCTTTAAACCCACCTACACCGCGCGCAGCGAGTTTGATAATAAAATACGGGGCACATCGAAGGAAGGCGAACCTCGACAAACTGTAAATCTAAAACTAAAGCTTCAAATCCATCTACCCCGCGCTCAGCGAGTTTTATAATAAAATAGGGAGCACATCGACGGAATGCGAGCAAGAGAGAGACAAACATCTAAATCTAAAGCTTTCAAACTTACTTACCCCATGCGCAGCCAGTTTGATAATAAAATACGGGGCACATCGAAGGAAGACGAACCTCGATAAGCTTTAAATCTAAAACTTTAGCATTAAACCCACCTACCCCGCGCTCAGCGAGTTTTATAATAAAATAGGGAGCACATCGACGGAATGCGAGTAAGAGAGAGACAAACATCTAAATCTAAAGATTTCAAACTTACTTACCCCATGCGCAGACAGTTTGATAATAAAATACGGGGCACATCGGAGGAAGGCGAACCTCGACAAACTGTAAATCTAAAACTAAAGCTTCAAAACCAACATACCCCACGAGCAGCAAGTTTCATAATAACATACGGGGCTCCTCGGAAGAAGGAGAACCTCTACAAGCTGTAAATCTAAAACTATAGCTTTAAACCCACCTACACCGCGCGCAGCGAGTTTGATAATAAAATACGGGGCACATCGAAGGAAGGCGAACCTCGACAAACTGTAAATCTAAAACTAAAGCTTCAAATCCATCTACCCCGCGCTCAGCGAGTTTTATAATAAAATATGGAGCACATCGAAGGAAGCGAGCAAGTACGAGAAAAAAAAATTAAAACCCAAAGCGACCGTAATCAACTTACCCCATGCGCAGAAAGTTTTATAATAACATACAGGGCTCATCGGAGGCAGGCGAACCTCGATAAGCTGTAAATCTAACACTAAAGCTTCAAACCCACCTGCCCCACGCGCAGCAAGTTTCATAATAAAATACGTGGCACATCGAAGGAAGGCGAGCAAGAGCAAGAAAGAAAAATTAAAACCCAAAGCGACTATAACCAACTTACCCCACGCGCTGCAAGTTTCATAATAACATACAGGACTCATCGGAAGAAGGAGAAACTCTACAAGCTGTAAATCTAAAACTATAGCTTTAAACCCACCTACCCCGCGCGCAGCGAGTTTGATAATAAAATACGGGGCACATCGAAGGAAGGCGAACCTCGACAAACTGTAAATCTAAAACTAAAGCTTCAAATCCATCTACCCCGCGCTCAGCGAGTTTTATAATAAAATAGGGAGCACATCGACGGAATGCGAGCAAGAGAGAGACAAACATCTAAATCTAAAGCTTTCAAACTTACTTACCCCATGCGCAGCCAGTTTGATAATAAAATACGGGGCACATCGAAGGAAGACGAACCTCGACAAGCTTTAAATCTAAAACTTTAGCATTAAACCCACCTACCCCGCGCTCAGCGAGTTTTATAATAAAATAGGGAGCACATCGACGGAATGCGAGTAAGAGAGAGACAAACATCTAAATCTAAAGATTTCAAACTTACTTACCCCATGCGCAGACAGTTTGATAATAAAATACGGGGCACATCGGAGGAAGGCGAACCTCGACAAACTGTAAATCTAAAACTAAAGCTTCAAAACCAACATACCCCACGAGCAGCAAGTTTCATAATAACATACGGGGCTCCTCGGAAGAAGGAGAACCTCTCCAAGCTGTAAATCTAAAACTATAGCTTTAAACCCACCTACACCGCGCGCAGCGAGTTTGATAATAAAATACGGGGCACATCGAAGGAAGGCGAACCTCGACAAACTGTAAATCTAAAACTAAAGCTTCAAATCCATCTACCCCGCGCTCAGCGAGTTTTATAATAAAATAGGGAGCACATCGAAGGAAGCGAGCAAGTACGAGAAAAAAAAATTAAAACCCAAAGCGACCGTAATCAACTTACCCCATACGCAGAAAGTTTTATAATAACATACAGGGCTCATCGGAGGCAGGCGAACCTCGATAAGCTGTAAATCTAACACTAAAGCTTCAAACCCACCTGCCCCACGCGCAGCAGGTTTCATAATAAAATACGTGGCACATCGAAGGAAGGCGAGCAAGAGCAAGAAAGAAAAATTAAAACCCAAAGCGACTATAACCAACTTACCCCACGCGCTGCAAGTTTCATAATAACATACAGGACTCATCGGAAGAAGGAGAAACTCTACAAGCTGTAAATCTAAAACTATAGCTTTAAACCCACCTACCCCGCGCGCAGCGAGTTTTATAATAAAATAGGGAGCACATCGACGGAATGCGAGTAAGAGAGAGACAAACATTTAAATCTAAAGATTTCAAACTTACTTACCCCATGCGCAGCCAGTTTGATAATAAAATACGGGGCACATCGGAGGAAGGCGAACCTCGACAGACTGTAAATCTAAAACTAAAGCTTCAAAACCAACATACCCCACGAGCAGCAAGTTTCATAATAACATACGGGGCTCCTCGGAAGAAGGAGAACCTCTACAAGCTGTAAATCTAAAACTATAGCTTTAAACCCACCTACACCGCGCGCAGCGAGTTTGATAATAAAATACGGGGCACATCGAAGGAAGGCGAAGCTCGACAAACTGTAAATCTAAAACTAAAGCTTTAAATCCATCTACCCCGCGCTCAGCGAGTTTTATAATAAAATACGGGGCTCCTCGGAAGAAGGAGAACCTCTACAAGCTGTAAATCTAAAACTATAGCTTTAAACCCACCTACACCGCGCGCAGCGAGTTTGATAATAAAATACGGGGCACATCGAAGGAAGAGGAACCTCGACAAGCTTTAAATCTAAAACTTTAGCATTAAACCCACTTACCCCTTGCGCAGCCAGTTTGATAATAAAATACGGGGCACGTCGGAGGAAGGCGAACATCAACAAACTGTAAATCTAAAACTAAAGCGTTAAATCCACCTACCCCGCGCTCAGCGAGTTTTATAATAAAATAGGGAGCACATCGACGGAATGCGAGTAAGAGAGAGACAAACATCTAAATCTAAAGATTTCAAACTTACTTACCCCATGCGCAGACGGTTTGATAATAAAATACGGGGCACATCGGAGCAAGGCGAACCTCGACAGACTGTAAATCTAAAACTAAAGCTTCAAACCCAACATACCCCACGAGCAGCAAGTTTCATAATAACATACGGGGCTCCTCGGAAGAAGGAGAACCTCTACAAGCTGTAAATCTAAAACTATAGCTTTAAACCCACCTACACCGCGCGCAGCGAGTTTGATAATAAAATACGGGGCACATCGAAGGAAGGCGAACCTCGACAAACTGTAAATCTAAAACTAAAGCTTCAAAACCAACATACCGCACGCGCAGTGATTTCAATAATAAAATACTGGGCACATCGGAGGAAGACGAACCTCGACAAGCTTTAAATCTAAAACTAAAGCTTCAAAACCAACAAACCCAACGCGCAGGGAGTAAAATAATAAAATACGTGACACATCGAAGAGAGGCGAACCACAACAAGCTGTAAATCTAAAACTAAAGCTTTAAACCCACCTGCCTCATGTGCAGCAAGTTTGATAATAAAATACGTGGCACATCGAAGGAAGGCGAGCAAGAGCAAGAAAGAAAAATTAAAACCCAAAGCGACTATAACAAACTTACCCCACACGCAGCAAGTTTCATAATAACATACAGGGCTCATCGGAAGAAGGAGAACATCTACAAGCTGTAAATCTAAAACTATAGCTTTGAACCCATCTACCCCGCGCGCAGCGAGTTTGATAATAAAATACGGAGCACATCGAAGGAAGGTGAACCTCGACAAACTGTAAATCTAAAACTAAAGAAAGCTTCAATACCAACATACCCCACGCGCAGCAAGTTTCATAATAACATACGGGGCACATCGGAAGAAGGAGAACCTCTACAAGCTGTAAATCTAAAACTATACCTTTAAACCAACCTTCCCCACGCGCAGCAAGTTTCATAATAAAATACGTGGCTCATCGAAGGAAGGCGAGCAAGAACAAGAAAGAAAAATTAAAACCCAAAGCGACCGTAATCAACTTACCCCATGCGCAGAAAGTTTTATAATAACATACAGGGCTCATCGGAGGCAGGCGAACCTCGATAAGCTGTAAATCTAACACTAAAGCTTTAAACCCACCTGCCCCACGCGCAGCAAGTTTCATAATAAAATACGTGGCACATCGAAGGAAGGCGAGCAAGAGCAAGAAAGAAAAATTAAAACCCAAAGCGACTATAACCAACTTACCCCACGCGGAGCAAGTTTCATAATAACATACAGGACTCATCGGTAGAAGGAGAACCTCTACAAGCTGTAAATCTAAAACTATAGCTTTAAACCCACCTACACCGCGCGCAGCGAGTTTGATAATAAAATACGGGGCACATCGAAGGAAGGCGAACCTCGACAAACTGTAAAACTAAAACTAAAGCTTCAAATCCATCTACCCCGCGCTCAGCGAGTTTTATAATAAAATAGGGAGCACATCGACGGAATGCGAGCAAGAGAGAGACAAACATCTAAATCTAAAGATTTCAAACTTACTTACCCCATGCGCAGCCAGTTTGATAATAAAATACGGGGCATGTCGGAGGAAGGCGAACATCAACAAACTGTAAATCTAAAACTAAAGCTTTAAATCCACCTACCCCGCGCTCAGCGAGTTTTATAATAAAATAGGGAGAACATCGACGGAATGCGAGTAAGAGAGAGACAAACATCTAAATTTAAAGATTTCAAACTTACTTACCCCATGGGCAGCCAGTTTGATAATAAAATACGGGGCACGTCGGATGAAGGCGAACCTCGACAAACTGTAAATCTAAAACAAAAGCTTCAAAACCAACATACCCCACGCGCAGCAAGTTTCATAATAACGTACAGGGCTCATCGGAAGAAGGAGAACCTCTACAAGCTGTAAATCTAAAACTTTAGCATTAAACGCACCTACCCCGCGCGCGGCGAGTTTGATAATAAAATACGGGGCACATCGAAGGAAGGCGAGCAAGTAAGAGAAAAAAAAAATTAAAACCCAAAGCGACCATAATCAACTTACCGCACGCGCAGCGAGTTCAATAATAAAATACTGGGCACATCGGAGGAAGGGAAACCTCTACAAGCTGTAAATCTAAATCTAAAGCTTTCAAACTTACTTACCCCATGCGCAGCCAGTTTGATGATAAAATACGGGGCAGATCGAAGGAAGACGAACCTCGACAAGCTTTAAATCTAAAACTAAAGCTTCAACACCAACAAACCCAACGCGCAGGGAGTAAAATAATAAAATACGTGACACATCGAAGAGAGGTGAACCACGACAAGCTGTAAATCTAAAAGTAAAGCTTTAAACCCACCTGCCTCATGTGCAGCAAGTTTGATAATAAAATACGTGGCACATCGAAGGAAGGCGAGCAAGTACGAGAAAAAAAAATTAAAACCCAAAGAGACCGTAATCAACTTACCCCATGCGCAGAAAGTTTTATAATAACATACAGGGCTCATCGGAGGCAGGCGAACCACGACAAGCTGTAAATCTAAAACTAAAGCTTTAAACCCACCTGCCTCATGTGCAGCAAGTTTGATAATAAAATACGGATCACATCGAAGGAAGGCGAACCTCGACAAACTGTAAATCTAAAACTAAAGCTTCAAAACCAACATACCGCACGCGCAGTGAGTTCAATAATAAAATACTGGGCACATCGGAGGAAGGGAAACCTCTACAAGCTGTAAATCTAAAACTATAGCTTTAAACCCACCTACCCACGCGCAGCAAGTTTGATAATAAAATACGGAGCACATCGTCGGAATGCGAGCAAGAGAGAGACAAACATCTCAAAATTAAGCTTTCAAACCTAATTACCCCATGCGCAGCAAGTTTCATAATAACATACAGGGCTCATCGGAGGCGAGAACCTCTACAAGCTGTAAATCTAAAACTATAGCTTTAAACCCACCTACCACGCGCGCAGCGAGTTTGATAATAAAATACGGAGCACATCGAAGGAAGGCGAACCTCGACAAACTGTAAATCTAAAACTAAAGCTTCAAAACCAACATACCGCACGCGCAGTGAGTTCAATAATAAAATACGTGGCACATCGAAGGAAGGCGAGCAAGTACGAGAAAAAAAAATTAAAACCTAAAGCGACCGTAATCAACTTACCCCATGCGCAGAAAGTTTTATAATAACATACAGGGCTCATCGGAGGCAGGCGAACCTCGATAAGCTGTAGATCTAACACTAAAGCTTTAAACCCACCTGCCCCACGCGCAGCAAGTTTCATAATAAAATACGTGGCACATCGAAGGAAGGCGAGCAAGAGCAAGAAAGAAAAATTAAAACCCAAAGCGACTATAACAAACTTACCCCACGCGCAGCAAGTTTCATAATAACATACAGGGCTCATCGGAAGAAGGAGAACCTCTACAAGCTGTAAATCTAAAACTATAGCTTTAAACCCATCTACCCCGCGCGCAGCGAGTTTGATAATAAAATACGGAGCACATCGAAGGAAGGTGAACCTCGACAAACTGTAAATCTAAAACTAAAGAAAGCTTCAAAACCAACATACCCCACGCGTAGCAAGTTTCATAATAACATACGGGGCTCATCGGAAGAAGGAGAACCTCTACAAGCTGTAAATCTGAAACTATAGCTTTAAATCCACCTACCCCGCGCTCAGCGAGTTTTATAATAAAATAGAGAGCACATGGACGGAATGCGAGTAAGAGAGAGACAAACATCTAAATCTAAAGATTTCAAACTTACTTACCCCATGCGCAGACAGTTTGATAATAAAATACGGGGCACATCGAAGGAAGGCGAGCAAGAGCAAGAAAGAAAAATTAAAACCCAATGCGACTATAACCAACTTATCCCAGGCGCAGCAAGTTTCATAATAACGTACAGGGCTCATCGGAAGAAGGAGAACCTCTACAAGCTGTAAATCTAAAACTATAGCTTTAAATCCACCTACCCCGCGCTCAGCGAGTTTTATAATAAAATACGGAGCACATCGACGGAATGCGAGTAAGAGAGAGACAAACATCTAAATCTAAAGATTTCAAACTTACTTACCCCATGCGCAGCCAGTTTGATAATAAAATACGGGGCACATCGAAGGAAGGCGAACCTCGACAAACTGTAAATCTAAAACTAAAGCTTCAAAACCAACATACCGCACGCGCAGTGAGTTCAATAATAAAATACTGGGCACATCGGAGGAAGGCGAGCAAGAGAGAGACAAACATCTGAAACTAAACCATTTTGACTTATTTGCCCCATCCGCAGCAAGTTTCATAATAAAATACGTGGCACATCGAAGGAAGGCGAGCAAGAGCAAGAAAGAAAAATTAAAACCCAAAGCGACTATAACAAACTTACCCCACGCGCAGCAAGTTTCATAATAACATACAGGGCTCATCGGAAGAAGGAGAACCTCTACAAGCTGTAAATCTAAAACTATAGCTTTAAACCCATCTACCCCGCGCGCAGCGAGTTTGATAATAAAATACGGAGCACATCGAAGGAAGGTGAACCTCGACAAACTGTAAATCTAAAACTAAAGAACGCTTCAAAACCAACATACCCCACGCGCAGCAAGTTTCATAATAACATACGGGGCTCATCGTAAGAAGGAGAACCTCTACAAGCTGTAAATCTAAAACTATACCTTTAAACCAACCTTCCCCACGCGCAGCAAGTTTCATAATAAAATACGTGGCACATCGAAGGAAGGCGAGCAAGAGCAAGAAAGAAAAATTAAAACCCAAAGCGACTATAACCAACTTATCCCAGGCGCAGCAAGTTTCATAATAACGTACAGGGCTCATCGGAAGAAGGAGAACCTCTACAAGCTGTAAATCTAAAACTATAGCTTTAAATCCACCTACCCCGCGCTCAGCGAGTTTTATAATAAAATACGGAGCACATCGACGGAATGCGAGTAAGAGAGAGACAAACATCTAAATCTAAAGATTTCAAACTTACTTACCCCATGCGCAGCCAGTTTGATAATAAAATACGGGGCACATCGGAGGAAGGCGAGCAAGAGCAAGAAAGAAAAATTAAAACCCAAAGCGACTATAACCAACTTATCCCACGCGCAGCAAGTTTCATAATAACGTACAGGGCTCATCGGAAGAAGGAGAACCTCTACAAGCTGTAAATCTAAAACTTTAGCATTAAACCCACCTACCCCGCGCGCAGCGAGTTTGATAATAAAATACGGGGCACATCGAAGGAAGACGAACCTCGACAAGCTTTAAATTTAATACTAAAGCTACAAAACCAACATACCCAACGCGCAGGGCGTAAAATACTAAAATACGTGACACATCGAAGAGAGGCGAACCACGACAAGCTGTAAATCTAAAACTAAAGCTTCAGAACAAACTTACCCCTCGCGCAACGAGATTAGTAATAAAATACGTGGCACATCGAAGGAAGGCGAGCAAGAGCGAGAAAGAAAAATTAAAACCCGAAGCGACCATAACCAACTTACCCCACGCGCAGCGAGTTGAATAATAATAAATACGTGGCACATCGGAGGAAGGCGAACCTCGACCAGCTGTAAATCTAAATCTAAAGCTTAAAACCTACCTACCCCGCCCGCAGCGAGTTTGATAATAAAATACGGGGAACATCGAAGGAAGGCGAACCTCGACAAGCTTTAAATATAAAACTAAAGCTTCAAAACCAACATACCCAACGCGCAGGGAGTAAAATAATAAAACACGTGACACATCGAAGAGAGGCGAACCACGACAAGCTGTAAATCTAAAACTAAAGCTTTAAACCCACCTGCCCCACGCGCAGAAGTTTGATAATAAAATGCGGAGCACACCGAAGGAAGACGAGGAAGAGCGAGAAAAAAAATTAAAACCCAAAGCGAGAATAACCAACTTACCGCACGCGCAGCGAGTTCAATAATAAAATACGGGGCACATCGGAGGAAGGGAAACCTCGACAAGCTGTAAATCTAAAACTAAAGCTAAAGGAAACCCACGGAGCGCGTAGCGCTATCGGCAAGTGACACATAAGTCACGCGCTCTGGGAGCTCGAGGAGCAGCCAAAGAGGACACCGCGCGAGTCGTCTCAAAATTCATAGAGGAGCTTCTATAAGTCTGCAGATAAGAAACAGTAAATCAAAGGCGCGTTGACAGGAGAGGAGCACAAGGGGACTCGGTGTACTAGAGGAGAGGATTTTTACTCTGGTTTTCTGATAGGCCCTCCCTACAACATCACATGCATTAAACGCTCCAAATAAAATCGGAGATCGCCTCTGCTACGAGAGCATAAAAGAGCCCAGCAACAGGCCCTCACGTCCCCAGTCTGCTTCGAAAATAATCGCCACGCGAAAGCTCTGCCCGAATTCGGTCCGGTATATTTCAACGGTGTGTGGACTTGAATATTTTTAATCGCGCCAGGACTTAGAAATTTTTTGATCGTATAAAAACTTAGAATATTTTATACGATCAAATTATTATCCGAAGGCGCCCGAGACGTAGACGAGTGCTGAAAACACCTCACCCGAGTCTGACATAGCTTTTATTTCCATGTTGCACACCGTGTTTTTTACAACAAGGGCTTGAAAGGGATTTTTTTATACGTGAAAGTTGGGTAGAAGATCGTGCATTTCAAGTCGTGCACAAAAAATTTGAGAAATTTGAAAAAATCAAAAAATTTGAGAAAATTTGAGAGATTTGAAAAACGGGTATCAACAGAGGGGAGAACAAATTTTTTTCCCCGCCTGAGCTCAAACTTTTTCTAAAACGCTTGGAATGGACGAATTTCTATGCTACTTTTAGGCATGAAAAAAGGCCTATTTCATGCGCGTGTTGAGAAAAAATCTTAAAGTTACCATTTTCTTTATGTAAAGAGCACTGACATGAGTTTTGTGAGAAGAGAAAGATAAATTAATATCAAACAATATATAGTTTTTAAAATAAACCATATTTTTCAATTAAATAGATGTTTTAAACAAACATTACAATCAAGTGGCGATAGCGCCACCAAGGCGAATTTGAGAAGCAGCCAAAGCTTTGGCGCCCGCAATATTATTTACTTCTATATTGGTATCCGAAATTTCACTTTTAAGAAAAACGATACTTTCCATAATTGTTTCTAAGTGATTTTTATATATTATCACATTCGTGTGCTAATCATATTTGTTAATGCTAATCCAAACAAATTGACCGCACAAAAAGTGAAAAAAACTCTGCCCTAACCGAAACTTGAACCCTGGTCCTCAACTTCACCCTTAGTCATTTTTACTTAACCTAGTAATAATGACTTGTAGATCATATATGAATCTTAGTAATATATCATTTACGAGTATAGACTATCTGCTGAATAATTTTATCTCTCTATATTAATAAAAAATCTTCGCCGCCGCCGTTTCAGAAATTAGCTCCCCCTAAATTTGGGTTGTTGGGTTAAAACTATGCCTTTTTTCACGTCATTTTTAACCCAACTTTCGTTATTGGGTTAATAATGAACGACTTTTACGTAATTTTACTGTTTCTGGCTCCCCCTCATTTTGGATTATAAGCTCCCCCTTATTTTCCCCTATCGTCCGTCACGTTCTGAACTACATCCTTGCACCTTTTTCCGCTAATCTATTATCAGTCATATTTTTAACAATATCCTTAGACCTTTTCTTTTGTAATCTGACTTCGCTCATGTTGTTGATTGCATCTTTTTGTCTTTATTTATCTAAAGAATAAGAACTCATATTTTCTACTATGTCTTTTTCTGGTTTTTTATAAAACGGGTTTCACTCATATTTTCAATTGTCACCTTCTTTTTTCTTTTTTCGATAATCACTGTTTGAATTATTAATTTCAACTC
Organism: Nasonia vitripennis; assembly: GCF_009193385.2. Lineage (NCBI taxonomy): Eukaryota > Metazoa > Arthropoda > Insecta > Hymenoptera > Pteromalidae > Nasonia > Nasonia vitripennis. The sequence continues at coordinate 474,358 of NW_022279653.1, forward strand.
TTTTGAATTATAAAGCATCACGGTTTGTATGATAGTAACTTTTATAGGAATTTTTTATAATTAGCCCAACAATTTAAATTTTTATAATTTTGTATGTCATTGTAAAGACCGTACTAGATAGTAGGATGGGCTGCGCGAGTCTTACAAATAATTATTTATTCGCGAGAACAGACTTCGGCTCGAGAGCCTGTTCTGTTACTAAAGTTACTGCTGTACTTACGGTCGTTGCAGGCAAGTCGCTTGTGATACTTCAGTGTCCTGCGGACTCCGCGTTATGTCCGCTTAAAGTCTCGTGTGTGGATGCTGATGGTTAGTCCACAAGTAAAGTACTGCACGTCGTGATTGCGAAGCTGATTCGAATTTATTTGTTTTGATTGAGGTTTAGTTATTATTATCAATTTAGTACACAAGGGTTTTATTTATATTGATTGTTATATTTTTATTTGCCCAGAGCACTTCACAGACGTTCAGTTCACAGAGTTGACGGAGTTTTGCTATATTTAGCTTAGGATGTTGTCGTTTTACAGTAGTATTGAGTAAGTTTAGTCTTATTTATTCATCAATTGTAAAGCACCTATGATTTATCTTAACGACTTACTATTATTATAATCATGCGCACTCTAGATGGTTCTAATCACCCTTCGTGACAGATGCTGACTGTATTATCTACACGCGTTCACGTGGCAATTTAAAATAGGTATGGTCAACTGCTCTTGCTAACGCTGGCGATTCCACTCGACGGACCTTAGCTTGTACTTATCTCTGTGGCACTGATCTGTATTCAAAGGGCTCTCCGGTGTATGCTATGGCAATGGACGGATTTCGAACGCTCCCAAGGTGTTGGACAGATTTAGCACGCTTCAAAAACTAACACTAGCAAACACCGCCGCTTCAACTTAGAATCAGTTATAGCCGCCAGTGAGTAAGTCACTACGCAAAAAGGCTCTGCGTGGATCGGTTCCGGGGGTTTTAAAGCCTCGGTACCGATTCACGCAGTTATGAAATTTAGATGAAGAAGATCTTGGTAGTCCAATCAGCATTCGCCACAAAGGATCGACGCGTACGCCTTGTAGTAGTCGTTCACGCGCAAGGAGTGCTGACACAGAGGTCAAAGCACTCGCTCTGATTTTCGGCGCTCTACATGTTTTGCAATTCAGTTGCTTCGTCACGATCGGATGTACATTGTTTGTGTGTGTGCATGGTTGCAGTTATGCAGGTGTCATTCGTATATAAATACATGCATATATTCGCATGTACTCTTACATACATACTCAGTCATACATACACACAGGTATAAACATATATTCATGCAATTTGAACATGGAACATTATACCTCCCTTCCAGAAAATTGCCGCCCTCGGCAATGTAGCCGGCGCAAAAAAAAAAAGAAAATGTGCTATGTTCAGTATCCTTAAAAAGTTCGGTTATTACAATTGTTTTGCTTAAACATTTTTTTTTTCAATTTAAATAAAATCGACAGTCAATGAATAACGTTGAGCTTCTCTTGTATCTATCCGTAGTTGTACTTCGCTTTTGATGTCTTTTAGGTTCTTCATTGTACCAGCAGTCTTCTATACAACCCGTGCAACTCGTGAACAATGGAGGCTGCGGGATTGATGAGTGTTGGGTGGTGATTTTAAGTCTACTTAAGGGAACCCTTGCTTTCGACTTTAATGCTTCTTCCTTCAGTTTTATTCTTTTCTCTCGTTTTCTTATTCTATCTTTCTCTCTTCTTTTTGACTTTTCTTCCTCTGATTCTAGATGTTTGCTTGGTTGTTTGTTCTAGATTTTTTTGGTTTTTGTTTCTTGCCTGTTGATTTTTTTAATGGACCGTTTTTAAGGACTTTTTCTTCTAATGTTTTTTTTTAACAGGTGTACCTTTTATCTCTTTATATTCGATTTCCCTGGTGGCTGGTATTTTCCAGAGCCAGGTTATCCAATATAAAAATATTTTCGCTGTTACGAACAAATTTTGTTGGTTATTTATTAGAACAAACCGGTTCACTATTTTTGGTTTCTTCTTTTTGGGTTCTTTTTCACAACGCGTAAGCTAGAGTCTACAATGTTGTGTCCTCTTTTTATTGACGATATTAGTTGTAATTTCTTTACGCTGACTAGGCGGACTCGGCTGCACTAGCAGGTTTAATCGACTTGGCGGACACAGCGGGCTCGACGGACTCGGCGGACACAGCGGGCTCGACGGACTCGGCGGACACAGCGGGCTCGGTGGACTCAGCTGAGTCGACGGACACGGCGGAGTCGGCGGATTCGACGGAGTACATACATACTCAGGCATACATACACACAGATATAAACATATATTCATGCAATTTGAACATGGCATAAAGTCATAAAGTCATAAATACACATCATAAAGTCCTGTGTTTACGAGATCAGATAAAAATTAATTAAATTTATTTTCATTATAAGTAATAGAATCGCGACCGTAATATATAGAATTAATAAAGTTTGTACTAGAAACTGAAATACAACAGAATATAGGCGAACAAATGCCAAAATTTCCACGTCACTGCCGTACGTACCATTCATTGTCATATACATTTCATAAGTAATTCTATCAGTAATTTTTAAAGATTTATCGCCTACGATAAATGGCTCAAAATATTCCCAATTCTCATAAACATGATTTACAATTAAGGCTCTAATTTTCATATGAATTTCTTCCGTATTAAACAAAAAATACGAAAAGCAACGAAATAAGCAATTGCCATCTCCAAGGATTTTTTTTTTCTATTTCACATTCTGACATTTTATTGAATATATTGTCTATCTACTATGTCAAAATTTTATAGATTGAAAATACTTAACTTTCAATATTGAGTATGGTTTTCTTTATCTCAGTTTTCCTATTTCTCTCTCTCCTTCTCTCTCTCCTTTTTCCTTTCAAATGATTGTAGCCTGGATTTATTATCCCGCACAATAATGTATACATAAAAACTCGCGATTTAATTTTCAATTCAGTTTTATAGGAATAACCAAACTATTTGTGAATATGGCATTAAAAAATTGCGAGTGAAACTTCGAATTTAACTCAAACGTAACCAAATTTTTGACGCGACGCGAATACGAAGCTGCCAAGAATTTGCTGTTATATGTTGTTAATACGGTTGCTATGCATTATGTTATAGGTAACCACTGCGAGTTTAAACATAATAGATTTTCGAATATCGAATATAATTAAAAATAAACTGAAATACAACAGAATATAGGCGAACAAATGCCAAAATTTCCACGTCACTGCCGTACGTACCATTCATTGTCATATACATTTCATAAGTAATTCTATCAGTAATTTTTAAAGATTTATCGCCTACGATAAATGGCTCAAAATATTCCCAATTCTCATAAACATGATTTACAATTAAGGCTCTAATTTTCATATGAATTTCTTCCGTATTAAACAAAAAATACGAAAAGCAACGAAATAAGCAATTGCCATCTCCAAGGATTTTTTTTTTCTATTTCACATTCTGACATTTTATTGAATATATTGTCTATCTACTATGTCAAAATTTTATAGATTGAAAATACTTAACTTTCAATATTGAGTATGGTTTTCTTTATCTCAGTTTTCCTATTTCTCTCTCTCCTTCTCTCTCTCCTTTTTCCTTTCAAATGATTGTAGCCTGGATTTATTATCCCGCACAATAATGTATACATAAAAACTCGCGATTTAATTTTCAATTCAGTTTTATAGGAATAACCAAACTATTTGTGAATATGGCATTAAAAAATTGCGAGTGAAACTTCGAATTTAACTCAAACGTAACCAAATTTTTGACGCGACGCGAATACGAAGCTGCCAAGAATTTGCTGTTATATGTTGTTAATACGGTTGCTATGCATTATGTTATAGGTAACCACTGCGAGTTTAAACATAATAGATTTTCGAATATCGAATATAATTAAAATTAAAACTGCAGAAAAAATATTTTCAACTTATAAATTACTACCTATTTTAAAATTGGGGGGTTGGCGAGCAAAGCGAGTTAAATTCAAAAATTAATCATTTTGGAATGAACAATCAAAATCGTAATGAGAAGATTTAGAAATTATAAAATTATACAATTCAAAACGAAAATTGAAATTAGAGGGTTGGCGAGCGAAGTAAGCAGGGGGGGTAGCCCCCCTAGTTACGTAATAAAAGAAATTAATTTAATGCATTGAGACGACAGGCGCCGCCCGGGGGATCAGAAAGCAGCAACAAATAACTTGCATGGCGTAGGCCATTAGTTATCGACCGAGTGGCGCTAGTAGCCAAATGTAAATAGTCTACTTATGCGCTGGTAGATGGCGTGCGCGCATATAACACAGGAGAGAGGGAGCGATACGGGTATATAACGAGCCCTGGATCTAACAGCTAGCATTAATGATCTGTCTCTCAACTGAGTAACTTGCGAAGGGTAGCTCTCGCTTCTTGCTTCGGTCTCCACCATACCCAGTAGTCCATGAGCCCCAGGCTCTAGAAGCGTATCCGTGCAGTCCACTCCCTTCTCCTGTAGGTTATGAGATCCAGTATCGCATATGAATATCAATCAAGTGAATAAACGAACATCATTCATAAATACAATATAACAATGGCTCAATACAATATAACAGTAGTGCCATCAACTCCTTTTCCCCCCTTCAGATGTTTCACCGGATCAGGATGGTAGTACCCTGTTCTTAGATGGAGCTATCTGGTTACGGGCTCATGGTGAGATGATAGTACCTCACACATCAGCCTGAAGCTGTGTGGTTTACCTAAGTGTGCCGGGCTTGCGTAGTTGATATTTTCCTACTTATTCCCTTCAACACACGAGCAGCTCTCCTCTGGTGGGCTTCCCACTTCAGAAGATAAGGAAGTCTTTTGTCCACTCAACAGATAAATGCGGGGTGGATCAAAGTCAATCGTCATTCTTCGATTGTGCTTATCTCCCGATTACTAACATCGGATCATGAATCTCCTGAGTTCACTTACTAGCACATTGTAGACCGTTTCAAAGTTATGTTTCAATCCTTATGAATTCGAATGATTTTTCTATACTAAATAATATAATGTTAATATCAAATTTAGATTATGAATATCAATCTTAACTTTAAAAATATGTTAGATCTTTTCAATTTTTATCTTAAAGTATACGTGTAAAGTGTACAAATTCATTAATCTAACATATTTTTGGACCTACAACAGCACAAACAGCTCAGCCAGTTAGATGGATTGTGATGTTGAGGACCGGGGTTCAATCCTCGGTTAGGACAAAGTTTTTTTCATTTTATTGCGGTCAATTTATTTGAATTAGCAACAAATCTATCAGAACTGATAAATTTAATGAAATACAAATAAAGGTGGAATCGCTTAATAATAATAAAAAAATATATTTGATGAAGTTTAAAAAATTATAAATTATAAACAGAACAATAGCATTTTTATTGATCCACTAGAAGTAAGTGGAAAAAGCTATTTACTACATTTTTAAAAGGATATTTAAAATTCTCTAATATACCATTTTTATATGTAGCTTGGACAGGCAATGCAGCAAATTTATCAAGTAACGGAAAAACAATCTGTAATGTATGGAAGAGGTAGCACGAATAAAGGAGTAAGCCCCGTTTAAATATAAGTCTTTATTTAAGCACAAAACTGGGGATGTGTACACAGCAGTTGCCGGATTCGTTCTGAGCCTCGCGCTCTGATCGCGGATCGCAACGCCGATTGGATGTCGCTACATGCTTCTACTCCGATACTCGCAAATATACGACACAATCCACACAACATTTAAATTGCCACTTAATATAACGGAATGTATCGGGGCCGAGCCGAGCGCGAGCGTGGCGCGCTGCTTTACCGACTTCGTCGGGACGGTCGAGCCGAGCAAGCGAGAGAGTATCGAGTGTGTGTGAGAGAGTGAGATAGAGCGAGTGTTGGAGAGTCGGGAGAGGCACATTGTCACGCGGAGAGCGGATTTTGTAAGTTGGAGAGTGAGTGAATATAAAGGGAGAGTTTAAGCGAATTCGAGTGTAGTTATTCCAATCACCCTGAATAACCCGATTTAGGGCGATCTGACGGAACCTCCTCCGAGATCGCAAGGAGATTCGGAAACGTTTTAAAAATAATAGTGTCGCGGATTCGGGGCCGCGGAGCTAGTGGGAAAAATTGTTTCGCGGGTTTTGCCACGTCACAAAATGGCCGTAATTGACGATCCCGTGTCTATCTCGAATTTTATCGGTACACTTTCTACATTTACAGTTAAATACACCGGTTCATCAAAGTTCCTTACATTATTAAGAGATTCGCGAACTACATACATGCCATCAAAATCATCGTTGCTACACGACTCGGTTTCTTCAACGAAATTACACTTATCTACTTTGTTTTTATTACCGTCGCCGTTCGATTTCTTGGACGCACTTCTACAAACCTTTTGAAGATGACCTGTTTGACCGCAGACGTTACACTTGTACGACTTGTACTTACAGCCCACCGCTAGATGTCTATGCCGACCGCAACAATAACAATTCTTGGAAACCTCAGCTTACGTCGATCCCTGCTTCTTCGAACCAGCGTCCCTCTGTTGCTTTCCGATGAAATTTACCGCGTCGCCTGCTGATGTTGTTGACAGTGCTTGCATCTTCGCCGCGTCTCGACTTGCTGTTTCCAATGCCGTTGCTAAGTCGATGGCCTTGTGGTAGGTGAGCTCTTTTTCTCCCAGCAACCTCTTCCTTATACTCTCACTTGCGACTCCCGAAACAAATTAGTCACGGAGATGATTTTCCAGATTGTTACAGAAATCGCAATAATTTGTCAATTTCTTAAGTTTTGCTACGTATGACTTTACATCTTCTCCTTGGAACTGTCTACATTCTTTAAATTTGTAGCGTTCCATTATGACGCTCGGCGTTGGCTGAAGGTGGTTTTTCATAATTTCTGACAGTTCGTCCACTGTCATTGATGCCGGCTTCCTCGGTGAGACCAAATCTTTGATGAGGGCGTACCCTTTCGTACCCAACATCGTCAGGAATAAAGCTACGTACTTGCTACTTTTAACTTCGTTCACTATACAGTATTGTTCGAGTCTTTCAACCCACAACGACCAGTCTTCGTCGAACGAATACTCTGCGATTGCACCTATTGTGCCCTTTATCACTGTTTCTGTACGATGAGAATTACCACTATTTGCCATACTTGCCAATTGCTTTGCTGCTTCCACAGCTGCCCTTTCTTCCCTCAGTTTCTCTAATGCTTCATTGTTGGTTTTTCCCGCGCTTCAAGGTCTTTTGAGCGTTCTTCTAACACCTGCTGCGATAATTTTAGTGGCATCTTGACACTTTTCACCAAATAAGGCACTCTCCACTTAAATCCTCGTCGCCAGTTGTAATATATGGGAGAGGTAGCATGAATAAAGGAGTAAGCCCCGTTTAAATATAAGTCTTTATTTAAGCACAAAACTGGGGATGTGTACACAGCGGTTGCCGGATTCCTTCTGAGCCTCGCGCTCTGATCGCGGATCGCAACGCCGATACGGCTGACTCACGGAGCCACCGTTGGATTTCGCTACATGCTTCTACCCCGATACTCGCAAATATACGACAATCCTCTCTTTTTTAAAATTAAGGATTACCATCGTTTACAATTAAAGATCTAATCGATCCGGAGCTCGGCGATTCCTGGTAGAACGCCATACAGATAATGCCGACGGATCTACTGATGGCACGGATCGTGTATCAGTCAGTTGTGTATCCGATACGACGGATGCTTCGGTCGTTATATTCGGAATACTTACACTCGTATTTTTCGACGTATGGTATTCTGTGGTTTCCACGTTTTCAATTTCCGGATTTATAATATTTCCGTTTGGTACATTTAATCCAGTCGCATCTGGTTTCGTAGAACGCTCGCTTGTTTCGCGTAATTTAAGCTGGTCGATGTGTCTTTTCCAAATTCGATCGTCATCGGTAGGCACGTTGTAATTTACGGCGCCTAACTTCTTTACGACTTGCGCGTTTCGCCATTTATTCGTACTATAGTCCTGTGCAACGACTAGATCTCTTTCGTTGAAAAAGGTTTCTCGATTTCCTTTGAAATACAATCTTTGTTTTTCCTGATTAGCTTCTACTTTGTCTCTCGCATATGAATTAAGTGCACTAAGACGCGTTCTTAATTTACGACCCATTTGTAACTCCGCCGGGGTACAATTTGTAGTGCAATGGGGCGTCGTTCGGTAAGCAAACAAATACTTTGCTAACGCTTCACTACGTGGTAGTTCTTTACATAGTAATTTAAATTTTTCTTTGAATGTTTGCACCGCATTTTCCGCTGCGCCGTTTGATGCTGGGTGGTAGGGGGCAGTTCGCACGTGCCGTACACTGTTCTCTTTTAAAAATACTTTAAACATTTCTGAGGTAAAAGTATGACCGTTGGCAGTAACTAACACATGTGGTGGGCCTCAAGATGCGAAATACTCCCTAAGCACCAAGATCGTCGACGGTGTCGTGATATTTGACATTTCGCGTACGTCTATCCACTTTGAAAATGCATGTATTATTATTAGGTACATATGTCCATCTATGGGACCACAGAAATCGATGTGTATTCGTTGCGTTGGACCTTCTGGCCATTGCCAAACATGTAACTCTGTTCTCGGCGGGTTAGGACCACTCGATAAACACGCTTCGCATGATTTACACAAATTCTCTATGTCGTGGTCGATACGCGGCCACCACACGAATGATCGAGCAAGAGCTTTCATCTTTACCACTCCCATGTGCGCTTCGTGTAATTCTGTTAATATACGCTCACGCAAAGCATGCGGAATGACCAATCTGTGTCCCCAAAGAATACAACCCTCTTCTAATGATAACTCTAGTTCTCTATTTTTGAATGGTTGCAACGCTTCGCCGGAGTGAGCAGACCATCCGCTTATAAGACAATCGCATACTTTAGTGAGTAGTGGATCGCGCATTGTCGCTTCCCTAATTTTCGTCCTATCTAAGGTTTTTACTTCGTCGCATACGAGATTTAAGTACGAGTAAGTCTCGCCCTCGTTCTTATGCCTTTCCTCCCGGGCGCTTTCTATAACCCTAGATAAAGCGTCTGCTAGTCCATTGTTTACACCGCTGATGTGCTTGATCTCGAAATCATAACCCGACAAGAACACGGCCTATCTTTGGACTCGACTCGCAGCCATTTGCGGTAACCCTTTTTTCGATCCAAAGATAAAAGTCAGCGGTTTGTGATCCGTCTCTACATCGAACTTACGACCGAATAGGTATTGATGAAATTCCTTCATTCCAAATACCAATGCTAATGCCTCACGATCGAGCTGGGAGTAATTTTGCTCAGCACGAGTTAATGCTCTTGACGCGTAAGCTACCGGCTTTTGCTCACCCCCTGGCAACATATGAAAAAGAACGGCTCCCAAACCCGCCGGTGACGCATCGCATGTTATCTTAGTTGGTAATTCCGAATCGTAGTGGCACAAAATTTCATGCGATAAAAGGCGTCTTTTTGCTTCTACAAAAGCTGATTGTCGCTCTTTCGTCCACTGCCATTTAATATCTTTACGAAGCAATTCATATAGTGGGTTGACAATTTGCGCGTAATTTTTTATGAATTTCGAGAAATAGTTCATCGCGCCTAAAAACGATTGCAATTCCTTAACGTTTGTGGTGCCTTCATTTTTGTTATTGCGTCAACTTTTTTCTTTGATATGTGTATTCCGCGGCTATCTAATTCATACCCTAAAAAATGAATACTGTCTTTTGCTACTTCACACTTATCCATTTTTACCGTTAACCCTGCGTCTCTAAATCTAGTCAAAACCTCGCGTAATTTTCGGTCGTGTGTCTCATGCTCTTTCCCTGAGACTACAATATCGTCAAAATAAACGACAACTCCATCAATCCCGTCTAACAACTTCTCCATTTCGCGTTGGAATAATTCGGGTGCTGAAGCAACGCTGTAACTGAGCCTGTTATAACGGAAAAGATCTTTATGCGTCGATATAGTTGTGAGGTTTTTCGATTCGTCGTTTAATTCGACCTGTTGATAAGCCTGTGCTAAATCTAACTTTGAAAAAACCTGACCTTTTTCCAATCGTACCAGCAGATCTGCGATTCTTGGAATTGGGTGTCTATCTACTACTAAATGGCGGTTAATCGTTATTTTGTTGTCACCACAAACGCGGATATTTCCATCTGACTTTAACACGGGTACGACGGGGGTGCCCCATTCGCTACTGTTTACTCGTTTGATTATGCCCTCTTTCTCGAGGCGAGTCAATTCACGCTCTAATCCGGCACGCATCACATGCGGTGCCGGCCGTGGTTTAACAAAAATAGGCACTTCGACGTAAAATCCGTTGGAAATTCCTTAATCACTAATTCACGTGTTAACCTCTCTGTCACAGCGTTAAGACTTTCAACTATTAGACTACCGTTTTCCGCGCTGACTTCTAACAGATTGAACGCGCGGAGCCATCTACGGTCTACTATCGGTGTGATGCTCTCGCTGGGCAACACAAACAATTCCAACGCATGCCCTTCTTCGCGAAATTTGACCCGAACTTTGAAAACTCCTTGTGGTTTAATCTTCTCACCCGTGAAAGATCGGAATTTCGTGACAATCAAGCGTGCGTGTAGAAATTGCGACGGTACGTTGTCCGTCGCAAGGCCGCCTTTCCCGAAAACATAATAATTGCGAAACGCATATTGCAAGTTGAAAATTTGCTCGGTATATTTCTTTTCGTTCAGAGTTTCCATCATCTCCCGATTTTTTTCGTCTCCTCCGGTCACGTGACTTCCGGTGAGTATTATATTAGGTATTATACACCAGTGGTTAAAGTGGTTCATCTACTTTACCGACATTCGTCTGCTACTCGGCGACACACGCGATTATAGCATATAATAATGCTATACGATTATATGCGCGATGCGATCAATGTCTAAAGCAATAGTAGCTTATTGTCTATCGAATAGATCAAGATTTCATGAAGTGCAATAGCAAGGAGGATATGCTTTGTAAAAGATGTGGAATCTCCCAAAAAAACTTTTTTCAAAAGTGAAATCCTTGGCAAGAAAAAGACTAATAAACGTAGTGAAATCTCTAAATATTAAAATGTCAAGTAAATGTTTTTTGCTATACGCATTAAGATATAAAATTAAAGTTAAAATTAGTTTTCCCAAAAAATGATATCTTAATGCGTATAGCAAAAAACATTTACTTGACATTTTAATATTTAGAGATTTCACTATGTTTATTAGTCTTTTTCTTCCCAAGGTTTTCACTTTTGAAAAAAGTTTTTTTGGGAGATTAAACGATAGTCTTTGTAATAGGTCAAGGTTAATAGTGAAAAAGTTATTAAAATATTTAATTCAAGTAGAAATTTTATTGGAATAATATATTGTGTACCAAGGGCGTAAAGTAGGCTTTTTTAGGCCGATTGTGGAGTTTGCAGTACAAGTCAAGGCGACTTCGTCCGAGCCGCAGATGAGTACTGCAACCACACGAGGACAAAAAGCCTATAGGTATACCTAGCCCTTGGTACACACCATATTTTTTGTAACACAAGTATGAATTTTTGCATTTTTTGGCACATTAAGTGGGACTGATGCAACTTTTTTCATATACATATAATATTTATAATATTTACAATAATTATAAATATTATGCAAAAAATTTTCAGAAAAATGTTAGCAGGTATTTTTAATTTTTTTTTTGCCCGCCGGTCTGAAAAGAGTTACTTTAGTCCCGCTAAATAGGTCGGAAAAACGCGAAAATCGTGCTTGCGTTACAAAAAATTAGTTATAATACCAAGAATATCTTTATCACCACCCTAGAAAATTATAGTAGAAAATTCACCAGATTTTCTGGCCGCGTCACTAATTAGTACCCAGAAACTTCTGGCGGCAGATAGTAAGCAGAATTCTGGCATACTTCTGGCAAAGGTGAAAAGAGGCTAATTTGAGGTTAGGAGGTTAGGACCAGCACAAATATATTGATTTGACAATTAGGCCCGATAAAAAAAAACTAATCGGTTTGAATAAGTTTTTGTTATCCGGGATTTCCGAATATAAACCGATTTACACAATTATAACCGATTAGCACCGATTGGACAAAATTTTTGAGGATGTTTTAATTGGTTAAAATCGGTTAAAATAGTATTAATATCATTATATTCGGAAATTCCGGATCACAAAACGTATTAAATCCGATTTTTATTTATTTTAATCGGTCTAAATCGTTTGTATTTGTGTAAATGTTGCGGTCTAGTATGCTATGGTTCAATAATTGGTTTCAATGGGTTATAATCGCACGTATATCATATGATTAATTCGTTAGTGTAGTCACTTGAACGGCCTTATATATTAACTATCATAGATTCTTTGCGCTTGTGAGTGAAAAAAACCGGACGTCACCTGGCAGCGCGTCCGTAACAGTCTAATCAATTTTTTTTTTAAATCGGTCTAAATCGTCTGTAATTGTATATATGTTGCGGTCTAGATTTCTATGGTTCTTTAATCGGTTGAAATAGGTTTTCATTATAGTAATTGGTATTAATCGATCGAAATTTGTACAGATTAATTTTAATCGGTTTTAATGGTTTATAATCGCATGTATCTTATATGATTAATTGGTTAGTATTGTAACTTGAACGGCCTTATATACTGACCATCATAGATTCTTTGAGCTTGCGAGTGAAAAATACCGGACGACCCCTGGCGATGAGTCCGCAATAAGGATGTACGAGACCGAAAAAGCCTCGAAATTTCTCGTCCCGTCTCGAGAAAAAAAAATCCCGTCTCGACTTTGAGATCTCGTCTCGTCTCGAGAATCCCGAAATATTTCGAGAACCTCGCCATTTCTCGGGATTCTCGAAATATTTCGGGATTTTCGAAAAACTTCGGTATAGCTAAGAAAATAAGTAAAAAGTGCAATTTAACTAGTAGATTATGGAACTAGTGCGCGAAGTAGGTGATTCCCGCATGCCAGTCGAAAAAAGGCCGGAGACACCTTATATGCGCACGTGTTACGTATAATGTACTATTGAACTGTATTTTTTGACCCGTCGTGTGCGAAGCTCAATTTAGCATTCACGCTTTGGCGACGCTGCATACGCCAAACCGTGATTCCCCTACGGAGTGTCAAAAAAATCTTTTACGTTATAACATAAGTTTCAAGAAAGCTAAGCTCTTGATGTGTGGATTAATCTTCTTTCCGAATACCTACAATGTATAAGTCACCCGGAACTCTCGCAAAGCACATATACAGGTGTACGAAACAGGAAAAAATTATATCTTGTAGTGCACTACGTGGCTTTTTGCTTCCTCCTAGAGGAAGCTTTGTAATAGTAAAATTTTGAGTTACGTCAAAACTTCTAGAAAATACTTTTTGGTGTGTTAGAAGTTCAAATCACGTGTTTTAAAAAAATGTCCGTATGGATGTGTGTATGTGTGTGTGTGTGTGTGTGTGTGTGGATGTGTGTGTGTGTGTGTATGTATACCGTAATATTTCTGGAACTACTCGGTCAATATCAATAAAATTTGACATGAATGTATATTTTTGGATTCTGAATTCGAGAAAAACATTTATTTTTTATTTTTCTAACTATCTTTTTTATGTCCAATTTTGGATTTTTTAAAAACACTACTTTGCGTTTTTTTCAATTATCCCATCGTTACAAACAATTCAGCTAATATGCATTTGAAAGAGAATAAAATTACCTACTTTTCCCCGTTTGGTCCTCGGGATCGACCGCTTAGTTCGGCAGATAAAATGAAAAAGGTGATTTTTTTTTAAATTCATATCTCTAAAACTAAACATCATAACCTCACGAAAAAAATCATGTCGATGGGTCACGTGTCAAACTATATCCCATTCAAATTTCAACTGATTTGACTACTTCTTTTTTCAGTAAAAAATCGAAAACTGGAAAAAATAAGTTTTTTGTGCCTCGATTACGGAAGTAAAAAGGCTTTATTGCACTTGAGATTTTGGGAAAAAGTAGATATTTTATTTTATGTGTCTTGGCTAAGTTCATTGCGCAACTTTCAAACCCCTATGGTTCTTAAAATATCAAGGTTTCAATTTTTTTTTTGAAAATTTTTCGATTCCTCATATCTCTAAAACAATGTAGTCAAATGCTTCAAAATTGGTGATTAACCATAAAAAAATCTATTTGCTGCTAAAATTTTAAACGATTTCGTCGAACGGTTCTCAAGTAAAGAGCTAAAATGTAAAAACTCATTTTTCTTAAAACTTTTTCTTTCTCTTATAGGGGTGTCGTTGCACGTCGTTAAAGTCCCTCCCTATTAATTTATGTCAAAATGATATATATATATATATATATATATATATATATATATATATATATATATATATATATATATATATATATATATATATATATATATATATATATATATATATATATATATATATATATATATATACACACACACATCAGTATGACATATAGTACATGAGTACTGCCAATCTTTGCGCAGATGGCTTGCTTAAACGCAGTAAAAATACTTTTTGGAAATATATTGAATTCAAATTATATTTCATTAACATATATTGTATGTTTATTAAAACAATACTTTTAAAATTTTTGAATTATAATTTAAACTTTTTCGACGATTTCATCCGTTTCAGATCCACAAGATTTGGAACCTGATAATTTGATTGATTTGGTATTCGGAGTTCTGATATACGACACTGTGTATGAATAATGCAAATGATGAATCAATGTTCTAAAAGAAGTGGTGTAGAGTAAAAAAATAAAGTCTCAAGACATTCACTTGTTTTTTTTTTTTATTAGAAAAATAATAAAATATACATTTCTCCTTTGTTTATAATCTTTGTTGTACATAATACACTAGTTTTATTATTGAAAGTTTATCAATATGATTATGTATAATTAAAGAGGAATGGGAATGAGTCGTTGGGTTTTTGAAATAAGAAACACACCAATTTCGCGGAAAAAAAGCAATTTGATTCGTCACATAAAGTTTCATGACAATGAGAAACAAACATGCAGAACATGTGGTAAACAAGTGCGTAATATATATAAACATGAGCAAGATGTGCACTCTTCTAAAAGGATGAGGTGCGAAAAGTGTAAAACATATATAAGGAGTGGATCAATGAAACTTGGTGAAAATTCCGCTTAAAAATCATAAAGACTTTACCCGGAACTTTCACATAGACGATGTCGAGGTGTTCAGCGTACGAAAAAATCAAGTCTATAGTTAGAGCGCTACAATATACAAGCACGAAACAATTACACACCAATTATCGAACGCGCGAATTTTTCTACTGCATACGATTTTTCGACGAATGCAGGTGCGAAAAGAATTTAAAATGCGGGCCACTTGACAGTCCCCAGCACGCGGCATTCACAGGAAATAAATGCAGCAACTTATTTCGGCGTATCGCGCAGACTTTTAATTTCATTAAGCCGAAACACGGTTACCTATTATTGATGCGTAGTCGATGAATTCCAAGAAATATAATTTACTATTAACAAATACCTACCTAGGTTAAAAATTGGTTGTTCTGCTGACTACATTATTTTTCTGTTGATTATGTTTCGTTTCTCTGGACTATAAGCTTTTGAGTCCTTCGTATCTTATACTTAAAAAAATGTCAAAGTTCTTCGTGAAACCCGAGGCAAAACCACTACGTGAGACTAAAAATTTTCCAGCCAGACCAAAACGTATTTTTGAACATTGTATATACGCTTTGATATTTTCTAATTATATTTTTTCACTTTATCTTTTTAGATACATCGATAAGCTTTTCGAATATCCGAAATTCTTCGACGGGATTTCGCCTCGTCTCGCCAAAAATATCCGAGATAAATCTCGATTCATCTCGAGTTGGTATCGCACATTTTATTAACATACATTGTTACCTCGTACTACTCAAACTCAATTGCACCCGCGATGCCGAAAGTCGCGACATCATCTATATGAATGTTCGGGGTAACGGAAAAACCACGGAGCCCAAAATCTACTTAGACTTGATTTTTTCTTGCATTAAACACCATCATATATGAGCAAATCAACAGAAAACCGGACACTTCAGGAGGTCTGAGTGAACAAATTTGAAATTTGGGAGCACACCTACCCAACCACTTTTTTTCGTTCTTTAGGTCATATAGACCCCGAAAAACCTTGGGTTCCCAAGATTAAAAAATACCTATTTTTTGCCGGACAGTTTAAATTCTCTTATGGGAATTTAACACAGGGAAAATTATCGAAAACAAGCCACGATTCAACTTTACTCACTCAGTGTATGAATGTGCAATCCAAAAATGTGTATTGCTAGGATCGAAGTATCAGAAGAGAGCTTCAATTTAAGTGCTGGTGAGTTAAAAATTGTTGCCTGGGCAAAAAGTTGTTTAGGCTTGAAAATAGTAAATAGTCACAAAGAGTAAGGTGTTTTATGAAAATCAGCGATCTTTCTCATATTCTTAAAATTCTTATAACTTTATATATAGATATATATATAGATAGATATTTATCTTTTTCTAAACTTTTATAATATAGCCAACCGTATTTTACGGCTGAACATGCTAAGTTCAATGTACCCACTAACTGTGCCATTGCGTCAATTATAATTTTTTTTCTTTTTCATGACTGTTTTCGACAGATTCTTAATCTTATTTCGTTTTTTTATTGGCAAGCTTAGGCACATTTTCCTTGAATCGATCATGAATCTCAAAAATATACAAGATCTACTTGGTGTAAATAACAACGATTATTCCATGTTATCCAAACGGTAAACACGTGAACTGATATAACTTGTCGTTATAAATGAAACGCAAACATTTCCTATCTTTATCGCAAATTGGAACCAGAAAAAATACGTCTTTCAGATCAAGCTTGCACATAAAATTGAATTGATGCAATAGCTCAGCTGCCAGCTTAATATTTTCTAATTTTAAATAATCAGCCTCACAAAAATCGTTAAATTTTTTTAAATTTAGTATAAAATTGTAAGTTTTGTCTGATTTATGTACCAACAAATAAGATGATATAAATTGACCAGTTTCCGGTTTGCAAGGCTCGATTGCACTGTTCTTCAACAACTTACTAATAGCTACTTCCAATTCACGAGTTTCCAATGTACTAAATCTCGGGGTCTCGGGTGTCCTGTCCTGGCGCACGTTCTTTATGATCGGGAGCTCATAACCACGAATGGCAGTTAATACGAAACCGTCAAATTAAAAACTTTAACCTTCTAGCTCGCTTTACCTCTAATGACGCCGGTGAACTTAATTGTTGTAATAGTATCGCGACCTGCTGTGTGACACTGGCTAAGTTTGCGTGCATGTACGCGTCAACCGAAAAGAGCCTTTGTTGCTGTTTTTCCTCGAGGCATTGTTGTTGTAATAATTCATTTTGCGGCTGCTCGTATTCGCCTCTTGTCTTGACGGCCGCTTGCAGTTTACCGAGTTTGTATCGGAAGACTCAAACAGCGTCTTCTTGAACGCCTTTATCTCCGCCTCGGTTTTACCAATAGCTTGCCAATCTTTGAAACGCTCGCCCAACTTGTCTCCAAACAAAAACTTTCCACTATCAGCGTTCTCGAGAACTTCCTTGAACTTTTTCTCGTAGGCTGGCGTTATGAGAGCCTTTCTTGTGACAATTTTGGAATGTAGAAAAATATTTATATTTATACTATATTTATAATGAATAGTTTTGCAAAATTAAAGTGTGTATTATAATAAAGCCACTTTTTTATAAAAACAGTGTTTTCTCATAAACTTGTTTTTTCAACTTTAATTTCATCCTGGCGCACACAAGCTGAATTTTACTAGAGAGCCACCTTTATACCATATCTGTTTAAAATAATGACAGTTTTATATAAAAAATATGTTAAAAATTAAAATAATAACTACTACTTCATTCAATTTAAATTTGCGTGGTGATGGACTAAAATAAATATTTTATTAAAATTTTAGTTCAGAACATTATTTGTTATTAATAGTATTTACTTATTTAAGCTTTAAATCCTAGCATTTTATTCCGATTTTTAGTTTTTAAAAATAGTTTATATTCCAAAATATTACTAAAAGTAATACAAACACGACATTGGCTTTGAACAACGTATATTGAATATTAATAAAAAAATAACAATAAGTTAGAAAGTTTAAGAATAATAATTATTGTAAAAATATTCAAATATTTGTTGTACCAACGATATTGAGACATTTTGTATATTTTTTATTTACTCAAGTCGTTGATTAGCCCCGCGGGTGAGAGGTAATCACCCGAGGGAATAATCGACTTTACTCCCGTGTTGCATATAGTGCTTTATTAACGACTGAACTGTGTAGCCACTTTATTTCTTGAAAAGTGGGACCTACTCAGCTATCGTCATTTTAATGAAAATATACGTTTTTATAACACGTGCTTAAAAAAGACCATTTTCGGCGCCTATAAAGTGGACCGAAAATAGGGTTTTCCGGGCGTCAGACAAAATGTACATAATACATGTATAAATTAATCTATTTTCGCCCCCTATAAGGTAGAACGAGCCTACAATAATTTGAGAATCGGAAATCAAGAGGAGCGAAAATGGTTGTTTTCGCCCCTAGGGGGGCAAAAATGGTCTTCCTTATACACTTGTTATACAAAGCACTGTGAACAACGAGGGGCGAATGTGCTTTTCCAGACTCGGATAATGTTTGAGCACTCGTGTCCGTCTCGGGCGCCTACGGCCCCCTTCGACTAACACTCGAGCTCAAACATCATCCTCGTAATTTTAGTTTATAAAATCGTAAAATGCATTAAGGTAAATTAGTTATTTTTCCATGCGACGCTGAATAATCTTGCGATTTTGTACGACATATCCAAGATAATAATAATTATGTACTGCTACTTGTTACTAGACTCGATTTTTGTTAATTAGCATATAAAAAATAGTTAATAAAGGTAACTAACGTAACAATTTTATATAAGATGATGAATCATTAGTTATCTATGCAAAGTAATGACAATATACTATTAATCGTATTTAGTGTGATGATGATAAAATATAATTTAAGAATCTAACCTATGAGATCTATCACGACTATAGGATCATCCGTATATGTATCTGAATCAGTTTTCTTTCGATGGTGATCAGGTTCTGGAAGTAAGAAAGCAGCAACGTAAGGTGTAAAGATAGCTGTATACATCACAAGTAGCAGAATGATCCAGTCCCAAACAGCTTTAAATGGTGAATAATGCAAAATAGTCCATTTATGAATTCGTGGAGATTGAAGTTTATACTCTGGGAGAACATCAGCACCAAGAGATAAGACCTAAAATATTCAGAAATATTAATATGTAAAGTAAAAGTAAAATAACAATTATTGTAATTATCAGGATGTCTCTAAAGTTCATTAAGTTGTCCGTGCAGAACGCACTGATCAACGTAATCTTCACAGTTGCAGAAGTAAACACTATTGTTGTTCGCTTAGGAGATGCTTCAAAAAGTGATGTTAATTTTAGTACACAAGATGTAAAATAAATAGATAAGATTTAGTTTATTAAATAGTTATAAGCTGATTCCAATCAAACTGCAATCAGCTGGCTGCGTTGCAGCGCTAACGAGAGAGATAAAAAGATCTCTCTATTCTTCTCCCCCCCCTCTCTCTCTCTCTCCCTCTTTCAAATAAAAAGCAAGGGCAAGGCATCGACTTTCAAGCATGTTGCGAGCATTGATTT
This sequence comes from Nasonia vitripennis, assembly GCF_009193385.2. Taxonomy (NCBI): domain Eukaryota; kingdom Metazoa; phylum Arthropoda; class Insecta; order Hymenoptera; family Pteromalidae; genus Nasonia; species Nasonia vitripennis. Next base: position 494,081 of record NW_022279653.1, read on the forward strand.
ATATTTCTGTATCATATGTGTAATGTCATATGTCTGCGAAAATATCTACTTCTTTTACATTAAATTGTTTTCAAATATCACGCATTAGCCGTTAAGTTGTATCAAAGTCTTGTGAAAAAAAAAATAAATAAATCATCAAGTTAACGCATCCACACGCACGAGTTTCACAGGATGTTGTTTCTGTAATCAGATCTGTACATTAAAGACCATGTATATAAGCTCATTGCTATCGTAGATTATAACTACGTATCTATTGACTATTAAACTCAAACGTGTTTCTACGCGTTAAACAAAACGCGCCCTGTTCAAATTTACTATGAAATGTTTATAGTACAGCAGTCGCTTCTCGGACTGTGACTTATTGTTGCTGAAAAACCGTTGATACTCTTGGTCACTTTCTAAAGGAATAATGGCGTAGTAACCAGCCCTCAGTCAAACGAACACTCTTGCTTATATGACTGATAAGCGTTTTCACGTGTTTTCATTCGTGTTTTGGGGAGTACCATCCGGATGATACCTCTTGAAACGCAATCCAAAAACGGACATTACTCTTTACAGCAATACGGACGGTATCCAGAATATTCAATAACCTGTCTGCAATATTTTCGAATCTGACGAATATGCCGATGCAACTTTCAGACAATATTGCCGAAAGATTGGTTGCTATATGGTATAACGAGGAACGTTGTTAACTCGACATAACCTCCCCAGCATACAATAATTATATTATACTAATATACAATAGCCATGTTATAGGTGAGCAGCAGCAGAGCAGCGAGAGCGAAAGAGAGAGAGAGAGAGAGAGAGAGAGAGAGAGAGAGAGAGAGAGCACACTTCGATGGCGAGTGGGGGGAGAGAGAGAGAGCTTCGCGCGCGAGACTCTGTACGCGCGACAGATTTGTTCAAGCTAGTCTACCGGATAGACTCTTGATTACGTCGCTATTACCGTGCTTACTATATCCGATCGCTTGATATCTAACCGTGTGTGCTGTTCCCGAGACTACGGCTCAACCCAAAGGGTCTTCAAAAAATACATTAATAATATCTTTATAATTGTATGCTTAAATTTCTCAGATTTATTGACTTTTTGAAATAATCAAGCCGCTGTGCTCTCTATTTATACACTTTTTTTGCGCATGCGTGAAGTTTATGTTTATATATTAGTAATGTTTAAAAAAAACCTTACGAAAAATTTCTGCAGGTATTCCTGCAGAGAAATCTGCAGAGATCCTTGCAAATATACAGTGCAGTGCATCAAAGTGTAAAGAATAAATAAATAAATGCACAGTAGCTATAAAAGCTATTGAGTGTCAGTCGAGTTTGATCTGTTGAACTGTAGTAGTCGATGTGTCGATAATCACGTAACTGTAAATTATCTAAATAAATTAATATATTAAATACTAATTGGTCCTTTTAAACTTTGATATTTTAACAATCGAAAATTAAAAAAAAAATGAACAAAAAGGTATCGCAATCAGGACTTGAACCCAACTACTTTGGATTAAGAGTCCTTGGTGGCATACTTACCAGACCAAGTTTTGTGTATGCACTTGGGCATACAATATAGTAAAAACATGGGTGCCACCTATAAACGATATACCGAAAAAAAGTAACGGGCCCATTACTAATTAGCAAAAAATAACCTATATTGCGCCTGATATATTACCTGGTCAAGCAAACTTATTTAAATGACCGCCTCTATCAAAAGTTGCGAACAATTAAAAATAAAGTGAAAAATCGTCGAAAATGGAAAGAAATACCGGAAAAGTAAACATTTTCACTTTCTTGTCAGATTTTTGACTTTTGACGATTTTGACTATAAGGGCGTAGATCGAGGTGGCCTCAGTTGTCGTAGCTGCTCGTCGCGGCGATTATCACTCCCGGGTAAATAAATGTCGGATGCGCGCACGTGTGTCAACAGATCGCTAGCCCGAATTTGTCTGACTTCGCGCGTGGCCTCTCGCACGCGCTTCTCCGCATGACTTGGCAACACCGTGCTTGGCTGCTGAGCTAACATCGCACGACCAAACAAGCACGCATGATACGAATTCGCGGCCGCTCGTTACAAAATATCAAAAAAAAACTCAATTCCATGGTTTATTGTACAATTGTTGGAATATATGTGTTTCGTTGAAAAATATTATAACATAAAATTTACAATCCTCTTTGAAAAAGTGATACCGGAAAATTGAAGCCGAGAATGGATTGGTTGATTCTGATGAATCGAGAAATGTGATCGATTAATGGCGGTGCTGTACCTAATATCTTAAAACTCACTATAAGTGGTTGTTTTGATATCAATAAATTCAAAAATTCTAACCTTAAAATGTAGCGAGCTTTAACGTACCTAGTATTTTAAAAATGTCAACTTTTATATAATTGGAAATTTAAATCCTAAAAAATTGATTGTGAATGTACTTATTTACAATGTATTTATACAACTATAACACGTTATAAGCTCAATTGTTTGTAGCAATAAGATGATAAATATTTTTGCAAAATTGAAAACACACATACACATATCCGTACAGAAGAAGTGCATTAAGGGTCGCTCGAGCTATATTTGAACTCCCTGGCTGTCCTGGTTGGCGTTGCTGGCTGCTTGAACCACATCTAGATGATCTTGGAGCTGGATTCATGCTTGCTGGGATTATTGATTGATGTTATTGGATACTTTAACCACTTTAATATGGCTCTCGAGATAGGTTTATACTATCGGACATGGTAATATTCAAAATATTACAATGACTTGTACTGTATGTTTAATTGATAACATATCTTTAATAAGTTTTAATTTGAAATGCAGTGTGCATGTTATCAGTTTTTTAGATAGATATTTTTTCTTGCTTACGGGCACTTTAACAGTGATTATTAATATATTGCTAGATTCTAAAAGATCAGTGGACTCAATCTATCAATAATTATTTGTGAGAAAACTTTGTAATATATTTCCTGTGTGTCTAGGAGTACGAGTTATGCTGCATTCATTGGCATCGCAGTCTACTGCATGCATCAAAGTATAACTGAAGAAATTATTGACGTTGGTATCTGAAGCATCGCAATCTTGGAGTTGGAAAAAAGCTTTATCAAGACTCTGGCTGAAGGGGAGCAGTATAATTAAGGGCACTGGTCTCATGCCTGATCATCGATAACACTGGATCTTCGTTAGTGTGTAACTTTCAGGTACAATATGTTCTATATAATTTAAATACATTTCATGCGATTGATATAATTTTTATTCTTGCAGATGCAGTGTTTCTAAGATGCAGGTTATACGTATGTACAACCATGCATTTAGTGCATAAATGGTTTCAGTTAGAATATTATTTACATTGCAGAGGTTATTTTTTGATTTTAATTTTATTCTTTTTTTTAGATGAGAAAATTGAACATAATGGCAAGCAGTTGCAGCAAGGGATAATATTTTCAAGAGGATTCCATGGAACAAAATAGAAGATTTTTATTAATTAGTCTAGCCAAGATTTGATTCAGTAGTAGGGCATAATTTATAAAATATAGTATAGTATAGCAAAATATAGTATAGCTTTAGTTTAGAGGGACGTGTCAAGCTTCTCAGAGCCTTTATTCAATCTGAGTTATTTTCATTATTATTAATTTTAGGTTTTCTAGTTCAGTACAATATACTCAAATTTTGAAAGTAAATTGTGCTGATACAATTTAAAAAGATCAATTATCTGTTGTCAAATTTCATGCGCTTATTGCGAGTTTATACAATTACGTTTATGTTGTCTTATGTATATACATGTACGGGATAATGTTCAGAATTTAACTATAAGTTTATAATGATAAGGAGATATCCCTACAAAACTTGGGGCTTGTGGGCGCGTCGCATCTAGATCGTTATTAAACTATTTCTATCAAAAATCGTTTTTGAGACTTTGTTTTGCATCAAAGCATTTACAAAATATATTTGCCTTGGGTAATAAGTTGTGTTTTGGAAATATTTACATCTTTTACATATAATATTTTTATGTAAAACGTAAAGCTGCAAAGGTTTATGGCCAATAATTGGTTTTTTAGCTGTTAAAAAACGATTTTCGAGCGATATCGCATCTCACACATTTTTCGATGACAAAACTATAAGGCACTTCCGTGTCGCGGTCGTGCCTAAAAAAGCTTTAATTAAGTTTAAATTTTGCGAAAATATCGATCTTTTGATCACCTCGGCTAGGTTTTTTTGCAGCTTATAAAACCGTTTAGTTTAAAAGATATCAGGATCGAAATTCTTTGTCTCTCACACTGTATACCCTGTATAACGGAAATTACTATTTCTGTTAAACCTTATAATTCGCTAACTAAAGTTCAGAATGTTTTAAGACAATTCATGATTTTATGAGGTTATGAGGACCCTATGGTATTTAAAATATTAAGGTTTAAATTTTTTCATGAAAATTATATGATTTGACATTGTGACGGGCGCTCTTTATGTAAAATAATTAAAATTGAAAGTATTCTAAAAGTCATTAATGCATATTTGAACAATATTTTATCTATTAGAACTATAAAACAAATTTCGAAATTTTTCAAAATTTTTTTTGCAACTTTGAAAATATTGCAATTTTATTAATTTAACCAAAATAACTATTTATGTATCTCTAAAACAATTGAATTTTTTCATGTGGGAAATATCTGAAATGTACTAGTCTTTGCGGCAAATCTGAACCGTACTATTCTTCATGGCAAATCTGAACCGTACTATTCTTCGTAGGGACCGACGATACGATCGTAGATTTTTCTTCACGCACCACCTGCCTCGGGTAGACCGATGGAAGCTACCAAATCTTTGTTTGCAGGCTTTATTTCTAAATTCTATGCTAATCGTTCGTGAGGTAACTCATTTTTCGTATTGTATGGCTCACAAACGTTTTAGAAATATGAAAGATGGGGTTTACTCAAACAAAGGTGCCTACCAAATGTATGTGATCAATTCCATATGTCAAAAGAAAACTTTTCCATCGATCTAGTATTTTTTTGAAGTATTAATTTAGCCCTTACGTGTTGATGAACTTTGTGACGCATTTACGATCATAGATTTTTCTTCCCGCACCACCTGCCTCGGGTAGACGAATATAAGCTATTAAATCTTTGTTTGCAAGTTTTATTTCTAAATTCTATGCTAATCATTCATTAGCTGACTCATTTGCCGTATACTATGGATCACAAGCATGGTAGAAATAGAGATATGTATATTTTCTTAAAAAGAGCAGCTTACTAAATGTATGGGATCGAATCCATATAACAAAAAAAAATTCATACATTTTGTATATATACTAGGAAATTTAAGTGTGCTTCGCGCACACCACCAACACAGGTGTATCTCAGGGTACTATCCTGGAGCTACTACTATTTATATTATATATTAATGATGTCTTGAAGGATATCCCCCTGGACTCCATACTGTCTTATGCTGACGATACTGCCATGATAGCCACTGGAGTGACTTAGTTAGAGGCGCAAAGTAACATGAATAAATTCCTATTGGTCATCGATAACTGGCTGGCAGTGAATAAATTATCGCTGAATGTAGATAAAACAGTCTGCATAATATTCGGAAGCTATCGTAATAGTGTACCGGCTCACATAGAAGTAGAAATCCAGGATAGGATGTTGACTAGAGTGGAGAGCTGTAAATACCTTGGAATTGTTTTTGACTATAATTTGAGGTAGGATAAATATATTCAATATATAATTAAAAAAACAAAGTACTTAGTATATATTTTTTATAAGCTAGCAAACAGCATGTCGACGGTAACACTACGAATGATATATTATGCTTTTTTCCATAGCATGATAAGCTATGGAATCTTAGCCTGGGGTGGAGTGTATAAAAATAATCGAGATATGGTGCAAAAATTACAAAGTAAAATATTGAAGATAATTAATAAGAACAGTTTTAACGTACATGACAGCCCTCTAAACCTACACGGAGAGAAAATTCTTACTTTTAAAGCACGGCTACTTGTGCATGCTATGTATCATGTAAATTTTTTGTAATTAAGACATTGATCTTAACGTTAACAGCAACAATATTGCTTATAGTAAAATATTGAAGAAAACAAGCCAATAAAACATGAATCTGATATTTTTATGGCAATAGTATAATGATATGATCACACGTAAGTATAGTATGCGTTAATCGCAAGCAATACACGGGATTATCCCATGGGTCGGTTGCAAGTATACCGAGTACGTACGCATGCGATTGTGCGCAACGATCGCGCACGCCAAATTGACGATTCCGCTGAACATATTTAATTTGGGTTCATGACTTTTTAAATCGAATTAATTTATTTATAACCGTGAGTTTTTGTAAATAAATTTTTAAATGTTAATAAGTCATTCAGTACTAAAAAATTTCATCCAAGGAAAATAGGATCCAAATAAACTGACAATTTATAATTTGCATAGAAGATAAGAAAAAATAATTTATAATATCATAATTTAGCTTGAAAAATAAATTAATAAATAAATATTCCATAATCAATAAAATTAGTTTTTTGTAAAAAGTTTTACAATTAAAATCGGAACAATTCACAATTATAATTCTAATCATATGAGTCTCTTAAAACTTTTAAACAAACCATTTATTGCTGTGCGCAAAATTATAAAAAAAAAACAATAGGAAATATGAAATAATATCAATATGAAATAAGGATATTAAAAAGAATTGCGTAAATAATTATAGAAAATAAAAAGTTGGAAATATTTTTATATTTTTTTTTTATTTCAATCTGATTGAATACAATATTAATATAAAGAAAAATGTATTTTTTTCTTTGATTTTATAAATCATATCTCCTCGCAACCAATGATTCACATTTTATTGTAACTAATAAACATGGCAAAGTTCTTGGCACTTCATCAACATTAATAATTTTCGTATCATTACTAGTATGGCAAACGCTATATGCATGCTAATATTTATTAAAATAAATCGTTTCAAACTCTTGCACTTCAAAGTAAATGCTATTGCAATATAAAATATTTTGTATCCTGCCAAAATAAGGACCATCATCAGAGAATCTGGTCATGAAAACATCCCCAGGACATAAAATTTTGCCGCGTATTTGAACGTACTTTAAAGTTTTTACAGGCATTATATCTGAGATATTAGGAACTCGCTTTACTTCTATGTCTATAGGTCAAGTTCAATGTCCTTGATTGCAGATTTACAGATCTGGAACGTGTAGCATGACTGTAACTGATGCCTCATAGCTATTGTTATAGACAGATTTAAGTTAGAGGTAGTACTAATAGCTACTTCCTTTAATTTTCTATTTATCCTCTCGAATTTCATAGACGAGAAATGTATTACTTGTCCATTCAAAATCATTATACGAGAATAATGAATGAGTAGGTGCATTTTTGGCTTTAAGTCGCCATATAATTCAAAAAAAGTAGAATTGTGTTTTTCTATTAGATATTTTAAATTAAAAATTTGGCATCTTGTCAATTTTGGTGACATTACAACGGCTACTATTTGTCGCAGATACAAATACAATTTTCAGTTCTTATTATCAGGTGGTATGTAATCGCCTATCATAAGACCCAGGTATCTGCATAATCAAAGAAGCTCGGATGTAGATTGCCGAATTTTCATTCTTTTACCGCCTTTTTCGACAGAGAGTGTTAAAGCCTGTGGCTTGTTTCTTATTTCGATGTGTCTATAATTGAATTTATCAATGCATTGATTTATAAACTTCAAGGTAATGATCCCATCTTCAATTTGGTATCTATTGACAAGTATTCAACTTTATTTGTTATTTCGTTGTATAGACCAGGCATTTCAAGTAACGATCTCAAGTTATGCTGAAGCGAAATGTGTGCAACGAACGCAGGCTTGTCATGGTATTTCCCAATTTCAATCAGTTCAGGAGGCGTGTACAAACCTTCTTCCTCTTACACTTACAACCTTTTGTGCTCTGTTAATATTTTACCAAAAGGATCTTTGCATTTTTCTAGAATACATTTGACTTTACTTAAACAAATGTCAGTAGCAATAGGTTTTAAATGTACACTCATTTCTTCCTGTATAAAAGGAATAAAAAATGACATAAAATTATTGAACATTTGTATGATGTCATCGACTGTTTGTCTACATATAAGTGGGTTATTGTATAAGAATAGGCTGAATTTTAGCATTTGTTCATCTTATAGTTCTTTGTTTATTGGTCGTTGCTTTGTGTAAGAAAAATCCATTTTTATATTAAATAAACAAGTAATACTATAAAAACGTTAACTTGAGTAGTAAATAAATAGCAAACCAAAATTGTGAATATAACAGATGATTGTCACTTATTTTTGAGATAATTTAAGATAATTTGAGATAAGGTACATTATAACGACCTCGAAACCCGGTACTTAAGTTCTACAAGTGTTTCTGGGAAAAAGAGTTTAATTATACCTAAAAGTTATAAAAGAGTCAGTGATAAAAAAAGTCGTAAAAAAGCAATCATTACATATAATGCGCGACCAAATAGTCTAAAAGTAGTAGATATAAATGAACCATCGGATGAGAATTTAATCAAGAAGTGGATTGAAATGAATTGTTGACTATTTGTATGCCATAATTTAACATTGGAATTAAATGAAATTTTGTTATTATTGCGTGCGAAATAAAATATAAGTAAGTTATTTGTAAAACGCTCAATAATAAGCATGCGATTGATGCTTTTAGTTTGTAACATATAGAGTAAAATGGTAAGTTTTTCTAGTTATAAGTATTTTTTAATTTTGTATTTTCTTATGTAATTCCAGTGCTTACGAACAGGTAACACGTGTACCTCTGCAAGGTACTGAGTGACTATATCAACTAGTTATACTCTGTACTATTCTGGAATAAATAAATAAATAAAATTATACATATATATATATATATATATATATATATATATATATATGTATTAATGTCGAAGTTTGAGACCATAAATCTTGATATACACCAAAGTTTGAGTACATTTGCTAACTTTGGGGCCGGTCCCCAAACTTTTATACATCTAAGCCTAAATATGGGGACCGGCCCCAAAGTTTTATATATAATAGTACATATTTGGAGACAAATTCAATTGTGTATGCTAAAGTTTGAGGACTTTAGCAAATTTTGAGGTCGGTCCTCAAAGTTTTATGTATCTAATCAGCAGTTTGAGGACGTAATAAGAATTATACACCCAATTTTAGGTACATGAGGCCGTACAACTACTACAAATATTATATAAGCTTAAAAAATAAACATTTTGTTAAGTTACAAATTAAGAAACTAAGCGTCAAGTACAAAAATCTCTAATGCATCGTATAGTTCTTGATCTAGAAACTCCCAATTAAAATATGAAAAAGGCATATAGCCACAACCCTCTGACTTAGCGTCCTAAATATTCAGTATACTCCAAAGGTAACGTGCTTAGAATCAAGCAAAATAGATCCTGAGATTGAAAACAAGTTTATATGTTCAACTCAGACAAGAGCGTTAGACTTTTGATAAATACTAAAATATAAAAAAATTTTGAGCTAATTGGTGCATGATGTATAGTGTTAATTATATTCGTAGAACTTCGCTCAATTGACTGCTCAAAAAAGTTTAAAAACATGAGAAAACTAAAAACATTGATTAAGATTATCAGCTAAAATAAACAACAAGGAAAATCTCATTTGATTTTCGTACTAAATATATTTTTATACACTTTGATAAAGGCATCAGCACAACTCTCGAACTTAGCGTCTGAAATGGTATCCAAAATTTAAAACTCCTGATAGATTAAATGAATTAAACTTTGAGAAAAACATCGCCACATCCCTTCAACTGAGCGTCGTTAAAATACGGTATACATATATAGTTTTAAACTCTAATTGACGAAAATGTTCCTAAACTTAGGTACAAGTAGAAACGTTTGAATAAAGATAAATCTGTGACTGAAATAATAGCAATTTACTTATTAAGCAGCTTTTAAGATAATAAATGCAAGCTATACATCCTTAATGTAAGCATAGATCTTGGGTTTGATAATCGTTCCAAAATAACCTAATATTAATGGCTGGAATCAATATCGTAGATATACAGGTGCGTAAATTTGCGTTGTCAATCAAATCCAGCTGAGACAATAATCAAATTAAGAACATAAATATCTACTTAAAGTTTATCAATATCTACAAATTGAAACTCCTAGAAGATTAAATGAATTAAACTTTGAGAGAAGCATCACTACAACCCATTAAATATGCGTCCCCAAAATCCGGTATACATATATAGTTTTGAACTCATAATGAGGTGTACATAGACAAAGATGTTCCTGATCTTAGGTACGCATAAAAACGTTCAACTGAGACAAAACCACTGACTGAATTGATAGCAATTTAATTACTAAAAAGCTGCTAGGTTGATAAGTGCAAGCTATACAACCATAATAGAACTTGAGTTAAATAATCGTATCGAAATAACTTTAGAGTAATGGCTAGAAACAATGTCGTAGATATGCTTGGAGCGAAATCATGCGTAGTGTATCAAATTCAGCAGCAAAAATAATCAAAATAAGGACATAAAAATCTAGTTAAGCATAAATAGTACCAACTATTAAAAATACCTAGAAAAATAAATGAATTAAACTTTGAGAGAAGTATCGCCACAACCCTGTAACTAAGCGTCCTCAAAATTCGGTATACATATATAGCTTTAAACTTATAATGAGGTGTACATAGACAAAAATGTTCCTAAAATTAGGTACGCGTGAAATAGTTTTTCTAAGAATGAACCGCTGACTAAAATAATAACAATTTACTTATTAAACAGCTTATTTAAGGTAATAAGTGAAAGCTATGCATCCTTAATAAAGGCATAGATCTTGGGTTTCATAATCGTTCCAAAATAACGTAATATTAATGGCTGGAAACCATATCGTAGATATTCAGGTGCGTAAATTTGCGTTGTCAATCAAATCCAGCAGAAGAAATAACGAAATTAAGAACATGAAAATCTAATTAAACATGAATGGTATCCACGATTTAAAACTTCTACAAGAATAAATAAATTAAACTTTCACAGTAAAGGCTAGAATCAATATCGTAGATATGCAGGTGCAAAAACCTGCGTAATTAATTGAATCTAGCAGCGGAAAAAAAAGAACATAAATGTCTACTCAAAGTTTATCAGTATCTACAAATTAAAACTCCTACACTGAAAAAAGATTCGCGCAGCAGCTTCCTTAGGAGCTGCTACATTTAGTGTTTGAGTTGCTGTTACTCGATCATCGAGGAGCTGCCCCTCGATAAAGGAGAGCTGCTACTCAAGGTATATTGTGTAGCAGGACCTCGATAATTTGGGTAGTAGATACTCTGCGGACGGCGATCTGCGCGAAAGGGTCAGATTAGGTTAGATTTTGGGGTTATGGTAGGAGATGGCTTGAAAGCGGGGCCAAAAGGAAGTGCATTTCGTTCATTTCCTCTAATATATATTAGAGGAAATATACGAAATGCACTTATGCATATGCATAATTGTTATTATACAATTTTTATAAATAAATTATTAAGTGCAAAATTTCAGTCCGAGAATATTTTTATTATATTTAATGGCTTATTCAAAAAACAAAGTAATCGCATTAATTATTTCAGATATTGTTTACTTTTCAAGATATACGCGTTTGAAAATAAAAAAAAAGTCATTTTTAGGCCTTTTTTAATCGCTTATTACTTCGGCCAAATTGAATATTGTTTAAATGTAAAAGGCATAAAATGTTAATCTGACATTTAATTTTAAAGTATATCTACTAACTTGAGACAAACATTTTATGCCTTTTACATTTAAACAATATTCAATTTTGTCAAAGTAATAAGCGCCCAAGAAAGGCCTAAAATTGCCTTTTTTTCATTTTCCAACGCGTATATCTTAAAAAGTAAACAATATATGAAAAAAATTAATGCGATAATTTTGTTTAGAATGTGCCATTCAGTATAAAAAAAATATTCTCGGACCAAAATTTTGCAATGATTAATTTATTTATAAAAATTGTTTATTAACAAACATGTCATTTCATAAATTTTATACTTCTTTATAATTAATAATATATAATAATTACTAAAATTTGCATTGAACATTTAAAGTTTTCTAATTTTAAAAACGGCTGATTCGCGACGTTTCGTAATTATTGAGCCGAGAATCTGTTCCCCGACAAGTGAGAGGGACTGTTCCTCGATATGTTTTGAGTGGCTGCTCCTTGAATTTCGACAAGCAGCTTCTCGATGGCAGTTGTGGAGCTGCCGTACGACTTTGGGGGCACTACTCCACAAATCTTTTTTCAATGTAGAAGATTAAATAAATTAAACTTTGAGAGAAGCATTGCTACAACCCTTTAAATATACGTCCTTAAAATTCGGTATACATATATAGTATTGAACTTATAATGAGGTGTACATAGACGAAAATGTTCCTGATCTTAAGTACGCGTGGAACAGTTTTTTTAAGAATAAACCGCTGACTAAAATAATAACAATTTACTTATTAAACAGCTTTTAAGGTAATAAGTGCAAGCTATGCATCCTTAATGAAGGCATAGATCTTGGGTTTAATAATCGTTCCAAAATAAACTAATATTAATGGCTGGAAACAATATCGTAAATATGCAGGTGCGAAAACCTGCGTAGTTAATTAAATTCAGCGGCGAAAATAAAAAAAAAACATAAATATCTACTTAAAGTTTATCAGTATCTACAAATTAAAACTCCTAGAAGAATAATTAAATTATACTTTGAGAGCAGCATCGCTACAACCCTTTACATATGCGTCCCCAAAATTCGGTATACATATATAGTTTTGAACTTATAATGAGGTGTACATAGACGAAAATGTTCCTAAAATTAGGTACGCGTGAAAAAGTTTTTCTGAGAATAAACCGCTGACTTAAATAATAACAATTTACTTATTAAACAGCTTTTACGGTTATAAGTGCAAGCTATGCATCCTTAATGAAGGCATAGATCTTGGGTTTAATAATCGTTCTAAATTAACCTAATATTAATGGCTGGAAACAATATCGTACATATGCAGGTGCAAAAAGCTGTGTAGTTAATTATATCTAGCAGCGAAAATAAAAAAAAGCATATGAATATCTACTTAAAGTTTATTAGTATCTACAAATTAAAACTTCTAGAAAATTAAATGAATTCAACTTTGAGAGAAGCATCGCTATAACCCTTTAAATATGCGTCCCCAAAATTCGGTATACATATATAGTTTTGAACTCATAATGAGGTGTACATAGACAAAGATGTTCCTGATCTTACTTACGCGTGAAACATTGTTCTAAGAATGAACCGCTGACTAAAATGATGACAATTCACTTATTAAACAGTTTTTAAGGTAATAAGTGCAAGCTATGCATCCTTAATGAAGGCATAGATCTACGGTTTAATAATCGTTTAAAAATAACCTAATATTAATGGCTTGAAACAATATCGCAGATATGCAGGTGCGAAAACCTGCGTAGTTAATTAAATTCAGCGGCGAAAATAAAAAAAAGAACATAAATATCTACTTAAAGTTTATCAGTATCTACAAATTAAAACTCCTAGCAGAATAATTAAATTATACTTTGAGAGCAGCATCGCTACAACCCTTTAAATATGCGTCCCCATAATTCGGTATACATATATAGTTTGGAACTTATAATGAGGTGTACATAGACAAAGATGTTCCTGATCTTAGGTGCGCGTAGAAACGTTAAACTGAGACGAAACCACTGACTTAAATTATGGCAATTAATTTACTAAAGAGCTGCTAGGTTGATTAGTGAAAGCTATACAACCTTAATGTGAGCATATAACTTGAGTTAACTAATTGTGTCCAAATAACTTTAGAGTAATGGCTAGAAACAATCTCGTAGATATGCAGGTGCGAAATCATGCGTAGTGAATCAAATTCAGCAGTAAAAATAATCATAATAAAGACATAAACATCTAGTTGAGCATAAATAGTACCAACTATATTAAAGACCTAGAAAAATAAATGAATTAAACTACAGAAAAGTATCGCCACAACCCTGTAACTAAGCGTCCCCAAAATTCGGTATACATATATAGTTTTGAACTCATAATCAGGTGTACATAGACAAAGATGTTCCTGATCTTAGGTGCGCGTAGAAACGTTAAACTGAGACGAAACCACTGACTGAAATGATAGCAATTAACTTACTAAAAAGCTGCTAGGTTGATTAGTGCAAGCTATACAACCTTAATTTGAGCATAGAACTTGAGTTAACTAATCGTGTCCAAATAACTTTAGAGTAATGGCTAGAAACAATCTCGTAGATATGCAGGTGCGAAAACCTGCGTAATTAATTAAATTCAGCGGCGGAAATAAAAATAAAAGAACATAAATGTCTACTTAAAGTTTATCAGTATCTACAAATTAAAACTCCTAGAAGAATAATTAAATTAAACTTTGAGAGCAGCATCGCTACAACCCTTTAAATATGCGTCCTCAAAATTCGGTATACTTATATAGTTTTGAACTGATAATGAGGTGTACATAGACAAAGTTGTTTCTGATCATAAGTACGCGTAAAACATTTTTTCTAAGAATGAACCGCTGACTAAAATGATGGCAATTCACTTATTAAACAGTTTTTAAGGTAATAAGTGCAAGTTATGCATCCTTAATGAAGGCATAGATCTTGGGTTTAATAATCGTTCCAAAATAAACTAATATTAATGGCTGGAAACAATATCGTAAATATGCAGGTGCGCAAACCTGCGTAGTTAATTAAATTCAGCGGCGAAAATAAAAAAAAAACATAAATATCTACTTAAAGTTTATCAGTATCTACAAATTAAAACTCCTAGAAGAATAATTAAATTATACTTTGAGAGCAGCATCGCTACAACCCTTTACATATGCGTCCCCAAAATTCGGTATACATATATAGTTTTGAACTTATAATGAGTTGTACATAGACGAAAATGTTCCTAAAATTAGGTACGCGTGAAAAAGTTTTTCTGAGAATAAACCGCTGACTTAAATAATAACAATTTACTTATTAAACAGCTTTTACGGTTATAAGTGCAAGCTATGCATCCTTAATGAAGGCATAGATCTTGGGTTTAATAATCGTTCTAAATTAACCTAATATTAATGGCTGGAAACAATATCGTACATATGCAGGTGCAAAAAGCTGTGTAGTTAATTATATCTAGCAGCGAAAATAAAAAAAAGCATATGAATATCTACTTAAAGTTTATTAGTATCTACAAATTAAAACTTCTAGAAAATTAAATGAATTCAACTTTGAGAGCAGCATCGCTACAACCCTTTAAATATGCGTCCCCATAATTCGGTATACATATATAGTTTGGAACTTATAATGAGGTGTACATAGACAAAGATGTTCCTGATCTTAGGTGCTCGTAGAAACGTTAAACTGAGACGAAACCACTGACTTAAATTATGGCAATTAATTTACTAAAGAGCTGCTAGGTTGATTAGTGAAAGCTATACAACCTTAATGTGAGCATATAACTTGAGTTAACTAATTGTGTCCAAATAACTTTAGAGTAATGGCTAGAAACAATCTCGTAGATATGCAGGTGCGAAATCATGCGTAGTGAATCAAATTCAGCAGTAAAAATAATCATAATAAAGACATAAACATCTAGTTGAGCATAAATAGTACCAACTATATTAAAGACCTAGAAAAATAAATGAATTAAACTACAGAAAAGTATCGCCACAACCCTGTAACTAAGCGTCCCCAAAATTCGGTATACATATATAGTTTTGAACTCATAATCAGGTGTACATAGACAAAGATGTTCCTGATCTTAGGTGCGCGTAGAAACGTTAAACTGACAAGGAAAGGTACCCAACCCGAACTCACCGATTTTGATGATTTTCATATATGTTGTAGAACATAAAAAAATAAGAGACACGTATTTTCTTTTATCGGCTAATTTTCACTTTTAAGGGGTAAAAACCTCCCCTAAAGTTAACCCCCAAAAAGCGTTTTTTTTTAAATATCTCGGCTTAAAATTAATATTTTTCAATGAAACAAATTGGAGGTTATTTCTTACAAAAAGAGCAAGTATTTCATGGTGATTTGAAGAGTAAGAGTAGCATCCCCTATTTTTTAGGGGTTGAAAACATATATTTTTTGGCATAATTTTATAATAAAAATGTTTAAACCGACTAAAAAAAATTGGAAAAAATGTTTAAACATCCTTAATAACAAAATTTAGTTGACGTCTTTCGGTGTTTTCATAAATATTACCTCTAAGGGGGTAAACCACCCCTAACACAAAATAACTGTAAATATGTAATTCAATACATAATATTTCGTAGAAAGTTTGTATATAGAGGTTTTGGAGGTCGCTGATTACAAATCTGTTAATCTGTCTACTAAAAAAAATTGGAAAAAATGTTTAAACATCCTTAATAACAAAATTTAGTTGACGTCTTTCGGTGTTTTCATAAATATTACCCCTAAGGGGGTAAACCACCCCTAACACAAAATAACTGTAAATATGTAATTCAATACATAATATTTCGTAGAAAGTTTGTATATAGAGGTTTTCGAGGTCGCTGATTACAAATCTATCAGATTTTGAAAATTCAAAATGGCGGAACCAATAGGACGGAAATATCGAAAAAAAATTTTATATAATAAAAAAGTTTTAAACGACTAAAAAAATTGGAAAAAATTTGTAAATATCTATAATAAACAAATTAAGTTTTTCGATTTTATCATAGATACTACCCTTTAGGGGGTAAACCACCCCTAACACAAAATAACTATAAGTATACTTCAATCCATAATATTTTGTAGAAGGTTTGTATATAAGGGTTTTCGAGATCGCTCTTTGCAAATCTGATATCAGATTTTGAAAATTCAAAATGGCGGAACCAATGTGGTGGACGAAAATGTCGAAAAAAAATTTTAACTTTCATAAAAACTTGTTATAAATGTGTTATCTTTGTAGCCTGTACATGTGAACTAAAGAGCCTTAAACCCTAAACCCCTAAAGAACAAATAGGCTAAATGGTTGTGCTTTTTAACCAAACCACCTCAAATTCCTAAATTTGTAAACAAGAAAATTCTGTGTGTGAAGCAGTTTTATAATTTCCGTAGAAATTGTTATCAGAATGTTATTGAAATTCCTTTATTGTAAATTCAACTTATAATGTATTTTTGTTTATAATATTAGAGTATAATAATAATCTACAATCTTGTATCTTTTGCCATAGTGCATTTTTTGTATTGAGCATAAAATATATTATTTTACGATGTTTTTACAATAATGGTAGTCCTCATAAAAGTGTTTAAAGCACAATGCTTTTTTGCACCAACCACATCGTACAATTGCAATGTTTGTGCACCCTTCTATTTCACAATGTGTTGCACAAGACTTTCCAAAACTGAAATCGATAGGATTATCAAATTTATCTGGTTTTTCATTGACGTAACCGCTTTTATACCAGGAATATTTAAACAAATCTATATATCTCGGTGAAGACAGTTGGTTGTGAACCAATGATTGAAGTTTAATTATATTATTTCTCACATGTAAATTCATATCATGATCCATTAACATTACATTATCAGAAAATGTTCGGACAAAGTTTTTCCAAATACGGAATCCATAGACATCAAGTGGTTGTATTTTTCCTGTGGTTCCAGTTGGAATTTTTTTATGTTAATAATTTTATTTTGTGGCATTGTTTCTTCTATAACTTTGTCACAATGACCACTCCAAGAATCAAGTAATAGTATTGAGTGATGGCCTACATAGGGATAAAATATTTTTTCCAACCAGATTTTGAAGTGATCTGCAATTAAACGACTTACTAATTAACTGATCAACGATATTACAATGTAAAAATTGTTATTAGTTCCCTTACTTATTGTTAATTTTCCAGATTTGGATGCTTCCACGTACACGTTTTCTGGTCTAAATATGTTTTGTTTTACAATAGGGCCAAACTTGCCACTTGATTCCTTTAAAATAAGAAATAGCGGTGACAACAGTTGTCCAGTAGCTGATATTAGTGGCTGTATAGTATAACTATGCGTTGTTGCTGAAATTGACTGTACCAGACATTGCACTTGCTTTTCTCCTTCTACTGCTAATGTTCTTCCAGAATGCATTTCTAGCTGAAATCCGCTCTGATCTGTATTATACAAATTTTCGAGTCCAATCCTTGGTATACACGATTTAACGTCATCGATAAATGCTTCAGCTTTAGCCGTAAGTTCTGCACTACTTTCTAGTGTTTTTCTTGTTATGAACTTATTTATTTTCCTAGAAACTATTCGGTGTGCTTGCTTAAATTTGAGTAACCAATGTTTAGAAGCTTTGAATCTAATATCATCAAAACCAATTTCTTTTTTAGCTTGTAAGGCCCATCGAATTATATCTTCATCATGGATAATTGAACCACTGTCGAGAGCTGCTTGAAAATTATCCAGGGTATACTGACAAATTTGTGCTACTTTTTCTCTATACGTGCCACCTTTATTAATTGAATGAGCCCAACGACGTAGCTGACTAATAGATGATACTTTTTTGAATCTGTTTTGCACTGTTTTGAGACTTAAATTTTGCTTCGTTTTGCTACTTCTCCAAAATTGTACAGCTCTTTTTTTGTATTCAAAATCTAGTTCTTCATTATCTGCTGTACATTGATTTGTTGGTGCTATATCCGGATCAGGAAAATGATGTTGCACTTCATCTTCAATTATTTCCGCATTATGGTCTTTATACTCTTCTTGAAAATCCAAAGAGTCATCAGTAATCATTTCTACATCGTTGAAATCATGTGTTGCATCTATTAAAATTTCTTTTATTTTTTCGGCCAACTCTGTTTCGTGATAATTCGTGACACTATCTGGTATGTTTAACGCTTGAAAGTATGCTAATAATAAGTTTAGAACGTTTAACGGATTAATTTTCATTTTTCAATCTAAAATGAAAACAAGCGGTAAAATTTATACAAGCTGTGTTTTTGCATGTAAGGCACGACTGCTACATTTCTACCAGAATAAAACGAGTGAATGTAAATTGAATCAAATCATTAATTTATGCATTGGAGAAGAATTCTCGTTCCACTTTATGATGTTCGGAAAACTCTATTTTTGGTTTTATTCAACTTTTATTCACTTTGAAATTGAATAATGTAAATCTATGTAAAATCACTATTCGTACTATTCGTACTTTCCGGCATCGAACTAGAATACCCACAAAACTCACTCACTGCCTAAAAAATAACACAGGCAGCTGAGGTAAACACTCGATGAAAACAATCTAAAAAAAGAACATACTGATTCGCACATATTGTCAACAACTTTTATGAGTGAAAGACATTTATCTGTGGAATTATCATTGAATGTACGATAACATTCATTAAACTAATGAATGCATATAAAATTCCCTTTTAATAACAACGTGTTCTTTAATTGCAAATGAAGTTCAAGTATTAATATTCTTTTATGTATTTTTACCAATAACAAAAATTATCATAGTAATATAATAATAATAATAATAAGAAGAAGAATAAGCATAATTGCAATAGCAATAATAACAGTAATACTGATAATAGCAATGATAATGAAAAATAATAATAATAATTAGAATAATATTTATTATTAAATTTAGATTTTTTGATAAATTCATTAAATCGTATCAAATAGTATTATTATGGAATTCCAGACTGTAAATATTTTACTATAGATACAATAATCATTACTTCGAGAATTCATCTAAAAAATTTTTGGCTTACGAAATAATTGTAACAATGAAAAACTCCCAAGTTTGACAACATTAAATTTTATTACAAAACGCAAAAGAGTTTGATAAACTAATTTTATTAACCTATGTTTTTTCATTTGCAAAAAAGTGTGGACTTTTTGAATTTATAAAATTATATAATTATGCAATTTATGAAATACTTTATAATTTATGAAATTACTTTTGAAATTATGCTAATTTATAAAAGCAGAAAAATAAATAATCTTTGATTGAAACATAAAACGAGACGTTATTTGTTACATACAAAATGATAGAATAAAATATCGGTAATATGTCTATACTCGTGTCTACGGTAAAGCATAGGCCTTCGGCTTGTCTGGAGGTTAGGGGTTTGGAGTCGTTTGGTTAAAATGCACAACCATTTAGCCTATTTGTTCTTTAGGGGTTTAGGGTTTAAGACTCTTTAGTTCACATGTACAGGCTACAAAGATCACACATTTGTAAACAAGTTTTTTTGAAAGTTAAAATTTTTTTTCGATATTTCCGTCCACCATATTGGATCCGCCATTTTGAATTTTCAAAATCTGATACAGATTTGTAATCAGCGACCTCGAAAACCTCTATATACAAACCTTCTACAAAATATTATGGATTGAAGTATACTTATAGTTATTTTGTGTTAGGGGTGGTTTACCCCCCTAAGGGGAAGTATCTATGAAAAAACCGAAAAACTTAATTTGTTTATTATAGATGTTTACAAATTTTTTCCAAATTTTTTAGTCGTTTAAAACTTTTTTATTATATAAAATTTTTTTTCGATATTTCCGTCCGCCATATTGGATCCGCCATTTTGAATTTTCAAAATCTGAACAGATTTGTAATCAGCGACCTCGAAAACCTCTATATACAAACTTTCTACGAAATATTATGTATTGAATTACATATTTACAGTTATTTTGTGTTAGGGGTGGTTTACCCCCTTAGGGGTAATATTTATGAAAACACCGAAAGACGTCAACTAAATTTTGTTATTAAGGATGTTTAAACATTTTTTCCAATTTTTTTTAGTCGGTTTAAACATTTTTATTATAAAATTATGCCAAAAAATATATGTTTTCAACCCCTAAAAAATAGTGGATGCTACCCTTACTCTTCAAATCACCATGAAATACTTGCTCTTTTTGTAAGAAATAACCTCCAATTTGTTTCATTGAAAAATATTAATTTTAAGCCGAGATATTTAAAAAAAACGCTTTTTGGGGGTTAACTTTAGGGGAGGTTTTTACCCCTTAAAAGTGAAAATTAGCCGATAAAAAAAAATACGTGTCTCTTATTTTTTTATGTTCTACAACATATATGAAAATCATCAAAATCGGTGAGTTCGGGTTGGGTACCTTTCCTTGTGAGACGAAACCACTGACTGAAATGATAGCAATTAACTTACTAAAAAGCTGCTAGGTTGATTAGTGCAAGCTATACAACCTTAATTTGAGCATAGAACTTGAGTTAACTAATCGTGTCCAAATAACTTTAGAGTAATGGCTAGAAACAATCTCGTAGATATGCAGGTGCGAAAACCTGCGTAATTAATTAAATTCAGCGGCGGAAATAAAAATAAAAGAACATAAATGTCTACTTAAAGTTTATCAGTATCTACAAATTAAAACTCCTAGAAGAATAATTAAATTAAACTTTGAGAGCAGCATCGCTACAACCCTTTAAATATGCGTCCTCAAAATTCGGTATACTTATATAGTTTTGAACTGATAATGAGGTGTACATAGACAAAGTTGTTTCTGATCATAAGTACGCGTAAAACATTTTTTCTAAGAATGAACCGCTGACTAAAATGATGGCAATTCACTTATTAAACAGTTTTTAAGGTAATAAGTGCAAGTTATGCATCCTTAATGAAGGCATAGATCTATGGCTTAGTAACCGTTCCAAAATAACCTAATATTAATGGCTCGAAACAATATCGCAGATATGCAGGTGCGAAAACCAGCGTAGTTAAAGGGACAAACCACTTTTAAATTTCAAAAAAATCATTTTTTTTATTGCTTATTTTGATAGGAAATGTTCCGTAGAAAACGCTCCTGAAACCCGTTTATCAAAAAAAATTTTTCCCGCAAAGTTATAAACAAAAAAGTAAAACAAAATTTTTATCGATTTTTCGTGAAATTGCGAATTTTACGGTTTTTGTCTAATACGACTAATAATATTGATTTTAAAATTTATAAATTCAATATGAATAAAATTTTTATTGTAAATGTTGAAAATACTTTATTTACTGTAGTATATATTATGCCCCGCATACACATTTTAGAACATAATTTTGAGCGTATTAATAATACTTTGTGCGTTATTTTCGAAATAAATTTCTAGTTTTGCTTCTTATATAAGGCTCCGATTGAATCGTAGGGACATTTATTTGAATTCAAATATCACGCGCCCGCGCGCCACCTGTGGGCGGGTACGAATCAGTGTGTCGGAGAAGGACAGAGCCATCGTTCTGCTGTTCTGCTAGTAGCAGACAGCAAACATTTTAAAACACAGCTGGTATAATCCTGGCATGTGTTTTACACTGAGTAAACGCAGGTAATGACTTTGCATTGCACAAAAACAGCTGATATTCTTTAAAGGTTTTTAACTAATCTAAGTAGTGTTCGTAGTGCTTTTGGGGTTATAGCTTATAGCTTGTAACTCCAAAAAGAAAACAAAGTGAAGTGTTTAAAAGCAAAGTAGTGTAGTTTTTTTAAAAGTGTAAAGTTCAGTTATTTTGAAAATATGTGTGATCATCGTGATATCAAGAGCAGGTTTGCGTGTACCCATTAAGACAAGAAGTACTCTCCAGGAAGAGGCCAGGAAAGGCAAAGAAGATTTGTAGGAGTAACGAGTGAGGATAAACCAGCCAAAAAGTCAAGACTTCAAGTTCATCAAAGAAGATACGAACTCCTGCAGCAGAAGATACCTCTGAGATCAGGAATAGGTTAATTGATATCAACATTCTATTTCCTGCGCTCAAGAAAATTTGGATTCGCAACCAATGCCATGGCAAAGTTCAACTTGGCGAATACAAAGTTAAAGGATTACGATTGAAGATTAAAGTAATGTGTTTTAAGTGGGTTCAGCTGACAACTTTTAACTCAGGCAGAAAAGTTGGTATCAAGAATCATGTTTGGATCAACAACGGAAGAGCAGTGGTTACATTTCGTGCTCTTGGAATTGGACACGCTGGTCATCATCTATTTTGTGGATTGATTGACTGCTTAATACCCATGGCTCAGTGAGCATGTGATGCAATTAGCGAACAATTTAGTTAAGTGTCCAAAAAGGTTGCCAAGGACTCCATGAAAACTGCAGTGATGTAAGAAAAAGCTGCCACAGAGACTCGAGCACCCGGATCAAACATTTGGAGGTTGGACTGGTAATTTTCTACCAGTTTCAACTTGGAGGTTCAACACAGTAACCAAAAAAAAGATAAGTATAAAGTGTTATGATTATCAAGGATAAAATATCCTTTTTATCAATTTTTTACAAAATTCATGAAATGCCTTTTTTGGTTTGCAGGTAAAAAAAGCCGTATAGAACCAAAAGGTATTAGTGAATATACCTCATAATTGCTGAGAATCAAGGTCTATGTTTGTGGAACATAGAAAACTTGACCCCAAAGGATTGGGTAAGCACTAATTAAAGTTACACTTTCAACAATTTTTATAAACTTTAAACTTGATTTTCTCTAAATGTTGTTTTTACTGATTTCAGCTCACTGTCCGTAAGATTCCAAGTGAACGGATGGATCTTTTGGGCTGAAACTCAAGGAGGATACTTTGTGCACCTGTAGTTCTGGTATAAATGCAGGGATTTTGATTTGAATGTTAAAAAAATGTTTTACACACAAAAAGGTGCCAGAATAAGCAAAAAAAATAAAAAAATGTCAGTTTTTTCATCGCCAAATCATTTCTTAACATTTAAATTAAAATCCCTGCATTCATACCAAAACTACAAGTTCACAAAGTATCCTCCTTGAGTTTCAGCCAAAAAGATCAATCCCTTCTCTTGGAATCTTACGGACAGTGAAAAAGTTCATAAATTCTTGTACCGAGTGCCACAATGGGCCAGCAGGAATAATGAAGGTTTTAGCATGATAAAATTGAAGGTATTTGTAAAGTTAAATCAAAAAAAAAAAATTTTAATCATTTAATTAAAATTTATGAATTTTTCTTTGTGTTCCTTTTTTTCAGGGTTTAAAGGTGGTGTGTCCCCTTAATTAAATTCAGCAACAGAAATAAAAATAAAAGAACATAAATGTCTACTTAAAGTTTATTAGTATCTACAAATTAAAACTTCTAGAAAATTAAATGAATTCAACTTTGAGAGAAGCATCGCTACAACCCTTTAAATATGCGTCCCCAAAATTCGGTATACATATATAGTTTTGAACACATAATGAGGTGTACATAGACAAAGATGTTCCTGATATTAGGTACGCGTGAAACATTTTTTTTAATAATGAACCGCTGACTAAAATGATGTCAATTCACATGATAAACAGCTTTTACGGTAATAAGTGCAGGCCATGCATCCTTAATGAAGGCATAGATCTTGGGTTTAATAATCGTTCCAAAATAACCTAATATAAATGGCTTAAAACAATATCGCAGATATGCAGGTGCGAAAACCTGCGTAGTTAATTAAATTCAGCGGCGGAAATAAAAATAAAAGAACATAAATGTCTACTTAAAGTTTATCAGTATCTACAAATTAAAACTCCTAGAAGAATAATTAAATTAAAGTAATTTCTTATAGATTGCACTTATTACCATAAAAACTGATTATTAATTAAATTGTCATAATACCAGACAGCAGTTTTATCTTATTTTAAAATTTTTACACGTACCTAAGTTTAGGAACATATTTGTCGATGTACACCTCATTATAAGTCCAAAACTATATATGTATACCGAATTTTGAGGACGCTCAATTCGAGGGTCGTGGCGATGCTGCCCTCAAAGTTTTGTTCAATTTATTTTCTCAGAGTTTTAAATTGTGGATACAATTTATGTTTTATTAGATTTTTATGTATATATTTTGTATATTTTCGCTTCTGGATTTGATTAACTAAGCATGTTTTCGCACGTGCGAAGATCTACGTTATTTTTCAGCCATTACTTAATTTAAGCCATGTTCTATGCTTATAGTAATGTCTCATAGATTGAACTTATTACCATAAAAGCTGATTATTGATTAAATTGTCATAATATCAGACAGCAGTGTTATCTCGTTAAACTGTTGTACGCGTACCTACGTTTAGGAACATATTTATCGATGTACACCTCATTATAAGTCCAAAACTATATATGTATACCGAATTTTGAGGACGCTCAATTCGAGGGTCGTGGCGATGCTGCCCTCAAAGTTTTGTTTAATTTATTTTCTCAGAGTTTTAGATTGTGGATACAATTTATGTTTATATTTTTTTTATTTTCGATCCTGGATTCGATTAACTATGCTTGTTTTTGCACGTGCGAAACATCTACGATATTTTTTCTAGCCATTACTACAAGGTTATTTTGGAACGATAATTTAAGCCATGTTCTCTGCGTAAAGTAATGTCTCATAGATTGCACTCATTACCATAAAAGCTGATTATTGATTAAATTGTCATAATATCAGACAGCAGTGTTATCTCGTTAAACTGTTGTACGCGTACCTACGTTTAGGAACATATTTGTCGATGTACACATCATTATAAGTCCAAAACTATATATGTATACCGAATTTTGAGGACGCTCAATTCGAGGGTCGTGGCGATGCTGCCCTCAAAGTTTTGTTTAATTTATTTTCTCAGAGTTTTAGATTGTGAATACAATTTATGTATATATTTTGTATATTTTCGCTTCTGGATTTGATTAACTAAGCATGTTTTCGCACGTGCGAAGATCTACGTTATTTTTCAGCCATTACTTAATTTAAGCCATGTTCAATGCTTATAGTAATGTCTCATAGATTGAACTTATTACCATAAAAGCTGATTATTGATTAAATTGTCATAATATCAGACAGCAGTGTTATCTCGTTAAACTGTTGTACGCGTACCTACGTTTAGGAACATATTTATCGATGTACACCTCATTATAAGTCCAAAACTATATATGTATACCGAATTTTGAGGACGCTCAATTCGAGGGTCGTGGCGATGCTGCCCTCAAAGTTTTGTTTAATTTATTTTCTCAGAGTTTTAGATTGTGGATACAATTTATGTTTATATTTTTTTTATTTTCGATCCTGGATTCGATTAACTATGCTTGTTTTTGCACGTGCGAAACATCTACGATATTTTTTCTAGCCATTACTACAAGGTTATTTTGGAACGATAATTTAAGCCATGTTCTCTGCGTAAAGTAATGTCTCATAGATTGCACTCATTACCATAAAAGCTGATTATTGATTAAATTGTCATAATATCAGACAGCAGTGTTATCTCGTTAAACTGTTGTACGCGTACCTACGTTTAGGAACATATTTGTCGATGTACACATCATTATAAGTCCAAAACTATATATGTATACCGAATTTTGAGGACGCTCAATTCGAGGGTCGTGGCGATGCTGCCCTCAAAGTTTTGTTTAATTTATTTTCTCAGAGTTTTAGATTGTGAATACAATTTATGTATATATTTTGTATATTTTCGCTTCTGGATTTGATTAACTAAGCATGTTTTCGCACGTGCGAAGATCTACGTTATTTTTCAGCCATTACTTAATTTAAGCCATGTTCTATGCTTATAGTAATGTCTCATAGATTGAACTTATTACCATAAAAGCTGATTATTGATTAAATTGTCATAATATCAGACAGCAGTGTTATCTCGTTAAACTGTTGTACGCGTACCTACGTTTAGGAACATATTTATCGATGTACACCTCATTATAAGTCCAAAACTATATATGTATACCGAATTTTGAGGACGCTCAATTCGAGGGTCGTGGCGATGCTGCCCTCAAAGTTTTGTTTAATTTATTTTCTCAGAGTTTTAGATTGTGGATACAATTTATGTTTATATTTTTTTTATTTTCGATCCTGGATTCGATTAACTATGCTTGTTTTTGCACGTGCGAAACATCTACGATATTTTTTCTAGCAATTACTACAAGGTTATTTTGGAACGATAATTTAAGCCATGTTCTCTGCGTAAAGTAATGTCTCATAGATTGCACTCATTACCATAAAAGCTGATTATTGATTAAATTGTCATAATATCAGACAGCAGTGTTATCTCGTTAAACTGTTGTACGCGTACCTACGTTTAGGAACATATTTGTCGATGTACACCTCATTATAAGTCCAAAACTATATATGTATACCGAATTTTGAGGACGCTCAATTCGAGGGTCGTGGCGATGCTGCCCTCAAAGTTTTGTTTAATTTATTTTCTCAGAGTTTTAGATTGTGAATACAATTTATGTTTATATTTTGTTTATTTTCGCTTCTGGATTTGATTAACTAAGCATGTTTTCGCACGTGCGAAGATCTACGTTATTTTTTAGCCATTACTTAATTTAAGCCATGTTCTATGCGTAAAGTAATGTCTCATAGATTGCACGCATTACCATAAAAGCTGATTATTGATTAAATTGTCATAATATCAGACAGCAGTGTTATCTCGTTAAACTGTTGTACGCGTACCTACGTTTAGGAACATATTTGTCGATGTACACCTCATTATAAGTCCAAAACTATATATGTATACCGAATTTTGAGGACGCTCAATTCGAGGGTCGTGGCGATGCTGCCCTCAAAGTTTTGTTTAATTTATTTTCTCAGAGTTTTAGATTGTGGATACAATTTATGTTTATATTTTTTTTATTTTCGATCCTGGATTCGATTAACTATGCTGGTTTTTGCACGTGCGAAACATCTACGATATTTTTTCTAGCCATTACTACAAGGTTATTTTGGAACGATAATTTAAGCCATGTTCTCTGCGTAAAGTAATGTCTCATAGATTGCACTCATTACCATAAAAGCTGATTATTGATTAAATTGTCATAATATCAGACAGCAGTGTTATCTCGTTAAACTGTTGTACGCGTACCTACGTTTAGGAACATATTTGTCGATGTACACCTCATTATAAGTCCAAAACTATATATGTATACCGAATTTTGAGGACGCTCAATTCGAGGGTCGTGGCGATGCTGCCCTCAAAGTTTTGTTTAATTTATTTTCTCAGAGTTTTAGATTGTGGATACAATTTATGTTTATATTTTGTTTATTTTCGCTTCTGGATTTGATTAACTAAGCATGTTTTCGCACGTGCGAAGATCTACGTTATTTTTTAGCCATTACTTAATTTAAGCCATGTTCTATGCGTAAAGTAATGTCTCATAGATTGCACTCATTACCATAAAAGCTGATTATTGATTAAATTGTCATAATATCAGACAGTAGTGTTATCTCGTTAAACTGTTGTACGCGTACCTACGTTTAGGAACATATTTGTCGATGTACACCTCATTATAAGTCCAAAACTATATATGTATACCGAATTTTGAGGACGCTCAATTCGAGGGTCGTGGCGATGCTGCCCTCAAAGTTTTGTTTAATTTATTTTCTCAGAGTTTTAGATTGTGGATACAATTTATGTTTATATTTTTTTTTATTTTCGATCCTGGATTCGATTAACTATGCTTGTTTTTGCACGTGCGAAACATCTACGATATTTTTTCTAGCCATTACTACAAGGTTATTTTGGAACGATAATTTAAGCCATGTCCTCTGCGTAAAGTAATGTCTCATAGATTGCACTCATTACCATAAAAGCTGATTATTGATTAAATTGTCATAATATCAGACAGCAGTGTTATCTCGTTAAACTGTTGTACGCGTACCTACGTTTAGGAACATATTTGTCGATGTACACCTCATTATAAGTCCAAAACTATATATGTATACCGAATTTTGAGGACGCTCAGTTCGAGGGTCGTGGCTATGCTGCCCTCAAAGTTTTGTTTAATTTATTTTCTCAGAGTTTTAGATTGTGGATACAATTTATGTTTATATTTTGTTTATTTTCGCTTCTGGATTTGATTAACTAAGCATGTTTTCGCACGTGCGAAGATCTACGTTATTTTTTAGCCATTACTTAATTTAAGCCATGTTCTATGCGTAAAGTAATGTCTCATAGATTGCACTCATTACCATAAAAGCTGATTATTGATTAAATTGTCATAATATCAGACAGCAGTGTTATCTCGTTAAACTGTTGTACGCGTACCTACGTTTAGGAACATATTTGTCGATGTACACCTCATTATAAGTCCAAAACTATATATGTATACCGAATTTTGAGGACGCTCAATTCGAGGGTCGTGGCGATGCTGCCCTCAAAGTTTTGTTTAATTTATTTTCTCAGAGTTTTAGATTGTGGATACAATTTATGTTTATATTTTTTTTATTTTCGATCCTGGATTCGATTAACTATGCTTGTTTTTGCACGTGCGAAACATCTACGATATTTTTTCTAGCCATTACTACAAGGTTATTTTGGAACGATAATTTAAGCCATGTTCTCTGCGTAAAGTAATGTCTCATAGATTGCACTCATTACCATAAAAGCTGATTATTGATTAAATTGTCATAATATCAGACAGCAGTGTTATCTCGTTAAACTGTTGTACGCGTACCTACGTTTAGGAACATATTTGTCGATGTACACCTCATTATAAGTCCAAAACTATATATGTATACCGAATTTTGAGGACGCTCAATTCGAGGGTCGTGGCGATGCTGCCCTCAAAGTTTTGTTTAATTTATTTTCTCAGAGTTTTAGATTGTGGATACAATTTATGTTTATATTTTGTTTATTTTCGCTTCTGGATTTGATTAACTAAGCATGTTTTCGCACGTGCGAAGATCTACGTTATTTTTTAGCCATTACTTAATTTAAGCCATGTTCTATGCGTAAAGTAATGTCTCATAGATTGCACTCATTACCATAAAAGCTGATTATTGATTAAATTGTCATAATATCAGACAGCAGTGTTATCTCGTTAAACTGTTGTACGCGTACCTACGTTTAGGAACATATTTGTCGATGTACACCTCATTATAAGTCCAAAACTATATATGTATACCGAATTTTGAGGACGCTCAATTCGAGGGTCGTGGCGATGCTGCCCTCAAAGTTTTGTTTAATTTATTTTCTCAGAGTTTTAGATTGTGGATACAATTTATGTTTATATTTTTTTTTATTTTCGATCCTGGATTCGATTAACTATGCTTGTTTTTGCACGTGCGAAACATCTACGATATTTTTTCTAGCCATTACTACAAGGTTATTTTGGAACGATAATTTAAGCCATGTCCTCTGCGTAAAGTAATGTCTCATAGATTGCACTCATTACCATAAAAGCTGATTATTGATTAAATTGTCATAATATCAGACAGCAGTGTTATCTCGTTAAACTGTTGTACGCGTACCTACGTTTAGGAACATATTTGTCGATGTACACCTCATTATAAGTCCAAAACTATATATGTATACCGAATTTTGAGGACGCTCAGTTCGAGGGTCGTGGCGATGCTGCCCTCAAAGTTTTGTTTAATTTATTTTCTCAGAGTTTTAGATTGTGGATACAATTTATGTTTATATTTTGTTTATTTTCGCTTCTGGATTTGATTAACTAAGCATGTTTTCGCACGTGCGAAGATCTACGTTATTTTTTAGCCATTACTTAATTTAAGCCATGTTCTATGCGTAAAGTAATGTCTCATAGATTGCACTCATTACCATAAAAGCTGATTATTGATTAAATTGTCATAATATCAGACAGCAGTGTTATCTCGTTAAACTGTTGTACGCGTACCTACGTTTAGGAACATATTTATCGATGTACACCTCATTATAAGTCCAAAACTATATATGTATACCGAATTTTGAGGACGCTCAATTCGAGGGTCGTGGCGATGCTGCCCTCAAAGTTTTGTTTAATTTATTTTCTCAGAGTTTTAGATTGTGGATACAATTTATGTTTATATTTTTTTTTATTTTCGATCCTGGATTCGATTAACTATGCTTGTTTTTGCACGTGCGAAACATCTACGATATTTTTTCTAGCCATTACTACAAGGTTATTTTGGAACGATAATTTAAGCCATGTTCTCTGCGTAAAGTAATGTCTCATAGATTGCACTCATTACCATAAAAGCTGATTATTGATTAAATTGTCATAATATCAGACAGCAGTGTTATCTCGTTAAACTGTTGTACGCGTACCTACGTTTAGGAACATATTTGTCGATGTACACATCATTATAAGTCCAAAACTATATATGTATACCGAATTTTGAGGACGCTCAATTCGAGGGTCGTGGCGATGCTGCCCTCAAAGTTTTGTTTAATTTATTTTCTCAGAGTTTTAGATTGTGAATACAATTTATGTATATATTTTGTATATTTTCGCTTCTGGATTTGATTAACTAAGCATGTTTTCGCACGTGCGAAGATCTACGTTATTTTTTAGCCATTACTTAATTTAAGCCATGTTCTATGCTTATAGTAATGTCTCATAGATTGAACTTATTACCATAAAAGCTGATTATTGATTAAATTGTCATAATATCAGACAGCAGTGTTATCTCGTTAAACTGTTGTACGCGTACCTACGTTTAGGAACATATTTATCGATGTACACCTCATTATAAGTCCAAAACTATATATGTATACCGAATTTTGAGGACGCTCAATTCGAGGGTCGTGGCGATGCTGCCCTCAAAGTTTTGTTTAATTTATTTTCTCAGAGTTTTAGATTGTGGATACAATTTATGTTTATATTTTTTTATTTTCGATCCTGGATTCGATTAACTATGCTTGTTTTTGCACGTGCGAAACATCTACGATATTTTTTCTAGCCATTACTACAAGGTTATTTTGGAACGATAATTTAAGCCATGTTCTCTGCGTAAAGTAATGTCTCATAGATTGCACTCATTACCATAAAAGCTGATTATTGATTAAATTGTCATAATATCAGACAGCAGTGTTATCTCGTTAAACTGTTGTACGCGTACCTACGTTTAGGAACATATTTGTCGATGTACACCTCATTATAAGTCCAAAACTATATATGTATACCGAATTTTGAGGACGCTCAATTCGAGGGTCGTGGCGATGCTGCCCTCAAAGTTTTGTTTAATTTATTTTCTCAGAGTTTTAGATTGTGGATACAATTTATGTTTATATTTTTTTTATTTTCGATCCTGGATTCGATTAACTATGCTTGTTTTTGCACGTGCGAAACATCTACGATATTTTTTCTAGCAATTACTACAAGGTTATTTGGAACGATAATTTAGGGAAGGAGTCTGCGTAAAGTAATGTCTCATAGATTGCACTCATTACCATAAAAGCTGATTATTGATTAAATTGTCATAATATCAGACAGCAGTGTTATCTCGTTAAACTGTTGTACGCGTACCTACGTTTAGGAACATATTTGTCGATGTACACCTCATTATAAGTCCAAAACTATATATGTATACCGAATTTTGAGGACGCTCAATTCGAGGGTCGTGGCGATGCTGCCCTCAAAGTTTTGTTTAATTTATTTTCTCAGAGTTTTAGATTGTGAATACAATTTATGTTTATATTTTGTTTATTTTCGCTTCTGGATTTGATTAACTAAGCATGTTTTCGCACGTGCGAAGATCTACGTTATTTTTTAGCCATTACTTAATTTAAGCCATGTTCTATGCGTAAAGTAATGTCTCATAGATTGCACGCATTACCATAAAAGCTGATTATTGATTAAATTGTCATAATATCAGACAGCAGTGTTATCTCGTTAAACTGTTGTACGCGTACCTACGTTTAGGAACATATTTGTCGATGTACACCTCATTATAAGTCCAAAACTATATATGTATACCGAATTTTGAGGACGCTCAATTCGAGGGTCGTGGCGATGCTGCCCTCAAAGTTTTGTTTAATTTATTTTCTCAGAGTTTTAGATTGTGGATACAATTTATGTTTATATTTTTTTTATTTTCGATCCTGGATTCGATTAACTATGCTGGTTTTTGCACGTGCGAAACATCTACGATATTTTTTCTAGCCATTACTACAAGGTTATTTTGGAACGATAATTTAAGCCATGTTCTCTGCGTAAAGTAATGTCTCATAGATTGCACTCATTACCATAAAAGCTGATTATTGATTAAATTGTCATAATATCAGACAGCAGTGTTATCTCGTTAAACTGTTGTACGCGTACCTACGTTTAGGAACATATTTGTCGATGTACACCTCATTATAAGTCCAAAACTATATATGTATACCGAATTTTGAGGACGCTCAATTCGAGGGTCGTGGCGATGCTGCCCTCAAAGTTTTGTTTAATTTATTTTCTCAGAGTTTTAGATTGTGGATACAATTTATGTTTATATTTTTTTATTTTCGATCCTGGATTCGATTAACTATGCTTGTTTTTGCACGTGCGAAACATCTACGATATTTTTCTAGCAATTACTACAAGGTTATTTTGGAACGATAATTTAAGCCATGTTCTCTGCGTAAAGTAATGTCTCATAGATTGCACTCATTACCATAAAAGCTGATTATTGATTAAATTGTCATAATATCAGACAGCAGTGTTATCTCGTTAAACTGTTGTACGCGTACCTACGTTTAGGAACATATTTGTCGATGTACACCTCATTATAAGTCCAAAACTATATATGTATACCGAATTTTGAGGACGCTCAATTCGAGGGTCGTGGCGATGCTGCCCTCAAAGTTTTGTTTAATTTATTTTCTCAGAGTTTTAGATTGTGAATACAATTTATGTTTATATTTTGTTTATTTTCGCTTCTGGATTTGATTAACTAAGCATGTTTTCGCACGTGCGAAGATCTACGTTATTTTTTAGCCATTACTTAATTTAAGCCATGTTCTATGCGTAAAGTAATGTCTCATAGATTGCACTCATTACCATAAAAGCTGATTATTGATTAAATTGTCATAATATCAGACAGTAGTGTTATCTCGTTAAACTGTTGTACGCGTACCTACGTTTAGGAACATATTTGTCGATGTACACCTCATTATAAGTCCAAAACTATATATGTATACCGAATTTTGAGGACGCTCAATTCGAGGGTCGTGGCGATGCTGCCCTCAAAGTTTTGTTTAATTTATTTTCTCAGAGTTTTAGATTGTGGATACAATTTATGTTTATATTTTTTTTTATTTTCGATCCTGGATTCGATTAACTATGCTTGTTTTTGCACGTGCGAAACATCTACGATATTTTTTCTAGCCATTACTACAAGGTTATTTTGGAACGATAATTTAAGCCATGTCCTCTGCGTAAAGTAATGTCTCATAGATTGCACTCATTACCATAAAAGCTGATTATTGATTAAATTGTCATAATATCAGACAGCAGTGTTATCTCGTTAAACTGTTGTACGCGTACCTACGTTTAGGAACATATTTGTCGATGTACACCTCATTATAAGTCCAAAACTATATATGTATACCGAATTTTGAGGACGCTCAGTTCGAGGGTCGTGGCGATGCTGCCCTCAAAGTTTTGTTTAATTTATTTTCTCAGAGTTTTAGATTGTGGATACAATTTATGTTTATATTTTGTTTATTTTCGCTTCTGGATTTGATTAACTAAGCATGTTTTCGCACGTGCGAAGATCTACGTTATTTTTTAGCCATTACTTAATTTAAGCCATGTTCTATGCGTAAAGTAATGTCTCATAGATTGCACTCATTACCATAAAAGCTGATTATTGATTAAATTGTCATAATATCAGACAGCAGTGTTATCTCGTTAAACTGTTGTACGCGTACCTACGTTTAGGAACATATTTGTCGATGTACACCTCATTATAAGTCCAAAACTATATATGTATACCGAATTTTGAGGACGCTCAATTCGAGGGTCGTGGCGATGCTGCCCTCAAAGTTTTGTTTAATTTATTTTCTCAGAGTTTTAGATTGTGGATACAATTTATGTTTATATTTTTTTTATTTTCGATCCTGGATTCGATTAACTATGCTTGTTTTTGCACGTGCGAAACATCTACGATATTTTTTCTAGCCATTACTACAAGGTTATTTTGGAACGATAATTTAAGCCATGTTCTCTGCGTAAAGTAATGTCTCATAGATTGCACTCATTACCATAAAAGCTGATTATTGATTAAATTGTCATAATATCAGACAGCAGTGTTATCTCGTTAAACTGTTGTACGCGTACCTACGTTTAGGAACATATTTGTCGATGTACACCTCATTATAAGTCCAAAACTATATATGTATACCGAATTTTGAGGACGCTCAATTCGAGGGTCGTGGCGATGCTGCCCTCAAAGTTTTGTTTAATTTATTTTCTCAGAGTTTTAGATTGTGGATACAATTTATGTTTATATTTTGTTTATTTTCGCTTCTGGATTTGATTAACTAAGCATGTTTTCGCACGTGCGAAGATCTACGTTATTTTTTAGCCATTACTTAATTTAAGCCATGTTCTATGCGTAAAGTAATGTCTCATAGATTGCACTCATTACCATAAAAGCTGATTATTGATTAAATTGTCATAATATCAGACAGCAGTGTTATCTCGTTAAACTGTTGTACGCGTACCTACGTTTAGGAACATATTTGTCGATGTACACCTCATTATAAGTCCAAAACTATATATGTATACCGAATTTTGAGGACGCTCAATTCGAGGGTCGTGGCGATGCTGCCCTCAAAGTTTTGTTTAATTTATTTTCTCAGAGTTTTAGATTGTGGATACAATTTATGTTTATATTTTTTTTATTTTCGATCCTGGATTCGATTAACTATGCTTGTTTTTGCACGTGCGAAACATCTACGATATTTTTTCTAGCCATTACTACAAGGTTATTTTGGAACGATAATTTAAGCCATGTTCTCTGCGTAAAGTAATGTCTCATAGATTGCACTCATTACCATAAAAGCTGATTATTGATTAAATTGTCATAATATCAGACAGCAGTGTTATCTCGTTAAACTGTTGTACGCGTACCTACGTTTAGGAACATATTTGTCGATGTACACCTCATTATAAGTCCAAAACTATATATGTATACCGAATTTTGAGGACGCTCAATTCGAGGGTCGTGGCGATGCTGCCCTCAAAGTTTTGTTTAATTTATTTTCTCAGAGTTTTAAATTGTGGATACAATTTATGTTTTATTAGATTTTTATGTATATATTTTGTTTATTTTCGCTTCTGGATTTGATTAACTAAGCATGTTTTCGCACGTGCGAAGATCTACGTTATTTTTTAGCCATTACTTAATTTAAGCCATGTTCTATGCGTAAAGTAATGTCTCATAGATTGAACTATTACCATAAAAGCTGATTATTGATTAAATTGTCATAATATCAGACAGCAGTGTTATCTCGTTAAACTGTTGTACGCGTACCTACGTTTAGGAACATATTTGTCGATGTACACCTCATTATAAGTCCAAAACTATATATGTATACCGAATTTTGAGGACGCTCAATTCGAGGGTCGTGGCGATGCTGCCCTCAAAGTTTTGTTTAATTTATTTTCTCAGAGTTTTAGATTGTGGATACAATTTATGTTTATATTTTTTTTATTTTCGATCCTGGATTCGATTAACTATGCTTGTTTTTGCACGTGCGAAACATCTACGATATTTTTTCTAGCCATTACTACAAGTTATTTTGGAACGATAATTTAAGCCATGTTCTCTGCGTAAAGTAATGTCTCATAGATTGCACTCATTACCATAAAAGCTGATTATTGATTAAATTGTCATAATATCAGACAGCAGTGTTATCTCGTTAAACTGTTGTACGCGTACCTACGTTTAGGACATATTTGTCGATGTACACCTCATTATAAGTCCAAAACTATATATGTATACCGAATTTTGAGGACGCTCAATTCGAGGGTCGTGGCGATGCTGCCCTCAAAGTTTTGTTTAATTTATTTTCTCAGAGTTTTAATTGTGGATACAATTTATGTTTTATATTTTTTTTATATTTTGTTTATTTTCGCTTCTGGATTTGATTAACTAAGCATGTTTTCGCACGTGCGAAGATCTACGTTATTTTTTAGCCATTACTTAATTTAAGCCATGTTCTATGCGTAAAGTAATGTCTCATAGATTGCACTCATTACCATAAAAGCTGATTATTGATTAAATTGTCATAATATCAGACAGCAGTGTTATCTCGTTAAACTGTTGTACGCGTACCTACGTTTAGGAACATATTTGTCGATGTACACCTCATTATAAGTCCAAAACTATATATGTATACCGAATTTTGAGGACGCTCAATTCGAGGGTCGTGGCGATGCTGCCCTCAAAGTTTTGTTAATTTATTTTCTCAGAGTTTTAGATTGTGGATACAATTTATGTTTATATTTTTTTTATTTTGATCCCTGGATTCGATTAACTAGCTTGTTTTTGCACGTGCGAAAATCTACGATATTTTTCAGCCATTACTAAGTTAATTTAAGCCATGTTCTCTGCGTAAGTAATGTCTCATAGATTGCACTCATTACCATAAAAGCTGATTATTGATTAAATTGTCATAATATCAGACAGCAGTGTTATCTCGTTAAACTGTTGTACGCGTACCTACGTTTAGGAACATATTTGTCGATGTACACCTCATTATAAGTCCAAAACTATATATGTATACCGAATTTTGAGGACGCTCAATTCGAGGGTCGTGGCGATGCTGCCCTCAAAGTTTTGTTTAATTTATTTTCTCAGAGTTTTAATTGTGGATACAATTTATGTTTTATTAGATTTTTATGTATATATTTTGTTATTTTCGCTTCTGGATTTGATTAACTAAGCATGTTTTCGCACGTGCGAAGATCTACGTTATTTTTTAGCCATTACTTAATTTAAGCCATGTTCTATGCGTAAAGTAATGTCTCATAGATTGCACTCATTACCATAAAAGCTGATTATTGATTAAATTGTCATAATATCAGACAGCAGTGTTATCTCGTTAAACTGTTGTACGCGTACCTACGTTTAGGAACATATTTGTCGATGTACACCTCATTATAAGTCCAAAACTATATATGTATACCGAATTTTGAGGACGCTCAATTCGAGGGTCGTGGCGATGCTGCCCTCAAAGTTTTGTTTAATTTATTTTCTCAGAGTTTTAGATTGTGGATACAATTTATGTTTATATTTTGTTTTTTTTCGCTTCTGGATTTGATTAACTAAGCATGTTTTCGCACGTGCGAAGATCTACGTTATTTTTTAGCCATTACTTAATTTAAGCCATGTTCTATGCGTATAGTAATGTCTCATAGATTGCACTCATTACCATAAAAGCTGATTATTGATTAAATTGTCATAATATCAGACAGCAGTGTTATCTCGTTGAACTGTTGTACGCGTACCTACGTTTAGGAACATATTTGTCGATGTACACCTCATTATAAGTCCAAAACTATATATGTATACCGAATTTTGAGGACGCTCAATTCGAGGGTCGTGGCGATGCTGCCCTCAAAGTTTTGTTTAATTTATTTTCTCAGAGTTTTAGATTGTGGATACAATTTATGTTTATATTTTTTTTATTTTCGATCCTGGATTCGATTAACTATGCTTGTTTTTGCACGTGCGAAACATCTACGATATTTTTTCTAGCCATTACTACAAGGTTATTTGGAACGATAATTTAAGCCATGTTCTCTGCGTAAAGTAATGTCTC
The DNA here is from genome assembly GCF_009193385.2 of Nasonia vitripennis. Taxonomy (NCBI): domain Eukaryota; kingdom Metazoa; phylum Arthropoda; class Insecta; order Hymenoptera; family Pteromalidae; genus Nasonia; species Nasonia vitripennis. The sequence goes on from NW_022279653.1 coordinate 532,587, forward strand.
ATAGATTGCACTCATTACCATAAAAGCTGATTATTGATTAAATTGTCATAATATCAGACAGCAGTGTTATCTCGTTAAACTGTTGTACGCGTACCTACGTTTAGGAACATATTTGTCGATGTACACCTCATTATAAGTCCAAAACTATATATGTATACCGAATTTTGAGGACGCTCAATTCGAGGGTCGTGGCGATGCTGCCCTCAAAGTTTTGTTTAATTTATTTACTCAGAGTTTTAATTGTGGATACAATTTTATTGTTTATATTTTTTTTATTTTCGCTTCTGGATTTGATTAACTAAGCATGTTTTCGCACGTGCGAAGATCTACGTTATTTTTCTAGCCATTACTTAATTTAAGCCATGTTCTATGCGTAAGTAATGTCTCATAGATTGCACTTATTACCATAAAAGCTGATTATTGATTAAATTGTCATAATATCAGACAGCAGTGTTATCTCGTTAAACTGTTGTACGCGTACCTACGTTTAGGAACATATTTGTCGATGTACACCTGATTATAAGTCCAAAACTATATATGTATACCGAATTTTGAGGACGCTCAATTCGAGGGTCGTGGCGATGCTGCCCTCAAAGTTTTGTTCAATTTATTTCTCAGAGTTTTTAATTGTGGATACAATTTATGTTTTATTAGATTTTTATGTATATATTTTGTATATTTCGCTTCTGGATTTGATTAACTAAGCATGTTTTCGCACGTGCGAAGATCTACGTTATTTTTTAGCCATTACTTAATTTAAGCCATGCTCTATGCGTAAAGTAATGTCTCATAGATTGCACTCATTACCATAAAAGCTGATTATTGATTAAATTGTCATAATATCAGACAGCAGTGTTATCTCGTTAAACTGTTGTACGCGTACCTACGTTTAGGAACATATTTGTCGATGTACACCTCATTATAAGTCCAAAACTATATATGTATACCGAATTTTGAGGACGCTCAATTCGAGGGTCGTGGCGATGCTGCCCTCAAAGTTTTGATTAATTTATTTTCTCAGAGTTTTAGATTGTGGATACAATTTATGTTTATATTTTTTTTATTTTCGATCCTGGATTCGATTAACTATGCTTGTTTTTGCACGTGCGAACATCTACGATATTTTTTCTAGCCATTACTACAAGTTATTTTGGAACGATAATTTAAGCCATGTTCTCTGCGTAAAGTAATGTCTCATAGATTGCACTCATTACCATAAAAGCTGATTATTGATTAAATTGTCATAATATCAGACAGCAGTGTTATCTCGTTAAACTGTTGTACGCGTACCTACGTTTAGGAACATATTTGTCGATGTACACCTCATTATAAGTCCAAAACTATATATGTATACCGAATTTTGAGGACGCTCAATTCGAGGGTCGTGGCGATGCTGCCCTCAAAGTTTTGTTTAATTTATTTTCTCAGAGTTTTAGATTGTGGATACAATTTATGTTTATATTTTTTTTATTTTCGCTTCTGGATTTGATTAACTAAGCATGTTTTCGCACGTGCGAAGATCTACGTTATTTTTTAGCCATTACTTAATTTAAGCCATGTTCTATGCGTAAAGTAATGTCTCATAGATTGCACTCATTACCATAAAAGCTGATTATTGATTAAATTGTCATAATATCAGACAGCAGTGTTATCTCGTTAAACTGTTGTACGCGTACCTACGTTTAGGAACATATTTGTCGATGTACACCTCATTATAAGTCCAAAACTATATATGTATACCGAATTTTGAGGACGCTCAATTCGAGGGTCGTGGCGATGCTGCCCTCAAAGTTTTGTTTAATTTATTTTCTCAGAGTTTTAATTGTGGATACAATTTATGTTTATTAATTTTATGTATATATTTTGTTATTTTCGCTTCTGGATTTGATTAACTAAGCATGTTTTCGCACGTGCGAAGATCTACGTTATTTTTCAGCCATTACTTAATTTAAGCCATGTTCTATGCGTAAAGTAATGTCTCATAGATTGCACTCATTACCATAAAAGCTGATTATTGATTAAATTGTCATAATATCAGACAGCAGTGTTATCTCGTTAAACTGTTGTACGCGTACCTACGTTTAGAACATATTTGTCGATGTACACCTCATTATAAGTCCAAAACTATATATGTATACCGAATTTTGAGGACGCTCAATTCGAGGGTCGTGGCGATGCTGCCCTCAAAGTTTTGATTAATTTATTTTCTCAGAGTTTTAGATTGTGGATACAATTTATGTTTATATTTTTTTTATTTTCGATCCTGGATTCGATTAACTATGCTTGTTTTTGCACGTGCGAAACATCTACGATATTTTTCTAGCCATTACTACAAGGTTATTTTGGAACGATAATTTAAGCCATGTTCTCTGCGTAAAGTAATGTCTCATAGATTGCACTCATTACCATAAAAGCTGATTATTGATTAAATTGTCATAATATCAGACAGCAGTGTTATCTCGTTAAACTGTTGTACGCGTACCTACGTTTAGGAACATATTTGTCGATGTACACCTCATTATAAGTCCAAAACTATATATGTATACCGAATTTTGAGGACGCTCAATTCGAGGGTCGTGGCGATGCTGCCCTCAAAGTTTTGTTCAATTTATTTACTCAGAGTTTTTAATTGTGGATACAATTTATGTTTTATTAGATTTTTATGTATATATTTTGTATATTTTCGCTTCTGGATTTGATTAACTAAGCATGTTTTCGCACGTGCGAAGATCTACGTTATTTTTCAGCCATTACTTAATTTAAGCCATGTTCTATGCGTATAGTAATGTCTCATAGATTGAACTTATTACCATAAAAGCTGATTATTGATTAAATTGTCATAATATCAGACAGCAGTGTTATCTCGTTAAACTGTTGTACGCGTACCTACGTTTAGGAACATATTTGTCGATGTACACCTGATTATAAGTCCAAAACTATATATGTATACCGAATTTTGAGGACGCTCAATTCGAGGGTCGTGGCGATGCTGCCCTCAAAGTTTTGTTCAATTTATTTTCTCAGAGTTTTTAATTGTGGATACAATTTATGTTTTATTAGATTTTTATGTATATATTTTGTATATTTTCGCTTCTGGATTTGATTAACTAAGCATGTTTTCGCACGTGCGAAGATCTACGTTATTTTTTAGCCATTACTTAATTTAAGCCATGCTCTATGCGTAAAGTAATGTCTCATAGATTGCACTCATTACCATAAAAGCTGATTATTGATTAAATTGTCATAATATCAGACAGCAGTGTTATCTCGTTAAACTGTTGTACGCGTACCTACGTTTAGGAACATATTTGTCGATGTACACCTCATTATAAGTCCAAAACTATATATGTATACCGAATTTTGAGGACGCTCAATTCGAGGGTCGTGGCGATGCTGCCCTCAAAGTTTTGTTTAATTTATTTTCTCAGAGTTTTAGATTGTGGATACAATTTATGTTTATATTTTGTTTTTTTTCGCTTCTGGATTTGATTAACTAAGCATGTTTTCGCACGTGCGAAGATCTACGTTATTTTTTAGCCATTACTTAATTTAAGCCATGTTCTATGCGTATAGTAATGTCTCATAGATTGCACTCATTACCATAAAAGCTGATTATTGATTAAATTGTCATAATATCAGACAGCAGTGTTATCTCGTTAAACTGTTGTACGCGTACCTACGTTTAGGAATATATTTGTCGATGTACACCTCATTATAAGTCCAAAACTATATATGTATACCGAATTTTGAGGACGCTCAATTCGAGGGTCGTGGCGATGCTGCCCTCAAAGTTTTGTTTAATTTATTTTCTCAGAGTTTTAGATTGTGGATACAATTTATGTTTATATTTTTTTTATTTTCGATCCTGGATTCGATTAACTATGCTTGTTTTTGCACGTGCGAAACATCTACGATATTTTTTCTAGCAATTACTACAAGGTTATTTTGGAACGATAATTTAAGCCATGTTCTCTGCGTAAAGTAATGTCTCATAGATTGCACTCATTACCATAAAAGCTGATTATTGATTAAATTGTCATAATATCAGACAGCAGTGTTATCTTGTTAAACTGTTGTACGCGTACCTAAGTTTAGGAACATATTTGTCGATGTACACCTCATTATAAGTCCAAAACTATATATGTATACCGAATTTTGAGGACGCTCAATTCGAGGGTCGTGGCGATGCTGCCCTCAAAGTTTTGTTTAATTTATTTTCTCAGAGTTTTAGATTGTGGATACAATTTATGTTTATATTTTGTTTATTTTCGCTTCTGGATTTGATTAACTAAGCATGTTTTCGCACGTGCGAAGATCTACGTTATTTTTTAGCCATTACTTAATTTAAGCCATGTTCTATGCGTAAAGTAATGTCTCATAGATTGCACTCATTACCATAAAAGCTGATTATTGATTAAATTGTCATAATATCAGACAGCAGTGTTATCTCGTTAAACTGTTGTACGCGTACCTACGTTTAGAAACATATTTGTCGATGTACACCTCATTATAAGTCCAAAACTATATATGTATACCGAATTTTGAGGACGCTCAATTCGAGGGTCGTGGCGATGCTGCCCTCAAAGTTTTGTTTAATTTATTTTCTCAGAGTTTTAGATTGTGGATACAATTTATGTTTATATTTTTTTTATTTTCGATCCTGGATTCGATTAACTATGCTTGTTTTTGCACGTGCGAAACATCTACGATATTTTTTCTAGCCATTACTACAAGGTTATTTTGGAACGATAATTTAAGCCATGTTCTCTGCGTAAAGTAATGTCTCATAGATTGCACTCATTACCATAAAAGCTGATTATTGATTAAATTGTCATAATATCAGACAGCAGTGTTATCTCGTTAAACTGTTGTACGCGTACCTACGTTTAGGAACATATTTGTCGATGTACACCTCATTATAAGTCCAAAACTATATATGTATACCGAATTTTGAGGACGCTCAATTCGAGGGTCGTGGCGATGCTGCCCTCAAAGTTTTGTTTAATTTATTTTCTCAGAGTTTTAGATTGTGGATACAATTTATGTTTATATTTTTTTTATTTTCGCTTCTGGATTTGATTAACTAAGCATGTTTTCGCACGTGCGAAGATCTACGTTATTTTTTAGCCATTACTTAATTTAAGCCATGTTCTATGCGTAAAGTAATGTCTCATAGATTGCACTCATTACCATAAAAGCTGATTATTGATTAAATTGTCATAATATCAGACAGCAGTGTTATCTCGTTAAACTGTTGTACGCGTACCTACGTTTAGGAACATATTTGTCGATGTACACCTCATTATAAGTCCAAAACTATATATGTATACCGAATTTTGAGGACGCTCAATTCGAGGGTCGTGGCGATGCTGCCCTCAAAGTTTTGTTTAATTTATTTTCTCAGAGTTTTAGATTGTGGATACAATTTATGTTTATATTTTTTTATTTTCGATCCTGGATTCGATTAACTATGCTTGTTTTTGCACGTGCGAAACATCTACGATATTTTTTCTAGCCATTACTACAAGGTTATTTTGGAACGATAATTTAAGCCATGTTCTCTGCGTAAAGTAATGTCTCATAGATTGCACTCATTACCATAAAAGCTGATTATTGATTAAATTGTCATAATATCAGACAGCAGTGTTATCTCGTTAAACTGTTGTACGCGTACCTACGTTTAGGAACATATTTGTCGATGTACACCTCATTATAAGTCCAAAACTATATATGTATACCGAATTTTGAGGACGCTCAATTCGAGGGTCGTGGCGATGCTGCCCTCAAAGTTTTGTTTAATTTATTTTCTCAGAGTTTTAGATTGTGGATACAATTTATGTTTATATTTTTTTTATTTTCGATCCTGGATTCGATTAACTATGCTTGTTTTTGCACGTGCGAAGATCTACGTTATTTTTTCTAGCCATTACTACAAGGTTATTTTGGAACGATAATTTAAGCCATGTTCTCTGCGTAAAGTAATGTCTCATAGATTGCACTCATTACCATAAAAGCTGATTATTGATTAAATTGTCATAATATCAGACAGCAGTGTTATCTCGTTAAACTGTTGTACGCGTACCTACGTTTAGGAACATATTTGTCGATGTACACCTCATTATAAGTCCAAAACTATATATGTATACCGAATTTTGAGGACGCTCAATTCGAGGGTCGTGGCGATGCTGCCCTCAAAGTTTTGTTTAATTTATTTTCTCAGAGTTTTAGATTGTGGATACAATTTATGTTTATATTTTTTTTATTTTCGATCCTGGATTCGATTAACTATGCTTGTTTTTGCACGTGCGAAACATCTACGATATTTTTTCTAGCAATTACTACAAGGTTATTTTGGAACGATAATTTAAGCCATGTTCTCTGCGTAAAGTAATGTCTCATAGATTGCACTCATTACCATAAAAGCTGATTATTGATTAAATTGTCATAATATCAGACAGCAGTGTTATCTTGTTAAACTGTTGTACGCGTACCTAAGTTTAGGAACATATTTGTCGATGTACACCTCATTATAAGTCCAAAACTATATATGTATACCGAATTTTGAGGACGCTCAATTCGAGGGTCGTGGCGATGCTGCCCTCAAAGTTTTGTTTAATTTATTTTCTCAGAGTTTTAGATTGTGGATACAATTTATGTTTATATTTTGTTTATTTTCGCTTCTGGATTTGATTAACTAAGCATGTTTTCGCACGTGCGAAGATCTACGTTATTTTTTAGCCATTACTTAATTTAAGCCATGTTCTATGCGTAAAGTAATGTCTCATAGATTGCACTCATTACCATAAAAGCTGATTATTGATTAAATTGTCATAATATCAGACAGCAGTGTTATCTCGTTAAACTGTTGTACGCGTACCTACGTTTAGGAACATATTTGTCGATGTACACCTCATTATAAGTCCAAAACTATATATGTATACCGAATTTTGAGGACGCTCAATTCGAGGGTCGTGGCGATGCTGCCCTCAAAGTTTTGTTTAATTTATTTTCTCAGAGTTTTAGATTGTGGATACAATTTATGTTTATATTTTTTTTATTTTCGATCCTGGATTCGATTAACTATGCTTGTTTTTGCACGTGCGAAACATCTACGATATTTTTTCTAGCCATTACTACAAGGTTATTTTGGAACGATAATTTAAGCCATGTTCTCTGCGTAAAGTAATGTCTCATAGATTGCACTCATTACCATAAAAGCTGATTATTGATTAAATTGTCATAATATCAGACAGCAGTGTTATCTCGTTAAACTGTTGTACGCGTACCTACGTTTAGGAACATATTTGTCGATGTACACCTCATTATAAGTCCAAAACTATATATGTATACCGAATTTTGAGGACGCTCAATTCGAGGGTCGTGGCGATGCTGCCCTCAAAGTTTTGTTTAATTTATTTTCTGAGAGTTTTAAATTGTGGATACAATTTATGTTTTATTAGATTTTTATGTATATATTTTGTTTATTTTCGCTTCTGGATTTGATTAACTAAGCATGTTTTCGCACGTGCGAAGATCTACGTTATTTTTTAGCCATTACTTAATTTAAGCCATGTTCTATGCGTAAAGTAATGTCTCATAGATTGAACTTATTACCATAAAAGCTGATTATTGATTAAATTGTCATAATATCAGACAGCAGTGTTATCTCGTTAAACTGTTGTACGCGTACCTACGTTTAGGAACATATTTGTCGATGTACACCTGATTATAAGTCCAAAACTATATATGTATACCGAATTTTGAGGACGCTCAATTCGAGGGTCGTGGCGATGCTGCCCTCAAAGTTTTGTTCAATTTATTTACTCAGAGTTTTTAATTATGGATACAATTTATGTTTTATTAGATTTTTATGTATATATTTTGTATATTTTCGCTTCTGGATTTGATTAACTAAGCATGTTTTCGCACGTGCGAAGATCTACGTTATTTTTCAGCCATTACTTAATTTAAGCCATGTTCTATGCGTATAGTAATGTCTCATAGATTGAACTTATTACCATAAAAGCTGATTATTGATTAAATTGTCATAATATCAGACAGCAGTGTTATCTCGTTAAACTGTTGTACGCGTACCTACGTTTAGGAACATATTTGTCGATGTACACCTGATTATAAGTCCAAAACTATATATGTATACCGAATTTTGAGGACGCTCAATTCGAGGGTCGTGGCGATGCTGCCCTCAAAGTTTTGTTCAATTTATTTACTCAGAGTTTTTAATTGTGGATACAATTTATGTTTTATTAGATTTTTATGTATATATTTTGTATATTTTCGCTTCTGGATTTGATTAACTAAGCATGTTTTCGCACGTGCGAAGATCTACGTTATTTTTTAGCCATTACTTAATTTAAGCCATGTTCTATGCGTAAAGTAATGTCTCATAGATTGCACTCATTACCATAAAAGCTGATTATTGATTAAATTGTCATAATATCAGACAGCAGTGTTATCTCGTTAAACTGTTGTACGCGTACCTACGTTTAGGAACATATTTGTCGATGTACACCTCATTATAAGTCCAAAACTATATATGTATACCGAATATTGAGGACGCTCAATTCGAGGGTCGTGGCGATGCTGCCCTCAAAGTTTTGTTTAATTTATTTTCTCAGAGTTTTAGATTGTGGATACAATTTATGTTTATATTTTGTTTTTTTTCGCTTCTGGATTTGATTAACTAAGCATGTTTTCGCACGTGCGAAGATCTACGTTATTTTTTAGCCATTACTTAATTTAAGCCATGTTCTATGCGTAAAGTAATGTCTCATAGATTGCACTCATTACCATAAAAGCTGATTATTGATTAAATTGTCATAATATCAGACAGCAGTGTTATCTCGTTAAACTGTTGTACGCGTACCTACGTTTAGGAACATATTTGTCGATGTACACCTCATTATAAGTCCAAAACTATATATGTATACCGAATTTTGAGGACGCTCAATTCGAGGGTCGTGGCGATGCTGCCCTCAAAGTTTTGTTTAATTTATTTTCTCAGAGTTTTAAATTGTGGATACAATTTATGTTTATATTTTTTTTATTTTCGATCCTGGATTCGATTAACTATGCTTGTTTTTGCACGTGCGAAACATCTACGATATTTTTTCTAGCCATTACTACAAGGTTATTTTGGAACGATAATTTAAGCCATGTTCTCTGCGTAAAGTAATGTCTCATAGATTGCACTCATTACCATAAAAGCTGATTATTGATTAAATTGTCATAATATCAGACAGCAGTGTTATCTCGTTAAACTGTTGTACGCGTACCTACGTTTAGGAACATATTTGTCGATGTACACCTCATTATAAGTCCAAAACTATATATGTATACCGAATTTTGAGGACGCTCAATTCGAGGGTCGTGGCGATGCTGCCCTCAAAGTTTTGTTTAATTTATTTTCTCAGAGTTTTAGATTGTGGATACAATTTATGTTTATATTTTTTTTATTTTCGATCCTGGATTCGATTAACTATGCTTGTTTTTGCACGTGCGAAACATCTACGATATTTTTTCTAGCAATTACTACAAGGTTATTTTGGAACGATAATTTAAGCCATGTTCTCTGCGTAAAGTAATGTCTCATAGATTGCACTCATTACCATAAAAGCTGATTATTGATTAAATTGTCATAATATCAGACAGCAGTGTTATCTCGTTAAACTGTTGTACCCGTACCTACGTTTAGGAACATATTTGTCGATGTACACCTCATTATAAGTCCAAAACTATATATGTATACCGAATTTTGAGGACGCTCAATTCGAGGGTCGTGGCGATGCTGCCCTCAAAGTTTTGTTTAATTTATTTTCTCAGAGTTTTAGATTGTGGATACAATTTATGTTTATATTTTTTTTATTTTCGATCCTGGATTCGATTAACTATGCTTGTTTTTGCACGTGCGAAACATCTACGATATTTTTTCTAGCCATTACTACAAGGTTATTTTGGAACGATAATTTAAGCCATGTTCTCTGCGTAAAGTAATGTCTCATAGATTGCACTCATTACCATAAAAGCTGATTATTGATTAAATTGTCATAATATCAGACAGCAGTGTTATCTCGTTAAACTGTTGTACGCGTACCTACGTTTAGGAACATTATATTTATTTGGTCTCAAATGACTGTATACATATAAAAGTCCTCAAAATACGATGTATACGTAAATGATAGAGCCTAAACTACTATTTTTTCAAATAACTCTGTTTAAACTATAAAAATTGGGGTATACATTATGATTTTTGAGCTCAGCGACGTCATGTACATCTATATATAGTGTTTGTATAGCGATGTATACAACGTCCCCAAACTTCGGCAAAGGTATATATATATATATATATATATATATATATATATTCTCCAACTGTCAAAGTTATCATAGATGAGGATAGTCTGAGGGGTACGTATAGGTCCTAATAAACCTATCTATGTTACTCTAAGACCTATCCATGAAAATGTCCAATCTCTCCAAACTACCCGATACACACGCACATACCACGCGGGGAAGCCTGACATCCGTATGTGGCACGTCCTCCAGGTGGCGGATGGGGGAGAGCTCGCTGGGGTATATACCTCGAAGGGTAGAGCAGAAATAAAATATGCTCCGTGGACCAAATCAGGCCGCCGCGTTTGTCGTGCGGTGCGACCCGTAAGCTGCCAAAATGAGATCCTGGGCGAGGAGGCAATCTAAGGTTGCAAGCCAAAGTGACCTGAACTACCTTTGGCTTCCGCTAACGGCAAGACGGAGGGAAAAGAGCAAGAAGAGCCTTGGATTGATGCTAAGTAAGGCGGAAATGTTACCGAATCAGCAGCATATCCAGAAGAAGGACAAGGCATCACAGACGATAGAAGCATCAAACGCGGTGACGACAAGAACTCTAAATAAGCGTAAGGCAATGTCACCAAGCTAGGTGAAAGAGCGACAAGAAAACGACGCTAGGAGAACAAGAAAAGATAAAAAAGTAGTCTCTGTGGTAGTCACGTTAAAAATTCAATCACAGGAGTCTTCGGAAGAAAAGGCAGACCCTTCCTGGCAGAAGGTTATCACCAGAAAGGAGAAAAAGAAAGAAAAGAAGAGGAAAAAGGAGATAAATGAAGGCACTGGTGCCAAGAAGAAAAATGGCACTAGAAAACCACGAGAGAGACCACGAGAGAAAAAAACCAGGCCTGATGCACTTGTTATAAAAGCTGCTGAGGGGAATTCGTACGCTGATATTTTAAGGAAAATAAAAGCGGACCCCAATCTGACAGTGCTTGGTAACAGCGTAAATGAGATACGCAAAACAGTGACAGGTTATCTTCTTTTCTAGCTACGACGCACCATAGACGTGAAAACGCAGGAACTTCAAGAAGCGGTTAAAGCGGTGCTGGTAGAAGAAGCCACAATCAAGAGGCTTCAGCATGATGTGGTCTTTAAAATAAAAGACCTTGACATGCTTACCTCTAAACAAGATATTTTAGAAGCCCTAAATAGAGAGTTTTCAAAAGAGAAAATAGTAGAGGAGACGTCCGTAAAGTCCCTCCGGAAAACCTATGGAGCGTGACTTCAATGCGTGGGCTGTGGAGTGGGACAGCATAAGAACTAACTACAGAGGTCGAATACTCATAGAAGCAATCGCTCTTCTGGATTTGGTCCTAGTTAACCAAGGATGCACTCACACATTTAGAAGAGGCGACGCAGGGTCTATTGTCGACCTGACGTTTGTTAGCAGCAGCGTTATTGGCTAAGTTGCTTCATGGACAGTAAGTAAGCACTACACACAAAATGATCACCAGGCCATAATAATGGAGGTAGGAATATCAAAACAGGGACCCAGCGCGAGTACAACGATTAATAGACTTAGAAAGAAAACGATATGATAAGGAGATGTTCCTCTTAGCACTTGAAGAAATTCAACTGTCTAAAACGGCAAACAGCAAGGTGGAGCAGGTGACGGTAAACATCACCCAAGCAAGTGATGCTGCTATGCCTCGTGGCATATAGTAATGGGATATAGTAGACGACCACCAGTATACTGGTTGGACAAGAGGATTGCGAGTGCACGTAGCAAGTGCCACTGGACTAGAAGACGAGAACAACGGGCAAGAAAGAAATACTATAAAACTGGTATAGGCAAGGAAATAGTAGATGCCCGCGGACAAGAAATGAAGGACGCTAAAAGAAGTCTTAAGAAGAAAATCCGCGAAAACAAACGACGGATCGATCGTATAAAATAGTAATGAAGGAGATTAAAGGAAGCTACGTGCCTCCACCAAAATGCCCGGAACTATTACACCGGGTAGTGACCATACTGTTTCCCAGGCAACTGGAAGAGCCAAGTGTCATTGAAAGAGGTATAAATGAAGAGGCTATCCCACCGATCACGATTGAGGCATTATTAGCCGCCTGCAGAAGGGTAGAGAACAACAAGGCCCCAGGGCTAGATATCATTCCAAATATTGCATTAGAGCATGCCATTCACGCTCATCCAGAGGTCATTGTAAAATTGTACAATACATGTCTAGAAGAGGGAACATTCCCCACAAACTGGAAGAAACAGCGATTAGTGCTTCTGCCAAAGGAAAAGAAACCGCCCCAGGAGTCCTCATCATACAGACCGCTCTGCATGTTGTATACCCCAGGCAAGATCCTGGAACGCATTATCTGCGCCAGAATAGATCATGTTATAAACGGAAAAGGTTGATTAACGAAACACCAATATGGCTTTAGGAAGAATCGTTCAACCCTGGACACAGTTAGCCTTGTAATTGACACTGCGCAAATAGCGATAGAGGGGAAAAGATGGAAGGAAGGAAATAAGAGGTATTGCGCCATAGTTACATTGAATGTTAAAAATACATTCAATTCGGCCAGATGGAGTAAAATACACGAGGCACTCAAAAGCAGGATGTGCCATTATACGGGTGTTTCATTTTAGCTCCTGCGCACTATGCTCGAATAGTTAGACAATATCTTAATCAAAATTACCGTGACAGGTGGATTGGACGCACTGGACGTGGAGATTTGGGTGTTCGATGGCCACCGAGATCTCCAGATATAACATCACCCGATTTCTATTTGTGGGGTTATTTGAAAGATGTTGTTTATGAACATGAAACTACAACAAGGGAAGATATGATCCACAGAATTCAAACCGCTTGTGAAAACATCCCAAGAGCTGTATTACTCAGAACAGTAGAACATTTTCAGCAGCGAATTGAATTGTGTATCCAACAAAATGGTGGTGTCTTTGAGCACCTGCGTTGAATTTTGAGCAAAAGTGAAAGGCAAGGGGACTCACTCTAATTAAGCACCCCGAAAACTGAGAGGCAAGGGGACTCACTCTAATCAAGTACCCCAAAGGAAACACAATCCCATTACGTCCACGTCATTGTTCCTGGGCAACACTAAAGATAGGATATAAATATGGACTTCACATAACATTTGATATTGCATTTTTGCACTTTTGACCTTACAAAATGGCTTTAAAGTCAGCAAAGCATAATCACATTTTAAGTCAATTATTCTCTTAATGTTTATTACAATAACAAAATGATAATTCTACGAAAAAATTGAAATGAAAACAATCTTAGGCTGATACTTCTTATTTGACCTTGAATTGACCTTCTCAAGGTCACTAAGGCAAACTTGAAATGTCATTTCCGACGTAATTTTTTCCGCTGTTCCGTATTCCGAGGTCAAAAATAGGGGTTCCCGTTAAAAAATACAATGACCTTCAAATGACCTTGAAAATCGAGTTCAAGGTCATAGGTGTTTGTGTCATTCGATGGCCCCCTTTACCCCCTTCAACTTTTGTTAAGGTCATTTTTCGTTAAAATTAGTTTTTCCATGGTTTTTTGTCGTGGTCGGATTAAAATGAAACACCCTGTATACAAGAAGAGTGATGTCTGACTCCTTAAAGGACAGAATCTTATTATACGATAGGACTGATACTGAGGACAGTACCAAGACCTATAAAGTTACAGGAAGTATCCCCCAAAGGTCAGTACTTGGCCCACTGACTTGGAACATCATGTATGATGGAGTACTAAAGCTAAAATTACCTAAGGAAGTAACAGTCGTGGGATTCGCTGATGACATAGCAGTAGTGGTAGTAGCAAAACATAAAGAAAAGGTTTTCAGTAGGAAGAAGATGAAGGAAATCACACTGACGGTGGATGGACATGAGATCGTTTCTTAACCAACCATCAAATACTTGGGCATCACCATCGATGCAAGACTAAGTTTTAAACAGCATCTGAAAGTAGTTAGTGATAAAGCAGCAACAGTTGGGGATGCTTTATCATGATTGATGCCAAATATAGGAGGGCCAACGCAAGGTTACTCTTAACCGGTGTTACCACATCGATTATGCTATACGGAGCCCTAATATGGGCAGATACGATGCGGGTGGAATCGTATGCACGAAAGTTGACTACCGTGTATCAGCGAAGTGCACTAAGAGTGGTGTCCACTTATCCCAGGTAACATCGCGTGCCGGGCATTTTGGGGTCACACATGCTGGCCGCTCGTGCCGTCATTGTGACGTCCCCAAGACATCTTTCGTTGGAATTTTCAACAATTTTTTTTTCCTGTCATTCGTGAAGTCATAATGTTGACATTTTGGCGGCACAGCGTGCCAGCACGCGTGCTCACATTGCGATGGCACGAAACTTTGGCAGAATGACGGCCATGAGTGCCGGCTGTATGACACCGGCACGAACGACGGCAAAATGTCCGCATATTGCGGTCACGCTGTGTTGGCACTCATGGCAGCATTATGACGACATTTTGAGGAGCTACATGACGGCATATTGCCTTCTAGCAGAATGCCTGCTGGGAGTGCTGCTCGCCATGACAGCATTCTGTCGGAACGAAAGTTCCGACAGAATGCTGGCTTTGTTGGCTACGAAACTTAGAAAATTTTCAGCCGCACAATTCACGAAATAAGGCTTTTCAATGTATTATATTTTAAGGCTGTTGATTATGTTAATTTGGGCTATTATTTATCCACCGGACTTTGTTCCTTGCCAATTTTTATTAATTATATTATTATGACTACTCTTTCATGACTACCGAATTTATAGCAGCCTGCCAGTTTCGCGCCTTACACGAAATAAGCGGCGAATATCAATGTTTTTAAATGCGTTAATAATAATTTTGGTGATTGTTTATTACAATAACTTGAAACTTTATTAACATCAACAGCTGCTCGCAGTACATAAGGACACAATTAGCTATGACTTGTAACAAGTGTTCGTGGTCGAGTGGTAAAGTGCCAGCCTGCTAACTGAAAGGTTCAGGGTTCGACCTCCGTTAGGGTTTTAATTTTTTTTTTTCTTAATTTAAGTGCCGGCACGATGCTTGCACCGCGTGCCAGCATTGTGCTGAGCACAATGCCGTCATTTCCGGGTCATGGAGCAGGGGTACCTGGGCGTCACGCGTGGCCCATTCCGAGCAGTCTCGGTGCCGTCATTCGGCCGACATCATGTTATCGGGGTACCGTACAGTATCGGACGATGCTGTCTGCATTATAGCAGGCATGCCACTCATTGACCTTTTAGCGTTGGAAAGGAAGGACGTATTCGAAGCTAGGAGACGATCGAATCACAAAAGCCAGAAAGAGATCTGGGATGCCGCAAGAAAGAAGACGATGGCTGAATGGCAAACAAGATGGGACGCTACACTGAGCGACTTTCCGCGCGTCTCATACACTTGTGTAGGAGCGCCCGAAGCGCCATGGGTCCAGCGCATGCGGTGTCCCGAAACGGAACTTCCCCTACTCGTATAACGCGAGCACTGCATGCTCTGAGTGATCGGAGTATGGGGTACTCCGATTGTCGGAGCAAACTTGGAAGATAGTGCGGAAGCGCGCGTACATCACTACAGCGCGTACTTTTTAGGATGATAGTGATCATTAGCATTACATGTTTTATTGTATTACTATAATTATATAGTTTATTTTTTTACTTACTTTTTTAAACAATGTTCGAATGTTGTAACAAAATAGTCGAAGAAATAAAGCAATGGACTATCGATTTTTTGAGTAGTAAGACGGATCTCAATGCGGTCTTTTGCATTCGATTCGTGAGAGCGTCTACAAATTTTGTGCCCTAGTGTGATTAATTACTTTTTTGAAAATGCATTATTGCAACAGTATGCAGAACAATATGCATTTTAATAATACATTTGTAAGAGACACTAAATAAAAAATTGACAACTCGGTAAATATTGATGGAAATGAGTCCAGTTTTGCTTCTCGGGGGTTTTTGGGGTAGCTGAACACGAATATCGCGACGGAAACGGTCTCCGAGGTACCTGGTGCCCAGGGTGGACGGTATATGAACGTCGTCTCCTAGAGTTTTACGGAAAATTGTAACACAGTGAGTCGAAACTCGTTACTCGGGGGTTTTGGAGGTCGCTGAACACAAATATAGCCACGGCAACGGCCTTTGAGGTACCTGACGCCCAGGGTAGAGAATATGAACGTCGTCTACGAGAGTTTTACGGGAAATCGTAACACAGTGAGTCGAAACTCGTTACTCGGGGGTTTTTGGGGTCGCTGAACACAAATATCGCGACGGTAACGGTCTCCGAGGTACCTGGTGCCCAGGGTGGACGGTATATGAACGTCGTCTACTAGAGATTTACGAGAATTATTAACATAATTAGTCAAAACTCGATAAAATCACGATATAAATAAATACTGTATAAAAATATTTATTTTGCTTATAAAAGTTGAATATACAAAATATTATAATTATAATACATAACGAGGTATAATCCAATAATGTTCTCCTTTTTTTAAGGCAGCGACAGTTGGCATACTCGGTATGTTACTATATTTAAGCGTTACAATTTTTTCGGTACTAGCAATGACGTAAACCATAAAGTGGTCATCGAAGTAAACCTCTTCGTAAATAAGAACAGTGAATTGTACCAGTAATTCAATTTGATCTCTACTTTGATCAGTCAATGAAAGTTTTTCAATTTTAATTATTTTTCCAAATTGAATATCTGGTTCATATACACTAATGACTATAAAACATTTAAAGTAAACTCCAACAAATTTCTCCACGTGCATCAGCCGCCCGAGAATCGACATGCTTATCGAACGCTTCAACAGTATCACAGATGCTCTTGAGGTAAGGTTCGTGGGTTACACCGACTCGTAACGCTTCTGGGACACTGATTCGGAGCATGGCATACTCCGATCGGAGTATGCCATGCTCCGACGGCAAGAGTAGCCCGTGCTACACCAGTTCAGAGTTCCCTATGCACTTCAGGAGTATGGGGTGCTCCAAAAGTCGCTCAGTGTAGTGGCAAGAGGCGATGGACTCATCGCCTTATACCCAGGACAGGACTGGATTGGAAGAAGACATGGAGAAGTTAACTATTACCTCACGCAGTTTTTGACTGGGCACGGATGTTTTCGGGCGTACCTGCATCAGTTTAAACTAAACGACCATCTGAACTGCCCAATATGTTCAAATGCAACAAAGGATGTTGATCACGTATTTTGCGAGTGCTCACGATATTATCAGGAACGAGAAGAACTGAAGAGTTATCTTCAGACCGGAGTAACTCCTAAGTCGATTATGACGGCCATGCTGACTTCAGAGGATGGATGGTGCGCAGTCAGCAACTATGCAGCAGATATTCTCAAAAAAGTCAGAGAAGACAAAGGAGACAGAAGAAAATGAAGAGGCTGAGTATGTACGTGTGTGTGTGCGACGCAGAAAATGAAGGATGACTATAGTGATAATGACCACATCAAAAGCCTTTCGCCCCCTCCCCCCTCCGCGAAGCATTGTTTGACGGTGGTATTGCGGGGTTCAGGGGTATAGAAGATGGAGCTAGGCACCTTTACCAAGGGTCGATATAGGCAAAGAGGACGTTCCTTTTTACGGCTGAATGTTTTCTCACCTGGCCGTAAGGGAGATGGGTTTAGCCGGTGTGAATTCGACACACGGCTGACATTGGGTGTTCCGGACGTAACCGAGGACTACTAGGGATACGAGTAAGTGCGGCGTATTTATTCTTTATTAATAATTTATTCTACCTATTAGTAGTTTTAGCGAACGTTTTTCCGTCGTTTGGCTCTCATATGCGCGAATCGACAAGGCGATTCGTAGCTTCAGGCCAATACGGTTAGGAGTGATTTTATAATCATTCCTAGACTGCCACGACTCCCTCTAGGAGTTTTACTCCGCGGATTTTGAAGGTTACTTTCAGTGCGGAGAGGCGAAAAGGGACGATCTGTGACTGCCAGGCCAGAGAGTCGAGTGACGGGAGGCGTTCGCGTGAACACATGACTGCGTGTGTATAGCTATAGATATAGAGGAGCGCGCGCACTGCTTCGAGTCCCTTCGGTAGTCCTCGGGAAAGCGTCTTTGTTTTAGCGGGCCCGAGTTTTCGGCGGCGTTTAATGAGTAGAGCGTCAGTTCTCGGCGACAACTTGTGAGAGAAGGTCACACCAGGACCTGATCGTTAGGAGATTTCAATAAAGTCATAATATCTGATCAACAATGATTTCACAGTTTATTTTTGAACCTTAATGTAGTCTGGCCCCATACATTGGGGATGGTATTTCTAAGATGTTCCCTAATACCTCCTTTTCCAAAAAAGAAACAAAAAACACACACACATATACAAGCCCACGCACACACACACCCGCGCGGGGATGCCGATACCCCGTATGTGACGCGCCCCCTGGGTGGCGGGTAGGGGGCTAAAGGGTAGAGCACAAATTAAATATGCTCCGTGGACCAAACATGCTAGGGGAAGAAACCCTAAAGATAAATCAAACATGAATAGTGAGTTAAAAACATTACTAACCCAAGCGGGTGAAGCCACAGAGCCCAGTCCCGACGTCGATTCCGATCGAATGAAAACTCCGGTAATCGGCGCTGGCCCCGTTGAGATTAGGGGGGCCAAACTCACGTAGAAGCTGCAAAGGTTAGTCATCTGACCCCTGCTGAACGTAAAGACGCAGGTGAAATAGAAATGGAGGTTAATGCAGACAGAGGTAAGAGAGCTGTTTGCGTAACACAAAGGAATGCGCACTTGACCGCCTTGGCAGAAGAATCGAGGAATCGATAGACTATGTCAAGGATAAGCGCAATGTGCACAAATAAATTAAAGATCTTGCCCGAATCATAAGAGCAAGCTATAAGAATCTCTGCATAGCAGATAATAACTTACAGCAATGCTAACGCCCGGGAACTCAGGGAGAGGAAACCTAGACCACCCCAAATCTTAGATCTCAAAAGGCAAGTAAAACAAAGGGAGACCCAACTACTCCGCAGGATAGAAATGGAGAAAATAAATAAGAGGATAAGTAACCTAAAAAGGCAGCGTGGTAAGAAGTCGTCACAAGAAAGTAAAAAAAAAAGGCTAGCAAAGAGGATAAAAGTGTCCCTGGCGATACAAACCAGAATAGGACTAGCAAGGATGGACCGAAGACCTCCCGGATCAGATGCTTTAATCATCAAGGCTGCAGAAAAAAATAGGACTTCCAAAAAGCAGTTAAAGCAGTACTGGTGGAAAACGACACGATAAAAGCACTCCAGCACAAAGAAACCATTGAAGTATGAGAACTAGACGTGCTTACCTCGAAAGAGGAGGTACTAGAAACACTATAGAAAAAAATTGACGAAGAAAACATCACAGAAGATTCTACTATAAGATCTCTGCGAAAGACGTACAGTAACACGCAGATTGCAGTGCAGGTGGCTTACTGCAAAAGCGAGCTACTTAGGTGTTATAAATGCCTAGGTTTTGGCCATATCGGCAGAAACTACAGAGTAACTAAAGAAGTGAAGTGAGCTCAGCTTTAAATGTGGAAAATACGGGCACAAAGCAAAGAAGTGTAAGGACCGACCCAACTGTGTACTCTGCAAAGAAGGCACAGGTGGGAAGAATGACTACGCAGCTAGTAGCTACGTATGCCCAGTTTACTGAGCTGCGCTCTGAGCTGAGCTGAGGAAAAAATGACAAGACGTAATAAAGGATTCGTACGCGCCAAGGTCGCAGGAGTACATATTTACAGCTGCTATACTTCTCCTGACGCGCTAATGGAACAATTCAGACAACTGTTGGACTAGTTAGTACAGGATGCTGTTGGAAGGAAACTGGTACTAATAGCAAGCGATTTCAATGCCTGGGCAGTAAAGTAGGGCAGCCAAAGGACGAACGCAAGAGGATAAGTGCTATTGGAAGCATTCGCCCTCCTTTACTTAGTCTTAGTTAACCAGCGATGTTCTTACAGATGAGACAAAGAGGAGACGCAAGGTCCGTCATAGATCTCACGTTTGTTAGCAGATGCCTGATTGGCTTAGTTAGATCGTAGATGGTGAGTGATCATTACAGTGGCCACCAAGCGATAATAATAGAGATAGGAATATCAAAACGGAGATCTAACGGGAGTGCAACGACGAAAAGACTCGTAGAAAACGAAGGATTATGATTAGGAGACATTTCTGCTAGCTCTAGAAGAAATACAGCTGTTTGGATCTGCGAATGATAACTTCGAGCATGTAATAGGACATATTACCCCAGCTTGCGACGTAACGAGGCCGAAGAGGGCTACCAATAATAGACGACCGCCAGTACACTAGTAAGATAAAGAAATTGACGCTGTTTGCAGCGAGTGTCATCTAACCAGAAGATGGGAACAGCGAGCCAGGAAAAAATGCTACAAGACTGGTCAAGGTCAAGAGGTAGTAAAAGTCTGAAACAAAGAAATGAAGGATGCTAAGCAGATACTCAATAAATAAATCCGAGAAAATAAACGACGGTGCATTAAAGAGTTACAGGACGAGGTTGAGCTGCGTGGCAAAGACGATAAGACTTTAGTGAAAATGGGCGATGAACTCACCGCCTCATACCACGTTTTGCTGGCTGGACCAAAAGACGACATGGGAAAGTGAATTACTATTTTACGCAGTTTGAGTCGACATGGGTGTTTTCGAGCTTACCAACACCACTTCAAGATAGAGGCCAATCCTAATTGCCTAGTATGTTTGTAAGCATACGAAGATGCGGAGCATGTCTTCTGTGACTGTTCGCTATACTGAAACGGTCCGCGAAGTGTTAGTACGCGGACGCGAGGAATTCGTGACCCAAGGTTAGTAAATCAGGAGATAAGCACATTCAACGAACGACAATAGACTTTGATCCACCCAGTCATATCTATTGAGTGGACAAAAGCCTTCCCTATCCTCTGAAATGGGGGGGATCCACTAGAGGAGAGCTGCTCGTGTGTTGGAGGAGATGAGTAGGGTATATCCACTACGCATGTCCTGCACACTTAGGTAAACCACGCACCTATAAGACTGATGTGTGAGGTACTACCATCTCACCATGAGTCTCTGACCAGATAGCTTCACCTAAGAACAGGTTACTACTATCCTGAACCGGTGACGCATCTGAAGGGGGATGGGAGTGGATAATACAAATAAAGAGTTCAAATCATTAATATATTTATAAATGTTATTCGTTTGATATATATGTTTATAAGCGATACTGGATCTCAAAGCCTACAGGAGAGGAAGTGGACTGCACGCATCATTAATGCTCGCTGCTGGCTCTGAGGCTCCCCATATACTCGAGTCGCTCCCTCTCTCCTGTGTTACATGCGCGCACGCCATCTACCAGCGCATAGGTAGACTATTTACATTTGGCTACTAGCGCTACTCATCCGGTAACTTGCCTACGCCAGGCAAGTTATCTATTGCTGCTCTCTTATCCCCGGGCGGGGCCTGCTGCCTCAATGCCCCCCAATAAAAAAATTTTGAGGCGGCACCGCGTCTGTAGAAAAATATTTTTTTATTTAAAAGGAAAGGTGGGAAAGAGGGCAGCAACAGAGAACATAGTACGCGCTGATTTAGATAAGTATGAAATTAATTTTTTTATAACTAAAAGACAATTCAAAAATACAAAAAACTCTTTTTTATAATTAAACTAAAAGTTGGCGTCATTGCTCTTTAATAAAATAACCAAAACGCAACTAAAGAATTAGCATCATTGCCCTCGTCAAACGAGAAAAAAAGATAATAAAAAGAATGAACTTAAAAACAGATGCCGTCTTCGGTAAACGCCTCGTACGTGGCGAACGTGGCCTCGCCGATCTTCGCTGCCGCGTACACCCTGCGGAGGATCTCCTTGATCATCGGTAGCGGCGTGGTGGCTGAGGCGGCGATCGGTGGTGGTTAAGTAGCAGCTGGGGCCGCGCTTGACGTAGAGGAGTTTGACGTTGGTGCCCTCTTTTCTCCCAATAGCCGCCTGCCTTCCTCGCTCCAATCTTCGTTACGAGCCTGCGGCTCGTATTTCTTACGATGTTCGTCGAGGCGGCGCTTGAGTGCGGCTGGTCGCGTCTGCTGGCGGGGAGGAGGTTCGAGCGTCTTGGTCCATGTGCGCTTTGGTTGTGGTTGCTGGGGCACCGTGAAGCTGTTCTCCAGTTGTTGCGCTGTTGGTGGTGGTGCCGCTTGATTCGGCTGCTGCGGCGGTGTAAGCGCTGGGAGCTTTAGGTTCGCTCTGCCAGCGTCGTCCAGCGGGGGCAGAGAGAGAGAGAGAGAGAGAGAGAGAGAGAGAGAGAGAGAGAGAGAGAGAGAGAGAGAGCGAGAGAGAGAGATGATGGCTATTGTAGCTTACCAGCACTCTGCGATGCCTTCAGCCAGCATCGCCTCGTTGACCTGCGTCGCTTGGTCGCAGATCCTTATCGGTTCCGTCTGCAACGACGATTCCCGCTTCGTCGGCTGCGGCACCAGGGGCTCGTTCGGTGCTGGAGTAGTTTCCATTTCGACTGATTAGCTCCAAATGAGCTCGCTGCTGCTCTGTTTTAGGCGCTTTGGCTTTTTGGAATTTCGGCGGCTGGCTGCGGCCGCTGTTTTTGTTTTCGTTAGGTCGTTTAGGTCGCGAGATGTGTATGGCGTTTTGTCGCGCATGCTGTATTATTCTCTCTCTCTCTTAAGTTTCGTGATTTTACTATATCTATTTAATTTTTCGAGTTTTTTATGTTCCTGAATTTTTCTTTCGATTTTAATATAGTTATTTGATTTCACAATTCACGATTTTATGTTTTTTTTTTTTTTTTTTTATACTAATAAGAATATTTTTTCTTTTGATGATGTTTTATGAATTGTGCATTCAATTTTCAAAATATGGCTTAATATTATTGATATGAAACCTTTCTCGCTCTTTTTTCGCATTTACATCTATTAGTAGATATGTGTCTATCCCGACTTTTTTCTGAACCTCGTATGGTCCCTGGTAAATATCAAAGAATTTGGCTATTTTTTTGTTTTCCGCATCGGATACGTTTAACGCTTTAATCATTACTTTGTTTCTTAGATCTAATTCGAAATGCTCCGCGTGAGCATTCTTTTTCGCCGCGCGTTTGAGAGCTATCCTATGTGCTTGCTCGCATGCAAGCGATATTCGTTTTTCGTTTGTCATTTCATCTTTTTCGGGCGGTATATATAAGTATTTTTCCCATACTCACATGGGTTTCCGGCCAAAATGTAATTCCGTTGTTGTGTAGTTCGTTGTTTCATGGTGCATTTCATTAATTATATTTTTTATTATTTTTACGTATCGCGACCAACCTTTATGTTTGTCGCTCACAAACGTACGAAAGAATCGTCCTAATTCTCTGTGTACCCTTTCCACGATATGAATTTGCGGGTGTCGGATAGATGAATATTCAAGTTTAATGTTTTCGTTTTTTAACGCGTCTCGTGGTCGCATATCATCGCTTCTGGTTTACAGTACGACGGTATATAATCTTCTGTCAGTTTTTTGATTACCGCGGGAACTGTTACTCGTCGGAGAGGGTAAAATACTACATCTTAACTGGAAACATCTATGCTGGTTGATAATTATTTTACTCCCCCATCGAGGTAGGAAGCGGACCGTAAAAGTCTATTGACAGTTATTGACCGGGTTTTTGCGTCAAGATCGGCTGTGACATTTCGCTGTATTTTTTAGTTAAGTGTTTAGTACGTTAGCAAATGTCACATATTTTTAAAATTTTTGCTACACGGAAAAACCCTCGGCTGTGATATAGAGCTAGAAACTGCGTTGCGGCGCAAAAATGTGCGGAGAGCCGCAGTCCCAAAATTTTGTCACACGCTAACATCTAAATAGATTGAGCAAACGCGTTGAACCTATAACATATACTTTATAGATTATGAACTTTTATTTTGACTTTTATACTGCAGGGTTCGAATTTTAAATAACACATACAATGATCGTATAATGATATTTATTGATTTATTTAAAAATACAAACTTTATAAGCCATATCGAGTTGCAACATAATGTGTTCCATTTATAACTACGGATAAACAAGGTGCAATGAGCGGTAAATTATTGTAATTAATTAATTGTTTTTATTCAGGTTCTGAATCAACAATGTAACATGTTATTCAAAAGTTATTTCATTGAAAATTTTTAAATGAAAAATGATTTCATGGTTCATCTTAATAATTTTAAGTATCTCCCCAAATTCTTTTTCGCTCTGAGACATATCAGTAACAATAAACATTCTAATTTTGTATAAAGTGCCATGACTCTCTACCTTATTATAGTACTCTGCTTGCATTTCCAGTTTAGTTGTCATACATCGTTTAGCTTCAGAGTCAGATAAATCGGGAGATTCAAAATCAATAGCAGATTGAATTTCTAAATTATGCATCATTTCACACATCTTTAGCATTTGTTTTGTAGCGATAGTAAATAACAAATTTTTTGTGCAGCTCGATGATTGAGCATTTTTTTTTAATGTTTGATGACAAGCCTCGAAATGCATGCACCAATAATCACAGCCCCACAATAAAAAAAAATTGTAAGTCTCAAAAACTTGACCACGGTACTTCAGATCTTTCTCAAGGTCAATTGAAGGTCAAATTATCGAAATACATGAAAAATACACTAAAACCATGGTATCTTGGGATTTTTTCGGGCACTGAATCCGAATCCGGGCTTATTACAACCCTATCAGGTCATGGTGAAGGTCAGTTGAAGGTTAAATCATAAAGATTCATAAAAAGTAAAATAAAACCATGACATTTAAGGGTTTTTGGGGTCGCTGAATCCGAATCCAGGGTCAGTATAGTCCCATAAGGTTATATTTATGGTCAGTTCAAGGTTAGTTCAAGGTCATGGACGTAAAGAGAGTGAAAAAAATAGTTATAAACTGAAACAATGCAAAAGGTAATGTAAAACATAAAGCAAAGAACAATATATATGCAAGTACAATCGTATCCTTTAAAACTATATCATAGTTTGCTGCTCCTTCATTTACTTTAAATTTGTTAGAAGTATATGCAATTCAATAAAATACCCGTAAAAATATTAAGCCCATTACTCTTTTTTATGGTAACGAACTATTTTATTGGCAAATGATCTACGAAGTGGATTACGCTTCCGCTTCTCCGATGTTGATGGTAGATCTCTTTTTAACGACCAACAGTAATCTGCTAACATATTTACGTCCCATCTTCCTTGGTACCTGCGCTCCATTTCCTTGATATCTTGGTGAAATCTCTCTCCCTGCTCTTCGCTGTAATCACCTAGATTTTCTGGAAACTCATCAACATGCGAATATAAAAAGTGTAATTTTAGATTCATTAGGCAGTCTTCATTATCGGGTGTCTCTCTCAGTGTAAGTCCCAAGACGATTGATGTTGACTATCTTGGGTTTATGTTAAGGTCTTCTTTCCCAAAAGGTTTCCAAAGTCATGTTACAGTAATATTCATCTCACTTGTATCACTTGTATTTCCTACTTGATACGAACGGATATGAATATGCTGTTTGTTTGCCCCCAGGGTACCTCCACGTGGTGACGGTGGGAAACGACCGATTCTTTTTTTCGGTCGGCTAAACCCCTGGGTGAAGGCTTTAGAGCCGTCATGGCAGACAAACAGCAAAAAATTACGATGCAAGGATTCGGAACGCCAGTGTCGGCGGCTGGTCAGGGTGAGCAAGTGGGCCCGCAGGCGTCGTCATCGAGCGACCGCAGCTCTTTGTTAGTGGGAAACTTGGCTTTCGAAGAGTATAATACTACAAGAATTTATCACGCAAAGCAGCTAAAAATCCTTCAGTTGAAAGATCAGTAGCTAATTCTATATGCACAGTTTTGGTCACCATGTAGACGAAAACACAACCGTACGTTTTAAGAAAAGTTTTCTTCTCTTTAATGAGGATAGGACCGCAAAAATCTGCACCAGTACGACTGAAAGCTAGAGCTTCAGTTATCCTGGATTCAGGTAAATCAGCCAATTGGGCATGCATCATTTTTGGTCGTTGACGAATGCATTCAACGCAATGATGAACAATTTTTCGAACTTGATTTTTACCATTGAGAATCCAAAATCTCTCTCGAATAGCATACAAAGTTGACTGAATGCCAGAATGTAAATTAGTCTCATGAATTTCACGAATTAGAAGATCAGACACATGATGTTTACTAGGCAATAATATAGGATGTTTTTGATTGTAGATTAAAGGAATAGTGACACCGCTTAATGGCGCTACTCTTGATTTACTACAAATGAGGTTTATAGTGACTATATCGTTTGAATTAATAGATCTCGCGAAAAGACAAGAACCATAGCCATGCATACTCGCATCGCAAAATCCATGAAGTTCTACCTCTTTAGGGTTTACGCATAAGATGTGTCGAGGAATAGAAAAGTTCTGCAAGCTTGACAATTGAGTCGCTAAAGTTTTCCATTTAGTATGAATATCTTGAGGCAAAGATTCATCCCAAGTAATTTTTGCTTTCCAGCACTCTTGGATTAGTACCTTAGCGTAAAAAATTACTGGACCTAACAGACCAAGCGGATCATATATTTTCGAAATTTCAGATAAAAGTTTCCTTTTTGTAGATACGATTTTAAAATCTATATGCTGTATTGAATAAGTAAAAGAATTTCGTTGCGAATCCCAAATAATCCCAAGAGTTTTTTGGATAGGATCTTCTTTAATCAAGTAATCCAGATTGAAAAATTTTTTCTCAATGTTATTCAGAGCAGATATATGATTAGATGCCCATTGTCGAATAACGAAACCACCGCTACTCAACAACTCAATCATTTCATCGCGAATACTTAAAATTTCTTCAAGCGAATTTGCTCCGGTAATTAAATTATCAACATAGAAATCCCGTAGAAGAATTTTGCTAGCCCGTGGAAACCTTTCTGCTTCATCGCGAGCAAGTTGATGTAGTGTACGAATCGCAACAAACGGTACACATGAAACTCCAAATGTCACAGTATTTAGTTGAAATGTTCTGATTTTATTCTGATGATACCAGAGAACCTTTTGATATTTTCTATCATCTGGGTGAATAAGAATTTTCCTGTACATTTTTTCAATGTCAGCTGTGATAACAAAAAGAGGAGTACGAAATTGAAGAAGTTGCTCAAAAATAGTGTTTTGAATCGTAGGACCGACTAAAAGAAGGTCGTTTAATGAAATGCCAGTTTCGGCTGAAGCATCATATACTACTCTACATTTAGTAGTTTCGCTGGATATTTTGATAACAGGATGATGAGGGAGATAATATCCATCAATAATGTCTTCACAAAGGGTCATATGGCCCAACAAAATATACTCCTCCATCACTTTAAAGTACTCATGTTTCAATTGTGGATTTTTACTAAATTTTCTTTCAAGATAATAAAAGCGTTTTAGCGCTAAACCTCTAGATTCACCTAGCTTGAATACACTATCTCGAAAAGGGAGACAAACGGTGTATCGACCGGATGCATCGCGTTGAGTGTTATCTACATAATGCTGTTCACACACTATATCATCTCGAGATTTTACAGGTTCATGATCGAAATCTTCAATTGTCCAAAAACGCTCAATGAGTTTGTTTAATTTAACAATAACAAGAAGCATTTGTTGACGTTGCTAAAGTACCTGAACCTCCAGCAACTATCCAACCAAGAGCAGCTTTTTGTAATACAATTTCAGATTTTTCGTTTTGAATTTTTATTTGTCCGACAGATAATATTGATAAGGTTGTATGTCATGCCAATAAAACATCTACGGATTTAGCTATATGAAATTGAGGGTCAGCAAGTGATATATTTTTAGGACTTTTGAATGCATCTCGAGGAAATATTTCATTAGGTATATGATCGGCTATTTTTGGTACGATTAAAAAATGCAATTCTCGGCGAAAATTATTGTACATTGAACAAAACGTGGCTTTGACGTAATATTTTGAGACAGTGTATAAACTATCAATTGCTCCGATATTGATTGAACAATTTTGCTTAGGTAGGTTTAACAAATTAGCAAATTTTTCGGTAATTAAGTTTACTGTTGAGCAAGAATCTAATAATGCACGTGCTATGACAGGATATTCTTTATTGTTTAAAAACTTCATGACTGCTGTAGTCATAAGTTGAGAGTTAGAAATAAAAGCAACAGAAGCATAGGAATGCTCCATGAGTCATTTTTGTGTGGTATTTTGAGCATCTGAAGATTTAGACGCTGTTGATTCTTTCTCCTTTGAAGAAGATTCTGTTTGATCTTTTTTGCAACGTTTCTCATTTTTACATTTAGAAGTATGAAACTGTAGACAGTTACGACAAATTTTATTTGCTTTAATGACGTCCCAACGTTCTTGAATTTTGAGTTTCTCGAAATCAGGACATTTAAAAAGTCGATGACTTTCATTGCATTTAGGATAAGAACCTTTGGAAGATTCGGAAGTGGTAGTTACTAGAGACTGTACATCGGCTTTTGCGACTTTACCTTGCGGTTTATCGCCCTTTTCACCGGTTTGTTTTCTATTATTGTTGTTACGATTATTTGTAGACGAGGATTCTATGGTTTGTAATTTATGAATATTAGACTGAATAAATTTGAATAAATCATCCAATTCTGGGAGTTTATCTAATTCCAATTTATCTTGCCACCTGTTTCGAGTAGCGGCAGGTAAGCAACGTTCTATTATTCTTACGATAATTTCTGAGCTAGGTTTTGCCTTAAGTCGCTCTAGCATATTGAGGTGCGTTCGAGCTTTATCTGAAAGCATTGAAAGATTAGCCGAGGTTGCACTGGGCACTACCGGCAGATCTAAAATAGCATTAAGATGTTCAACAACAACAATACGATGATGATCATATGAATCGATAAGCGCTTGCCAAGCTTTCGGATAATCATCCTCGCTTGGATCGAACTCTACAATTTTTGATTTGGCCGATCCCGTTACGTATTTTTCTAGTTGACTATGTTTCACGTAATTACTGAGATCAGTACGAGAATGTATAAGGGCGATGTATCTGTTTTTAAAATCAGTCCATTCATCGCGTTTACCGTCGAAGGGAGTAATTTACACGTCGGATAACTTAGGTACATCTTGACGTTCCGTGATAGTAAAAGTAGAATTATTTAAAGTCGAATTTGCTATTGGTTCGACATTTTGCAATTTAATGACTGTCGTTGCAAGATCGTAATATTTAGACTCGATTTCAGAAAATGCGTTTAAATGAGGGTTATCTGATTGGATCGATTCTAATTCATCATTATATCTAATACAATCTTTGTATAGAGCTGTTATGTTAGTTAACCGTAAATTTGCATTAATCGGATCAGCATAAGGCTTTGCTAAGTAAGTTTTTAAAGTTTCGACTTGTTTTTCTAAAGTTTTACCTTTTTGAATTATATATGCAACGCGTTTTTGTTTATCCTCCGTTAGAGGCATTTTGATATTATTTTAATTTAAGCTAATAATAAAAGCAATAAATGAAAAATAATTTAATTTATTTTCAAAGAAAGATATTTAGTAATGTGTGAAAAATTGTAAATAAGTTAATAAATTTAAAATTAAACTATTTTTAAGAAAAATATTGTTATCAAACAGTGAACGCTAATTGAAATGAATTAAAAAATGAAATTATAAAGTAATCGTATCAATATATTATAGGAATTGTAATGAAATTTTAAAATTTATAATCTGGACAACTCGAAATTTTGACAGCTACAAAAAAATTGAAGTCGTAAACCCGAGGGTCTTACGGAGAAAGTTTCCGGCGCGCTATGTAAACACACGTGGCCGAAGAGCCCGAACAGTCGAGCCCTTTGATGAAAAAAAAAAATATATATATGGCGGTGCTACGCGCCAGATGCGGAAAATCGGTATGGGGAAAAAAAAATTCGAAGTGTCGCGAGAGTGACCGTTAGACTGCAACAAGGCGCGCTTTCTCTTTCTTTGTTTCGCTTCTACATCTGGATTACGCACTAACGAAGTTTTTAAAAACAAAGAGCATGCATTTATAATATAATATTTACGTATTTGTAATTTAGATTTTACGGAAAAAGAAATCGGTAAATTGCATTATACTGGTCGCGCGTTCGAATGCATGTTAATAATAATTCAAATGTCCGATAAATGTTAATATTAAAATTGATTTAAAAAGAAAGACTTATCTGTTGTTAACGATTTTGTTCCTGGATGCAGCAGCCACTGGGTGATGAGGTTTCCTGGTGAGGGAACGATGGCGACGAGATGACAGGATGTATCTTCTCGATGCAATTGATAATTTGCCGAAGTACGGCACGCTGTATAGCGTTTTGTGTGCACACAAATTCACATTGAAATGTTGCGCGTTATCGATTTTTTGTTCGAACAAAGCTTCGCGTGTGAAACGTCACTTATTGTTTTTACGCGAGGAAATCATGCCTCACAGGAGGCACCATGACTAATTGTGTAACTACCTAACCTTAGGTGGTTAAGTAATTTAGTTATATTTTAATGATTTTGTTTTTAGATGGATTTAAGGGTTTAAATTTAAGAAAACACAAATTATGGGAAAAAGCCTTTCGGCATAAAAACCCAGATTTATTGATTGCACAGCATTAGATTAAGTTCACAGAGATAATTAGTTAATCGAACAATAACGTTTCACACACACAAACTTTGTCCGCACTTAGTTGGTATCAAATCAAATCGGATAGCCTGATGGGCGTGATTTAGTCGTATTGCGATTCGTATGGAATCAATCAGCCCGGAAGGCGAATGTATGTATAAGCCCGGAAGGCGTTGTATAAGCCCGGAAGGCGTTGTATAAGCCCGGAAGGCGATAGTAGTTTCTGCAACCAAATGCAGTCAGAGTTTGAAGTATTCAAAATCTGAGAGCGAGGGAGGACCGACCGCGTGTAATGACTGGTTTTGTCAGATTGACTGCCTGCGCGTGAGCATGCCGTCGTGAAGCAGGCTAGTCGCAGGGTGACCAGAACTACGGCATAGTTCAAGGTTGCCACCGTGATGGTGTTTTGGGCGTAGAAAAGGGCGCGCATGCGCTCGTCATTCAAACTCATACATTCAGCGCGTTACAGAATAGGTTAGGTCGTAACAACTGTCATCTTAGCAGTTAATGAAGAATGTGTTTTACAAATTCTACAAAAAAAAGAAAGCTTTGAATAACTCCACGAAACCAAAGATTTCACTTGTTAGTCCTAAATTGTCACCTAATATTAATAATAATTGAAATTTAACTCTTTTTAAAACTCCATTTACATTAATAATAATTTAATTTTTTTGTAACATGTTCAATTCTTTTATCAGTTTACTAAAGACTTTATGATTCGTACTTTTTTTTTATCCTCGGAGTGTATTAATCCAGTTAAAAGTATGCTGCTTAATAGTGATGCTATATTTGATGGAAGACATGCGATGGATGAGTAAATAGGACCGAATTCATTGACTTCAGCATGAGGTCCCATGCCATTCCCTGTTTCTAACTCATCGTAAAAAATGTACAATGGCAGAACGATGTCATTGGCAAATTTGGTCGAGAACTTACTCTTCCAAAAATCAGCTTGGATTATATTTGAAATAATATCGGTATTTGAATTTAACTGCTCGACATATTGCATAATATTTTGGAACATACCGGGTAGTTCTAAAAATAATTTTAAAGTTTTGCCTAAGGGGACATATATTCCATATAATACTTCATATATAAGGTGAAATTTTTTGTCCACAAATGTATTGACAAAACTTGCTTCAATTTCGTATTCTTCAAACTTAATCATTCCTTTCATTTTAAAAATAAAAAATATTTTTTTCTTGGTTGATACTTGTTGAAATATTACGTAATATTCGCGAAAAATCTTATTTAATTTTTCTTTTGAATCGATTGAAAGGTTGTCACCTTTTAAAGCTATTAAAATATCGTTTTTCAGAGAAGATAACATAGCCTGAGTAAATGTTTGTGAAAATGATATTACTTTTTGAACGATATTCCTAGGGAGGCTGAAATCGCCGTATAACATCAGAATGAGAAAATTTGATGAAGCATTGCAATATTATCCATATTTGATGAATCTGCAGTTATATTTTATTGGATAAATGACACCAGTAATATTTCAAAAAATTACTCTCCTATCCAATTAAACTTTCATGAAACTCCATAAAACACGCGTTTAAAATAATTATTAATAAATAAAATTAACTGACTAGCAATCTTTCAATAAATTACTTTCCTGTCCAACTATCAGTTTTTACAGAATCTCTTAAAAAAACGCTTTTAGAATGATTTCAAATCTATACATTGAATTGCGATTTTAAAATTCTACGCAGATCTTTATAATATACCGTAGAGGCAAAATATTATATATTTATATATGATAAACAAAGTTGCTTTATATTTAAATGAATGAAGTAAAACAAGCGTTCACCTGCACTCTCTTCATTGTTAGAAACATTTTCATTTTGAGCAGTATTATTTAAACTGTTAGATTCTATGTCAGATTCTTACAGATACATTTTCTGATACATTTAAAACACTCAATACAGATTCAACCCCATCCACCTGCATGTGTTCAACTTCAATGTTACTATTTACTGCTAAATGCTGCATGAGGCCTTTTTAAAGCTGTATTTACATAAAAAATCGCGCAAAGCATTGTTAGAACTTAATAGGTCATGTAGACCATTCTTACTTACCAAGAAAAGCATTACCAAAAAACTCTCCATTGTCGGCATTTCTTTGCTTACAGCTCACTGCACTCACCATATAAATTGTTCATTGCATAAATTACTGCAGACTCACACGAAAAAGGAAGGTCAGGACAAAGCCGCGGAAATTTTAGTGTGGTCTCGCTTGACGACTAAACGTGCGGTTTTCTTGCGACCTCTCTCGGTGGGTGCGCGGCAGCACATGACGCCTTGGCGCTGCGGCGTCGCCAGAGTGGGCGTGCTGCGCGCCCAAAGAGAGAAGACAGAGCTCTTAACGTACGCGTTACACCTTGCTACTAGCGTTTGGAGTTACACGAGCGCCAATAGGTACTGCTCCGTACCCGAGGGTTTTTCGCTCCCCTATGTAGCCGTATATCGCGTGTACCTCGTTTATAAAATCTCTCAATACGCTAGTCGGTATTACAATTTTTGATCGTTCTTTTGCTTTTTTATATAATACATAATCTATTAGATCGTAACGCTTACAAGTTTTTTCGTCGTTGTTTACTAAATCGTCGATTAATGTACGTGTTTGAGGGTCCCGCATCTGACTCTTGTCTATGTTTTTAAGTTCACGGCTTGGTTTTTTCTGGACGATAGCGGAAATTATGATTTCAGATTGGCTTTCTGCCTTACTTTTTTCGCTTTCGTCGATGCGACTAAGATAGTCCGCTACTGCATTTTGTTTCCCTGGGATGTGCGTTGGATTTAAATTAAAGTCCTGGATCGCGAGGTTCCATCTCTGTAATCGCTGGTTGTTGAACTTGCAAGTTCTTAGGAATGTTAGAGCCTCGTGATCCGTACGGACTCTAATTTCGATTACCCCCCTCAAGTATGTATCAAGCTTGTTGAGCGACCACACAAGGGCTAGCATTTCTTTTTCTGTAGTAAAGTATGAGCATTCGCTACCCTTAAGTATTCTGCTCACAAAACATACAACTTCTTCCTCTCCCTCGTCGTTTAATTGAGGGAGGACCGTGGTGAGCGCAAAGTCTGGCGCTGTTGTCAGTATATATGGCTTTTTTGGATCTGCATATTTTAAAATTATTATCATAAAAAAACGTTTTTATTTTTTCGAACGCTTCTTGATGTTCGGCCGTCCAATGAATAGTACATTTTTTCTCATTAGATTTAATAATGGTATTAGACTTTCAGCAAAGCGTTTTGTAAATTTTTAATAAAAATTTATGAATCCATTAAAGCTTTGTAGCTGTTTTAAATTTTTCGGTCTTTTGAAATTACGAATTGTACGTATTTTCTCTGGATCCGGTCGTATTCATTTTGCAGAAATATAGTGCCCGAGAAATTCTATCTATTCGCAGAAAAATTTAGATTTTTTGAAATTCAATCATAAATTGTGTTTGATTGGCCTTTCATATATTAAAAATGTTCGATGTGTTCTTCGAACGTACGCGATTTGATCATTAGATCATCTACAAATAATACCAGAAATTCGTTGAAATCCCACGTGGCTTCCGCCAGCCCTCTAATCAACGCGGATCCGCTTGTTTTAATACCGAACGGTACAACGTTAAATTCGTAGACGTGACTATCGACTTTGAACGCGGTGTATTTCCGAGAATTTTCTGCTAGTCTGATTTGCCAGTAACTAGCTGTGAAATCTGTTATGCTTGTTATTGGCCTATCAGCACATCGTTGTAGTACCTCATCGATACCGGGGGGTCCCTCGTAATTATTTTGGAGAACCATGTTTAATTTTTGTGCGTTTAGGCACGGCCTTAACGATCCGTCGCTTTTCCTTACGATCTGTATCGGATTTTTGTATACGTTATTCGAGCGTCTTATTATATTTAATTTTAACACTCTGTCAAACTCATCTAGTGCGTCTTGTCTGTCAGCGATGGGTATTGGGTGTTGTCAGCAAAACCAAGGTGTATTGTCTGTAATAATCAATTCATGCTCATATGTCGTTAAAAGACCAGGTTTATTTTCAAATACTTCTTTTCTTTTAATAATTCGATTTTTTAATATATTTCTTTGTGCCTCATTGAGGTTTTCACAAGAATTTATTTTCTTATCAATATCCTCGATTGTGAGTTCGTATGGATTTTCATAATTATTTTCATAATCTTGGTAAAGATTATTGAGATCCGTGTAGTACCCTTTTTCGGTGTATCCACCGGCGTCTTGAATTGTTAATGACTTGAATTCGTTACGCGGCATTTTTTTGTCTACGTACGATATTACTCCGCCGTCGTTTTTTTATCGAAAAGAGGATTTGTTGGTGTACCGTATCAATTAACATTTTTAATAGTTTGATTGTGTTGAACCCGATTATACAAGGCTTAACTAGTTTTGGTATTACTAAGAATATGATTTTTTCAGACAGTTTTTCGAATTTCGTATTCAAACGTAATTGTATTTTAAGTCAAGCCGATTTGCTACTCGTAGCTCCTTTTATGACTTTACCGCAGATAGGTAATATTGGACAAAGCTTAAGAGTTTCGTAATTTTGATGATAACATTTTTCTGATATGGCCGTTACCTCGCTTTCCGTGTCCACGAGTACGTCAACCTCTATGTTTTCTATAAGTATTTTTAATTCTAGGTAGTGGGATACTTCCACTTCGCGACCGTCCGGGTTTATGTCGTGTAACAATTCATTACGCGGGTTTTCTATGATGGACGCAATTTGAGCAACTACGTCATTCTTCCCTAGAGAAGGAAGCATACTGCATGTCCCATGAATTTTGTTTAGTTATGTCTTGAAAACAATCCAAGACATCGATGTCGTAGGCATTTTTTGGAGAGGGTTTTTTATTTCCACCTTTGTTTTGCGACCCTGATCCCTTATTGGATTTATCGTCTGCTGTCTAGGTAACGTTCATATTATGTCCCGTCCACGTCTTTTTATGGATGAGATTGTTGCCTGTTGGCTTATTGGGCTGACCGCTTTTCGACTCGTTATTTCCCGCGGGTGGGTTTCTGATTCTGATCATTTTGTTTGTTTTGCACGTTCTGATTATTTTGCGTGTTAGCTCGATTTCTATTTGTGTCATCGTTATCGTAATAGGCTGATTTTATCTCGTGCCCGGTTACCGTCCGGCGTATATCTCGGTCAAAGTGCTCCGCGATCTTTTTCACGAGCTCCTGTTCTTCAAGATTTAGTTCTAACTCGCGGGCTAGATCGAACATATAGGAGACCCAGGGCTGTATTGTCCAAATTCTACTTTACGACCATTCGTTTTTTAAATTTAATTGTTCTAGTAGCGTTCCCTGAAGCTCGTCGAAAACGTCTCGAAACTATCCACCTCTGCTTGGATAAGATACCACCAGTTATGCGCGTCGCCTTCCAAGGCTTGAGATATTACGTATTTCAACTCGTGGTCTCCCGATTCGACCAACTTTATATAATTGTCTAGTTCTGATAAAAACTTCATGGGTCTTTCGCTTGCTAAGCCTTTGAATTTCGGCGTAGCTATTTTTACGCGTTTAGTTATATCTGTTCCGGATTCCGAAGTTTTTCAAGTCGTGTAGACTCTCTTGCCTGTGCCTCGATAATTTTTTGCATCTGCATACATAGTTCCGTCTGAGACGCTTTAGTTTCGCCTGTTGAGGGTTCTCCCCTTGGCTTCTGCCATATTTAAATTATATTTATGATGCCGTAGAGAAAGTTAAGGAATGCCTATAGGCTATATTGAAAGAAAAAATTTTTTTTTGAAAGACTAGATGTTTGATGATGGAGATTGCCACATAGATTAGGGGTACTTATCCGTACTTTACTTTGAGCTGCATGTGGGCTCGTGAATTGTTAACTTACTCATTCCGTCCGTTATTTTAGATATCTCCCGGTCGAATGAGTCGAGTCATTCGTTTATGATTCAGAATTTTTTGTCTGTACGCGCCGATATTTTCGCGATCAGCTTGATCGTTTTTGCTTCTTCTTCTATGAATTCGTCGAATCCTTTTTCTAAGACGCGCAGATGGCAGGTCTTGACATTCCGATCAACGTTCTGAAGGCATTCGAAGTCACGTGTGCTGCGTTTAGTTAATTCCCAAACTGCCTCGCAAAGGTCTATGCGTTTGTGTATTTGTTGCTTAGCAAGCGATAATTGAAGAAGGAGAATCATCGAGCGTGGCGGAGTTCTTTAACCTCCAATGTGTAACTAAATGTATAAAATGCTTCAATGATCTCCCTTGAATAATCTCCCGTATTATGTGATGTTCGGGCGCCAATGAAACGGTCCACGAAGTGTTAGTACGCGGACGCGAGGAATTCGTGACCCAAGGTTAGTAAATCAGGAGATAAGCACATTCAACGAACGACAATAGACTTTGATTCATCCAGTCATATCTATTGAGTGGACAAAAGCCTTCCCTATCCTCTGAAGTGGGGGACCCACTAGAGGAGAGCTGCTCGTGTGTTGGAGGAGATGAGTAGGGTATATCCACTACGCATGTCCTGCACACTTAGGTAAACCACGCACCTATAAGACTGACGTGTGAAGTACTACCATCTCACCATGGTCTCTGATCAGATAGCCCCACCTAAGAAGAAGGTACTACCATCCTGAACCGGTGACGCATCTGAAGGGGGGATGGGAGTGGATGATACTAATATAGGGTTCAAAGCATTAATATATTTATAAATATTATTCGTTTGATATATATGTTTATAAGCGATACTGGATCTCAAAGCCTACAGGAGAGGAAGTGGACTGCACGCATACTCTTCGAGATCCTGGGGCTCATAGACTACTAAGTATGGAGAAAACCGGAGCAAGAAGCGAGTACTACCATTCGCTTCTTACTCAGTTGAGAGCCAGATCATTAATGCTCGCTGCTCCGGGGCTCCCCATATACTCGAGTCGCTTCCTCTCTCCTATTTACATTTGGCTACTAGCGCCACTCAGTCGGTAACTTGCCTACACCAGGCAAGATATCTATTGCTGCTCTCTCATCCCCGGGCGGGGCCTGCCGTCTCAATACGAAATGAATAAGTAAGAACTCGAGTGTTACCTTCAGACTAGGGTGATCCCTGAGTCAATGATGACAGCTATGCTGGCGTCGAAAGATGGTTGGTGCGCATTAAACAACTACGTAAGAACCATTCTCAAGAGGGTTAGAAATTACGAAGAGATTAGAAGGGAAGGACAAGGCACGGTAGCTAAGTAAAATTGTTGCTAGACGAAGGCGACTTGGTAGTAGATACAAAACGCTCCTCAGACTGATGCAGAGTTGAGTTCTCACTTCCCTGCCCGATACAGAGGAATGTAGGAGCTAGGGTTGAGTACCTTTAAGTGCTCCTCAGACCGATGCTGAGGAATGTAGGTAACTGAGTTGAGCCCAGACTCCCTCACTCGATGCAGAGGAACGTAGGGCAGTCCGTCCAGTTTAGTCTGTTCAGAGGTTGACCGGTCGATGCTGCTCGAAGTAGACGACCGGACGATGCTGCAGGGAGCAGACGGTTGAACGATGCAGAATGAAGAAGACGGGTTGGATCCTGAACCCGTAATCACCTTCCTGGATGGAAGATGTAAGGAAATGTCAAATTTCAAAAGAGAAGCTAAATAGGCTATTTGACGGTC
This sequence comes from Nasonia vitripennis, assembly GCF_009193385.2. Lineage (NCBI taxonomy): Eukaryota > Metazoa > Arthropoda > Insecta > Hymenoptera > Pteromalidae > Nasonia > Nasonia vitripennis. The sequence goes on from NW_022279653.1 coordinate 571,125, forward strand.
CCCACGGGCGTATTGTCCAATGATAGTACCTGTGGGGATCCGGTGTCGGAGGGCCACTTGTGTACACACACACACACGCAAACACACACATACTTAAACGTCCGCATCTAGAAGCTGGATACATACCAGGGAGCCAAGGCAGCGTTGCACGAGGCTGCGCTACCCATTAGGGCCCGGCACTTCAAATCTTAATTTTTGTAGGTACGAGTGTGAGCAGCGAGCAGCGGCAGCAAGTGTTCAGCGGTGTTGCCACGCCTACTTCTTCGCTTCGCGCGTATATGCAAACGCGTTACTGAGTTTATCTTCTCGAGCGCGTCTCGCCTGGCATGCTCGCACCTCGAGCTGTGATAGCTAGTACGCATTTCCTCTTCAAACTATACACACCTAACGAATAAGATGCGTATACATACGATGTCAGTAGATGCCACGTACTCCACGCTGTCTAGAAAGAGGCCAGTATTCCTGTTAGTGTGGCAACTCCAGTGAAATGCAACACAGGAATAGTGTATATTTTAACCTATAATTTTAATTAATACTAACTTAGTGCACCCAGGGATCTTACTTGAGGACTGATTCGGGGAGTCTTTCCAATCTTGGAATAACTCAGCACGAAAATATGAACAACTAACTCGCCTCCAAAAGGACCTAAAAATACTGCTATATGCTGTCCGGCTGGGCTGGCTATGTCAGACCTTAGTCGGTTGTCCTAGGACAATTTATACTATTACAAAGCTTCCTCTAGAAGGAAGCAATAAATGGGTGGCTTTTCCAAACTCGAAAGTCGATGGCCTTAAATTATCGTGTTGTGTTTCTAGATGAATTTAAGGGTTTGAAAGTTTCTAGGGCAAGTTCATCACACCTACGCCATTCTCAAACCCGCTGTCGTGAGTGAATTTCCATCGGATCGAAAAAAATGGAACCGCGATGATCGGGTTTGGACCCATGACCCTTTGAGCGTGAAGTAGGTGGTCTAACACGGAGCCATCGCCACTTTATTGTAAAGATATAAAATGCAAATATTTCATTAAATATTTTGACGTGTAATCTATAGATGTATAGATACACAAGATGATAATGTGATTGATATTGGAAGGATTTCCATATCAGCGTCATCTTTTCATACCGTTGCCTGCGTGTTGCTTCTGGAATCTCCTGGACTAAGCCTTCTGAAATATCGTTAGCCTTAGTCTCATCCTTAGCTAGAAAAAGAAAAGCAATAATCTGATCGAAAAACAAGGAAGACGTAAAGAGACGACTTATTTTTATGAAGGCTTTAAAAATTGTTACCAGAAAATATTTGTTGTGTAGCATAAGCATATGCGCTGTCGGAATTGAGATAAAAACAACTGAAGAATGTGTGAATTGTAAACTATAAAACTGAGGTCTAATAGTAATTCCTTATTTTTATAATTCGCATTTCTAAAATAACGTGAAATTTATCATATGCATTTTTAATCGTCTTTATCTATAACTTAATCGCGTACGCGCAAAGCATAAAGCACACTTTTTCAAAGTCATGTAGGCTACCGTTACAAAATTGCGGAACCGCTTCCGAAATAAATAAGACGTAGAAAAGACTTAGAAATAAACTTGCTTCGAAAGATAAAATGTTCTTGCAATCTGCTGCCTAGATAGAGCGATCTTCAAGCCTTTTGCAGAGATAAATTGTTTACGTTGAAAAAATCTTAAGTTTGTTTTGCCTATAAACCACAGATATTTAAGGATATTGTTAATGTACATTTGCAATTTCTATCATCAATATTGATTTTCACTTTGTAAATAAATTTCAAATACGTGGTTTGCACAGGAAACTAGCCCGTCACTCGCGGCCTTACGTTATTTTAAAATCACAGCAAAAGTTATAAGGAATATAAGAAAATGTGGATTTCAAAAGTGTGAAAAGTTATTTCACGAGAATTGAAAATCGCACTTTTTATATTAATGTCACAAATTAATTATTGCGCAAAACATCGAATCGGGACCATTTCTAACCATAGAGGGCTATTTTATGAACAAATTTACTTAAAAAAATATTATTTAAAAATTTTTCTGAAAATAATCAACAAAAATTGTTTAAATACTTTAAAAAGTAACAAATTTTATGTTAACATCCAGACAACTTTTTTAAATAATATTTTTTTTTAAACCCCGTATTCATCTGGAAACTATATGTGTTTGAAACTTATTTGTATAAAAGTGCCTTTTGAAGCCCAAATCTTAAGTAAGTTTGTGGTAGCTGAAAAATGGAAATTCTGAAATTTGGCCTTCGAAGAAATGTCACACCTGATAATATGGCACATATAAACATTGTTTTATGTTTCTTATACATGAATATATGTGATGGTTCAATGCATTTGTTAAACAATTTAGGAGAAATATAAACAAAAAATTAAATTGTTTACTTTTTGACAATTTTAGGTGTATCCGTCCCATTAAGGAATAGAATGTGATTTAGCCTTATGCGAACATTTACTCATTAGCCAAGCAAGTGTGAAAAGATCAAGTAAGGCTGAAACTACATTTTTGTACATATATTAAATCGTATTTACCCATTTTTGCTAAGTGTCATATCCATCTTAACTTGCGTAATTTTTCGTTCTTAATTTTTGGCGAAAAACTATTTTATTTTTATGTATTTGTAGGCAAGTACACACGCTCGAAATTTCCATGTATAGTTCTCGGATCATTTTGGTCTGACTACGAAAAAGAGATGCGCCGATCAATGCAAGAAGAATTCTCCAATATCATGATCGTTGGCTGCTTCGTTCATAATTGCCAAGTTATTATTTGATTATATCCATGATGCTATTCGTACAACAAATATTAAACATCATGAACTTCTTACTTTGCTATTTTATTGAGAAATTGAAAGTACATGTCCCAAAGTATATTTTATAGACCACAAATATATACGAAATAACCAACATAAAATTACACTATCTGTTATTGGAAGCTGGAAACAAAATGATCCATGATGGATGCACTTCTCCTTTTTTAATTTGAAGTATTTATAAGCAGAACAATGTGACATTATATTTTTGTTGTATGACTTTATCTTATATTTATTCACCTCATTATTTCTCCTTGTATTCTAATTCTGATCCATCCATCCATATATCTTGTATAGGCATTATACAAGAACGCTAGAAAAAAGAAAGTAGCTATAAAAAAGAACAAAAAAGATGACCCAGTAAAACATGCAGTTTTGAAGAAATTCATGGCATTGACATTTCTCCCTAGCGAAATGGTTGAAGAGGCTACTAAGTTTTTGGTTGAGGATTGTCATCGTGAACACGGCAATTACTTCAATAAATTTATTAAATATTTTAAAAACGAGTGGATGACTATCGTTACTCCAAAAGGATTCACCATATATCGAAGTAAATTATCCACAAATAATCTTTTAGAATTCTACCACAGACTAATAGCAAAACTGATAAGAAAGAAGCCAAGACTAGTGATGCTTTTAAGTAAGTTCGAGACTAGTGGCATAAGCCATACTTCACAGCACGGCGTCTGTATAAGCGCTCGAGCGTAGCGAGAAAGACTTATGAAACGTGTATCGTATATTATTATTCGAGACACCTGGTTATTAACCGTTGTTCATAGATACCTGGCATTTACTGTACTTTGAATCTTTGACTCGCAAAACTGATACTCTATATAGATTCTTCGATTTTTTTCTCTGGGTTCAAAAATGATTATTTTCAATCCTGTTTATTTCTGGCGTAATGGGTACTTTATTATCACTCCACTTTGTAAGAACCGACGTAACGTCTTTTTTTACGTTTAACGTTTAATAAACATTTTAATTCATCATTGAAGCTCAAAAAACTCTTTTTATAGCACTGCGTGGCTTAAATTCACGTTTAAGACACGCTTATCGCTACGCTCGGGTGCTAACCTTAGGCGTGCCAGAAAGAATTGCTTAGACGCCATGGATAAGCGTGTCTTGGCGAATTTAATGCAGTAATTGCTATCAAATAATGTACGATACGTGTGTCTTCAGTGACATTATATCGCTTCGTTTTATAAATACTTAAAATGTTTCTTTTTTTTTTAGAAAAATTAAAAGAAGTATGTTTGAACACGTGGATTGATTTACATTCTTTGGAAAAAGAAAGATCCAACTTCCGAAGTCTCTTCTAGAATTTTCACGCGCGTATAATTGACTAACGATAGGTTGCGTGGTTTTAGAATTATAACGGTATACACACACACAAACAAACACATACACACACACACCTGAAAATTTTACAATCAAAAAGCTTTGATTAGGAGGAACCAAAATGTATTCACGAATATTAACATATACTATATATGCTATTAAAATCAAAAACTGCTATTAAAGTAGAGTATATTTAATTATTTACATTTATACAATTTTATTTGTATAAGACTGTTAAACATCAATAAATCAATAAAAAAAATAATAAAATTACCTCCTTTCTGATTGCACTTTTTAGCGGTGCTTGTGCTCCACCATTTTCAATTAGAAGACTTTTTGTACTACCTCCTTTTACTCTAACACTACTCCATCTTTGTTTTGGTATATCAGACGTACTATCGCATTGTTTATCACCGTCACGTACAGAATCATTTTTAGTCTGTAAAGAACTCAGGATCATCGAAGATGGTCTATCCGATTGCCCGAGGAGATGTTCCGACATCGTTCGTGGAGACTTGATATAAGTCATTGCACTAGGAATGAACGTATTTTTCGGTGGAATAGATTTCAAAAGTATTGACTTCAACTTTTTATCTCTTATTCATTAAGACATCACTTGCAGTTAACTTATTTTCTGTAAAAATCAAAATTCTCTGTTTTAATTCCTGTAGTATTCGTGTCGCCAAAATCCATGGCTGTTTTTATAAGAAACTAAGATTAGCATTGGTAATGGCCAAAAATGTATAGACTTACAAATGAAAATTTTTCTTTTTCTCCATGCACATTTCTTATTTGTTCTTTAACAATTTTCTTATTACACTGCATGCAACATTATTTTATTAGAATCTAATTCACGAAACTTATAGTTCCTTAAAGCATCTTTAAATACTTACACCTATTAAAATGTTCAAAAAGACTTTTTCGTCAAATGCTCTCAAGAAGCGGCAGTTCATTTCTCATAAATGCAGTAATTATGATTTCTTATTTTTTTTTTTTTGCTTAATTGCTTCTTCACCTTCAATAACATAATTAATATTTTTGTAAAAAAAATTAAATTTTGACTGATGTAATCTGGAAGTCCAATTGTATTTGAAATACATTTAATAAAGCATTTCTTAAATATAAACGATATCATTCATAATATTTTGCAACAAAAAATAAGTTATGTTTGGTGCAGTTCGTAAACAAAAATTGTTGTATTATCAATATTGTTATCATATTTTCAGAAGATATTATCATATATTTTTTAATTTTTCAAAGATGAAGCATATCTACTCCTAGTAAGCAGCGTTAGCTTAAACAAATCAACTTATTTAAATAAGCCTTGTTACTAAATATTGTTACATAAGAGCACTGTTCACAATGGAAAATGATTCTTAATCTAAACCTTTTGTCAACCGATACTTTGCAAAAATTATATCTGTGCGCTATCTTGTCCACTTTTTTGTGCAGCCACATCGGTCACATTGTGTGGGCTCTACAAATGAACTAGTTGCATTAGATATTCCCATCAACTGAACTTTTACGTTAGCGAAATTCCAATGAAATATTTTAGCATAATAAACGATTATCGCGTAACAGGTAAAGCTTAGTGTTGAAAAAAGTTTGCACGTGATAAAAAAAGTTAACCTATGGCAGTTGTTAGTAGTACTTGACATATGCTTGTATTTCATAAGATTTTACTTCGATCATTGTACTTATTTTCAATAATAACATTGAAGATGTGTCCATGTTAGATAGTATTATATATTTAATGAGTTTTGTATAGTGGTGCTTAATAAATTGTGAAAAACATATGCAGTCTGACGAAATATAAGCAAAAATTTTGCATAAATAAGTTGACCTTATGAATCTAATAACGATATGTTTCAAACATTATTTATTGATTCTTGTTATTTCATGAAATATAATTTGATACATTATATTAGTTTGATTCTTTAAAATTGCAATAATTAGGCTGTTTTCAAATCACATATTTATTTGAATGTCATTTTTGATATGACGAAGAAGATTAAAATACAAATTGTGTAGTCAAGATTAAATATGCTTGGATGGTAGGTTATTCATGTAACATAGATTCACAGCTTAATTTTAGCTCAATTTCTTTTCACTTTCCCTCTGGTTTCCTTACATTCTTTTTATCACTTTTCATACTTTTCTTCAAAATATTTTTTATATTTTCATTTCATAAACTTTTTGTCTTCAAATTTTAAAAACCTTATCAACCTCCATTGCTATAGTCTTGTGTTGGTAGTATCAATGAATTGAACAAACCATTACACACAATAAACATTGTGGCACGGGTAAAAAATGCCTTGACAGATGTGTGCTTTTTGCCTTGTTTATCAGTTGATTAAAAGAAGAGCATTAAAATCTAATACAACAAATTACAAATATTAGGTTGATCCAGAAACATATCTTGCATTATCTAGTTTATTGATAAATATGCATGACGTGTTCGTTTTTCAAATTGTATACATTAACTGTAACGTTATCTTTTATTCTAAGAAAACGTTGTGTAACATGTACGTAGAAAAATTCTAAAAAAGCATTTTCATGCCTTTGTGTTTGCACGAACTATACGTTCTAGTTTTGTAAAAATTATTCTATTTAAAGACCAAATGTTACTTATAATATTATTGTTCTGCGCACACAGTTACGCGCACATCTTGGACGTTTTGCACTACTATTTGACCTGGTGTTATTGATTTTCTATTTCTTTTATTGAGCTTTGTACAACTTGCTATTAAAACATGAATGATTCAAAAATGGTTATTAATTTTTTTTTCATACCTGAAATTCAGCTGGTTCATTATATTATGATCAAAAAACAGCTGGTTCATTATAGTATGATCAAAAAGATAGCAAGTTTAACATAAATAATTGCTGGGACTACCGCGATATTTATTACTGACATTATTCCTGGTCACTCAGGAAAATTTTTAGAATTTTATATTAATGTAGAAATATAAAGTACAATAAAGGCCTAAAAAAATACTGAATTGATTGAGGCATGTATATGTCTATTAAAATTATATTTATTCTTGATTGATTTACATACGATTGACAAAATTATAGCTATACCAAAATATCCTTTCAAACTATAAACTTTTGTAAAAACATGTAATTTAGCAAATTGTTTTCTACTTTAGTTTATTGAGTGACATTTCTTTTCAATTTTGAGTGCCATATAGAGCTACAGATCCCTATAGTTAAAAAAATATTGTTTCACATCAAGTATAATTTATCAAAAGTCACGTAGAAATATTTAAAATAATTGTATGTAGTTGAAGTAGTTAAACACAAATATACGAAGCTGAATTTTGCTTCCTCCTAGAGAAAGCTTTGTAATAGTAAAATTTGCAATTTTGCTAAATCGGCATAGGCAAACGTATTTGGAGGTATTTGGAGTTCGAATCATACGTTTTTAGAAAATGTCCGTGCGGATGGTGGTGTATGTATGTATACTGTCATAATACTGGAAGTACGCGACCAAACGTAATAAAATTTGACAAGCATATATATTTTCTGATTCTCAATTGGGAAAATTGTTTTTAATGAATCTGACAATTTTATGGTCATTTTATAACCATTTTTCTATTTTTGAAAAATTATATTTGCTTTTTTTTAATGATATGATTTAAACAATTCAGCAATAGTGTTTCTAAAAGGGCATTAAATTGCTTACTTCTTCCAACAAGATTGTCAAGATTGACCGTTCCGTTTAATTGTTATGATAAAAAGGGTGATTAAAAAAAAATATCTCCAAAACTAAATTGTTAAACGTTTTGAAAAATTTTAAGCCATTGTGGCAACGGGTATTTGAGCTATAATAAATCAAAACCAAAAAAAAAACTTTCTATGTTGTACGATTACGGAAGTAAAAAGACTTGAAATTAATTTGAATTTTAACTTTAATTGATTAAGTTGAAATTTCGGGAAAAGATAAACCATTGTTTACTTCGGCTAAGCTTTCGCAGCTTACGAAACCAATCAGTTTAAAAGATATTGAGATTCAAATTCATATGAACCTTATAACTTACTAACTAAAGTTTAGAATGTTTTGAGAAAATTCATTATTTTATGTGGTTCTGAGGACCCTATGGTATTTGAAATATTGAGATTTGAATTTATTCATGAAAATTATATGATTTAATATTGTGACTGATGGTGGAAGGGAACAGTGCCCATCTGACAGCTAGTCGGCACGATTCCGGTCCAACCATTCAAGTGTCACCCTTCCCCTACTTTAAAAATTTTGAACGAATCTTTCTGATTACAATAGTCTTTTGCTTAAAAAATTGCTCCTTCCGTAAAATAATTAAGGTTAAAAATATTTTTAACCTTAAAACAATAATATACTGTATATTTGAAAAATATTTTATTAATTGGAACTATACATTTAGTTGGAGGAAGCTACGTGTCAAAGAATTGGCAGCGGTTTTTTATTTTAGTTCATAATATTGAGTGAAAACATCTTTCTGGTGTATTTATTTAATATTTAATTATGTTTACTCCAGTAAAAGATCTTATAGCGTTTTACAAGTTTAAAACCATTTTGAAGGTTATATCTAAAGCTTATACATTGCTTTCATATTCTACCGCTTCTTTCAATATTTTCAATATGTTGATTTTCACTTGTATCGATTATAGACATTTTATATGGTAACAACAATGCTGATGGGAAGAGTGAACTTGGATAATTTTACTTTGTTGATTATTGATATCCAAAAAATAAATTAAGACTTGAAACAATAACGGTTACCAATAATTTACGTATTTGGATGCGCTTCCATATTGTTAAACTGCATACTTCAAATTTTAAGATAACTACAATTAAGATAACTAGATTTTCAAGATTTAACGAAATACGGAAATTTACGGAAATCTTTTTTGCATTGAAATAAGTTTACCGGATTTTAATACATGGAAAATTGATGTTGAAAAAATACGGACCATGTGACTAATTAAGTGATTTCGAATGAATTTTTTTCTTAAGTTTACTTTATCTACGTGCATTTTCAATTATTTGAGGCTCACTTGATCTTAAAGGTTATTTATTTGTTGAAAATGACTTGCGGAAATAAAGAAGATTAAAGTAAAACGCTCGATGCGAAAACTCAAAAACAACTATTTTTATCGATTTTTTAAATTTAAGATGCTTAGTTCTTGTGCTATTAAACTAACGAGTTTAATTTAAATAAGGTATTTCTTCAAGGCGATGTTGTAAGTGTCAGATCAAGGGGCGCAAAAGCGACCCGATGGCAAGTATATTACGGTGTCCCTTTACTAAACTGAAAACTTCGATCAAAATGTCACTGAAAAACATAGTTTATAGTCTAAAACTGCGGAGAAGAAATGTTCGTAGCTTATATAAATGATTTTGAACTTTGCCACAGTATCTCGTAAGTTTCAAAAACCGCTAATAACAATTTTTAAACTGTAAGTCGAAATTATTTTTAGAGAAAATGTGTTTTCCCCCATCTGATGATATTCCTCGGCGGTGATAAAAATATTGATTTGGCTGTATAGGTCTTCCCGAAGCAGGTGGTGTGGTGTGAAGGAGAACAAATTTTTCTATAACATTTCCTCTTCTTTTCTTAACGTTTCGACAGTCAATGCCGCCCTCATCAGAAAAAATTTTGGAGAATTACTCGATATACAATTTTCGAGAAGGCGCTTTTTCTCCTGTTCACCACACCACCTGCCTCAGGAAGACCGATACAGCCAAATATATATTTTGTAACTGGAAATCTTAGCATTTTAAGAAAAAAGTTATGTCGGAAAGTAGTAGACCTTTGAAAAATACAACTTTTTCCTGTTGACACCTGAACATAAAATAGTATATTGTGCAAATAGGGGGGAAAATTGGCTTTTTCTAGCGAGGGTGATGTTTTGAGCACGAGTGAGAGTCGAGGGCGCCGTAGGCGCCCGAGACGGACACGAGTGCTCAAAACATCACCGAGTCTGAAAAAGCCACTCCCCCCTTGTTACACATCGCACTTTTTTATGTTAAGTGCACGAATAGGCCACTTAATATTCATTTATTTAAAGCTCTGTACGCAAGAAACTTTCAAAAAGCCCTTGCTTTTCAATGATTATAATTGGAGTTTATATATAATACTAGCAAAAAACGCTTGCTTCGCTCACGAATTACAAATTAACTGTAATAATATTTAATTATTTGACGTGTCATTATTAAATATATTATTAGATATTAGATGTACAGTGTCCGGAAGAAATACTTTTGAATCTCGCGCGACAGTATGGCGGCGAGTTCGGTATCATCGGGGCTGACGCAGGAACGTTAGGTTAGCGGCAATTCTCGGGTTCGGTGGCGGTTCTATAAAATTGCGCGCATTCGGGTTAATCTGGAAGTGAAAAAATTTTAATTATAAAATCAAGCGAGTCGTCATTGTCGGGTAAGAATTATTTAAATAGTTAAATCGTAACTTTAAAGCCACTCGCTTTTGAAGAACACTGTATTTGATCAGTCTGGATAAGTTTAGCATTAGTTGCATACTAAATATTAATAAAAACGAAAACAATATCTTGATCTTTATTTATCACTATATTTCACATTAATCATAAACATTCTGAGGCGATAGATTAAGTAAGTTTTATAAGAAAAAAAGAATTTAGTCCTTTGAATCTAGTAGCGCCGAACCACAAGATGTATTCAATATGGAGATTGGAGAAATTCTTTTTGCATGATTGTCCATGAGTCCCAAAAAGAGAACTTATTATATTACGCATGTAGCATACGTGAAAATGAGAACCCATTTCAGGCGTAAAGTGTTACCTGTATTATCTGCATCTCAGTATGCTACTGTTGTTGTCCAATTTCTCAGCAACAGCATCACTCTAAATTTCAATCAAAGCAGTGAATACCACCAGCTCTTGATAACATTGCTAAATGTATTTTCTACAGTATCAAAACCTGATTCAAATGAACTTTCAGCTTGACTCTCCGGCATTTATCGACCACTAAGCTCTCCAATTTGTTCACTCCAATCTTGTATGTTTGTTATGGATGTGGATACACGTAACTTATTCAGCAAATTCCTTAATTTATGCTTATTTGGATTTCTGGGGCATTTATTAATTGAACTGTGTGATTCTGAAATATTTAGGCTGGAACTTTGTTACTTTGCAATGAAAAATGCGAAGATGTAAGCTTTTCTAGTTGGGTACCATATTAATGATGCATGCTAATAAATAAAGAAGTCACATCAAAAGGATCTTGATCCGAAGGTTGGAAAAGTTTACAGGCCATACATTAATGTATTTGATATTTGTTCCTACAATATTATTATTGGGAATTAGTATGCATTAAATTGATACAGTATAAGAATCATAAAAAGTAATAATACTTACTTAGTCAATTGTGGCTTGTCTAAAATGTGGAAATTGCGACGGAGACATACATTTTTCTAAAGAAGCAGCAAATGCCACCAGCTCGTACCTGCAAAAATTAATAAGTTTGACATTTAGGTTTTTTATTTGTCGTAAACAGCTCTTTTCTCCTTATATCGTCTTAGAGTACTTCATTGGCTGCTCATCATGTAGGAAAAGTATTAATAATAAGTATATAATTTGAAATTTAAAAACATACCTGTATCAAAATCCATTTTTACACATGCATCAGCTATCACAGGTAAATAAATAAGCATCTTTTAGAGGGTGTTTTACTTGTTGCCGAATGAAGTGACTAAAACGATCATAATTTGGATTAACAGCAAGAACTACATCTCCCAATAGAGTTTCTGGTTTTGTTGTTGTTACATTCAATGTTTCATCTGAGATTTAAATAGCAAGTTTAAAATGATTCTGGTACTTCGACAGACATGTATACAAACTATTACTTTATTACTTACTTGAATTTCTTAGGTGGTATGAAATTTCATAGATTTGACTAAAAGTTATTTTTCTGTCATAACCAGGTATTTCAAGACCAGTTAACTAAGCTTTTAACTCGATTAGACTTGGCGCAGTGCGCTGCGCGCACTGTAGTAGACTATAATTTCATTAACTTATTAAATGGAATATAAATGCTTGATTGATATTTTTAATATTTGTATTCTATCACGGAAATATATCAAACTTTAAAATATATGATTCATTTCGCGCTCATATAAATTTCAAAATTGCCGCGGTTTCGTCGCCAACTTCCTTTTAAAATTTTAAGGTTATGTCTCGAGAGTAGAATGTCTCTAAAATATTATAAATACACAAATTATAATTTGATATGTATTATAGTATTATATTACATTTTTAATATTAGAATCAATTTTAGAAATCAAAAACAAATCAAAAAATTCTAACAATACTTTTGACGCATGCGCACTTCATGAGCCAATCATATTGACGCATTCTTGGCTTCACTTCATCCGGTCATGACTTTTTTATATAGGGATACAACAGACTTCGCTGATCCAGCATATCCAGCAATTAATGCTTCAGTAACAGCTTGACTGTAATGCTACAAAAAACATATTTTAGAACTGCACACATTTTTGTTTGTTAATATTTATAAAATTATAATCTTTTATCACATATTGCTCATAGTAAAATATTCTCTTAACTAATATAAACTTTCCCCCAAAGTCTTTAACTGATTCTCTATTGTACTGCTTTTCTTTTTTTATCATTGGTTCAGAGGTCTAAAAATTCATCCTTGCTCATATCGCTTCTTTTTAATCCTTTGGTCTTATATAAATACTTTCCAACAACACCTTGTGTTGCTATGCCAGCGTGATCTAAGCCTGGTATCCAAAGTACTAAATAGCCTCTCATTCAATGACTAAATCAAAAATTAACACTTGTTATATTTACATAAATATATTGCTTTTCAGATAATTAAACATTAATCAGCTATACTCATATATATCCTGAAAGTAATTTTAGGTGTTTGGTGCGCAAAGTGCTTGTCTTTTATGGAAGCTCTATTTACGATCAACTTTCTCACAAGTTGGTAATCATCTAAAAGCACTGCATGATAGAGAGGCGTATGAAAAGACTCCGTTCTTTCTTCTCGTCTCACTCTAAAATTTTTATCCAAAAGAAACTGAACAATGGTCTTATGTTGCCTGCTTATTGGAGCCATCAGAAGCTTATAATCAAACCATTTTTCATTGTGTGCCAAGTATTTGGGTTTAAACGCATTTTAGACATTCATATAAGTGCCATTTTGCACATTGCAAAAAAACTAGTCTTGAATCTTCATTAATATATATACTAGTCATCTTGATATATATAAAACCCAATAGTGAACGTATTTACAAAAGTTGATTCAACATCTATATCAAAAGAAAAATGATTTGTGTTAACAATTATATTTTTATGATATTATGTATTATATATTACAATAATGATTTTTTACCTTATTCATTAATACTAAGTGTAGATCGACGTAAGAACTAGTGTAATCTGATTGATTGCGTCACCGGACCGGTTATAAAAAGCGCAACATCACAATATATAGTACTTCAGAAGAAGCTTGAAAATGGCGGAAAACTTTCAATGATGTTGTAAAATGAAATAAAATTGTTAATTTTCTAATTGCTATATAATGAAAGGGAATATTTACCATCCTTTTGCGTCGAAAAAGTTTTCTCATCCATCGCTACGGTTCTTCTCCATTCTGCTTCCGTGTTATTTCCGTGCTGATTAGCATACACCAAACAAACTTGCAGATCGTTTTCTAATATCGCCTCTTTACGGACTGCTTTACGAAACCTTATAGCTGTTCTGGTTTTGAGAAATTTCCTGATAGTTCTCTTTATAACGTCCAAATCCAAAAGGTCAGGCAATCTTGAAATCGATTAAAATGGGTTTGCGCGCAAAGTTTGAACTACTTGTTGCAAATCTTCGGCGTTCAAGGAGTGATGCCTACCACTATTACCTCTTCTTGAATTACGAATTCTTCAAATCTTTGTATCCAATTTCTCACTGTCATCGCGTACAGTTGTGACGAGACACGAGTCTCGCACATAAACATGTGTGAAGAACACCGAACCGATAAACTGAGGTCGCAACCGTAGAATCGCGATTGTATCGAAATCACGTAACCGTACTTGAAATTTGTTAACCGCGTTAGTTTAAACAATACAAATTATAAAGGCAAAATATTCTTAACGAAGCCCGTGATTGATTTCTGTTTCAGACGAAATTTAACAACTGACCCCACACGCTTTTGTTTTGTTACTAAATATACTTTATGATTGTTAAAATATAAAAACGGACTCATTACTTTTTCTTTTCCCTATCCAGATCCTGGAACTGACTGACTATCCAGTCTCTCGGGGAAAGTCATACCGTTGCACAGTTAAAATATTACGTGATTTGAGCAGAGCTGTCTTCTCTCTACCACAACGCGCACATTGCTCTTAGATTCGCCTCATTTCCATAAAACGGCATTTTCGAAATTGTAGAGAAAAACAGATATGAATAACGTAAAATTATAACCGTGATTGACACGACGACATTTTAAAAACAATTAAAAGATAAAACTTACTAATACAACGCCATACATTATTAGAATTATAAAAACTATTTTGTTTTGAATTATATACCAATTTAACAGAAAAGTGATGCTCGGAAATTTGTAATACTAATAATAATTATAATAATAATAATACTAATAATTTGTAATAGATTTAAGGAATTATTAATAATTATACGGTTAAGAAATTATATTTTATAGATTGTATATATATTTTTCATTTATTCGAAACAGTATATTATTTCCATTATAAATGTAAAATAATATAATTTTACAAAATTAAAATTTTTTAAATTTAAATACAAATGTAATATATATATATATATATATAAAATATATGCATACAATCATAATGTGAACATTTTTACAAAATTATTGGGAATGTGCGCAAGTTGCGACACAAATGCCAATCTATTGGTTCTAGATCAACCGTTATCGCGTAGCCTCTGTTTAAAAATCTCCTGATTCGTCCGTACTGAGTTCTGAAAAAATCCCACATCGCCTGCACCTCCGCTACTGTAACAACAAAGATAACAAAACAACATCTTAGTTATACGTTGCTACAAAATGTTCAGAATTGGTGGTGCAAGAACAAGTAAATTAAAAACATACCGTCAATTGTCCTGCTGAACTCCTTGTTCTTGTTAATGCGGAGTGCAATGGCGATATAAAATTTAACTTTTAGCAGCTGGAGTCATCCACTGCGAGCTTGGAATGTATAAAGCTCATCCTTTATGAAAATGGGGAGGATACGGTGAGAATGGAACATATCTGCCTCTTCCAAACCGATATCCAGCATCGCAATATGGTAGTCTGTAAAAAAAGAAGCAACGAATACATTGACAAATCGCTGCCAATTCTTTGGCACGTTGCTTTCTTCAAGATTATGTATTGCTTTTATATTAGAATTGTTTTTACTTCATATATAATTCTTTAAAGTTTTTCTACACTCTAAACCCCAAAGTAGAAAAATTGACGTTAGGAAGTATGAATAAATCAGTTTATACTTTAGGAATAGAATAACTCTTTAGATTTGTACTTTAAGAAAGATTAAATTGATGACTTGATACTTTGGAATCGCATGAAAACATTTTAAAAGTGTAAAGAAGAAAATCTAAACTTCTGAAAAAGTTTAGATTGACAGTTTTAAACTTTCCAAAAGTTGAAATTGATCATGTTCAACTTTACAAAAGTTTAAATTGACCAATTCAACTTTCCAAAAGTATAAAATTTCATGAGACTGTTTCAAAAGTTTAAAAATAACATTTTAACCTTTCGGAAAAGTTCAAATTTGTAATTTCAAACTTTCTGAAAGTTTAAAAGTTCACGGGAAAACGATGAATATTTAAAAATAAGTTTTTAAACTTTAGTCAAAGTTTGAATTTATACTTTTAAACTTTCTAAAAGTTTAAAATATCACGGGACCATCCCTGGTAGGAACGTTGCCGGTTTTTCTAGCAGAATTCGTCTAGAAATGAACATTATCAGTAGATTCTGTCTGGTTGATCTATCTGAAAACCCTATACTGGTCACATGAATTTTGCACGTCGTTCTCGGTAGAATATCGAGAACAAATAAAAGTAATAAAAATAAGGCTTTTTATTCCTTTTAAATGGATTTAAATATGGGCATTAGGTACCTCAAAGAGCGTTGCCATCGCGATATTCGTGTTCAGCGACCTCGAAAACTCCGAAGTAACGAGTTTCGACAAATCATATTATTAATTCCCTGCAAAACTCTAAGAGACGACGTTGAAACAGTCCGCCCTGGACACCAGGTATCTCGGAGACCGTCGCCGTCGCGATATTCGTGTTCAGTGATCCCAAAAACCCCCGAATAGCAGAACTGGATTAATTTCCTTTAATATTTACCAAGTTGTTAATTATTCATTGTCTTTTTTCAATGCACTTCTAAAATGCATATTTTTAATGCACAAACGTATTTTTCAAAAAGTAATTTATCACTATAGGTCACAAAGTTTGTGGACGCTCTCACGAATCGAATGCAAAAACCGCATTAAGATCCAATTTACTGATCAAAAAATCGACAGTTAAGCTGTTTTCAGTGCTTTAATTCCTCGACAGAAAATATAGGTTGTAGTTTCACGGGATTTATTTTTTACGCGAATATGAAGAAAATTATTATTCCTGCAGTTCTAAACAATCCTTTGAAATTTTAATTATTATTATAACATATTTAAATCCATTTAAAAGGAATACAAAGCCTTATATTTATTACTTTTATTTGTTCTCGATATTCTACCGAGAACGACGTGCACAATTCATGTGACCAGTATAGAGGGTAGATCAACCAGACAGAAGCTACTGATAATGTTCATTTCTAGACGAATCTGACCCATGAAATGACTTTGAATTAAAGTTGTGTATAGTCGTAATAACCTTCAATGTATGGGACAAGACTACATTAAGGTTCAAAAATAAACTGTGAAATCATTGTTGATCAGATATTATGACTTTATTGTAATCTCCTAACGATCAGGTCCTAGTGTGACCTTCTCTCACAAGTTGTCGCCGAGAACTGACGCTCTACTCATTAAACGCCGCCCAAAACTCGAGCCCGCTAGAACAAAGACGCTTTCCCGACGACTACCGAAGGGACTCGAAGCAGTTCGCGCGCTCCTCTATATCTATAGCTATACACAGCCAGTCATATGCCCGCTCGAACGCCTCTCGCCACTCGACTCTCTGGCCTGGAAGTCACAGATCGGCCCTTTAGCCTCTCCGCACTGAAAGTGACCTTCAAAATCCGTAGAGTAAGCTCCCTACTGAGGTCGTGGCAGTCTAAGAATGATTATAAAATCACTCCTAACCGTATTGGCCTGAAGCCACGAATCGCCTTGTCGATTCGCGCATATGAGAGCCAAATGACGGAAAAACGTTCGCTAAAACTACTAATAGGTATAATATATTATTAATAAAGAATAAATACGCCGCACTTACTCTTATACCTAGTAGTCCTCGGTTACGTCCGGAACAATCATGTTTTTTTAAGAAAGTTTCGACATTTAGTTTTCGAGTTAAAACGATTTCAAAAAATTACGCTTTATGGTGTATTGTAATTTTATTCACTTTCAGGTACGTACTAAGCAATTCACTTTTATTAACTTTTCCAATAACTTTATTAGCAAAAACTGAAATCTCAAAACTAAAAAATCACCATAGAAAAAAACGCATCCAAAAAATGTAAAAATGGACTGTTTTCCCACTGTGTACTAGTAAGAAAAAATGTGAATTGGTGGGTTAAAATGCACTAAGTAGAAGCTGAGATACAGGCATATACGAACAAACACACACACGCACACACTGGCTCTAGAAGAAATACAGCTGTTTGGATCTGCGAATGATAAGGTCGAGCAGATAATGGAAAATATTAGCTAAGCCTGCAACGCAATGATGCCAAGGAGGGCCCCCAACAATAGATGACCACCAGTATACTGCTGAGATAAAGAAATTGACGCGGCCCGCAAAGAGTGTCATCGAACCAGAAGACGGGAACAGCAGACTCAGAAGAAATACTACAAGATTGGTCGTGGTAGAGAAATAGTAAACGCCCTAAATAAAGAAATGAAGGATGTTAAATGAATACTCAAAAAAAAATCCAAGAAAATAAACGACGGTGCCAGAAAGAGTTACAGGACGAGGTTGAGCTGGATCCCTGGACGCGACCGTACCAAGTGGTAATAAAGAAGATAAAGGGAGGTTATATCCTCCCTCCTAAGAGCCGGAATTGCTGGACCGAATTGTGACCATGTGACGAGACACGAGTCTCGCACATATAAATATACATGAGGACGGCCGTGATAAACGTAAACATGCGCAACGAGCAAATACACATGACGCGAAATGGGCGCGCGCGCGACCCCCCCCCCCCCTCCCAGTCCAGCCCGCGAATATGTATATACATAAATAAAAAAAATACTATTGGATAGATCTGTATTGAAAAATCAAAATAAAAAATTGAAATATTTACAACTTTGGAATACTTGTATCTCTCTAAGCGAGCATAATAATAGACATTTAAATATGGCAAAAAATTTCTCAGGGGCTACTTCAATTTGCCCTGTAGCCAAATATCAAAAATATTCAATTATTATTATGTAAAAAATAGAAAAACGATTGCAGATTATAACTCCCTGAATTCCGACATTACAGATTTTTCGTTGCAACTGCGTCACTATTGTGCGCATGGTTCGCTGTCGTGTCCAATACCAGAAAACTTTTCAAATTCACTCACGTTTATAATAATATAATCGATTTACTTTGCACATGTCTCAATAATAATATTACTAAACCAAGCATGTCGCAATCATATGTTATGAAACTAATAGTTAGTTTAAGGGATCAATATAATTCTTATATCTCCGTTATTTTATAAAATAAATCGTTGAAAAACCTCTTTCGATTAACACAAAAACGAACTCATCGATTTACTTTGTACATTTACCTATATTGATAATACTAAACCGAGCGTGTCCCACTCGTATCAATATCAAGTGGCGCGGGAGCGCCACGAAGGCGAGTTTGAGAAGCAGACGACGCCGCGGCGCCCGTGACACTATTTACTTCTATATTGGTCTCTCGAATTTTCAATTAAGGAAATAAATTATTTATCATTCATGTAACCAGCTAATTTTGATAAATGTTTATACTGGTATGCCAAACTATGATTTTAAACCAAAATATCAGCAATAAACCAGCTTTAACATAATAAACAAGTATGCAGGTGAACAAAAATGCTGAAATCACTTGCTTAATTTTTCTTCAGCCCAAAAAGTGGTAAGACCGTTAAGTCAGCTGCGTGCAGTTTGACCGAGTGGTTAGACTGTGAAGTTGGCCGCACAAGCTATTGAGCCTACATTGTCTGCTCCTCTGCTTGAATTATAAATGTGTGCTCCGTAGTATTCGGTGTTTTGGTGTAAAAATCTTTCAAGGAAGGTGTCTAGATAAATAGGGTAGCTGATGACGACGTCTAGGTGGTGCGCTCCGTGATTTTTGGTGTTTAGATAAATAAATCATACGAGGACGGCATCTAGGTGTACAGGGCGGCCGATGGCGAGGTCTAGGTAGTTCGCACCGTGGTTTTTGGTGTCTAGGTGTAGAAATAATTCGAGGGCGGTACCTAGGTGTACAGGGTGGCCGATGACGAGGTCTAGGTAGTTCGCTCCGTGGCTTTTGGTGTTGAAATAATTCGAGGGCGGTGTCTAGGTGTACAGGGTGGCCGATGACGAGTTCTAGGTAGTTCGCTCCGTGGTTTTTGGTGTCTAGGTGTAAAAATCATTTGAACGCGGTGTCCAGGTGTACAGGGTGGCCGATGACGAGGTCTAGGTCGTGCGCTCCGTGGCTTTTGGTGTTGAAATAATTCGAGGGCGGTGTCTAGGTGTACAGGGTGGCCGATGACGAGGTCTAGGTAGTTTGCTCCGTGGTTTTTGGTGTCTAGGTGTAAAAATCACTTGAACGCGGTGTCCAGGTGTACAGGGTGGCCGATGACGACGTCTAGGTGGTGCGCTCCGTGATTTTTGGTGTTTAGATAAATAAATCATACGAGGACGGCATCTAGGTGTACAGGGCGGCCGATGACGAGGTCTAGGTCGTGCGCTCCGTGGCTTTTGGTGTTGAAATAATTCGAGGGCGGTGTCTAGGTGTACAGGGTGGCCGATGACGAGTTCTAGGTAGTTCGCTCCGTGGTTTTTGGTGTCTAGGTGTAAAAATCATTTGAACGCGGTGTCCAGGTGTACAGGGTGGCCGATGACGAGGTCTAGGTAGTTCGCTCCGTGGCTTTTGGTGTTGAAATAATTCGAGGGCGGTGTCTAGGTGTACAGGGTGGCCGATGACGAGTTCTAGGTAGTTCGCTCCGTGGTTTTTGGTGTCTAGGTGTAAAAATCATTTGAACGCGGTGTCCAGGTGTACAGGGTGGCCGATGACGAGGTCTAGGTCGTGCGCTCCGTGGCTTTTGGTGTTGAAATAATTCGAGGGCGGTGTCTAGGTGTACAGGGTGGCCGATGACGAGGTCTAGGTAGTTTGCTCCGTGGTTTTTGGTGTCTAGGTGTAAAAATCACTTGAACGCGGTGTCCAGGTGTACAGGGTGGCCGATGACGAGGTCTAGGTCGTGCGCTTCGTGGTTTTTGGTGTCTAGGTAAATAAATCATACGATGACGGCGTCTAGGTGTACAGGGTGTCCGATAACGAGGTCTGGATACTTCGCGCCGTGGGTTTTGGTGTCTTGGCGTAGAAATAATTCAAGGGTGGTGTATATCAACAATCAGTGATCTCATGTTAGTGATAAAAATGTTACAAAAAAGCTTTGATCTAAAGGTGCTAAATATGCTTATATTTTATTTCTACGACGTCGAATATGAAATACTCAAAAAATTTTACTAAAAAGGATTGAAATCTCTAAAAAAAATAACTTTTAAAAAAGTAAAAAGTTAGGCAAGTTTAATATATTTCGCAACAAAATTACAGATTGAAAAGTACTAAGATCAATCAAACAAAGTCAAGTTTATTATATTTAATCGTGATGAAGCAAGGAACAACTCTCAAGATAATTACTACGTAACTTGCCATGCCCGTTTCATTGTACTTATGCTGTTTGTATGACGTTCTAATACATAAAAGGAAATTTTAGTTGTTCACCAATAAACAAAATTAAACGGGCATGGCAAGTTACGTAATACTTATCTTGAGAGTTGTTCCTTGCTTCATCACGATTAAATATAATAAACTTGACTTTGTTTGATTGATCTTAGTACTTTTCAATCTGTAATTTTGTTGCGAAATATATTAAACTTGCCTAACTTTTTACTTTTTTAAAAGTTATTTTTTTAGAGATAATTTAATGTCTATTATTTCGTGAAGTTAATCGATGAGAAGCCTTCTTCAATAAGCGGACAAATGAACCCATAGATTCACAGATTCACTTTTCTATAGATCATAATATTAACTGCCGAGCACATATGTAGACCCTTACTCGGTATACGTTATTCTCGCGAAATACACGCTGGAAGCTACTTCCCTATGAAAAATAAAGTACTCTATGGAAAATAGTTTTGTTTCATGCTGCTATTGTAGAGCCACAGAATTTGAGAATTTCGTATTGGAAATTTTTGTATAATCTTTCAGGAGGAAGGTAAATACGGCAACTTCTTTTTATTTCTAATTATTACATACTAGGTATTAATTAGCTTTACTTTTTCAGAATTGCTGTCATGTCTCGCATACCAATAGACGAATTTGGTTTAGAGAGTAGCAAACATTTGCAAGAAATTCTTAAAATATCAAAAACAGACGATAAACACGTTTATACTTTTTAAAGAGAGAATAGAAATCGTATTTTTCTATTACTTGATAAACACCAAAGACATTCCAGCAGTTAAAGAGAAATCGGAAACAAACTGTTAAACGTTTTTTGTAAAGTTATTACACGTTCTACTAAGTTGCCTCAATCAAATATTTTTAACAAAACATAATATCTAATTGTTAGATATGAAAAATATGTAAAAAACTCTGTAAAGTTTAACGAGAAAACTACTTATATTCATTTGGTAAAAAAAATAGGCAATTTAATTTATTTTATATTATAATATATATAATGAGCGATCAAACTATGTATAGTATTAGCTGTACTAAATGTTCTTGTTGAAATTCACGAATACTAATTTATCAAAACAATCGTGCCTATATTAAATTGTGATGGTTTAATGATTTTTGTCATACTCTTTTACAATTAAAACTTGGTTGATCATTTATGCACTTATTGTGTCTATAGGTTTTTTAATTCTTAAAGGATGTGCATTTGACAAGGATTATTTTTTTACTACTTTTGTTTTATCTATGGTTAATACACTCGGTACAAAACTTATTTTTTCACTATTATATGGAATAATGGTTAATAATGTATGTACAAATATATTTGATTCTCAAGTTAATAGTTGTAAAAAAGGGATAGTTGGTTGAAGTATGGAGATCACAAACGAACAATAAAATTTATATAAAACTGAACTTTTTCTCTATTTATTAAGTATATTACAAACAAGCCACTGTACTTTTTAAAATTAATTAGACCTTATAGAAAAATACGCATCTCTGATATATTACAAAAACTTCATTAAAAAATATCTTAATCATATAGCGACTTTTTTTAGCAATTTCAAAGACTCAGACTGACTTGTGACTTTTGTCAACTGAGCTTGTACATTGGCAATTTTTACAGCGAGGTAAAGAGCGTCCTGAAAATGTTTCTGCGCGGTTTTCAAACTCTGTGGTACTAGAACACCAAACCATTTGATAGGATCCTGTGGCGTCTCCTCCTCCTTGTTCGACTTCTTCAAACTTATATCAAAATTTGGAATGTCTTTGATTTTCTCTTGCTCGCCCTTACTATAGCTATTCGATTATGCTTCAGTGTCTCAGTGACGTGTTGAAATATCGGAATTCTCTAATAATAATTGAATATTTTTGATATTTGGCTGCAGGGCAAATTGAAATAGCCCCTGAGCAATTTTTTGCCATATTTAAAATTCTGTTATTATACTCGCTTAGTGAGGTACAAGTATTCCAAAGTTGTAAATATTTCAATTTTTTATTTTGATTTTTCCTATAAAGACCAAGGCGGGCAAATTAAAATAATAACGTGGGTGGACTGAGCAAATTCAGATCTATCCAATAGTATTTTTTTTATTTATGTATATACATATTTGCGGGCTGAACTGGGGGGGGGGGGGGGTGCCGCGCGCGCGTAACATTCACAAGGCGAGTCCGCACGAAGCGAAGCGAGCGCGCGCGCGCAACAACCGCAAGGCGAGTCTGCACGAGCGCGAAGCGCGACAGCCGACAAACAGCTTAGCAACGACGCGCCAGGCCGCGCGAGCGGCGTACACGCTCAGACGTATCCGCACCGCGCGCCTTTATAAGGCGGACAGCGCAACACGGTAGACAGTTCTACTCGAGCTCCACTCCAAGTAGCATCTTGCGCACACGTTACTACAGGGAACAGCGAGAGATAGATCTGCGCCGACGAAGTCGTCTCGTGAGCACACGTGACGACTTGGTAGACGAACCGAAACTCGTATCTCCGAACCCCGAAACTCCGAATTGCCGTCGTGAGCACACGTGACGATACCCGGTGCCACCGTGAAAATCCTAACCAACAAAGCCAGCCTTACGCCGACATCTCACGACTCGCTTTACCTCTGTGCGCACACAGGATAAAGAGAGGAACGAGACGAGCGACGAAGATTTGTGGAGCCGTGCGCACACGACTTCATAAATCCGAGGGATAACCTCAAAATCCCGTTACACTATCCTGGCCGCTACTGTGCGCACACAGGGCGGTCGAGATTGTTGTTACGCAAGTCACCCGGATCGGTGTAGCCGTGCGCACACGACTCCACCGTACCGAATGAAATCCTAATCTCCAAACCCATCCCCGATCCGTCATACCGTCACCGTACCGAAACACCGTAGCCGTAACCACCGACGCATTGTTGTAGCGAAATCGCGTAGATATTTTTGTAAATTGTTAACAGCGCTAGTTTAAACAATTCCATTTGTAAAGGCGAAATATTCTTAATCAAGCGCATAATTGATTTCTGTTTCAGACGGGATTTAACAACTGATTCCCAATTACTATTATCTACTTAAGGAAATATATTTTGTTAACATTAAGAACATAAGAACAGACTCTTTTATTGCCCCTTTCCCCAATCCAGATCCTGGAACCGACTGACTGTCCAACATCCTGGAGAAAGTTGAACCGTTACAACCACACTGTTTCCTGTTCAACTGGAAGTAACAGCTATTCCTAAAGCGGAGGCAAATGACGCAATTATTCCAACAATCACCACAGAGGAATTACTGGCTGCATGCAAAAGAATTGGGAACAACAAGGTTCCAGGCCTGGATGGCATACCCAATATTGCATTGAAACAAGCTATACAGGCACGCCCTGTTGTCTTTGTGGAATTGTACGATTCATGTCTCAAAAAAGGGACGTTTTCTAAGAACTAAAAGGAGCAACGCTTGGTGCTAATACCAAAAGGAGATAAGCCTCCTGGAGAAGCAGCCTCATTCAGACCACTTTGCATGCTGGACATTCTGGGCAAGATTTTAGAGCGCATAATCGTAAGCTTAGTAGTCGATACCGCTAGAACTGCAATAAAAGAAAAAAGATGAAAAGGAGGATCCAAGAAGTACTGTGCTATTATTACACTGGATGTTAAAAATGCGTTTACCTCAGCCAGCTGGGGCAAGATACACGAGACACTACGGAAAAAAGAGGTACCCGCATATATGAGAATTATTATGTCTGACTACCTGAAAGACAGAACCGTTTTGTATGACACAGAGAGCGGCACGAAAACCTATCAAGTAACTGGAGGGGTCCCATAAGGGTCAGTGCTTGGCCCATTATTGTGGGACATCTTGTACGATGGAGTACTTAGGCTAGAGCTACCCAATTAGGCAACGGTTGTAGGGTTTGCAGATGACATTACAGTAGTGGTAGAAGCAAAACAAAAAGAAGAGGTGACGAAAATCGCTAACGATGCAGTAGGTATAATCTAGGTATAATCTACGATTGGCTATAGCAGACTGGACTTGAGCTTGCTAGCCATAAAACGAATGCTATCCTTATATCCAGTAGGAAGAAAATAGAGACAATAACGCTGTCAGTGGACAAACACGAAATAGACTCTTAGCCGACCATTAATTACATGGGAATCACTATAGACGCCAGACTAACGTTTAAGCAGCATCTCGAGAGGGCGAGCAATAAGGCAGCAAAAGTCGGTGCTGCACCATCGCAACTAATGCCAAATGTAGGTGGGTCAACGCAGAGTCAAAGGTTACTCCTAGCCAGTGTAACTACATCAATCATGTTATACGGTGCCCCATTATAGGCGAACGCTATGTTGATGAAGTCCTATGCACGAAAACTATCAACAGTTTATAGGAAAAGTACATTGCGGGTCGCTTCTGCCTACCGAACAATATCAGAAGATGCAGTGTGCGTTATTTCAAGTATGCCGCCTATTAACCTTCTAGCAACAGAACGAAAGAATATATACAAAGAAAGCTAGCGTGGTGACAATACTAAAAAGGAAGTTTGGAAATCTGCAAAGAAACAAACCCTAGCTGAGTGGCAAAGACGATGGGACTCCAGTGGAAAGGGGTGATGGATGCACTGCCTCATACCACGTATTGTTGGCTGGTCCAATAGACGACACGGGGAATTAAATTACTACCTTACGCAGTTTTTGAGCGGACATGGGCACTTTCGAGCCTACCTACACCGCTTTAAGATAGAGGATAATTCAAATTGCTCAGTATGTTTGGAAGCAAACAAAGATGCGGAGCATGTTTTCTGTAACTGTTCGCGATACGAAATAAAACGAGAAGAACTCGAGCGTTACCTTCAGACTAGGGTGAA
Source organism: Nasonia vitripennis (assembly GCF_009193385.2). Lineage (NCBI taxonomy): Eukaryota > Metazoa > Arthropoda > Insecta > Hymenoptera > Pteromalidae > Nasonia > Nasonia vitripennis. The sequence continues at coordinate 597,242 of NW_022279653.1, forward strand.
CCCTGAGCCAATAATAACAGCTATGCTAGCGTCAAAGGATGGTTGGTGCGCAGTAAACAACTACGTAAAGACCATTCTTAATAAGTTTAGAAATGACGAAGAGAATAGAAGGGAAGGACAAGGTGAAACAGCTGAGTAAAACTGTTGATAGACGAAGGCCACTAGGTAATAGATATGAAAAGCTCCTCGGACTGATGCAGAGAAACGTAGGTCACAGAGTTGAGCTCTTACTCCCCTGCCCGATGCAGAGGAATGTGGGAGCTAGGGTTGAGTACCTCTAAGTGCTCCTCAGACTGATGCTGAGGAACGTAGGTAACTAAGTTGAGCCCAGACTCCCTCGCCCTATGCAGTGAAACGTAGGTGTCGGGGTTAAGTCTGTCCAGAGTATAGCCGGTCGATACTGCTCGAAGTAGACGACCGGACGATGCTGCAGGAAGCAGACAACTGGACAATGCAGAATGAAGAAGACGGCAGGACGATGCAGAATGAAGAAGACAAGTTTGATCCTGAACCCCTAATCACCTTGGTGGATGGGGGATGTATGGAAATGTCAAACTTTAAAGGAGAGGCCACAAAAAGCTAGTTAACGGGCCCCACGAAAGTATTGTTCAACGATAGTACCTGTGAGTATCTGGTGTCGGAGGGCCACTTGTGCAGAGCTTGCTCTGCCTACGCCACATAAAAATAACACACACACACACACACACACACATATACATCCGTACGGACATTTTCTAAAAACACTATTTTTCAACTAAAAAAACGGCTGCCAATTCTTTGGCACGTAGCTTTCTCCTGTCACGTCGTGTGACCCATTGCATAAATTTATTACAAAAGAAAAACTAAAACATAATAATCACTAGAACACTGAAATTCAAACTCTCAAAAGAAGAATGCATTGCGTGCACTGAAAGGTTTCGACACACGGCCGAATGCATGTCAGTGTCGAATCAGCGAAATGATAAATCAGCAATTCGTGACGTTGTAAGTTGTAAGCGAGCGCTACTTTTTATGTATACATTTTCCGTAATTTTAAGTTTGTAAATATTGCAAAAATTACACTACAAACGAAGGTTTTAAAAACCTTATACGCTCTCGAACGAGCAGTTTTTCGTCGTCAATCACGAGTTCCGTATCGCGCCGGTCCGACAATCGGTGACAATTATTTTAAAACTTAAAGCCGCCTAGCCGCAATTATATATTTCTTACAAAGGCTAAATATACAGATTTTATAAACTACAAGTCTTAGTTCTTTTAAATTAAGTGAGAATATTATTTTACATTGAAACGAGATTTATTATTTACTTCCACTTCTAAAAATTATATGAATAAACGATCGGTTTACCGTAACAGAGATCTTGTGAGTTATATTCATTTACGAGAAAATCCAAACTACCCAGTACGAGTCTACAGCTGCAATCTACTCAACTAGTACGCGGTTCAACGTAAAGGTAAGTTTCTCATTTATTTTACTAACAGTCAGAGTATTAGGCGCGAATTAACAATTTCTTACAGCCTCGCCACTACACATATCATTACGTTCCTATCTATTCAATTTAGGATAGTCAGGACGCAACAATTGGTTCCGATACTGAATAAAACCTGGCAAAGATTAAGAAAAGCCTAACAATAAAATTGTTGAACCAATTAACAATTGGTTCCGATACTGAATAAAACCTGGCAAGATTAAGAAAAGCCTAACAATAAATTTGTTGAACCAATTAACAGTTGGTTCCGATACTGTATAAAACCTAGCAAAGATTAAGAAAAGCCTAACAATAAATTTGTTGAACCAATTAACAATTGGTAAGAGTAAACCGAGGCAATATAGTAGCGTGAATATAACCGCATTGAACAAAATAAAATCGTAATAAACAGACGTAAAGTAATTCCGAGTAAAAATAACATTACAAGAAGTATCAAGCATAGCTCGGGTGACACAGATAAAGATAAGAAAACAAGCGTAATACATGACACGAATAAAAGAAACAGAACAAGCGTAATACATGTGTCGCGTTTATACACGGCATCGGATCAAATTTCAGCAGCTACTCGCGTTGCGGCGAATGACCTACTGAACTTGCTAACAGTAGCAAAAACGCGGAAGTAGAGCAAAACGTAAACAAACACTAAATAGGCCAATTTAAAAACTCAATGGGTTTTAGTAAAACAATCAGAATATACATATATAATATGCTTAATCGCCTAATGAAAATTTCAAATGAGCAATAAAGCAACAACAGATGGTAAAACTACAGAGAACGTAAGAATTACTAGACAACAAGTTCAACAAAATCCAAATTTAAAAAACAGCCTAATAACAGGACCACTCGAAGAACAGGCTTTTAAGAAGAGCTTTTAAGAAGAGCTTTTAAGAAGAGCTTTTAAGAAAAGCAACAACACACTACAAAATACAGGAACCATACCAAAAGTACCAGTAGCAGCAAAAACTAATAACGAAAAGAAGTCAAAAATGAAAGTTGATAGTCTAGCAAAGGAAAATATACTGGAAAGCCCTAAAAAGCAACAACAGGAAAGCTGGGACGATAGCAGCATTCCAAGTAAACAAAGAAGTTTAACGTTTCAAACCGACTTATTATGGTTCCATGCAAATGATTCTATTTTAAATAAGACATTCGAACTCGAAAAAGACGACCGATATTCGGATATAGGGGGATTTCAAGCGGAACAAAGCCTGGTCTTAGGAACTCCAAAAGACCCGCAATATAATGTATTAGAGAGCGATAGGTCTTTTCGTTCAATACAAGTGTAAATTAACATAAAAACCTAATAGATCTTGATCAACTACCAGACAAGAAAACTTTTACCACACAAAAAAGCGTAGAAAATAAATACAACATAAACAACACTGAAAATAAAACAGATCAGAACTTAAATCGAACTTACGATAACAGAGAAAATCAAGAAAGAGAGAACATCATAAACATGGCCCCTCCAACGGAAGCAGCAAGGCCATTGAAATTAAATCTGAAAGATATCGCAAACTATGTACCAGAATACGATGAAAAAAATATGACAGCAGCGGACTACATAAAAAATTAAAACAGGTCAGAAATCTTACAGATACTATAGATGAAGGAAATCTGACAAACCTCCTAAAAGTAAGAATGAAAGGAGAAGCAGAAGAAGTATTGAGCGGCAACGAGATAGGAACCATAGATGAATTAATAAATGCAGTTAGAACGTTATATCCAATCGACGACGATATTCACGAACTTATTTTTAAGATGCGTAGAATAATACAAGGAGAAAGTGAAACTGTGGTCCAATATACAAATAGTTTACGTAAAATAGTACTAAAAATAAAAGAACTGAAAAAACGAGAAGGAGTATCAGCAGATGAACAAAGAAGATTTGACAGAGAATTGAACGCAGAAGCAGCGAAGAAGTATAAAAAAGGTCTTAAATCAGAAATAAAATATGAGTTCGGGGCAGAAAACACCGTAGAAGACATTTCAAAGGCAGCAATAGAACTTGAACAGACATAAGGAAAAGAAAAGAGATAAGCAGAGGCACCGTGACCACTGCGTACGACGATTATGAACGAAGAATAGAGCAACCACAGAAAGTGCTGACATGCCAAATATGTAGAGACTTCCAGCACGAGGCTCTTTTTTGTCGTGCAGCAGCATGTGTATACTGTAAAGGAGCGGATCATTTTTCTAATAATTGCATGAATATCAAGAATAAAATCAAGTTAATCTGTAAATTTTGCAGCCAACCAGGACATTCGATTAGCGCATGCCGATTCAACAAGAAACAGAATAATCATTGCCAAGAAATGGGACACGATGTGGGACAATGTCCTTACAAAAGAGATTATGAAATATGCTGGAAATGTAAAGAAACAGGACATAACCCATATATATGTTCAAATACAATAATCAATAATATAGATAAATGTGAATATTGTGACCTTATAGGGCATACAGTCCAGATGTAATGTGCAAAAAGTGCAATAAAAAGGACATACAATCAAATATTGTAAAGTAGGCGAAAGCAGATTACCATTCAGAATTTGTACAATTTGTGAAACAGTGGGACATGAAGAAGTAGAGTGTGAACAAGCAAAAATCCTTGTTGCAGAATATAAAGCTAAACAACAGTTTAAATGCCAGATGTGTGAAGAAACAGGCCATACAGCGAAATTTTGTAATAAATTTAAAAATAAATAACAATCGCATCAAACCAACAATAATAATTACAACAGGAATCTTCAGCGGAAATATTGCAAATACTGCAAAATGACAGGTCATGTAGTCAGCGAATGCAAAAAATTAAAGGCTTTAGAAGATCCAGGAAAACCTAGACAATCATTTTGCGAGTATTGCGACAAGTCGGGACATAAAATAGATAATTGTGAAAAGATTAAAATGCTAGAAAGAGAGCAAGAGGAATTCTGCACAATATGCAAAAATACAAACCATACCGCAGAAAGATGCTTTAGAAACAAAAATAAGCAGGAAAACTGAAACGCTCTTCCTGGAGGGAACGCCTAGGAAGGGATGACAAGAATACAGCGTTTCCACCACAAATAACTAACAATGAAATTATTAATCATACGCAAGATATAGCAAATATAGAAAAAAAGATCAACAGTAAAGTAGACAGTACATTGCAAACATATGTTTTGAAACTTGAAAATTTATTACAATATATCGAAGTAGAAGATCGACACTCGAAGAAAATAAATCGATTATTGGTAGATAGTGGTGCACAACTAAACATTATCAAAACACAAAATATATTACTAAATCAAATAAATAATGATGAACAAATATTAATATCAGGAATAACAGAAAACGCTATACGTACTCTTGGATCAATAAAATTACCAATAAATGGAAAATATTTTCATTTTCATGTAGCACCGGAGACATTTGCCATTCCCTATAACGGAATTATTGTAATAAAGGTTTTATTACAACAAACATTAAGATTAGATAAGGGATATTTAGAAATAAATAATATAAAAATTGAATTAAAATCAACAATGCATATAAATCAAATAAATACTAGCATCGTAGCTGAAGAAAGTGGAAAAGAGGCAAGTACTCAAGAAACTAAAGTAGAAAATATTACAGTACAACAAGATTTAGAAAAAGTACTAGATATAGTAGAACAAATTCAAGATAACATAAATAACGGGATTTCAGAAAACAAAAGCGACACAGAATATTCAGATGACTCACCAGATTTCTTGAAAGAAATTTCGGAAGAAGCACAGCCGAGTAACTGGAGTAATGTAAAACTTACAAAGTTTATCGATCATTCAAAATCAAACATTCAACAGTTCATAGAAAACATTAATGAAACTCTTGAAAGTACAGAAAAAGAAGAAACCGAGGAGTATTCCATACAAAATTTTCCGAAATTCATAAAAATACTCAAAGATAATGTAGAGTTTGAAGGAGATGAAAAATATCTACGTCATACAAATGAAATAAATTTTCTTACGTTTGATATCGAAGATATGCCAGATACGTTCATGGGAATTTCAGGACTACCACTGCCGAAGGAGGAAGAAACCTTCCATTGTGGTTCTATATATTTAACGTCACAAAGTGCACGAAATTTTGAAGAAGTAGAAAATTTAAGCAAAAAAGAGAGAAAAAATTTATTATTAAACACGATAAATCTAAATCATTTATCTAAGAAAAAAAGGAAATTTATTGAAAATTTGATATTATCTAATGAGGATATATGCTGGATAGATGGAGATAAATTAGGGACATGTAACGTCCAACAGCATGAGATAAATTTAATGGACGAAACTCCAGTCTATGTGAAACAGTTCCCATTATATACCTTGAAATAAATAAACCTTGAATAACCATATACCTTGAAACAAATAGCTATCAGTGAAACAAAAATATTAATAATAAATGAATTGGTTAGATCTTCAACGAGTGCATTCAACGCTCCAGCGTGGGTTGTACCGAAAAAAGGTTTAACAAAAGACGGAAAAAAGAAATGGAGACTAGTAATTGATTATCGAAAACTAAATGCTAAAACAATACCAGATCCATATATATTGCCGAATATAACGGAGTGTTACGGGATATTTTAGATAAATCTCCCTCGAAAATATTATTTATTTTAACGAGTCTGATGTGCACACTATACAGCTATCGAGCAAAAAGCATGAATGGTCACGTCATGCGTTTCGCTCCCACGATCGAATCTTTTATTCTCTCCTTTTGTCGCGAGTGTTTATTGAACCACTGAATATTTATTTAAGTCTCTTACCTTGTATTATAACTTGTATGTGTCGTCGGTTTGATTGCTCTTCTCTCTGAAATCTCTACCTTTGTGCTTTATTGGAATTCGGGTTGAATAGTTTGAAATGATTTAAATTAGCAAAGTTGTGGTCCAAATAATTGTATATTCTCCTCTCTATTTTGTCTTTTACAAATCTTTCATCAAAATGATTTATGAAACTCTCAAACCAACAAATAGGAAAAATTTATCTTTCTTCTCTATCTCTACTCTAACAAATAAACTCTCGAACAAATATATCTGATCTGAAGAAAAACTCTATATGGCCCGCCGGCTTCGTCGCCCGATCACGGAGTGGAGAGCAGCGTGGTTCGAGAGCGCTCGGAAGAGGTTCCGGACCTCCCACGCTGCCGCCAGCTTACTTCCCCTCAGCCGCGCTACAATGTCGGTGCTTGTTGCACTCATTAGGCCTTACGGGGCCTGGCAACTAGCTACGCACCGAAACTGCAACGCAGCTCCGCACGTGTGACTCTAGCCGTTCGGCGGGGAAGTTGTCACGTAACACCCCCCCCCCCCTAGAGAATGTTTCTCGTCCCCGAGAAACAATCGCGATACCGTCAATTTGTGGTACGTGGTCCCGTAAGTGGAAGAATTTGTGTTTGTTGTGATTGAATAAAAGAAAAAGAAAATTTTGTCAGAACGATTCGACTAATTAGGAGGGATAAGGGTTTTTAATTTTCTTTTGACCGCTATTATTATTATTATTATTATTTATTTTATTTTATTTATTTATTTTTTTTATTTACACTGGTCTTCAGTCAACTGTGCTGTTTCTCTACCCTTTATGTGATGTTGTTGATACCTTGTGAGCTATTGCTCAGCACATGATCTATGTGTGTTATATCATATGTTGATGCTTTCGCTCATGGTTCTTTAATGCATTTAGCCTATGATTGTTTGGCTTGAATACACACTTGGTGTGTTTCATTGGTGGGATTTTGATTAGAGAAACGCCTTTGACGAGACTTCTGTTGGTCCTAAATGTTTTGTTTTTATGTTCGGGTGGGTGGTTGCAGGGATTATCGAATCATTCTGTTACTTTGGTATGATTTATGGGTATTAGACATGTGTTTTAATTAATATTCCACTTACTTTTGTTGTTGTGGTCCGTGGTCTTACATTGGGTGCCTTACATGCTAAATTGTTAGTACTTTTCGATTTCCTGCGCTAACTAATTGTATTGTTTAGATACTTCATTTTGTTAGTTTATAATGTTATATTTTATGTTATATTTATTTGAATATATGAGGATTGCAATCAAAAACTTAATGTAGTATAAAAATATAAAAATATGTTATTTATTTCTTTGGGTCCCCCTATTTTTGGTACCATTTTACAATAAAATATAATGTAAATTTTTATAGAAGATTGTGGAAAGAGAGAAAAAAAAATAAAAAAAAAATTATTGTGACAGTTGCGCATAACTATAAAGACTCATTTTGTCGTCTTCTTCTTCTTTGACTTGGTCTTGATTTTCCTCGAACCATAGTGTTGATTGTCGTCCATTGTCTGTGTCGAAGCTTTGGTCCATTGTTGTTGTTGTTTCGCCATGTCCTTGTGATAGCTCTTCCAGGTCTATCTCTTCTATTATTATTACGTCAGGTGATGCGGATTCTTCTCTGTCCGTTGCTTGATGCTGGTCGTTTTGCGTGGATCTCTCTTTTTCTATGGGTTTTTTTGAAATCCCCTTGCATTCTCTTGCATGGGTGTCTATGTGTTTGTACTGAAAGTATTGACCGCATTTTTTATGTAGGTCCAACTTTTCTCCGTTCTGTATTTTGCACACAAACTCATGGTCCAATTTGTTTCTTTGGTCAGCGAGTTTTCCGCAGATGTGGTGCCTTTTCCTGTATTGTCTATCTTGCTTTTTAACGTGTCTCGGCGTCGCCCATCTCTGTTTGAATCTTTCGATGCAGTGGGCGATTGCCTTCTTCGCGTGTTCTTTTTCAAAGTATTGCACGAAGGCGAGTTACTTGCGCAATGGTATGCCTGGCTCTTGATTTTTGTGCAACACGAAAGTTATATGGCCCAATGGTCCAAATGTGCCAAAAATTCTCGTAAATTCTTCGAATTTCATGCCCAACGGTATTTGGGCACATAATCGCAGTCCCGCTGTATCGTCCAATGGTCCGGTAATTAGTGGTGGCATTGGTACAGGTTTCTCGCTTGGTTTTGTTTCCGGTTTAGCCAATAATGGTGGTGTTGTCGGTGTTGAGAATAATGGTGGTCGTAATGCGGGTGGCAAAAATGGGAAGACCAATTGTGGTGCCATTTCTGTAGCTGGTACTATGGTTGTAGGGATGTCCAATCTTGGTTGGTCCGTTGCAGTTGTATCAGGCGTTGTGTTGTCGGTTTTTTTTATTAGGCCTGTTGCGTACTCTGTAGCTTTCTTGTTGTATATTGAGATCTGATATGTGATTGCCAGCCTGGTACGTCCTTGTTGGTCCGTGTATATTTTTTTAATATCACGCTTTGGTTCTACGATGTTGCTTATCATTGGTACTTTTTGTTGAATTATTTCCGGCTTAACCTCCTTTCTGATTTTAGTTAGCATGAGAACATGCTGAGGAGTTACTGTTCCGGTGGAAGAAGTTGCCGTGAGTTTCTCGCAACTGGTCCATTTAGATTGTTGCTCTGATCTTGCAAATTTGGTCATGCAATTCATGCAGACTTATGTCGATATCTTTCTTGCAATACGGGTGGAATTTTGCATTTGTTCCATTTTTGCTCTGTTTTCTCTTTCTTGGTTCAGCAAAGGTTGCCTTGTATATTGGGTCACTATTTTTCCTTGCTGCTTCTGCGTCAGATTCTTCAAAATATTGAACGTATCCGTATGATAAACGTCCCTTTTTGTCTCGTATGGTCTCATAATATACCATTTTTCCAAACTTTGTTTCAGGTCCAATTATGTCAATGCTTTGGGGTGCATTATGATCAAGATTTTGGTCCTTTTCATTTAGAATGGGATACATGTCATGTATTTTTAAATTAATTTCGGGTCTATACAAATATGTGATTTGACTGGATTTGGTTTCTTGTCCAAATATCATACTATCTGTGGTTCTCCTAACGCACGTTGGTGAGAGTCGTATTATTCCAGCTTTCTCCAGTTTTACTTTTGTGTCTCTTTGGTTCGTGCACGAAATTCGCATTTGTTCCGATTTGACAACTGAGTATAGCCAGGATTGGTCATTTTCTAAATATTTCCATTGGGTTTTTGCACTGGTTCCATATCTTATGTCACAAGTTTTTAATGCTACCGTGTTGGGGTTTAATAGCATTGTTACTTCACAGTCCTTTGATGTTGGTGTGTTCTCAAATGGACCAAGTATTGGACACATGAGGGCATAATGTGTTTTGGTACATTTGATTGTAGGTTCTGCATTGAATTTAATGTATTTTTCTTGATTAGAACTGATTGCTAAATACTTGTGTGATGGTTTCACGAACACTATCTCCGTTGTTTGATTTTGTTTGTTTTGTGGCACTGCCACCGAATGTAGTCGGTAGATTTTATATGGTTCTCTGTCCACTAGGGGTACATCTATCACGGCAATGGTCCTTCCATCTTGATGGATTGTGTTCATTTCTGATATTTTGGTTATTTCTTCTATTCTCAAGTACTCTGTGGGTATGGCAAAGTCCAGATTTTCTTTGGATCTCTTTACGTCCATCATAATTTGATGTAACATGCTGGTTGTTATAAGTTCCGGATGAATCTTTCGTACTTTCAGATATCTGGGTACTTTTAGGACTTTTTCATTGCTCTTTATTAGATGGTCCAGTGTTGATTCAAGGCGTCTGACGTATACTATTACTTCTATTAGATGTTTTAGTTCATCGTCCTCTTTTAACATTTTGTTCACTGTTCTAGTTAAGCTTGCTTCGAATCCTTGAAGTACTTTCTGGTGATTTCGGGTTATGTTATATAGTTCTTCAAATTGTGCTGAGACTATATGCGCATTTTGATCCATTATCTGCACGATTTTCGTTTGGTCTTGAAATAACGTGTCTATGTTCTTGTTGATGTTGTCCACGTCATCAGAGGTGACTAGACCGAATAAACTTTTGCTTATTGAGCCTATTATTCCTAGAGGTGCTATTCTTTTCACTCGAATGCTTCTGGGGTTTCTTACTGCTGGATACAATTGGTGTGTCATTGTTTTGATGGTTTCATTTATTTGCTTTTGGACTTCTTTCAAAGTTTGGTCCTTTAATTTTATAAGATCCAGTCCTAATGCATGTTTGCATTAAGTTTCCTCGATTCGCGTCAGACAGCTGTTGTAGACGGCCCTGTATGAGTCCAATGGCGCGTGTATCTGCATGAATTCATCTACGTCGATGTAGATTTGAATTTTCCAGTCAGCCCTTTTTGTCCTCATGACGTCCACTCTCTCGAAGTAGATGCCAGGATTCGGGTCCAATGGGTCTATTTGATATGGGGGTTGACTTTGGGTCATTATTATTATATTAAAAATTATGATCAAAATTTTATTTAATTTATTCATCCTGCAAATTTAGATATGAGTTAGTGACAGTTCATAAAATTTAATTTTATAAATATATTATTTACAATTTATTTACATTCATATGTGGTTAATTAATCAGAATTGGTATCAGAGTTATCCTCTACGTGCTTTAATTTATCAATGTGTTTTCTAATTCTTTTGCCATTAGGATATTCTAAAATTACATTTTTCCTATCAATGAATTCAATGATTTTTAAGGGTTTGTTTCTATATGCGTCAAACTTACTGACTCGGGGTTCGTTAATTAACCTAGCATATCCGCCCACTTCGCCCTTAAACGCTCTAACCTTTTTGTCATATCTCGCTTTTGTTTTGACTTTGTTAGCTATTTGGGTTTCACCTGCTAAAAATTTCATCTCCTCCAACCTTCGTACTAGATCTCGCATGTAAACATTATAGGTTCTTAATTTTTCATCAGATGGTATCCTTAAGGAAAAACGCGCTACCCTCCCATAAACCAGTTCGAAAGGGGTAAAATTGGTTGCCGCGTGTATGCTAGTATTATACGTGAAGGTGGCAGATGGTGTCAGATGGTCCCAATCATCATATTTCTCAGAATATATTCTGATGAATTCTATGAGCGGAGCGTGACTTCTTTCTATTGACCCATTTGTTACCAAGCCGCACAGCCAGTTACATGGCAAAGCAAGCTACCGCCCCCTCCGAAACCATAGAATCAGGGAAATCAATACGTGCATAGACAAAAGGCCACCTTTGAGAATACTAATATGCAGGGCCCAGAAGTATGTAGTGTCATGTGTGAATACTCACACGTATATAGCGTCGCTAGTTATAACGCAATCGAGGCATAAGTCGCCAAATACGCGCATAGCAACAGCTTGGACTCATCCCGAAGTCCGTTTCTTTCGACTCAGCATAACCTCTCTTCCATGATTTCAGACGACCGCGCGGGTAGAAATCACACCACCCGGAAAGTCTATAAAAGAGAGTGCATGCGGGCGCTCGCTCTCGATTTCGCAACTCATGATCTAGCACTAGACAGGTAGTTTTGACTCGGAGACGACAGATAGGATCGCATACTTAAAACGCACATTCTCTGAGGTCACTTTAACACGCGTTTCTCTCTTTTATACAATTGTGAATCCATTGTGTGAATCCATACAATTGTCCGTCCATTGTAAATTACGATTAATAAACAGACACATTCACCGATAATCTCTCGCGTTCATTCATTACCCCGGTATTTTTGCAGCAACCGTGAGCTTAATACCTCACGGAGAACAAAACCATCGACCCTCACACGTAACATTTTCTGGTGCCAAGTGTGGGATTTTGTTCGCAAAATATACGGGCGTATTTCAACACCGCGATAGAGATAGATTACTCGGTTATCATTTCAATCCAATAGACAGGATGCACCTTGCCTGTGTACTCGTCATTGCAGCCACTTTAAGGTAAGTCAAGTGAATTTTAATAAAAACTAACAATTATACCCTGGGATTAACACCAGTGAGAACTTCTCGGTTCTAATAACTAACGACTAACTCAAACCGCTCTGAAATTTCAAATTCCGTTGTCTTAGATACCGTGATAAAATACGAAACATGGCAGAATCGAATCCATCTGATTATAAAATGTCGAACTTTAACAAGATCCCGACACTGTTCAAAGACGTTTGCAAGAATTCGAGATGTCAGCAGAACCGGTGCTACTTCTGCACACTCAATTAACGATGGCTTTGCAACTCGCGGACGTGGCCATGGCATATCCGTCAAGGGGAATGATCGACACCGCGATAAGTCACATACAGGAAATAGTACAGCAAGAAAGGTTAATCCCAACAGATAAAATACAGTTGTTAAAGGTTGCGAAAGAACACCTTTTGCAAGTACGAGATAAAATGGAACTTTTAGGAACAAACGACAAAACGTCGCAACAATCTAACCTCCATTTGACACATAATAACGAAATGATTTTTAAGTGTAAAATCTTTAACGAAAACGACCAATTCGCGCTCGATATCAAAGAATAAAAATTAGACGACTACGTTACAGATCAAAAGCCAGCAATTCCGGAAACATGTGTATCGGGCTAAACTCCGGTGCCCTAGACACAGTAAATGACATCTATGACAAAAAAAAAACTAGTTTTCGCGCCTCAGCAGGCACAACTCCAACGACGCACCTTATACAGAACACCAAGGATTAACCTTTACCAAACAGCTACCCGCCGATAGACGTCTTAACCGTTCGATGTTAGGTGAGTTATCCGACCCTAAAAACCATGGGCTACCCTATATAGGTAATTTATTTGATAAGCTTGACGCAGAGGGAGACTCCGATTTTATAGAGCAATACGAACAGTTGAAAAAACGCATGCAGAATATAGTACACAAGGATTTAAATTCAAGACCACCTTCTGATCCGATTATTCGACACACACAAAACGTACAACAGCATAGAGACCGCTCTCGGGACGGAGGCTAGATGTTCTCGTTATACCAAGCATTGAACACAATTCCTCATTACGACATAAACCCAGACATGCTTGCACTATTTTGTCGCGCAGTTCGCGACGTGATTCACGAATTCGGCCCTAAATCTGAACGCTGGGTACTCAACTCGTTCGCATCGAAGTTTCAGGGTCGTGCTGCTGACCGCTACACTTCGCGCCTGACTGATTTAACTACGCAGTACAGCGGCGTTGGCGGAGTGGATAAAGTTTTAGCTGATCTTAAAGTAATTTGCCAGTATTTAGGAGAAAGTGCTGGAGACTACGGACTATGCGTTCTAACATTGCACAATCGATTGTTAAACATCTATGACGCGAGCTGCGACATGCTCAACTGGGAGAGAGCTATCTATAAAAATAACGCCTATAAGGAGGCTCTCGAACAAATTTTATTCGGTCCAAACGGAGAATTACAACACTTCGTACAAGTTCGTTCTAAAAACCCACTATGTCTCAGAGAAGCCATTACGGAGGCCGTAGCATTTGAACACCGTACTAGCGCGCGCCATGCATACAGTCAGCAACCAAATCTGATTTACGAAGACAGCACTAAAATTCCGTCGTGGGCAGCCGAGCTCATGAATATCGCCAAGGCAGCATATGAACTGAAGGTCACGCTGGTAGCAAGCGAAGCTGTCAGATACACTACGGGTATGAGCGTATGCAACTATTATCGACAACAGGGATACCTAGAGAAAGATTGCAAGGAAAAGATGTGCTGATATTGTAATAACGTGGGCCACACCCTTGTCGAATGCTTCTTGTTCATAAACGCGATAAATAACGGACGTCTTAGTAAGGAAAAACTTGAAAAGCTAGCATCAGCACCCGCTGCGTCTGTTCAGCCAGTAGTGTATACCCCCTTCCCCATACCCACTTCGGCCCCGATGCCATACGTCATACTTGCACTACAAGTAAAATATGCGATGCAGAATAATAGCGCTCCTCATGAAAATAATGGTAAGCAAAACGGCGATTACAGAAAGAATAACGTACGCATGTATTTGGGAGAACGCAACGGCAGGGATAATAGAAATTATAAAAACAATAATGGGTACAATAATCAGGACGATAATATAAATTATAACAACAACGATGGGTACTACAATAATCGAAATTATAACAACAATAATAGGTACAACAATGATAGAGATGATAATCGAAATTATATTCGGTGCAAAGACAAGGGATACGACAACAGGCGTAATGACCGCAGGTTTGAAAATCGTCGAAACAGCCGGGCTTTTGATAATCAGCGAAATGACAGAGGCAACAATAATAACAATTGTTACAATGATATCAGAACAACAGCAATTATAACAATGATAGTAATAGACAAGATAACAGAAATGCTAGAAATCAGTCCGGAAATTACCAGGATGCTCGTTACCAGTCAGGGTTATCGGGCAATCAATAAGCAACAATCCACCAAATCCAAAACAGACGCCAACACAAGAAAAGAAAGTAGAGAGGCAAATCAGTAAGAAGCAGGAGAAAATTGAAAATTCAAAAAAGCAAATAAAGGAGATAGCCATCCAGTTTAGGAAGTTAAAAAAACAGTCAAAACAGGATAAAGAAGCCAATGTGCAGGAGAAAATTAGTAATAGGAAGTACTTAATAAGATTTCCTACAACAGGGCGTAAACCACCGATCATAGAGCTTACAAGCAAAAAGTGAGAGGGGAAGAAAGCACGTTTCTATGCGGATAGTGGAGCTGGTGTTACGTTGATTAAAGCGAGTAATGCCACTATCAGGACGAAAATTAATAAACAATACGTAATTGCCATTAACGGAGTTACGCCGGGTGAATGTTTAAGTTTAGGTAGGACAAATATTAGTTTCAAGGGACTATAGTGCGACGTGCACGTGGTTCCTGATAAATTTCCCATTGATACAGATGAAATCTTAAGATGGGATGTGCTTTCAAAAAACGGTGGAAAGGTCAACGCTGCGGACAAATGTATAGAATTTGGACCGACTATTATACCATTTATTCAAGACGAAAGATTTATTATACCTGCACGTACGAGACAAGTGATTTACGCAAGAGCAAGCAATAGATCAGAGGAAGTAGGATTTGCCCCTCTACCAAATTTAGAACAAGAGTTATATTTTACAAATTTTATTGGTATTAACCTAGAAGGCAAAATACATGCCTTATGCGTTAATACTACAGATCATGAGGTAGAGTTAAATCCACCAGAGGTAACACTGGAAGCCTGCAAAGCCATAAAAGAGGGAGAAGCAGAATTTAATCTAGAAGAAGATGCACCTCAAGAGACTGTCAATATACTAACGTCAATATAAAATTTTCCAATGAAAGCAAGGACAGGGCCGAAAGAATTTTTGAACTTCTTGATCCAGAGACACTTAAGGGGATGTCGTCCCAAAAAACACTGTTTTTTCTATTACATAAAACTTTTTGAATAAAGTTTGCAAATGAAAAACCGAGTCTGGCGCGCCGTAGTGATAAGTTTAATGAATTGTCCTACCGAAAGAAGATTTAATCAGACTTTTAGTTTTTCTAAAATCTTGGAAAAACAAACAGATGCTACGCGTACTTCGTCGTACTTATGCGATTGCAGCGCCAATCTTAGAATCTAATTTTACATAAAACTTTTTAAATAAAGCTTGCAAATAAAAAACCGAGTCTGTAGCGCCGTAGTGTTAAGTTTAATGAATGGTTCTACCAAAAGAAAAATTATATCGGACTAGTTTTTCTAGAAGTTTGGAAATACAAAATGCCCCGTGGCGGATTTGCGAAGCTTTTGGGACGACACCCCCTTAAAGATTTAACGGAGGAAGAAATAACACATGTTAAAGAAATCATCCGAGAGAAACCACATATCTTAGGGCTACCCGGGAAAAAACTTAAAGCAACAACACTAGTATCGCACAAGATTCCTACTACTACAAATGTCCCAGTACGATCAAAGGGATACAGACCAAGTCAAGAAAAAAAAGAGGAGTTAGGGCGCCAGATAGAGCAGATGCTAAAGGACGACATAATCAAACCAACAGATTCATCCTACAACTCTCCTACATACGTAATACCCAAAAAGCCCGCAGCGGACAGTACGAATAGATGGCGATTCGTAACAGACTTTAGGAAACTGAACAAAGTAATGGTGGAAAATAGCTACCCGATACCCAATACAGCGGGCATTATTGACAGCGTCGCCTCAGCTAGGTTGAGACGGAATGCCCCGCCCGGGGATAAGAGAGCAGCACTAGATAACTTGCCTGGCGTAGGCAAGTTACCGACCAAGTGACGCTAGTAGCCAAATGCAAATAGTCTACCTATGCGCTGGTAAATGGCGTGCGCACATATAGCACAGAAGAGAGGGAGCGACACGGGTATATAAGGAGCACCAGAGCCAGCAGCGAGCATTAATGATCTGGCTCTCAACTGAGTAAGTGGCGAAGGGTAGTTTTTGCTGGTTGCTCCGGTCTCCTCCATACCTAGTAGTCTATGAGTCCGTTATCATCCTATCCTTCCCCCACTTCAGATGTCTCGCCGGTTCAGGATGGTAGTACCCTGTTCTTAGGTGGGGCTATGTGGTTTTAGACTCGTGGTGAGACTCGTAGTTTACCTAAGTGTGCAGGGTATGCGTAGTGGATATCCCCTGCTCATCCCCTCCAACACACGAGCAGCTATCCTCTGATGGGCCTTCCTCAACGGATAACGCAGGGTAGATCAAAGGCAAGTGTCATTCTTCGAACGTGTTTTTCTCCCAATCACTAACCTCGGGTCTCGAATCTCTCGCGTTCGCGTTCTAACACATTGCGGACCGTTTCAAGGTACATAACCGCTATAGACTTGAGAACCGGATTCTACCAGATACCAATGGACCCCGCAGACGCCCACAAAACAGTCTTTACTGTACTGTTCGGCCATTTCTGCTATCAACGTTTAGAAATAGGGCTCAAAGGCGCTCCTTCGACATTCCAGTCCCTGATGTCTTAGCACTTGCAAGGGCTTACAAGGGACAGAACTGTACGTTTATTTAGATGATATAATCGTTTTTGCTAGGAATCTTGAAGAGTACGGTAAGAAGTTCCGACGCTTGATGAAGAAACTAGGCGACGCCAACTTGACAATCGAACCTATGAAGTGCCAATTTCTGCAGCGAGAGGCACACTTTCTATGACATATCGCTGGAGGCGGAAAAATTCTAGCAGATCCTAAGAAAATAAAAGCAGTAAATAAATTTCTAATACAAACAAACGCTAAGAAAATCAAACAATTCTTGGGACTCGTAAAAGATTACAGGCATTTTATCAAAGACTTAGCGAAATCAGCGGCAATCCTATCTAGACTGTTGAGAAAGAACGATCTTTGTGTGGAAAGAAGAGCATCAGCAAGCCTTTGACAATTTACGAACGACATTGTGCGAGGAACCAGTAACGAAGGCACCAGATCTAACTATGCCCTTTTTAGTAATAACCGACGCATCTGACTACGCCATAGGAGCCATCTTACGCCAAGGACAGTTAGGCAGCGACCAACCCTGCGCTTATGCTCGTCCTTAAATGATCAGAGCTAAAATATTTCACCTACGACAGAGAACTACTGACTGTAGTATTCGCAAAAAAAGAATTTAGACACTTCCTCACAGGACGAAAATTTACAGTAGTAACGGATCACAAGCCCTTAAAACATTTCTTCAACAGGATAGAACCCGATCTAAGGTTCAACCGCTGAAGGCAGAGCTCAGAGGTTACGAATTCGACATTGTATACAGACCTGGAGCTTGCAAAGAAAACGCAGATGCACTCCCTAGAAATCTTATCCTCGACGAAGGAGAAGAAAATCCAGAGAGAGACCAAAGGCAGAATTGTACGAATTGGCAGATAAGCAAGAGCATGAAGCTACGATACTACGATTCAAAACAACAAGGAAAAAAGGCAAATCCAAAAAGCTTCCGGAATCAGCCGATACCGCAGACAAAGAAAGAATATCGACGGAATCTGAAAACTCCCGAGACCTAAGAGAAAGAAAACGATGAGTCGTAGTTTACACCGAGAGCACAGGTCCAGATAACTCCTCAGATGACGAATGGCAATGCAAGGCGGGAACGAGAATTGGTGAAAAGAGAGATACAGAAGGTTCACGGCGAGAAAACCGAGAAAATAAACCCCACACGCTACAAACTATCCGACTCAAGGAAAACATCTGAGCCAATTCTCAGTCAGACGGACCCGCACAGGATCTTGTGGGAACTTTGCAATGAAGAAGATATGTGTCTTGGAATTTAAGCCACGAGTACACCGCATACGGAAGCAGATCCTTAATAGAAGTCCGCCGAAGTTTCACAGAAACGACATGGAAATCAGTGAAGACAGCAACAGTAGCTTAGGTAGTGACGCCGAAGATTAACCCTTAAGGGCCGGTCAAGTAGAACGGAAACAAGAGGTAGCAATATCACGCGAACACATTGAGAAAGAACTTTCACTGACTCGCCACGACAGATATTGTGTGGCAAGGAGAATAAATGTAGAACTCGCCTCAGCGTAGACGTAGAGGAGATAAGCAAACCAGATAAGTCAGGAGTTCTAATTAAAATATGGAAAAACGGAGTGCAAAGTAGCAACGAGATACTCGACGCAAAGAAGGTCAGTAAAAGAAACTTAAGCGCAGAAACACCATACAAAAGTATAGACTCTTCACAGCCGATTCTTACTAAACATATTCCCTTGGCTCCACGTGACAGCCACCCTAGCACTCGAAAACACACTTTTTTCATCTACAGACCAAGGAAAGATTTTTATCACATTTCACCGCAAATAGACGATCAAGCAAACGCAAAACCCTTGCCTGAGAGCAGTACTTCAGAACCATCCAGGGGAGACATCGACTTGCGCCTTTACAATATGTGCAAACACGATAATATTAGTTCCATAAAAGGAGGAAGCCGCAACAAGTCTGTATGACCAATGGAGGGCTCGTTTAACGATTAACCAGCAACTGATCAAATGGCAGCAACTATGGGCACGACACCTAGGTCTCAGCCTTCTCTGACACCACACACGGGAGCAGATTTAGATGCAATGACCCAAAGGTATTGCGTGTACTCACAGCATGAAGATTGCGCGGAACCATTCAAACGGTTAACGCACGATAGAAACACACCAATGAAGTCACCAGAAAACTGCCTGTTTAACTCGATAATTAAAATCTCAAATCTACAAACAACACCGAGTTAACTGAGATATAAACTCTTGTGCAGCCCGCACGTAGAAACCTATGGTGATTCAGTAGAGGCACGCTGCATCTTGCTATCAGAAGTTGAGCACGAAGACGCGGATTGCATATATGTATTCTCAATGGAGTTTGAATACAATGTATGCGGACATTTCCAAACGAATAACCAAAATAATTACTGTCACTTCAATCTTAACGAGGGTAAAGAGTTTATACATTTACATCTTACAGACAATCACTTCACACCATATATTATAATAGAAGACGAATCTGACAAAGAATCAGAATCTGAATCAGAGAAGGAAGAACAACCTGCAAACTTCCAACGAAACCCAACGTGAGAGAAGCCATGGCACGTTATTTAATAGCGAAGGCGCGGCCAGAACAAAATTCATCAGAGTGAAAAAGAGATCCTAATGACAAAGAGCTATTCACTGAGTACACAGCCTGAATGATCACCCGTTTGCGGATAAATGCAACCTTGCTTATATCTTGGCAGAAGACATGATCATTGACACAGAAGTACTAAACGCTTCGATAGAAAGACGCTAAATACACGCAGAGGAGCTCTTAGAAACACAACGTTTCATAGGCGAAATAATTGTAACAAAATGCAGAAAGGCGTACATGTTTGGCATAATTTTAAAGAATCACCTACACAACAGACCCCAAAGACCAAATATTGCTGGGTGTATAAAAACACTACAATTACTAACTGAGAAGTACGGAATAACAACGTTTGGCTTAATAAGAGATTTGGGAATAATTACGCTCGCAGACTGGGAACATGTAATTAAGCAGTGTAACAAGACCTTGAAAGGGAAAGCAATATCGATCATTTTATTTAAAAATAACTTACCAGTACCAAAGGTCGAGGACGCTGGTCATAAGGGAACAAACAAAACATACAACAGAATAGCCGGCGAATACTATTGGCGAAACATGCAAGCAGACTTCAGGCAGTTCGTTCGAGGATGCGCATGGTGCCAAGAAAAGAAACAAGTGCGGGTAAAAACAAAACTAATAATGCTTATCACGGATACCCCATCTCACCCAATTGACAAAATATGAATTAATTTCTGCGGACCAATTCCACAAACCGAACGAGGAAACCGATACATATTAACCATCCAAGATAACTTTACAAAATTTTGCATATTAGTGCCAGTCGAACACGCAACAGCACGGGAAGTAACGCGAGCACTTACAGAAAAACTGTGTGTATGTGTGTGTCTATATATATATATATATATATATATATATATATATATGTGTGTGTGTGTGTGTGTGTGTGTGTGTGTGTGTGTGTGAAAATTAAAGCATTGTAAATACATCAAATAAGCACTTTACCACGGAAGAATCGGGTAGCGGTCGTCAGAATCCTCGGAGGAGCCCCAATCGATAGATCGACGGGTGCCAGGTGACAGAAGCCGTCGACGATAAGTACAGGAGTCACTATGTCTAAACCAGGCATCAGCCGCCGGCACCTTAAGGCAACCTAAGAGATGATAACGGCAAGAAAGGCGCATCCTGGATCCGATTCCTTGAAGCAGACGGTTCCTCCAGACCAGAGCAGACCCCCGTCATACAGGGCAAACCCTACAACGGGACAGGCAGCTTTCGCACACGACGTGTCTATTATCACACTGCCAAAATTCTGGATTGATAAAAGCATCACAGATAGAACAGGTGAATAAATCACGAAGCAGTGCCTCTGCTTCGTCAGAGTTCTCTGCTGGAAGAGCCGGGAAAGTTGTCAGAGCTGCAGCTAGCTCGCCCGACTCAGCAACTACAACGACTCCAGGAACATCGTCAGATACACTATCCTCATCCGAATCCAGGAACATTTTGGGTTATTTGTTTAAATAATTTGTTACAAACAATTGTAATCGACAAAAGAAAAAACACGGGTACTTTTATTTTTGGTTATGCAAAGGATGGCACAGTTCGTTTCTTGATATCTCTGCCATATTTTGCATGGTATTTGGCATGGTCAATGCCCCCTTCCCAGAGTACGATTGTTTATAAGTATTTTACACTAACAAATTGAACTCTGACAAAAAACGTTACATAGGTTTTTGTCGTGATTTTGCTCGTAGAATCGATATCCGCATTCATTTTTGCACAATTTTAAACAATTGTGATCGACAAAAGAAAAAACACGGGTATTTTTTTTTTTTTTTTTGGTTATGCAAAGGATGGCACAGTTCGTTTCTCGATATCTCTGCCAGGTTTTGCCTGGTTTTTAATGGGTTAAGCGGGATTTGTGTCATCTTTTTGTTTTCTTTTTTTCTCTCACCTCCTACTACTTGTCGCACTGACTGGGGACACAACGACGTAAGCGAGCGTAACGCATAGCTAGGAATTGCGAAACACATGCACACGCGCGCTCGACTCTAGCGAGCAATACTTGTTGCTAAAGCGTGTGCAGAGTAAATAAATCAGAAGAAACCCAGATAATGTTGAACGACATGGAAGACGACGTTGGAAACTGGGTACTGAACCTCACCAGGGGTGAACTGCGACAAACATTGTCAAGCCTACGACTAAGGCAGGACGGAAATGCAGAGGACCCATGAGTGCATCTGCACAGGTGGCTGATGGGCGAATATGACCCGTCAGACTCCGAGCCGACGGGCGAACTAGGAGCCGCCGCAGTAAAACAAAAGAGAGCGGAGAGCCGCAGATCATTCTTGGAGACCACTTGTGCAGAAGAGATAAGAATCGGCATTAATCCGCATCCACTGGAAGAGATGATTTCGGACCCGGGAACACAAGGACGACTACAGAGAACTTTAGACAACCCCGTAGAAGAGAACGTCGTCGTACCAGTAAATGTACAGGAATAAGCCGGAGCGGATAAGGACGAGTTTAAAGACTGCATCGCGGGGGTGGACGGACAAGAGTACACGATGCCACCAGGCATGGTAGATTACCTGGGAAAAATGCAGCGAACAGTTAGAAGTCTGCAAGAGGAGGTGAGCCAGCTCAAGCAAAAGCGCACGGAAGCGCGTGCCTCCAGCACCAGGACGGACGGCGAGTCGAGACAACCGCCACCAAGAGTCACGTTCCGTGACGCGACAAATTTTGAGACGTCAACCCCGTCAACAGGCGCGAGAGGCGCAACTCCCAGAAACAGGTAGAGAGAATGGCGCGAAGTGGCAGAAAGACACTCGCCCGCACCAAACCGAGGCACGACGAGAACATTCGTGAGAGATATCGTGACTATAGTCCGCAAGTGGGACTTGCGATTTTCTGGGAGCATGACAGATAGAATCGACAGGTTTCTGGATCGCCTAGAGTCGAACATGAGGCTAGCACAGATGACAGAGGCGGAGAAAATGGAATCACTGCCTCACGTGTTCACAGGTGTTGCGGCGGAGTGGTATGAAAATAATAAAGATAACTGGAGGTGCTGGGAAGAATTTCGAACGGCAGCTACAAGGTGGTACGGGACGGACAGGCGCTTCCAACAACGCCTGGCCTCTGACGCCGAAAAACGGTACCAAGGCGCGCACGAGCCCGTGCGCGACTATGTGACGTGCCTCGGCGGAATGATGAAAGAGATGAGGCCTCGTCCGTGCTTGGAGAATCAGTTAGACCTGCTGCATAAAAACTTAAAACCAGAATTGCAAAGATTGACACCACGTATGGATTGCTATGATTGGGATAGCTTCCGAGGGAAAGCAAAAGAGGCCGAAACTGTACTGACGAGCAGTCAAGAGTACAACGCGCCACCGCCACCCGAGCAGACTATGCTGGCATCACTAGCGTACGTCTCACCGACTAAACGCAAACCAGCCGCAGTACCGTCAAAAGTCGCAGCAGTCGAAGTTGCACAGGCAAATGACGGGAACACACAACTGGCAGAAATGTTTAGCAAAATGTTGGACGAAAGGCTGGCAAAATTCGAGAAGAAAATACGATCAGAAAGCGAGCGCAGCAACAAGTACGAGCAGAAGAGACACAACACGCATCATAACAAACACCAAGGCAGTAAGCCGAAGAGCGAAGCGCTGTGTTACAACTGCAACAAACCCGGACACTTTAAGCGAGATTGTCCGGAGGGAAAAGAGGAAGCGAGCGCGTGAGGACGGTCGACACACGCTCGCGAAACTCCAAGAAGACCGAAAAGACGGTGAGTAGGAGCGCGAGCCCTAGAGTCACCAGGTCAGAGAAGAGATCAGTCTCTGCAGCACAAGCTTCAAGAGCAGAAAAGAGGAGTGCACGCCTCGGAGAAGCGTGCGCGGGAGAACCGCGCACGGCGAGCGAAAATTCGCCTGAGAAGCAGGAACGACACGGCGCAATAGTAGTGCCGAGTCTGGAAAATAAGACTAAGCGAGCGAGAGACGGACGACGTAATCGACTTGATTCTGGGGAGTCAAGCGGGAGAGGAAGATAACCTCCCAGGCGACGAAGAAAATCCCCAGGAGAAACGCTGGTGGATGGAGGCAAGGGTCGGAAGTTTTCGATTCCGCGCCTTATACGACAACAGCGCATCTCGCGTATGCATGGGTCCGATCGGACTGCAGCTAGCAAGCGCACTGGGACGGCAACTCATGCCGAGCCACGGTCGCGGCACCAAACTAGCAGACGGTAGCTACATGCTCGCTGGGCTCTCGAGCTGCAAGGGCACAAATACACAAACGAACATCGGAAAGGCGCCGACCACCATGTGCCAGATGCTCTGTCTAGCATGTATGAGGAGACAGAGCCGGAGATAGCAACAGTGACACATCCCTCTAAACTAAGGCTAATCTAAGGCTAAGGCCCTCTAACTCTAGACAATCAGTTTTATAAATTACGCCCTACGACTAAATCAAATCTTGGCTGGACTAGTTTATAAAAATCTTCTATTTTGTTCCATGGAATCCTCTTGAAAATATTATACCTTGCTGCAACTGCTCGCCATTATGTTCAATTTTTTCACCTAAAAAGGATAAAATGAAAATCAGAAAATAACCTCTGCAATGTAAATAATATTCTAAGTGAAACCATTTATGCACTAAATGCATGGTTGTACATACGTATAACCTGCATCTTAGAAACACTGCATCTGCAAGAATAAAAATTATATCAATCGCATGAAATGTATTTAAATTATATAGAACATATTGTACCTGAAAGTTACACACTAACGAAGATCCAGTGTTATCGATGATCAGCCATGAGACCAGTGCCCTTAATTATACTGCTCCCCTTCAGCCAGAGTCTTGATAAAGCTTTTTTCCAACTCCAAGATTGCGATGCTTCAGATGCCAACGTCAATAATTTCTTCAGTTATACTCTGGTGCATGCAGTAGACTGCGATGCCAATGAATGCAGCATAACTCGTACTCCTAGACACACAGGAAATATATTACAAAGTTTTCTCACAAATAATTATTGATAGATTGAGTCCACTGATCTTTTAGAACAACAACGTCAAAAAATGTTTTTTAGTTACATAGTTTATATCTACAAACAGAAAACTAGTAATATATTAATAATCACTGTTGAAGTACCTGTAAGCAAGAAAAAATATTTATTTAAAAAACTGATAACATACACACTGCATTTCAAATGAATACTTATTAAAGATATGTTATCAATTAAACATACAGTACAAGTCATGGTAATATTTTGAATATTACCATATCCGATAGTATAAACCTATCTCGAGAGCCATATTAAAGTGGTTAAAGTATCCAATAACATCAATCAATAATCCCAGCAAGCATGAATCCAGCTCCAAGATCATTCCAAGTTAAACCGAGCAACACATTGCGGTTAGCGGAGGCTGGGAGGCTTTTTTGAAACATCAAAACACACGGCATCAGACGGTTGCGTGGACATGTCAGCAGCCGGTCGCCAGATCGATGCGCACAATGTATGCGCAGTGGTCAAGCTCGTTTCGACAGAGCCAACGAACAGTTGTACGACTTTTTATTTCAATGATAATATGACCAATACTTTTTCTGTTCAAATTGCGCAAAACCGAGACATAGTTGCTGTTTGGTAATAAATCTATCTTTTTGCGAAATTCATGACTTTAGGAGCGGAGTGGAATCTAATATAATTTAAATTTTTGAATTCAAGTTCTATAAAAAGATAATTATTTTATGAAAAAAAAAATTTTCTTTTATTGCTTTGTTTTTTTAATAAATAGCTAACAGTGCAAATGTAAAACACAAACGTTGAATATATAGCGAGCGCGTAGCGCGAGCGTCGATGGAGATAACGAGCGCGAAGCGCGAGCGTCAGCGGTCGTGCCTCAAACGCAAAACGCTTCCGTAAGGCCGCGCGTTGCGCGCTAGTTATATTTATTCATAATAAAGCAACATAATTTGTTTGGTCAATAAAGGGCTTACTTTACTTAAAGTTACTTACTACTTAACTTGCCATGACCGTTACATTGTATTTGTGATGTTTTTATGACGTTCTAATGCATAAAAGGAAAATTTTAGTTGTTCACCAATAAACAAAATGAGACGGGCATGGCAAATTACGTAGTAAGTACCTTAAGAGTTTTTCTAATTGATCTACTGATTATAACTTTAAGTTGAGTATGCTCTTTATTGACAAAAAAATTGTGTTGCTTTATTATGATTACATTACATAAACTTACATTACATAAACTGGACTTTGGTTAATTTATCTCAGTTCTTTTTTATCTGTTATTTCGTTGCGGAACATAGCAAACTCGTCTAACCTTTTACTTTTACAAAAGTTAATTCTTTTGATGTCATGAGGCAAGATTGCTTATGACGCGATAAATTACCTGCAGAGTATAATTTACCGCAGTAATTACACGCTTTTTTCCTATTGCCCCCAGGACCATGAAATTCCCGCTCGTGCCGCATCGCATAGGACCGCTGAACAAACAACTTCGGGCAAAATATGCACGCGTACTTAGACTCAGCGTCTGGGTTCACTTCCCGTTGTAAATGAGCTCGCAGATGTGGCATCAAGGTGGTAGAGTAGGAACACCTGAGAGTAGGACGCACATGTCGCCGCACTTTCCTATCCTTGATGACAGCACTGACAGTGGAATTCGAGGATAAGGGACGTATGACATTCGATGCACATCCGCAGGTAACGAAGCGATCAGCCCCGACGTTCCATGTTAGACTTTCAACATTTATTGCCTTAGCCAAGCTAATGCAGTGGTTTAACACTTGGTGATAAACCCCCGGCCCCCTAAATGATTGTTATTTTGTTTTATTATATATGAAATAAGTATGATAGAATAAATAGAAAATAATAGCAAACGTATATTTTCATTAAAATGCCAAAAGCTGAGTAGGTCCCACTTTTCAAGAAATAAAGTGTCTACACAGTTCAGTCGTGAATAAAGCACTATACCCAACATGAGAGTAAAGTCGATTATTCCGTTGGGTGAAACTCTCACGAGCGGGAATAATCAACGACTTTACTCTCTTGTTGCATAATGTACTATTATTTGGAAACAGCTTATTAATAAAAATTGTATGATCATTATTGAGATATTTTTTGTTAATACCATCAAAAATTCGTATTACATTGTCTTTGTACCACAAACGAATCCAGTGTTTGTTTGTACTAAAACCAGAAAAAAGTATTTGAATATATTATTTATGTCTATCAATAGGTTTAATATTAGACAATCTCTGAAAATTAACTGCAGATTGCATATCCAAAATCAAGTAAAATTTTAAAATGTTGAATTCGAGTATATATTTATCATTAAATTGACTTTTAGAATTAGAATAATTTCCCATTCCGTTTAAAATAAGTACATCGATAGTATCATAGATGCATCATAAATTGTCGTATAACAACATATAATCTATTTTTCATTTTTATTTCCATCAAGTATTTCTGCACTAATTATATGGTTTAAATGATTTGCAGCATAATTTTTCTTTGCCTCTTTTTTAAACAAATGTCACATCGACACTGACGAATTGACGTAGAAAACTATAAAATTTTAATACATTACAAAATTACGTATGTTTTCACAAGTGATAAATAACTATATGCATAGATAACTTTTTTTATAATAAAAACATTTTACGTTGCTTACTAGATAATAATTAAACGTTATATTTTTCTATTTTTTACTATAATTTTGGCGTCTTGGAGTATTTTTATTTTAGATTTTAAATTTTAAATTTATCTGTTTGACTGTCATAGTTTTTTAATATTTTCAGTTTTAAAATTTTACCTGTCCCCCTATTAGGAATTGACAAAGGAAAAAGTTCTTTACAAAACTTGAATTTTATTACTGTTGCAATATATATTTTAACCAAGCGACGTTAGGAGTGAGGTGGATCGCGCTAGTAAATATTAACAAGGAAAAGCAGCCTAGAAAAGCAAACTAGTAAATATTAAAAAGAAAAAAACATATAAATAGATACATATATACATACATAGACAAAATTTCGCCCAAGCGTACTTACAAACGCGTAGAAAAGTACCCCTGAACGAAATAAGAGACGACACGTGGGGAACACATAAAATATACAAGATACGAGAAGTACGGTATATATATATATATATATGCAAATCAGAAGCAAATCACGAGTTATATATGTGTACACCCACCCACACACACACACACACACAACTCCGCTACGCCGGTCCCAAGCCCGGGGCCCCACTACACAAGAGGTGGGGAAGAAGAAGGGGGAGGAGTAGCAACCTCGTTAAAATAACCAAGGTTCATCTGGCCCGGATGATAGCACCTTGTTAAAGGGCTCCTTCCTAGGATACAGGATAGGGAAAGATACCCCGAATATTAATCAATCATGGACAGTGAGTTAATTAAAACACTGCCCCAAGCGGGTCAAGCTTTACAGCCCACTCCCGACGTTGGTTCCGATTGGGTGAAAGCCCCGGTGGCCGACGCAGGCTCCATAACTGTTGGGGAGAGCCAATTAACTCAAACACCTGCTGCCCACTGCCCACAACAGGGACATTACCAACCTGGCAGATGGTGGAAACAAGAAAGAAAAAGAAGAAAAAGAAAAAAGAAGATTAACAATGGTGTTGTAGATCAGAAAGGCACTAGAAAATCTAAGCTGCCAAGGGCAAGACCAACCCGACCGGAGGCTCTAATCATAAAAGATACCGACGGGAAGTACTACGCTGATATCTTGCGAAAGATGAAAGCAGACCCAAAACTGAAGATGCTAGGGGATAACGTAAATAGGATACGCAAAACGGCGGTTGGTGATCTACTTTAGGAACTCCAACGCACATCGGAAGGGAAGGCAACGGAACTTCGACAAGTGGTGCAAGAAGTGCTAGAAGAGGGTATTACCGTAAGAGCCCTACAAGATGTAGAGGTCTTTGAAGTAAAGGATCTTGATGTTCTAACCACTAAGGAGGACATCGTGGAAGCGTTACGGAGGGAGTTTAAAGATAGCGGCTCAAACGCAGTGGAGGAAACGGCAGTAAAGTATGTGCGCAAGGCATATGGCGATACGCAGACGACGGTCATTCAAATACCAGCAAAAATTACTCAGCAGATGATCGCAAAGCAGAAAATCAGGATAGGCTGGGTAGTATGCAGAATACGAGAGATAAAGCGGAATGCACGTCCACTTCGCTGCTATAAATGTCTAGGATTTGGACATATCGGCAAAAACTGCACAGTAACACAGGATCGAAGTAACCACTGTTATAAGTGTGGAGTCGAAGGACATAATACAAGAGATTGTAAAAACAAACCGAGCTGCGTTCTCTGCCAAAAAAGAGGAGCAACAGAGAACAGTGACCATGCTGCTGGTAGCTACACATGCCCAGTATACCGAGCGGCAGTAGAGAAGTTGAAGAAACGAAGATAATGAAGATAGTGCAGTTGAACTTGAATCACTGCGAGGCAGCACAGGTTTTACTTAACCAGTACGTTCATGAGACGGAGGTCGACGTAGCCATTATATGTGAACCATACAGGGCTCTGGACGAGACATCGTGGGAAACAGATGACACTGGCAGAGCAGCGATCTGGGCATGTGGGAACGTGGCATTCCAGGAAAAAATGTTGACCAGCGAGAAAGGATTTGTTTGTGCAAATATAGCAGCAATACACGTATACAGCTGCTATGCTTCGCCTAACGCATTGAACGAACAGTTTGAGCGGCAGTTAGATCGACTCGTGCAGGATATTGCGGGAAGAAATCCAGTAATTATCGCAGGCGATTTTAACGCATGCGCCGTAGAGTGGGGCAGTCAAAGGACTAACTAAAGAGGACGAGTACTGCTAGAAGCATCTGCCCTCCTGGACTTGGTGTTAGTTAATCAGGGTAGCACTAACACCTTTAAAAGAGAAGACGCAGAATCTATTGTAGACCTGAACTTTGTTAGTAGTTGCCTTATTGGCTCAATTGACAAGTGGTCCGTGAGTAAACACTACACAAATAGTGATCACCAAGCCATAATAATGGAGGTAAGAAAATCAGAGCAGAGACCCAGCGCGAGTACAAGGACCAACAGAGTCGGTTGGAAAACAAAGGATTATGATAAGGATTATGATAATGCAACTGGAAGAGCCAAGTGTCATAGAAAGAGGTGCGAATGAAGACGCTATTCCACCGATCACGATTAAGAAATTGTTAGCCGCCTGCAGAAGGGTAGGAAACAACAAGGCCCCAGGGCCGGATGGCATACCCAATATTGCATTAAAGCATGCCATCCATGCTTATCGAGAGGTCTTCGTAGACTTGTACAATGCATGTCTGGAAGAGGGAACATTCACCACAAACTGGAAGAAACAGCGTCTGGTGCTACTGCCAAAAGGAAAGAAGCCACCCCAGGATTCCTCATCATACAGACCGCTCTGCATGTTGGACACCCCGGGTAAGATCCTGGAACGCATAATCTGCGTCAGAATGGATCATTTTAGAGAAGGAAAAGGTTGATTAGCGAAACACCAATATGGCTTTAGGAAGAATCGTTCAACCCCGGACGCAGTTAGCCTAGTAATTGACACTGCGCAAACAGCGATAGAGGGGAAAAGATAGAAGGGAAGAAAGAAGAAGTACTGCGCCATAGTTACATTTGATATCAAAAATGTATTTAATTCGGCTAGATGGAGTAAAATACACGAGGCACTCCGGAAGCAGGATGTGCCCTTATATATAAGAAGGATGATGTCCGACTCATTGAAGAGGTGACAGAAATAGCTGAAGAGGCGACCCGTATAATACACGAATAGCTAACGGAGACGGGTCTGGAACTAGTCAGCCACAAAACGGAAGTTTTTCTTATCTCTAGTAGAAAGAAGATGAAGAAAATTAAACTGACGGTAGATGGACATGAGATAGCTTCTCAACCAACCATCAAGTACTTGAGCATCACCATCGATGCAAGACTAACTTTCAAACAACATCTGGAAATAGTCAGCGATAAAGCAGCAAAAGTCGGTGCTGCTCTATCACGATTGATGCATAATGCAGGAGGGCCAACTCAGAAGCAAAGGTTACTTCTAGCCAGTGTAACTACATCGATTATGCTATATGGAGCCCCAATATGAGCAGATGCGATGCAGGTGAAATCGTATGCCCGATTGCTAACCACTGTGTACAGACGAAGTGCACTAAGAGTGGCGTCCACTTACCGTACAGTATCGGACAATGCGGTGTGCATTATTGCTGGTATGCCGCTGATTAACCTATTGGCGATGGAAAGTAAGGAAGTATTCCAAACTAAAAGAAGAACAAGTGATAAAACTCAGAAGGAGATTTGGGATGCAGCAAGAAAGAAGACAATCGCCGAATGGCAAACAAGATGGGATGTTAGTGACACAGGGCGATGGACACATCACCTTATACCAAAAATAAAGGATTGGACTGGAAGAGAACATGGGAAGGTCAATTACTACCTGACGCAGTTTTTAACCGGGCACGGATGCTTCTGGGGTTATCTGCACCGATTTCAATTAGACGACAGTTCAAATTGCCCAGCTTGTTTAGACGCTAACGAAGATGCGGAGCATGTTCTCTGTGATTGTTCGCGATACCAAATGGAGCGAGAAGAACTCGATTTGTCTCCAGACCAGAGTGACACCTGAGTCAATGATGACAACTATGTTGACGTCGGAGGATGGTTGGAACGCAGTAAACAACTGCGTAAGGACTATACTCAAGAAAGTTAGAAATAACGAAGAGAAAAGAAGGCAAAGACAAGGCGAAACAGCAGAATAAAAATGTAGCTAGATGAAGGTCACTGAGCCATGTCGGGGTTGAGGATATCCAGAGGATGGCCGGATGATGCCGCACGAAGCAAACGACTGGACGATGCGGAAAGAAGCAGACGCGCGGACGACGCAGAAAGAAGAAACGTGATGACGACCACATCAATTAGAAGAGGGGGCCTTGTGCCCCTCCGCGAAGCACTACTCGACGGTTGTACCGCGGGGAACAAGGGCGCAGAAGATGGAGCTAGGTGCACCTTTACCGAAGGTCAATAGAGGCAAAGAGGGCGTTCCTTGGTACGGTTGGGTGTTTTTCATCTAGCCGTAAAGAGCATGGGTTTAGTCGGTGTGAATCCGACACACGGCTGACATTGCGGATGAGGCTGTTTCCACGACCCCATAAACTAAGTCATGCTATGGTCTTTCTAAGATTTTCCCTAACACCTCTTCTCCGAAAAGGAAATAAAAAACAAAAAAAAAACACACACACGGGGAAGCCTGACAGCCGTATGTCGCGCGTCCGCCGAGTGGCGGATGGAGGAGAGCTTGCTAGGTATATATAGTATATATAGTATATACCCCAGAGGGTAGAGCAGAAATAAAATATGCTCCGTAAACCAAATTAGGCCGCTGCGTTTGCCGTGCAGTGCGACCCGTAAGCTGCCAGAAGAAGATTCTGGGTGGGGAGGCAATCTGAGGTTGCGAGCTAAAGTGACCTGAACCACCTTTGGCTTCCGCTGACGGCAAGACGGGAAGCCGGTCACATAGCCAGTACCGGTCAATCGGCTGAGGCGAGTGCATGATATTGCTTGATGTCTGCCGGAAACTTTCCAAAGAGCCAAGCACTTTATTCGGGATGGGAGGTTCGAGATATTGAAGGTAGGCTAGGGCAGTATCGCGTGCTATACCCTGGTATGATGTTCCCAGTCTGGCACCGCTTACAGTCATGTGTTGGGGCTATGTCAGCTGCCTCAATAGACGGGGGATCAAGGGTGGTTGGACGCATACCGGGATGAAGACTATTATGAAGCATGGATAATTTAACCGAGCGAGGGGAGAAAGCAGGAAAAGGAGCTCTCGAGATCTGGAATACAATCCGGGATGCTGAGCGAGAACGAGAAAGCATATAGGAGAAGATTCGAGACAGGCTGGACTCTATGGATAATGTTGTGTCAAACGCATCCAACATTCATAAGTCTGTTAAAAGCGACCTATAAGCGATTATGATCCAGGTTGAGCGGCTTGAAATAGGACAAGTGGCGCTGGAAAAGAGCAAAGAGAACCTTGGATTTATGCTAAGTAAGGCGGAAATGTTACCGAACCAGCAGCATATCCAGCAGGAGGACAAGGCATCACAGATGACAGAAGCATCAAACGCGGTGACGACAAGAACGCTACATAAGCGTAAGGCAATGTCACCAAGCCAGGTAGAAGAGTGACAAAAAAACTACGCTAAAAAAAACGAGGAAAGATAAGAAAGTAGCCTCTGTGGTAGTCACATCAAAAAGCCAATCACAGGTGTCTCCGGAAGAAAAGGCAGACTCACCCTGGCAGAAGGTTATCATCAGAAAGGAGAAAAAGAAAGAAAAGAAGAGGAAAAAGGAGATATATGAAGACACTGGTGCCAAGAACAAAAATGGCACTAGAAAACCACGAGAGAGACCACGAGAGAAAACAACCAGGCCTGATGCACTTGTTATAAAAGCTGCTGAGGGGAATTCGTACGCTGATATTTTAAGAAAAATAAAAGCGGACCCCAATCTGACAGTGCTTGGTAACAGCGTAAATGAGATACGCAAAACAGTGGCAGGATATCTTTTGTAGCCACGACACACCAAAGACGTGAAAACGCAGGAACTTCAAGAAGCGGTTAAAGCGGTGCTGGTAGAAGAAGCCACAATCAAGAGGCTTCAGCATGAAGTGGTCTTTGAAATAAAATACCTTGACATGCTTACCTCTAAACAAGATATTCTAGAAGCCCTAAATAGAGAGTTTTCATAAAAGAAGAAAATAGTAGAGGAGACGTCCGTAAAGTCCCTCCGGAAAACCTATGGAGCGTGACTTCAATGCGTGGGCTGTGGAGTGGGGCAGCATAAGGACTAACTACAGAGGTCGAATACTCTTAGAAGCAATCGCTCTTCTGGATTTGGTCCTAGTTAACCAAGGATGCACTCACACATTTAGAAGAGGAGACGCGGGGTTTATTGTCGACCTGACGTTTGTTAGCAGCAGCGTTATTGGTTAAGTTGCTTCATGGACAGTAAGTAAGCACTACACACATAATGATCACCAGGCCATAATAATGGAGGTACGAATATCAAAACAGGGACCCAGCGCGAGTACAACGACCAATAGAGTTAGTTGGAAAACGAAGGATTATGATAAGGAGATGTTCCTGTTAGCACTAGAAAAAATACAACTGTCTGAAACGGCAAACAGCAAGGCGGAGCAGGTGACGGTAATACGAGAACAACGGGCGAGAAAGAAATACTATAAAACTGGTAGAGGCCAGGAAATAGCAGTTGACCGCGGACAAGAAATGAAGGACGTAAAAGGGGTCTTAATTAGAAAATCACGAAAACAAATGACGGTGCCTTAAGGAATTACAAGACAAGGTCGAACAAGACCCTTGGGGTCGACCATATAAAATAGTAATGAAGAAGATTAAAGGAAGGTACGTGTCTTCACCAAAATGCCCGGAACTATTGCCCCGGGTAGTAACTACACTGTTCCCCAGGCAACTGGAAGAACCAAGTATCATCGAAAGAGGTGTGAATGAAGAAGCTATCCCAACAATCACGATTCAGGAATTGTTAGCCCCCTGCAGAAAGGTGGGAAACAATAAGACCCTATTGCCGAACGGCATTCCAAATATTGCATTAGAGCATGCCATTCACGCTCATCCAGAGGTCTTCGTAAAATTGTACAATACATGCCTAGAAGAGGGAACATTCTCCACAAACTGGAAGAACCAGCGACTAGTGCTTCTGCCAAAGGAAAAGAAACCGCCCCAGGAGTCCTCATCATACAGACCGCTCTGCATGTTGTAGACCCCAGGCAAGATCCTGGAACGCATTATCTGCGCCAGAATAGATCATTTTATAAACGGAAAAGGTTGATTAGCGAAACACCAATATGGCTTTAGGAAGAATCGTTCAACCCCGGACGCAGTTAGCCTAGTAATTGACACTGCGCAAACAGCGATAGAGGGGAAAAGATAGAAGGGAAGAAAGAAGAAGTACTGCGCCATAGTTACATTTGATATCAAAAATGTATTTAATTCGGCTAGATGGAGTAAAATACACGAGGCACTCCGGAAGCAGGATGTGCCCTTATATATAAGAAGGATGATGTCCGACTCCTTGAAGAGGTGACAAAAATAGCTGAAGAGGCGACCCGTATAATACACGAATAGCTAACGGAGACGGGTCTGGAACTAGCCAGCCACAAAACGGAAGTTATTCTTATCTCTAGTAGAAAGAAGATGAAGAAAATTAAACTGACGGTAGATGGACATGAGATAGCTTCTCAACCAACCATCAAGTACTTGAGCATCACCATCGATGCAAGACTAACTTTCAAACAACATCTGGAAATAGTCAGCGATAAAGCAGCAACAGTTGGCGCTGCTCTATCACGATTGATGCAAAATGTAGGAGGGCTAACTCAGAAGCGAAGGTTACTCTTAGCCAGTGTAACTACATCGATTATGCTATACGGATCCCCAATATGGGCAGATGCGATGCGGATAAAATCGTATGCACGAAAGTTGACTACCGTGTGTAGGCGAAGTGCACTAAGATTGGCGTCCGCTTACCGTACGGTATCGGACGATGCTGTCTGCATTATGGCAGGCATGCCACCCATTGACCTTTTAGCGTTGGAAAGAAATGACGTATTCGAAGCTAGAAGACGATTGAATGACAAAAGTCAGAAAGAGATCTGGAATGCCGCAAGAAAGAAGACGATGGCTAAATGGCAAACAAGATGGGACGCTAGTGGCAAGGGGCGATGGACTTATCGCTTTATACCAAGGATAAAAGACTGGATTGGAAGAAGACATGGGGAAGTTAACTACTACCTCATGCAGTTTTTGACTAGGCACGGATGTTTCTGGGCGTACCTGCATCGGTTCAGACTTCTCGACTGTCCGAACTGCCCAATAGGTTCGGATGCAACAAAGGATGTCTCATAACTCACGATATCATCAGGAGCGAGAAAAGCTTAAGAGTTATCTTCAGACCAGAGTATCTCCTGAGTCGATTATGACAACTATGTTGATGTCGGAGGATGGTTGGAACGCAGTAAACAACTACGTAAGGACTATTCTCAAGAAAGTTAGAAATAACGAAGAGAAGAAGGCAAAGACAAAGCGAAACAGCAGAATAAAAATGTAGCTAGATGAAGGTCGCTGAGGATGGATAATACGCAGTCAGCAATTATGCAGCAGACATTCTCAAGAAAGTCAGAAAGGTCGAAAAAGACAGAAGAAAACGAAGATGCTGAGTATGTACGTGTGTGTGCGACGCAGAAAATGAAGAATGACTATAGTGATGACGACCACATCAACCAGAAGCGAGCGAAAGCCTTTCGCCCCTCCGCGAAGCATTTATTGACGGTAGTACCGCGGGGTTCAGAGGCATAGAAGATGGAGCTAGGCACCTTTACCGAGGGTCGATAAAGGCAAAGAGGGCGTTCCTTTTTACGGCTGGGTGTTTTTTCACCTGGCCGTAAGAGGGATGGGTTTAATCGGCGTGAATCGGCTGACATTGGGAATGGGGCTGTTTCAACGACCCTATAGACAAGGTCATGCTATGGTCTTTCTAAGATTTTCCCTAATACCTCTTTTTCCGAGAGAGAAACAAAAACACACACACACACACACATACACATGCCAACGTATACGGACTCAAACCTAAAAATATAGCATATACACATAATAAATTCATACGTAGGTGATTGTCTGTCGTACTGTCGTACAACAGTATATAATCTATTTTTGGGTACAACCGCGACACGGAAGTGCCTTATCCGTTTTTATTTTCATCAGGTATTTCTGCACTAATTAATTGGTTTAAGTGATTTGCAGCATAAATTTTCTTTACCTCTTTTTTAAACAAATTTCAAATCGCTAGGGACAAATTGACGTAGAAAACTTATAAAATTTTAATACATAACAAAATTACGTCAATGTTTTCGCTAGTGATAAATAATTATTTGGAAGGTGATTAATTGCCAGAAGAGAGAGGAAGTGGATCGCCTCACCAGGTCTCGAAATGACTAAGCGTGATTAATAAAAGGCGCTTTTATTAATGTTAACTTGAATAACTTAAAACTAATTAATTAAAGGTAAAACTGGTGTGTGACTTTGCGAACTTGGGCAGGGTGGAGTGATCTGCTCTCAGAGACTTTCAGACGCTATCTGTTGGCCAGTTCACCAGTCGCCCTTCCTATAGTTGCCTCATGTGAGGCAAGCTGTTAGTGCGAGACAAAGAGGGCTATTGGCTCGGTTGATGAGAGGGGTGCTGGTCGTGCCTCTGAAATTTAGTGAAGCTCTCTCGGCAGGACAACTTGTTTGCGCCTGGAACGCGGGGCTGGCGCCGTCGCACTATGGGCGATTTCAGGAAAAGTATTGTCAAAATCAAATTGCGCCTCTCATGAAAGTGCTATGGACCTAATTTTTTTGTTAAATGAAGGTTGTACATCTCAGATATAGGGAAAAATATCAGAATATTGTTTTTTGATGATGTCGAGCCGGGGCACCTATGAAAAGTACGAAATTTTAAGAAAACGATATTTTAGCTACTTGTTAATGCATTAATATGCCATAAAAATGCATTTTAAAATAATTGGGAATTTTTGAGTCAATCATATAATATTTTTTTAATTAATGAATGTTTTTTTACCTACATAACCTTAAAATTCATCTATTTCGACCTATTGTACTAAGGAACGTGAATCCATGACTTAAAATTATCATAAATTACGGACCTCTAATTTGATTAGCTTCGAATATTATATTCTAATAATACGGCACTATATAAACAAAAAAACATGTTATTTTAAAGTACTCTAACCTACAGGAATTTTAAATCTGAGAAGTTTCATTCTGTAGCATGAAAGATTTCAAAGTTAACACACATAAAATTGTTGATAAAATAAAATATTATTATTCTCACCACCTATAACGTACATATATATATATATATATATATATATATATATATATATATATATATACACACACATATATATAATTATGTAACCTAGACTATTACATGTTAACGCTATAGTATTTACAGGTTATATAGTAACAATTAGCAACGAAATAATAACTCTGTGATATAAGTATTCCATTTCCAATTAATATGATAACCTTCTATTATTTCATTACAATTACATTAAAGATTCTTCATCAGAATTATCATAAGTCATATTACTTTCATCATCACTTGTGTTCTGGTTTTCTTCTTCCCACTCTTCTTCGTTCATAATATGCCTATAAAATAGATTGAGGGTGAAATCATAATTCTGAGCTCATGACAAAAATAATTTCGTAAATAAATTTACGTTTCTTTTATATAGTTCAATGCCTGTGCATTTTGAAAGAATATGTGCTTCTTAGCTAATTTTATTTGATTGCCTATGAACATCAAAGATAGTTTTGGGTCACTCATATGCACTGCTCTGTTAAATACATCCGTAATTCGTGCTAATCTACTTGTCTGTCTGGAGTGTTCTGTCATATTTCTGCGATAAAACTTATGCCAAGACTCATTAGCATCTTCGGCATAGTATGCTAAAGGCATAGGAAATTGCCTGGCAATTTCCCATGCATTAAAATTTTATGAACACTTTGGATTCATTCGACACCATGGATACGTATTGTAGTACAGTTGATATGTATTTATACAGAACCTTTCTAACTCGTCTAATATAAGCTCCTTTTTGCATTTAAAAGGCTCTATGATGAGCCTGAACTCCAGGAGCTAAAATATCGTTTTCTTAAAATTTCGTACTTTTCATAGGTGCCCCGGCTCGACATCATCAAAAAACAATGTTCCGATATTTTTCCCTATATCTGAGATGTACAACCTTCAATTAACAAAAAAATTAGGTCCATAGCACTTTCATGAGAGGCGCAATTTGATTTTGACAATACTTTTCCTGAAATCGCCCATAGTGCGTCGGCTGGGTCGCCACATCTCAGTGCTGGGGTCACGATTATTCGGAGGATCGCTCAAATGCCAACTTCACGGGACATAGCGGTAAGAGAAGTCCGCTGTGTCCCCTGAAGTTAGCCATCAGACGACCCTGCATCAATTCAAAAATGTTCGAATTACCGGTAGCTGCACCGATAAATACGAATATGTCAAACTAAAACTATAAAACAAGAACCCTAAGCACCAAATCTAGTTACCCAAGATTTGAATATCATACGGAAATACTAATATATCCCATAAATTTAAATCTACCTACCCCATGCACAGCGAGATGCAAATGAAAAAATAATACTAAACCAAAATCTCCTAAAACCATCCATACCAGGTACGGCAAGTTGCTAACATTACGTAAAATATTTTAATTACGCTTCGACCTCTGTACTATAAGGGGTTTTTGGGATCGCTAATTACAAATCTGATATCAGATTTGCAAAATGATTTGTTTAAACAACTTTGTTGATGCGAATTACTGCATAACTCGAGTTTTGTGAAAAAGTTATATAATACCAGGGGATTTTAGGGTCCCTGATTACAAATCTGTTATCAGTACCGTAAATTTCAATGCATCGAAACAACGAAGGCGAGGAAAGCAGAAGGAAGCAAAAAATAAATATAAAACCGAAATGAATAAACCCATTTAACCTACAATCTCTGAACTCAATAATTTACTTAAAGAACACATCGGAGATAGGCGACCAAAGCGAGTATAAATCAAACTCAAAGAGCTTAAACCCAGCTACCCCATGCTCCACGAATTCAGTAATTTATTTAATCAACACCTCGGCACAGCGGAGGAAGGCGAACGAAGCGAGTATAAATCAAAATCAAAGCGCTTAAACCTAGCTACCCCATTCTCCCCGAGTTAAGTAATTTATTTAATCAACACCTTGGCACATCAAAGGAAGCCGAGCGAGGCAAGTATAAATCAA
Organism: Nasonia vitripennis; assembly: GCF_009193385.2. Taxonomy (NCBI): domain Eukaryota; kingdom Metazoa; phylum Arthropoda; class Insecta; order Hymenoptera; family Pteromalidae; genus Nasonia; species Nasonia vitripennis. The sequence goes on from NW_022279653.1 coordinate 637,057, forward strand.
AAACCAAAGTGCTTAAACCCAGCTACACCACGCTCTCTGAGATCATTAATTTATTTAATCAACACGACGGCACATCGAAGGAAGACGAGCGAAGCGAGTATAAATCAAAAACCAAATTGCTTAAACCCGGCTACCGTGTGCTCCCCGAGTTCAATAATTTATTTAATCAACACCTCGGCACATCGGAGGCAGACGAACGAAGCGAGTATAAATCAAAAACCAAAGTGCTTAAACCCAGCTACACCACGCTCCCCGAGTTCAATAATTTATTTAATCAACACCTCGGCACATCGGAGGTAGGCGAACGAAGCGAGTAAAAATCAAAATCAACGCGCTTAAACCTAGCTACCCCATTCTCCCCGAGTTCAGTAATTTATTTAATCAACACCTCAGCACATCGGAGGTAGGCGAACGAAGCGAGTATAAATCAAAAACCATAGTGCTGAAACTCTGCTACCCCATGCTCCACGTGTTAAGTAATTTATTTAATCAACACCTCGGCACATCGAAGGAAGGCGATCGAAGCGAGTATAAATAAAAAAAAAGTGCTTAAACCTAGCTACCCCATTCTCCCCGAGTTCAGTAATTTATTTAATCAACACCTCAGCACATCGGAGGCAGGCGAACGAAGCGAGTATAAATCAAAAACCAAAGTGCTGAAACCCTGCTACACCACGCTCCCCGAGTTCAATAATTTATTTAATCAACACCTCAGCACATCGGATGCAGACGAACGAAGCGAGTATAATTCAAAAACCAAATTGCTTAAACCCGGCTACCGTATGCTCCCCGAGTTCAATAATTTATTTAATCAACACCTCGGCACATCGGGGGTAGGCGAACGAAGCGAGTATAAATCAAAAACCATAGTGCTGAAACTCTGCTACCCCATGCTCTCTGAGATCATTAATTTATTTAATCAACACGTCGGCACATCGAAGGAAGGCGAGCGAGGCTAGTATAAATCAAAAACCAAAGTGCTTAAACCCAGCTACACCACGCTCCCCGAGTTCAATAATTTATTTAATCAACACCTCGGCACATCGGAGGTAGGCGAACGAAGCGAGTATAAATCAAAAACCAATGTGCTGAAACCCTGCTACCCCATGCTCCACGAGTTCAGTAATTTATTTAATCAACACCTCGGCACATCGACAGAAGTCGAGCGAGGCGAGTATAAATCAAAATCAAAGCGCTTAAACCTAGCTACCCCATTCTCCCCGAGTTCAGTAATTTATTTAATCAACAAATAAATTACTGAACTCGGGGAGAATGGGGAAGCTAGGTTTAAGTGCGTTGATTTTGATTTATACTCGCTTCGTTCGCCTTCCTCCGATGTGCTGAGGTGTTGATTAAATAAATTACTGAACTCGGGGAGAATGGGGTAGCTAGGTTTAAGCGCTTTGATTTTGATTTATACTCGCCTCGCTCGACTTCTGTCGATGTGCCGAGGTGTTGATTAAATAAATTACTGAACTCGTGGAGCATGGGGTAGCAGGGTTTCAGCACATTGGTTTTTGATTTATACTCGCTTCGTTCGCCTACCTCCGATGTGCCGAGGTGTTGATTAAATAAATTATTGAACTCGGGGAGCGTGGTGTAGCTGGGTTTAAGCACTTTGGTTCAATAATTTATTTAATCAACACCCCGGCACATCGGAGGCTGCCGAACGAAGCGAGTATAAATCAATAACCAAAGTGCTGAAACCCTGCTACCCCATGCTCCACGAGTTCAGTAATTTATTTAATTAACACCTCGGCACATCGGAGGTAGGCGAACGAAGCGACTATAAATCAAAAACAAAGAGCTTAAACCCAGCTACACCAGGTTCCCAGAGATCAATAATTTATTTAATCAACACCTCGGCACATCGAAGGAAGCCGAGAGAGGCGAGTATAAATCAAAATCAACGCGCTTAAACCTAGCTACCCCATTCTCCCCGAGTTCAGTAATTTATTTAATCAACACCTCGGCACATCGGAGGAAGGCGAACGAAGCGAGTATAAATCAAAAACCAAAGTGCTGAAACCCTGCTACCCCATGCTCCACGAGTTCAGTAATTTATTTAATCAACACCTCGGCACATCGAAAGAAGGCGAGAGAAGAGAGTATAAATCAAAATCAAAGCGCTTAAACCTATCTACTCCATTCTCCCAGAGTTCAGTAATTTATTTAATCAACACCTCAGAACATCGGAGGCAGCCGAACGAAGCGAGTATAAATCAAAAACCAAAGTGTTTAAACCCAGCTACCCCATGCCCCACGAGTTCAGTAATTTATTTAATCAACACCTCAGAACATCGGAGGAAGGCGAACGAAGCGAGTATAAATCAAAAACCAAAGTGCTGAAACCCTGCTACCCCATGCTCCACGAGTTCAGTAATTTATTTAATTAACACCTCGGCACATCGAAAGAAGGCGAGAGAGGCGAGTATAAATCAAAAACAAAGAGCTTAAACCCAGCTACACCAGGTTCCCAGAGATCAATAATTTATTTAATCAACACCTCGGCACATCGAAGGAAGCCGAGAGAGGAGAGTATAAATCAAAATCAAAGCGCTTAAACCTAGCTACCCCATTCTCCCCGAGTTCAGTAATTTATTTAATCAACACCTCGGCACATCGGAGGCAGCCGAACGAAGCGAGTATAAATCAAAAACCAAAGTGCTGAAACCCTGCTACCCCATGCTCCACGAGATCAATAATTTATTTAATCAACACCTAGGCACATCGGAGGTAGGTGAACGAAGCGTCTTTAAATCAAAAACAAAGAGCTTAAACCCAGCTACACCAGGTTCCCAGAGATCAATAATTTATTTAATCAACACCTCGGCACATCGAAGGAAGGCGAACGAAGCGAGTATAAATCAAAATCAAAGCGCATAAACCTAGCTACCCCCTTCTCCCCGAGTTCAGTAATTTATTTAATCAACACCTCGGCACATCGGAGGAAGGCGAACGAAGCGAGTATAAATCAAAATCAATGCGCATAAACCTAGCTACCCCCTTCTCCCCGAGTTCAGTAATTTATTTAATCAACACCCCGGCACATCGGAGGCAGCCGAACGAAGCGAGTATAAATCAAAAACCAAAGTGCTGAAACCCTGCTACCCCATGCTCTACGAGTTCAGTAATTTATTTAATTAACACCTCGGCACATCGGAGGTAGGCGAACGAAGCGAGTATAAATCAAAAACCAAAGTGTTTAAACCCAGCTACCCCATGCCCCACGAGTTCAGTAATTTATTTAATCAACACCTCAGAACATCGGAGGAAGGCGAACGAAGCGAGTATAAATCAAAAACCAAAGTGCTGAAACCCTGCTACCCCATGCTCCACGAGTTCAGTAATTTATTTAATCAACACCTCGGCACATCGAAGGAAGCCGAGAGAGGAGAGTATAAATCAAAATCAAAGCGCTTAAACCTAGCTACCCCATTCTCCCCGAGTTCAGTAATTTATTTAATCAACACCTCGGCACATCGGAGGAAGGCGAACGAAGCGAGTATAAATCAAAATCAAAGCGCATAAACCTAGCTACCCCCTTCTCCCCGAGTTCAGTAATTTATTTAATCAACGCCTCGGCACATCGAAAGAAGGCGAGAGAAGGGAGTATAAATCAAAATCAAAGCGCTTAAACCCAGCTACACCAGGTTCCCAGAGATCAATAATTTATTTAATCAACACCTCGGCACATCGAAGGAAGCCGAGAGAGGCGAGTATAAATCAAAATCAAAGCGCTTAAACCTAGCTACCCCATTCTCCCCGAGTTCAGTAATTTATTTAATCAACACCTCGGCACATCGGAGGAAGGCGAACGAAGCGAGTATAAATCAAAATCAAAGCGCATAAACCTAGCTACCCCCTTCTCCCCGAGTTCAGTAATTTATTTAATCAACACCTCGGCACATCGAAAGAAGGCGAGAGAAGCGAGTATAAATCAAAATCAAAGCGCTTAAACCTAGCTACCCCATGCCCCACGAGTTCAGTAATTTATTTAATCAACACCCCGGCACATCGGAGGCAGGCGAACGAAGCGAGTATAAATCAAAATCAAAGCGCATAAACCTAGCTACCCCCTTCTCCCCGAGTTCAGTAATTTATTTAATTAACACCTCGGCACATCGAAAGAAGGCGAGAGAGGCGAGTATAAATCAAAAACAAAGAGCTTAAACCCAGCTACACCAGGTTCCCAGAGATCAATAATTTATTTAATCAACACCTCAGAACATCGGAGGCAGCCGAACGAAGCGAGTATAAATCAAAAACCAAAGTGTTTAAACCCAGCTACCCCATGCCCCACGAGTTCAGTAATTTATTTAATCAACACCTCAGAACATCGGAGGAAGGCGAACGAAGCGAGTATAAATCAAAAACCAAAGTGCTGAAACCCTGCTACCCCATGCTCCACGAGTTCAGTAATTTATTTAATTAACACCTCGGCACATCGAAAGAAGGCGAGAGAGGCGAGTATAAATCAAAAACAAAGAGCTTAAACCCAGCTACACCAGGTTCCCAGAGATCAATAATTTATTTAATCAACACCTCGGCACATCGAAGGAAGCCGAGAGAGGAGAGTATAAATCAAAATCAAAGCGCTTAAACCTAGCTACCCCATTCTCCCCGAGTTCAGTAATTTATTTAATCAACACCTCGGCACATCGGAGGAAGGCGAACGAAGCGAGTATAAATCAAAATCAAAGCGCATAAACCTAGCTACCCCCTTCTCCCCGAGTTCAGTAATTTATTTAATCAACGCCTCGGCACATCGAAAGAAGGCGAGAGAAGGGAGTATAAATCAAAATCAAAGCGCTTAAACCCAGCTACACCAGGTTCCCAGAGATCAATAATTTATTTAATCAACACCTCGGCACATCGAAGGAAGCCGAGAGAGGCGAGTATAAATCAAAATCAAAGCGCTTAAACCTAGCTACCCCATTCTCCCCGAGTTCAGTAATTTATTTAATCAACACCTCGGCACATCGGAGGAAGGCGAACGAAGCGAGTATAAATCAAAATCAAAGCGCATAAACCTAGCTACCCCCTTCTCCCCGAGTTCAGTAATTTATTTAATCAACACCTCGGCACATCGAAAGAAGGCAAGAGAAGCGAGTATAAATCAAAATCAAAGCGCTTAAACCTAGCTACCCCATGCCCCACGAGTTCAGTAATTTATTTAATCAACACCCCGGCACATCGGAGGCAGGCGAACGAAGCGAGTATAAATCAAAATCAAAGCGCATAAACCTAGCTACCCCCTTCTCCCCGAGTTCAGTAATTTATTTAATCAACACCCCGGCACATCGGAGGCAGCCGAACGAAGCGAGTATAAATCAATAACCAAAGTGCTGAAACCCTGCTACCCCATGCTCCACGAGTTCAGTAATTTATTTAATTAACACCTCGGCACATCGGAGGTAGGCGAACGAAGCGACTATAAATCAAAAACAAAGAGCTTAAACCCAGCTACACCAGGTTCCCAGAGATCAATAATTTATTTAATCAACACCTCGGCACATCGAAGGAAGCCGAGAGAGGCGAGTATAAATCAAAATCAACGCGCTTAAACCTAGCTACCCCATTCTCCCCGAGTTCAGTAATTTATTTAATCAACACCTCGGCACATCGAAAGAAGGCGAGAGAAGCGAGTATAAATCAAAATCAAAGCGCTTAAACCTAGCTACCCCATGCCCCACGAGTTCAGTAATTTATTTAATCAACACCCCGGCACATCGGAGGCAGGCGAACGAAGCGAGTATAAATCAAAATCAAAGCGCATAAACCTAGCTACCCCCTTCTCCCCGAGTTCAGTAATTTATTTAATCAACACCCCGGCACATCGGAGGCAGCCGAACGAAGCGAGTATAAATCAAAATCAAAGCGCTTAAACCTAGCTACCCCATTCTCCCCGAGTTCAGTAATTTATTTAATCAACACCTCGGCACATCGAAGGAAGCCGAGAGAGGCGAGTATAAATCAAAATCAACGCGCTTAAACCTAGCTACCCCATTCTCCCCGAGTTCAGTAATTTATTTAATCAACACCTCGGCACATCGGAGGAAGGCGAACGAAGCGAGTATAAATCAAAAACCAAAGTGCTGAAACCCTGCTACCCCATGCTCCACGAGTTCAGTAATTTATTTAATCAACACCTCGGCACATCGAAAGAAGGCGAGAGAAGAGAGTATAAATCAAAATCAAAGCGCATAAACCTAGCTACCCCCTTCTCCCCGAGTTCAGTAATTTATTTAATCAACACCTCGGCACATCGAAAGAAGGCGAGAGAAGCGAGTATAAATCAAAATCAAAGCGCTTAAACCTAGCTACCCCATGCCCCACGAGTTCAGTAATTTATTTAATCAACACCCCGGCACATCGGAGGCAGGCGAACGAAGCGAGTATAAATCAAAATCAAAGCGCATAAACCTAGCTACCCCCTTCTCCCCGAGTTCAGTAATTTATTTAATCAACACCCCGGCACATCGGAGGCAGCCGAACGAAGCGAGTATAAATCAATAACCAAAGTGCTGAAACCCTGCTACCCCATGCTCCACGAGTTCAGTAATTTATTTAATCAACACCTCAGAACATCGGAGGCAGCCGAACGAAGCGAGTATAAATCAAAAACCAAAGTGTTTAAACCCAGCTACCCCATGCCCCACGAGTTCAGTAATTTATTTAATCAACACCTCAGAACATCGGAGGAAGGCGAACGAAGCGAGTATAAATCAAAAACCAAAGTGCTGAAACCCTGCTACCCCATGCTCCACGAGTTCAGTAATTTATTTAATTAACACCTCGGCACATCGAAAGAAGGCGAGAGAGGCGAGTATAAATCAAAAACAAAGAGCTTAAACCCAGCTACACCAGGTTCCCAGAGATCAATAATTTATTTAATCAACACCTCGGCACATCGAAGGAAGCCGAGAGAGGAGAGTATAAATCAAAATCAAAGCGCTTAAACCTAGCTACCCCATTCTCCCCGAGTTCAGTAATTTATTTAATCAACACCTCGGCACATCGGAGGAAGGCGAACGAAGCGAGTATAAATCAAAATCAAAGCGCATAAACCTAGCTACCCCCTTCTCCCCGAGTTCAGTAATTTATTTAATCAACGCCTCGGCACATCGAAAGAAGGCGAGAGAAGGGAGTATAAATCAAAATCAAAGCGCTTAAACCCAGCTACACCAGGTTCCCAGAGATCAATAATTTATTTAATCAACACCTCGGCACATCGAAGGAAGCCGAGAGAGGCGAGTATAAATCAAAATCAAAGCGCTTAAACCTAGCTACCCCATTCTCCCCGAGTTCAGTAATTTATTTAATCAACACCTCGGCACATCGGAGGAAGGCGAACGAAGCGAGTATAAATCAAAATCAAAGCGCATAAACCTAGCTACCCCCTTCTCCCCGAGTTCAGTAATTTATTTAATCAACACCTCGGCACATCGAAAGAAGGCAAGAGAAGCGAGTATAAATCAAAATCAAAGCGCTTAAACCTAGCTACCCCATGCCCCACGAGTTCAGTAATTTATTTAATCAACACCCCGGCACATCGGAGGCAGGCGAACGAAGCGAGTATAAATCAAAATCAAAGCGCATAAACCTAGCTACCCCCTTCTCCCCGAGTTCAGTAATTTATTTAATCAACACCCCGGCACATCGGAGGCAGCCGAACGAAGCGAGTATAAATCAATAACCAAAGTGCTGAAACCCTGCTACCCCATGCTCCACGAGTTCAGTAATTTATTTAATTAACACCTCGGCACATCGGAGGTAGGCGAACGAAGCGACTATAAATCAAAAACAAAGAGCTTAAACCCAGCTACACCAGGTTCCCAGAGATCAATAATTTATTTAATCAACACCTCGGCACATCGAAGGAAGCCGAGAGAGGCGAGTATAAATCAAAATCAACGCGCTTAAACCTAGCTACCCCATTCTCCCCGAGTTCAGTAATTTATTTAATCAACACCTCGGCACATCGAAAGAAGGCGAGAGAAGCGAGTATAAATCAAAATCAAAGCGCTTAAACCTAGCTACCCCATGCCCCACGAGTTCAGTAATTTATTTAATCAACACCCCGGCACATCGGAGGCAGGCGAACGAAGCGAGTATAAATCAAAATCAAAGCGCATAAACCTAGCTACCCCCTTCTCCCCGAGTTCAGTAATTTATTTAATCAACACCCCGGCACATCGGAGGCAGCCGAACGAAGCGAGTATAAATCAAAATCAAAGCGCTTAAACCTAGCTACCCCATTCTCCCCGAGTTCAGTAATTTATTTAATCAACACCTCGGCACATCGAAGGAAGCCGAGAGAGGCGAGTATAAATCAAAATCAACGCGCTTAAACCTAGCTACCCCATTCTCCCCGAGTTCAGTAATTTATTTAATCAACACCTCGGCACATCGGAGGAAGGCGAACGAAGCGAGTATAAATCAAAAACCAAAGTGCTGAAACCCTGCTACCCCATGCTCCACGAGTTCAGTAATTTATTTAATCAACACCTCGGCACATCGAAAGAAGGCGAGAGAAGAGAGTATAAATCAAAATCAAAGCGCTTAAACCTATCTACTCCATTCTCCCAGAGTTCAGTAATTTATTTAATCAACACCTCAGAACATCGGAGGCAGCCGAACGAAGCGAGTATAAATCAAAAACCAAAGTGTTTAAACCCAGCTACCCCATGCCCCACGAGTTCAGTAATTTATTTAATCAACACCTCAGAACATCGGAGGAAGGCGAACGAAGCGAGTATAAATCAAAAACCAAAGTGCTGAAACCCTGCTACCCCATGCTCCACGAGTTCAGTAATTTATTTAATTAACACCTCGGCACATCGAAAGAAGGCGAGAGAGGCGAGTATAAATCAAAAACAAAGAGCTTAAACCCAGCTACACCAGGTTCCCAGAGATCAATAATTTATTTAATCAACACCTCGGCACATCGAAGGAAGCCGAGAGAGGAGAGTATAAATCAAAATCAAAGCGCTTAAACCTAGCTACCCCATTCTCCCCGAGTTCAGTAATTTATTTAATCAACACCTCGGCACATCGGAGGCAGCCGAACGAAGCGAGTATAAATCAAAAACCAAAGTGCTGAAACCCTGCTACCCCATGCTCCACGAGATCAATAATTTATTTAATCAACACCTCGGCACATCGAAGGAAGCCGAGAGAGGCGAGTATAAATCAAAATCAACGCGCTTAAACCTAGCTACCCCATTCTCCCCGAGTTCAGTAATTTATTTAATCAACACCTCGGCACATCGGAGGAAGGCGAACGAAGCGAGTATAAATCAAAAACCAAAGTGCTGAAACCCTGCTACCCCATGCTCCACGAGTTCAGTAATTTATTTAATCAACACCTCGGCACATCGAAAGAAGGCGAGAGAAGAGAGTATAAATCAAAATCAAAGCGCTTAAACCTATCTACTCCATTCTCCCCGAGTTCAGTAATTTATTTAATCAACACCTCGGCACATCGGAGGCAGCCGAACGAAGCGAGTATAAATCAAAAAACAAAGAGCTTAAACCCAGCTACACCAGGTTCCCAGAGATCAATAATTTATTTAATCAACACCTCGGCACATCGAAGGAAGCCGAGAGAGGCGAGTATAAATCAAAATCAACGCGCTTAAACCTAGCTACCCCATTCTCCCCGAGTTCAGTAATTTATTTAATCAACACCTCGGCACATCGGAGGAAGGCGAACGAAGCGAGTATAAATCAAAAACCAAAGTGCTGAAACCCTGCTACCCCATGCTCCACGAGTTCAGTAATTTATTTAATCAACACCTCGGCACATCGAAAGAAGGCGAGAGAAGAGAGTATAAATCAAAATCAAAGCGCTTAAACCTATCTACTCCATTCTCCCAGAGTTCAGTAATTTATTTAATCAACACCTCAGAACATCGGAGGCAGCCGAACGAAGCGAGTATAAATCAAAAACCAAAGTGTTTAAACCCAGCTACCCCATGCCCCACGAGTTCAGTAATTTATTTAATCAACACCTCAGAACATCGGAGGAAGGCGAACGAAGCGAGTATAAATCAAAAACCAAAGTGCTGAAACCCTGCTACCCCATGCTCCACGAGTTCAGTAATTTATTTAATTAACACCTCGGCACATCGAAAGAAGGCGAGAGAGGCGAGTATAAATCAAAAACAAAGAGCTTAAACCCAGCTACACCAGGTTCCCAGAGATCAATAATTTATTTAATCAACACCTCGGCACATCGAAGGAAGCCGAGAGAGGAGAGTATAAATCAAAATCAAAGCGCTTAAACCTAGCTACCCCATTCTCCCCGAGTTCAGTAATTTATTTAATCAACACCTCGGCACATCGGAGGCAGCCGAACGAAGCGAGTATAAATCAAAAACCAAAGTGCTGAAACCCTGCTACCCCATGCTCCACGAGATCAATAATTTATTTAATCAACACCTAGGCACATCGGAGGTAGGTGAACGAAGCGTCTTTAAATCAAAAACAAAGAGCTTAAACCCAGCTACACCAGGTTCCCAGAGATCAATAATTTATTTAATCAACACCTCGGCACATCGAAGGAAGGCGAACGAAGCGAGTATAAATCAAAATCAAAGCGCATAAACCTAGCTACCCCCTTCTCCCCGAGTTCAGTAATTTATTTAATCAACACCTCGGCACATCGGAGGAAGGCGAACGAAGCGAGTATAAATCAAAATCAATGCGCATAAACCTAGCTACCCCCTTCTCCCCGAGTTCAGTAATTTATTTAATCAACACCCCGGCACATCGGAGGCAGCCGAACGAAGCGAGTATAAATCAAAAACCAAAGTGCTGAAACCCTGCTACCCCATGCTCTACGAGTTCAGTAATTTATTTAATTAACACCTCGGCACATCGGAGGTAGGCGAACGAAGCGAGTATAAATCAAAAACAAAGAGCTTAAACCCAGCTACACCAGGTTCCCAGAGATCAATAATTTATTTAATCAACACCTCGGCACATCGAAGGAAGGCGAACGAAGCGAGTATAAATCAAAATCAAAGCGCTTAAACCTAGCTACCCCATTCTCCCCGAGTTCAGTAATTTATTTAATCAACACCTCAGAACATCGGAGGCAGCCGAACGAAGCGAGTATAAATCAAAAACCAAAGTGTTTAAACCCAGCTACCCCATGCCCCACGAGTTCAGTAATTTATTTAATCAACACCTCAGAACATCGGAGGAAGGCGAACGAAGCGAGTATAAATCAAAAACCAAAGTGCTGAAACCCTGCTACCCCATGCTCCACGAGTTCAGTAATTTATTTAATCAACACCTCGGCACATCGAAAGAAGGCGAGAGAAGAGAGTATAAATCAAAATCAAAGCGCTTAAACCTATCTACTCCATTCTCCCAGAGTTCAGTAATTTATTTAATCAACACCTCAGAACATCGGAGGCAGCCGAACGAAGCGAGTATAAATCAAAAACCAAAGTGTTTAAACCCAGCTACCCCATGCCCCACGAGTTCAGTAATTTATTTAATCAACACCTCAGAACATCGGAGGAAGGCGAACGAAGCGAGTATAAATCAAAAACCAAAGTGCTGAAACCCTGCTACCCCATGCTCCACGAGTTCAGTAATTTATTTAATTAACACCTCGGCACATCGAAAGAAGGCGAGAGAGGCGAGTATAAATCAAAAACAAAGAGCTTAAACCCAGCTACACCAGGTTCCCAGAGATCAATAATTTATTTAATCAACACCTCGGCACATCGAAGGAAGCCGAGAGAGGAGAGTATAAATCAAAATCAAAGCGCTTAAACCTAGCTACCCCATTCTCCCCGAGTTCAGTAATTTATTTAATCAACACCTCGGCACATCGGAGGAAGGCGAACGAAGCGAGTATAAATCAAAATCAAAGCGCATAAACCTAGCTACCCCCTTCTCCCCGAGTTCAGTAATTTATTTAATCAACGCCTCGGCACATCGAAAGAAGGCGAGAGAAGGGAGTATAAATCAAAATCAAAGCGCTTAAACCCAGCTACACCAGGTTCCCAGAGATCAATAATTTATTTAATCAACACCTCGGCACATCGAAGGAAGCCGAGAGAGGCGAGTATAAATCAAAATCAAAGCGCTTAAACCTAGCTACCCCATTCTCCCCGAGTTCAGTAATTTATTTAATCAACACCTCGGCACATCGGAGGAAGGCGAACGAAGCGAGTATAAATCAAAATCAAAGCGCTTAAACCTAGCTACCCCATGCCCCACGAGTTCAGTAATTTATTTAATCAACACCCCGGCACATCGGAGGCAGGCGAACGAAGCGAGTATAAATCAAAATCAAAGCGCATAAACCTAGCTACCCCCTTCTCCCCGAGTTCAGTAATTTATTTAATCAACACCCCGGCACATCGGAGGCAGCCGAACGAAGCGAGTATAAATCAATAACCAAAGTGCTGAAACCCTGCTACCCCATGCTCCACGAGTTCAGTAATTTATTTAATCAACACCTCAGAACATCGGAGGCAGCCGAACGAAGCGAGTATAAATCAAAAACCAAAGTGTTTAAACCCAGCTACCCCATGCCCCACGAGTTCAGTAATTTATTTAATCAACACCTCAGAACATCGGAGGAAGGCGAACGAAGCGAGTATAAATCAAAAACCAAAGTGCTGAAACCCTGCTACCCCATGCTCCACGAGTTCAGTAATTTATTTAATTAACACCTCGGCACATCGAAAGAAGGCGAGAGAGGCGAGTATAAATCAAAAACAAAGAGCTTAAACCCAGCTACACCAGGTTCCCAGAGATCAATAATTTATTTAATCAACACCTCGGCACATCGAAGGAAGCCGAGAGAGGAGAGTATAAATCAAAATCAAAGCGCTTAAACCTAGCTACCCCATTCTCCCCGAGTTCAGTAATTTATTTAATCAACACCTCGGCACATCGGAGGAAGGCGAACGAAGCGAGTATAAATCAAAATCAAAGCGCATAAACCTAGCTACCCCCTTCTCCCCGAGTTCAGTAATTTATTTAATCAACGCCTCGGCACATCGAAAGAAGGCGAGAGAAGGGAGTATAAATCAAAATCAAAGCGCTTAAACCCAGCTACACCAGGTTCCCAGAGATCAATAATTTATTTAATCAACACCTCGGCACATCGAAGGAAGCCGAGAGAGGCGAGTATAAATCAAAATCAAAGCGCTTAAACCTAGCTACCCCATTCTCCCCGAGTTCAGTAATTTATTTAATCAACACCTCGGCACATCGGAGGAAGGCGAACGAAGCGAGTATAAATCAAAATCAAAGCGCATAAACCTAGCTACCCCCTTCTCCCCGAGTTCAGTAATTTATTTAATCAACACCTCGGCACATCGGAGGTAGGCGAACGAAGCGACTATAAATCAAAAACAAAGAGCTTAAACCCAGCTACACCAGGTTCCCAGAGATCAATAATTTATTTAATCAACACCTCGGCACATCGAAGGAAGCCGAGAGAGGCGAGTATAAATCAAAATCAACGCGCTTAAACCTAGCTACCCCATTCTCCCCGAGTTCAGTAATTTATTTAATCAACACCTCGGCACATCGGAGGAAGGCGAACGAAGCGAGTATAAATCAAAAACCAAAGTGCTGAAACCCTGCTACCCCATGCTCCACGAGTTCAGTAATTTATTTAATCAACACCTCGGCACATCGAAAGAAGGCGAGAGAAGAGAGTATAAATCAAAATCAAAGCGCTTAAACCCAGCTACACCAGGTTCCCAGAGATCAATAATTTATTTAATCAACACCTCGGCACATCGAAGGAAGCCGAGAGAGGAGAGTATAAATCAAAATCAAAGCGCTTAAACCTAGCTACCCCATTCTCCCCGAGTTCAGTAATTTATTTAATCAACACCTCGGCACATCGGAGGCAGCCGAACGAAGCGAGTATAAATCAAAAACCAAAGTGCTGAAACCCTGCTACCCCATGCTCCACGAGATCAATAATTTATTTAATCAACACCTCGGCACATCGGAGGTAGGCGAACGAAGCGTCTTTAAATCAAAAACAAAGAGCTTAAACCCAGCTACACCAGGTTCCCAGAGATCAATAATTTATTTAATCAACACCTCGGCACATCGAAGGAAGGCGAACGAAGCGAGTATAAATCAAAATCAAAGCGCATAAACCTAGCTACCCCCTTCTCCCCGAGTTCAGTAATTTATTTAATCAACACCTCGGCACATCGGAGGAAGGCGAACGAAGCGAGTATAAATCAAAATCAAAGCGCATAAACCTAGCTACCCCCTTCTCCCCGAGTTCAGTAATTTATTTAATTAACACCTCGGCACATCGGAGGCAGCCGAACGAAGCGAGTATAAATCAAAAACCAAAGTGCTGAAACCCTGCTACCCCATGCTCTACGAGTTCAGTAATTTATTTAATTAACACCTCGGCACATCGGAGGTAGGCGAACGAAGCGAGTATAAATCAAAAACAAAGAGCTTAAACCCAGCTACCCCATGCTCTACGAGTTCAGTAATTTATTTAATTAACACCTCGGCACATCGGAGGTAGGCGAACGAAGCGAGTATAAATCAAAAACAAAGAGCTTAAACCCAGCTACACCAGGTTCCCAGAGATCAATAATTTATTTAATCAACACCTCGGCACATCGAAGGAAGGCGAACGAAGCGAGTATAAATCAAAATCAAAGCGCTTAAACCTAGCTACCCCATTCTCCCCGAGTTCAGTAATTTATTTAATCAACACCTCAGAACATCGGAGGCAGCCGAACGAAGCGAGTATAAATCAAAAACCAAAGTGTTTAAACCCAGCTACCCCATGCCCCACGAGTTCAGTAATTTATTTAATCAACACCTCAGAACATCGGAGGAAGGCGAACGAAGCGAGTATAAATCAAAAACCAAAGTGCTGAAACCCTGCTACCCCATGCTCCACGAGTTCAGTAATTTATTTAATCAACACCTCGGCACATCGAAAGAAGGCGAGAGAAGAGAGTATAAATCAAAATCAAAGCGCTTAAACCTATCTACTCCATTCTCCCAGAGTTCAGTAATTTATTTAATCAACACCTCAGAACATCGGAGGCAGCCGAACGAAGCGAGTATAAATCAAAACCAAAGTGTTTAAACCCAGCTACCCCATGCCCCACGAGTTCAGTAATTTATTTAATCAACACCTCAGAACATCGGAGGAAGGCGAACGAAGCGAGTATAAATCAAAAACCAAAGTGCTGAAACCCTGCTACCCCATGCTCCACGAGTTCAGTAATTTATTTAATTAACACCTCGGCACATCGAAAGAAGGCGAGAGAGGCGAGTATAAATCAAAAACAAAGAGCTTAAACCCAGCTACACCAGGTTCCCAGAGATCAATAATTTATTTAATCAACACCTCGGCACATCGAAGGAAGCCGAGAGAGGAGAGTATAAATCAAAATCAAAGCGCTTAAACCTAGCTACCCCATTCTCCCCGAGTTCAGTAATTTATTTAATCAACACCTCGGCACATCGGAGGAAGGCGAACGAAGCGAGTATAAATCAAAATCAAAGCGCATAAACCTAGCTACCCCCTTCTCCCCGAGTTCAGTAATTTATTTAATCAACGCCTCGGCACATCGAAAGAAGGCGAGAGAAGGGAGTATAAATCAAAATCAAAGCGCTTAAACCCAGCTACACCAGGTTCCCAGAGATCAATAATTTATTTAATCAACACCTCGGCACATCGAAGGAAGCCGAGAGAGGCGAGTATAAATCAAAATCAAAGCGCTTAAACCTAGCTACCCCATTCTCCCCGAGTTCAGTAATTTATTTAATCAACACCTCGGCACATCGGAGGAAGGCGAACGAAGCGAGTATAAATCAAAATCAAAGCGCATAAACCTAGCTACCCCATTCTCCCCGAGTTCAGTAATTTATTTAATCAACACCTCGGCACATCGAAAGAAGGCGAGAGAAGCGAGTATAAATCAAAATCAAAGCGCTTAAACCTAGCTACCCCATTCTCCACGAGTTCAGTAATTTATTTAATCAACACCCCGGCACATCGGAGGCAGGCGAACGAAGCGAGTATAAATCAAAATCAAAGCGCATAAACCTAGCTACCCCTTCTCCCGAGTTCAGTAATTTATTTAATCAACACCCCGGCACATCGGAGGCAGCCGAACGAAGCGAGTATAAATCAAAAACCAAAGTGCTTAAACCCTGCTACCCCATGCTCCACGAGTTCAGTAATTTATTTAATCAACACCTCGGAACATCGGAGGCAGCCGAACGAAGCGAGTATAAATCAAAACCAAAGCGTTTAAACCTAGCTACCCCATGCCCCCGAGTTCAGTAATTTATTTAATCAACACCTCGGAACATCGGAGGAAGGCGAACGAAGCGAGTATAAATCAAAAACCAAAGTGCTGAAACCCTGCTACCCCATGCTCCACGAGTTCAGTAATTTATTTAATTAACACCTCGGCACATCGAAAGAAGGCGAGAGAGGCGAGTATAAATCAAAAACAAAGAGCTTAAACCCAGCTACACCAGGTTCCCAGAGATCAATAATTTATTTAATCAACACCTCGGCACATCGAAGGAAGCCGAGAGAGGAGAGTATAAATCAAAATCAAAGCGCTTAAACCTAGCTACCCCATTCTCCCGAGTTCAGTAATTTATTTAATCAACACCTCGGCACATCGGAGGAAGGCGAACGAAGCGAGTATAAATCAAAATCAAAGCGCATAAACCTAGCTACCCCCTTCTCCCCGAGTTCAGTAATTTATTTAATCAACGCCTCGGCACATCGAAAGAAGGCGAGAGAAGGGAGTATAAATCAAAATCAAAGCGCTTAAACCCAGCTACACCAGGTTCCCAGAGATCAATAATTTATTTAATCAACACCTCGGCACATCGAAGGAAGCCGAGAGAGGCGAGTATAAATCAAAATCAAAGCGCTTAAACCTAGCTACCCCATTCTCCCCGAGTTCAGTAATTTATTTAATCAACACCTCGGCACATCGGAGGAAGGCGAACGAAGCGAGTATAAATCAAAATCAAAGCGCATAAACCTAGCTACCCCCTTCTCCCCGAGTTCAGTAATTTATTTAATCAACACCTCGGCACATCGAAAGAAGGCGAGAGAAGCGAGTATAAATCAAAATCAAAGGCTTAAACCTGCTACCCCATGCCCACGAGTTCAGTAATTTATTTAATCAACACCTCGGCACATCGGAGGAAGGCGAACGAAGCGAGTATAAATCAAAACAAAGAGCTAAACCTAGCTACCCCATTCCCCGAGTTCAGTAATTTATTTAATCAACCCTCGGCACATCGAAGAAGGCGAGAGAAGGGAGTATAAATCAAAATCAAAGCGCTTAAACCCAGCTACCCATTTCCCGAGATCATAATTTATTTAATCAACACCTCGGCACATCGAAGGAAGCGAGAGAGCGAGTATAAATCAAAATCAAAGCGCTTAAACCTGCTACCCCATTCTCCCCGAGTTCAGTAATTTATTTAATCAACACCTCGGCACATCGGAGGAAGGCGAAGAAGCGAGTATAAATCAAAATCAAAGCGCATAAACCTAGCTACCCCTTCCCCGAGTCATAATTTATTTAATCAACACCTCGGCACATCGAAGAAGCAGAGAAGCGAGTATAAATCAAAATCAAAGCGCTTAAACCTAGCTACCCCATTCTCCCCGAGTTCAGTAATTTATTTAATCAACACCTCGGCACATCGGAGGCAGCCGAACGAAGCGAGTATAAATCAAAACCAAAGTGCTGAAACCCTGCTACCCCATGCTCCACGAGTTCAGTAATTTATTTAATTAACACCTCGGCACATCGGAGGTAGGCGAACGAAGCGACTATAAATCAAAAACAAAGAGCTTAAACCCAGCTACACCAGGTTCCCAGAGATCAATAATTTATTTAATCAACACCTCGGCACATCGAAGGAAGCCGAGAGAGGCGAGTATAAATCAAAATCAACGCGCTTAAACCTAGCTACCCCATTCTCCCCGAGTTCAGTAATTTATTTAATCAACACCTCGGCACATCGGAGGAAGGCGAACGAAGCGAGTATAAATCAAAATCAAAGCGCATAAACCTAGCTACTCCCTTCTCCCCGAGTTCAGTAATTTATTTAATCAACACCTCGGCACATCGAAGAAGGCAAGAGAAGCGAGTATAAATCAAAATCAAAGCGCTTAAACCTAGCTACCCCATGCCCCACGAGTTCAGTAATTTATTTAATCAACACCCCGGCACATCGGAGGCAGGCGAACGAAGCGAGTATAAATCAAAATCAAAGCGCTTAAACCTAGCTACCCCCTTCTCCCCGAGTTCAGTAATTTATTTAATCAACACCCCGGCACATCGGAGGCAGCCGAACGAAGCGAGTATAAATCAATAACCAAAGTGCTGAAACCCTGCTACCCCATGCTCCACGAGTTCAGTAATTTATTTAATTAACACCTCGGCACATCGGAGGTAGGCGAACGAAGCGACTATAAATCAAAAACAAAGAGCTTAAACCCAGCTACACCAGGTTCCCAGAGATCAATAATTTATTTAATCAACACCTCGGCACATCGGAGGAAGGCGAACGGAGCGAGTATAAATCAAAAACCAAAGTGCTGAAACCCAGCTACCCCATTCTCCCCGAGTTCAGTAATTTATTTAATCAACACCTCGGCACATCGGAGGAAGGCGAACGAAGCGAGTATAAATCAAAATCAAAGCGCATAAACCTAGCTACCCCCTTCTCCCCGAGTTCAGTAATTTATTTAATCAACACCTCGGCACATCGGAGGAAGGCGAACGAAGCGAGTATAAATCAAAATCAAAGCGCATAAACCTAGCTACCCCCTTCTCCCCGAGTTCAGTAATTTATTTAATCAACGCCTCGGCACATCGAAAGAAGGCGAGAGAAGGGAGTATAAATCAAAATCAAAGCGCTTAAACCCAGCTACACCAGGTTCCCAGAGATCAATAATTTATTTAATCAACACCTCGGCACATCGAAGGAAGCCGAGAGAGGCGAGTATAAATCAAAATCAAAGCGCTTAAACCTAGCTACCCCATTCTCCCCGAGTTCAGTAATTTATTTAATCAACACCTCGGCACATCGGAGGAAGGCGAACGAAGCGAGTATAAATCAAAATCAAAGCGCATAAACCTAGCTACTCCCTTCTCCCCGAGTTCAGTAATTTATTTAATCAACACCTCGGCACATCGAAAGAAGGCAAGAGAAGCGAGTATAAATCAAAATCAAAGCGCTTAAACCTAGCTACCCCCTTCTCCCCGAGTTCAGTAATTTATTTAATCAACACCCCGGCACATCGGAGGCAGCCGAACGAAGCGAGTATAAATCAATAACCAAAGTGCTGAAACCCTGCTACCCCATGCTCCACGAGTTCAGTAATTTATTTAATTAACACCTCGGCACATCGGAGGTAGGCGAACGAAGCGACTATAAATCAAAACAAAGAGCTTAAACCCAGCTACACCAGGTTCCCAGAGATCAATAATTTATTTAATCAACACCTCGGCACATCGAAGGAAGCCGAGAGAGGCGAGTATAAATCAAAATCAACGCGCTTAAACCTAGCTACCCCATTCTCCCCGAGTTCAGTAATTTATTTAATCAACACCTCGGCACATCGGAGGAAGGCGAACGGAGCGAGTATAAATCAAAAACCAAAGTGCTGAAACCCTGCTACCCCATGCTCCACGAGTTCAGTAATTTATTTAATTAACACCTCGGCACATCGAAAGAAGGCGAGAGAGGCGAGTATAAATCAAAAACAAAGAGCTTAAACCCAGCTACACCAGGTTCCCAGAGATCAATAATTTATTTAATCAACACCTCGGCACATCGAAGGAAGCCGAGAGAGGAGAGTATAAATCAAAATCAAAGCGCTTAAACCTAGCTACCCCATTCTCCCCGAGTTCAGTAATTTATTTAATCAACACCTCGGCACATCGGAGGAAGGCGAACGAAGCGAGTATAAATCAAAATCAAAGCGCATAAACCTAGCTACCCCCTTCTCCCCGAGTTCAGTAATTTATTTAATCAACGCCT
Organism: Nasonia vitripennis; assembly: GCF_009193385.2. Taxonomy (NCBI): domain Eukaryota; kingdom Metazoa; phylum Arthropoda; class Insecta; order Hymenoptera; family Pteromalidae; genus Nasonia; species Nasonia vitripennis. Next base: position 657,124 of record NW_022279653.1, read on the forward strand.
CGGCACATCGAAAGAAGGCGAGAGAAGGGAGTATAAATCAAAATCAAAGCGCTTAAACCCAGCTACACCAGGTTCCCAGAGATCAATAATTTATTTAATCAACACCTCGGCACATCGAAGGAAGCCGAGAGAGGCGAGTATAAATCAAAATCAAAGCGCTTAAACCTAGCTACCCCATTCTCCCCGAGTTCAGTAATTTATTTAATCAACACCTCGGCACATCGGAGGAAGGCGAACGAAGCGAGTATAAATCAAAATCAAAGCGCATAAACCTAGCTACCCCCTTCTCCCCGAGTTCAGTAATTTATTTAATCAACACCTCGGCACATCGAAAGAAGGCGAGAGAAGCGAGTATAAATCAAAATCAAAGCGCTTAAACCTAGCTACCCATGCCCCACGAGTTCAGTAATTTATTTAATCAACACCCCGGCACATCGGAGGCAGGCGAACGAAGCCAGTATAAATGAAAATCAAAGCGCATAAACCTAGCTACCCCCTTCTCCCCGAGTTCAGTAATTTATTTAATCAACACCCCGGCACATCGGAGGCAGCCGAACGAAGCGAGTATCAATCAATAACCAAAGTGCTGAAACCCTGCTACCCATGCTCCACGAGTTCAGTAATTTATTTAATCAACACCTCAGAACATCGGAGGCAGCCGAACGAAGCGAGTATAAATCAAAAACCAAAGTGTTTAAACCCAGCTACCCCATGCCCCACGAGTTCAGTAATTTATTTAATCAACACCTCAGAACATCGGAGGAAGGCGAACGAAGCGAGTATAAATCAAAAACCAAAGTGCTGAAACCCTGCTACCCCATGCTCCACGAGTTCAGTAATTTATTTAATTAACACCTCGGCACATCGAAAGAAGGCGAGAGAGGCGAGTATAAATCAAAAACAAAGAGCTTAAACCCAGCTACACCAGGTTCCCAGAGATCAATAATTTATTTAATCAACACCTCGGCACATCGAAGGAAGCCGAGAGAGGAGAGTATAAATCAAAATCAAAGCGCTTAAACCTAGCTACCCCATTCTCCCCGAGTTCAGTAATTTATTTAATCAACACCTCGGCACATCGGAGGAAGGCGAACGAAGCGAGTATAAATCAAAATCAAAGCGCATAAACCTAGCTACCCCCTTCTCCCCGAGTTCAGTAATTTATTTAATCAACGCCTCGGCACATCGAAAGAAGGCGAGAGAAGGGAGTATAAATCAAAATCAAAGCGCTTAAACCCAGCTACACCAGGTTCCCAGAGATCAATAATTTATTTAATCAACACCTCGGCACATCGAAGGAAGCCGAGAGAGGCGAGTATAAATCAAAATCAAAGCGCTTAAACCTAGCTACCCCATTCTCCCCGAGTTCAGTAATTTATTTAATCAACACCTCGGCACATCGGAGGAAGGCGAACGAAGCGAGTATAAATCAAAATCAAAGCGCATAAACCTAGCTACTCCCTTCTCCCCGAGTTCAGTAATTTATTTAATCAACACCTCGGCACATCGAAAGAAGGCAAGAGAAGCGAGTATAAATCAAAATCAAAGCGCTTAAACCTAGCTACCCCATGCCCCACGAGTTCAGTAATTTATTTAATCAACACCCCGGCACATCGGAGGCAGGCGAACGAAGCGAGTATAAATCAAAATCAAAGCGCATAAACCTAGCTACCCCCTTCTCCCCGAGTTCAGTAATTTATTTAATCAACACCTCGGCACATCGGAGGAAGGCGAACGAAGCGAGTATAAATCAAAATCAAAGCGCATAAACCTAGCTACCCCTTCTCCCCGAGTTCAGTAATTTATTTAATCAACGCCTCGGCACATCGAAAGAAGGCGAGAGAAGGGAGTATAAATCAAAATCAAAGCGCTTAAACCCAGCTACACCAGGTTCCCAGAGATCAATAATTTATTTAATCAACACCTCGGCACATCGAAGGAAGCCGAGAGAGGCGAGTATAAATCAAAATCAAAGCGCTTAAACCTAGCTACCCCATGCCCCACGAGTTCAGTAATTTATTTAATCAACACCTCGGCACATCGGAGGTAGGCGAACGAAGCGACTATAAATCAAAAACAAAGAGCTTAAACCCAGCTACACCAGGTTCCCAGAGATCAATAATTTATTTAATCAACACCTCGGCACATCGAAGGAAGCCGAGAGAGGCGAGTATAAATCAAAATCAACGCGCTTAAACCTAGCTACCCCATTCTCCCCGAGTTCAGTAATTTATTTAATCAACACCTCGGCACATCGGAGGAAGGCGAACGGAGCGAGTATAAATCAAAAACCAAAGTGCTGAAACCCTGCTACCCCATGCTCCACGAGTTCAGTAATTTATTTAATCAACACCTCGGCACATCGAAAGAATGCGAGAGAAGAGAGTATAAATCAAAATCAAAGCGCTTAAACCTATCTACTCCATTCTCCCAGAGTTCAGTAATTTATTTAATCAACACCTCAGAACATCGGAGGCAGCCGAACGAAGCGAGTATAAATCAAAAACCAAAGTGTTTAAACCCAGCTACCCCATGCCCCACGAGTTCAGTAATTTATTTAATCAACACCTCAGAACATCGGAGGAAGGCGAACGAAGCGAGTATAAATCAAAAACCAAAGTGCTGAAACCCTGCTACCCCATGCTCCACGAGTTCAGTAATTTATTTAATTAACACCTCGGCACATCGAAAGAAGGCGAGAGAGGCGAGTATAAATCAAAAACAAAGAGCTTAAACCCAGCTACACCAGGTTCCCAGAGATCAATAATTTATTTAATCAACACCTCGGCACATCGAAGGAAGCCGAGAGAGGAGAGTATAAATCAAAATCAAAGCGCTTAAACCTAGCTACCCCATTCTCCCCGAGTTCAGTAATTTATTTAATCAACACCTCGGCACATCGGAGGAAGGCGAACGAAGCGAGTATAAATCAAAATCAAAGCGCATAAACCTAGCTACCCCCTTCTCCCCGAGTTCAGTAATTTATTTAATCAACGCCTCGGCACATCGAAAGAAGGCGAGAGAAGGGAGTATAAATCAAAAACCAAAGTGCTGAAACCCTGCTACCCCATGCTCCACGAGTTCAGTAATTTATTTAATTAACACCTCGGCACATCGAAAGAAGGCGAGAGAGGCGAGTATAAATCAAAAACAAAGAGCTTAAACCCAGCTACACCAGGTTCCCAGAGATCAATAATTTATTTAATCAACACCTCGGCACATCGAAGGAAGCCGAGAGAGGAGAGTATAAATCAAAATCAAAGCGCTTAAACCTAGCTACCCCATTCTCCCCGAGTTCAGTAATTTATTTAATCAACACCTCGGCACATCGGAGGAAGGCGAACGAAGCGAGTATAAATCAAAATCAAAGCGCATAAACCTAGCTACCCCCTTCTCCCCGAGTTCAGTAATTTATTTAATCAACGCCTCGGCACATCGAAAGAAGGCGAGAGAAGGGAGTATAAATCAAAATCAAAGCGCTTAAACCCAGCTACACCAGGTTCCCAGAGATCAATAATTTATTTAATCAACACCTCGGCACATCGAAGGAAGCCGAGAGAGGCGAGTATAAATCAAAATCAAAGCGCTTAAACCTAGCTACCCCATTCTCCCCGAGTTCAGTAATTTATTTAATCAACACCTCGGCACATCGGAGGAAGGCGAACGAAGCGAGTATAAATCAAAATCAAAGCGCATAAACCTAGCTACCCCCTTCTCCCCGAGTTCAGTAATTTATTTAATCAACACCTCGGCACATCGAAAGAAGGCGAGAGAAGCGAGTATAAATCAAAATCAAAGCGCTTAAACCTAGCTACCCCATGCCCCACGAGTTCAGTAATTTATTTAATCAACACCCCGGCACATCGGAGGCAGGCGAACGAAGCCAGTATAAATGAAAATCAAAGCGCATAAACCTAGCTACCCCCTTCTCCCCGAGTTCAGTAATTTATTTAATCAACACCCCGGCACATCGGAGGCAGCCGAACGAAGCGAGTATCAATCAATAACCAAAGTGCTGAAACCCTGCTACCCCATGCTCCACGAGTTCAGTAATTTATTTAATCAACACCTCAGAACATCGGAGGCAGCCGAACGAAGCGAGTATAAATCAAAAACCAAAGTGTTTAAACCCAGCTACCCCATGCCCCACGAGTTCAGTAATTTATTTAATCAACACCTCAGAACATCGGAGGAAGGCGAACGAAGCGAGTATAAATCAAAAACCAAAGTGCTGAAACCCTGCTACCCCATGCTCCACGAGTTCAGTAATTTATTTAATTAACACCTCGGCACATCGAAAGAAGGCGAGAGAGGCGAGTATAAATCAAAAACAAAGAGCTTAAACCCAGCTACACCAGGTTCCCAGAGATCAATAATTTATTTAATCAACACCTCGGCACATCGAAGGAAGCCGAGAGAGGAGAGTATAAATCAAAATCAAAGCGCTTAAACCTAGCTACCCCATTCTCCCCGAGTTCAGTAATTTATTTAATCAACACCTCGGCACATCGGAGGAAGGCGAACGAAGCGAGTATAAATCAAAATCAAAGCGCATAAACCTAGCTACCCCCTTCTCCCCGAGTTCAGTAATTTATTTAATCAACGCCTCGGCACATCGAAAGAAGGCGAGAGAAGGGAGTATAAATCAAAATCAAAGCGCTTAAACCCAGCTACACCAGGTTCCCAGAGATCAATAATTTATTTAATCAACACCTCGGCACATCGAAGGAAGCCGAGAGAGGCGAGTATAAATCAAAATCAAAGCGCTTAAACCTAGCTACCCCATTCTCCCCGAGTTCAGTAATTTATTTAATCAACACCTCGGCACATCGGAGGAAGGCGAACGAAGCGAGTATAAATCAAAATCAAAGCGCATAAACCTAGCTACTCCCTTCTCCCCGAGTTCAGTAATTTATTTAATCAACACCTCGGCACATCGAAAGAAGGCAAGAGAAGCGAGTATAAATCAAAATCAAAGCGCTTAAACCTAGCTACCCCATGCCCCACGAGTTCAGTAATTTATTTAATCAACACCCCGGCACATCGGAGGCAGGCGAACGAAGCGAGTATAAATCAAAATCAAAGCGCATAAACCTAGCTACCCCCTTCTCCCCGAGTTCAGTAATTTATTTAATCAACACCTCGGCACATCGGAGGAAGGCGAACGAAGCGAGTATAAATCAAAATCAAAGCGCATAAACCTAGCTACCCCCTTCTCCCCGAGTTCAGTAATTTATTTAATCAACGCCTCGGCACATCGAAAGAAGGCGAGAGAAGGGAGTATAAATCAAAATCAAAGCGCTTAAACCCAGCTACACCAGGTTCCCAGAGATCAATAATTTATTTAATCAACACCTCGGCACATCGAAGGAAGCCGAGAGAGGCGAGTATAAATCAAAATCAAAGCGCTTAAACCTAGCTACCCCATGCCCCACGAGTTCAGTAATTTATTTAATCAACACCTCGGCACATCGGAGGTAGGCGAACGAAGCGACTATAAATCAAAAACAAAGAGCTTAAACCCAGCTACACCAGGTTCCCAGAGATCAATAATTTATTTAATCAACACCTCGGCACATCGAAGGAAGCCGAGAGAGGCGAGTATAAATCAAAATCAACGCGCTTAAACCTAGCTACCCCATTCTCCCCGAGTTCAGTAATTTATTTAATCAACACCTCGGCACATCGGAGGAAGGCGAACGGAGCGAGTATAAATCAAAAACCAAAGTGCTGAAACCCTGCTACCCCATGCTCCACGAGTTCAGTAATTTATTTAATCAACACCTCGGCACATCGAAAGAATGCGAGAGAAGAGAGTATAAATCAAAATCAAAGCGCTTAAACCTATCTACTCCATTCTCCCAGAGTTCAGTAATTTATTTAATCAACACCTCAGAACATCGGAGGCAGCCGAACGAAGCGAGTATAAATCAAAAACCAAAGTGTTTAAACCCAGCTACCCCATGCCCCACGAGTTCAGTAATTTATTTAATCAACACCTCAGAACATCGGAGGAAGGCGAACGAAGCGAGTATAAATCAAAAACCAAAGTGCTGAAACCCTGCTACCCCATGCTCCACGAGTTCAGTAATTTATTTAATTAACACCTCGGCACATCGAAAGAAGGCGAGAGAGGCGAGTATAAATCAAAAACAAAGAGCTTAAACCCAGCTACACCAGGTTCCCAGAGATCAATAATTTATTTAATCAACACCTCGGCACATCGAAGGAAGCCGAGAGAGGAGAGTATAAATCAAAATCAAAGCGCTTAAACCTAGCTACCCCATTCTCCCCGAGTTCAGTAATTTATTTAATCAACACCTCGGCACATCGGAGGAAGGCGAACGAAGCGAGTATAAATCAAAATCAAAGCGCATAAACCTAGCTACCCCCTTCTCCCCGAGTTCAGTAATTTATTTAATCAACGCCTCGGCACATCGAAAGAAGGCGAGAGAAGGGAGTATAAATCAAAATCAAAGCGCTTAAACCCAGCTACACCAGGTTCCCAGAGATCAATAATTTATTTAATCAACACCTCGGCACATCGAAGGAAGCCGAGAGAGGCGAGTATAAATCAAAATCAAAGCGCTTAAACCTAGCTACCCCATGCCCCACGAGTTCAGTAATTTATTTAATCAACACCTCAGAACATCGGAGGAAGGCGAACGAAGCGAGTATAAATCAAAAACCAAAGTGCTGAAACCCTGCTACCCCATGCTCCACGAGTTCAGTAATTTATTTAATTAACACCTCGGCACATCGAAAGAAGGCGAGAGAGGCGAGTATAAATCAAAATCAAAGCGCTTAAACCTAGCTACCCCATGCCCCACGAGTTCAGTAATTTATTTAATCAACACCCCGGCACATCGGAGGCAGGCGAACGAAGCGAGTATAAATCAAAATCAAAGCGCATAAACCTAGCTACCCCCTTCTCCCCGAGTTCAGTAATTTATTTAATCAACACCCCGGCACATCGGAGGCAGCCGAACGAAGCGAGTATAAATCAATAACCAAAGTGCTGAAACCCTGCTACCCCATGCTCCACGAGTTCAGTAATTTATTTAATTAACACCTCGGCACATCGAAAGAAGGCGAGAGAGGCGAGTATAAATCAAAAACAAACAGCTTAAACCCAGCTACACCAGGTTCCCAGAGATCAATAATTTATTTAATCAACACCTCGGCACATCGAAGGAAGCCGAGAGAGGAGAGTATAAATCAAAATCAAAGCGCTTAAACCTAGCTACCCCATTCTCCCCGAGTTCAGTAATTTATTTAATCAACACCTCGGCACATCGGAGGAAGGCGAACGAAGCGAGTATAAATCAAAATCAAAGCGCATAAACCTAGCTACCCCCTTCTCCCCGAGTTCAGTAATTTATTTAATCAACGCCTCGGCACATCGAAAGAAGGCGAGAGAAGGGAGTATAAATCAAAATCAAAGCGCTTAAACCCAGCTACACCAGGTTCCCAGAGATCAATAATTTATTTAATCAACACCTCGGCACATCGAAGGAAGCCGAGAGAGGCGAGTATAAATCAAAATCAAAGCGCTTAAACCTAGCTACCCCATTCTCCCCGAGTTCAGTAATTTATTTAATCAACACCTCGGCACATCGGAGGAAGGCGAACGAAGCGAGTATAAATCAAAATCAAAGCGCATAAACCTAGCTACCCCCTTCTCCCCGAGTTCAGTAATTTATTTAATCAACACCTCGGCACATCGAAAGAAGGCGAGAGAAGCGAGTATAAATCAAAATCAAAGCGCTTAAACCTAGCTACCCCATGCCCCACGAGTTCAGTAATTTATTTAATCAACACCCCGGCACATCGGAGGCAGGCGAACGAAGCGAGTATAAATCAAAATCAAAGCGCATAAACCTAGCTACCCCCTTCTCCCCGAGTTCAGTAATTTATTTAATCAACACCCCGGCACATCGGAGGCAGCCGAACGAAGCGAGTATAAATCAATAACCAAAGTGCTGAAACCCTGCTACCCCATGCTCCACGAGTTCAGTAATTTATTTAATTAACACCTCGGCACATCGGAGGTAGGCGAACGAAGCGACTATAAATCAAAAACAAAGAGCTTAAACCCAGCTACACCAGGTTCCCAGAGATCAATAATTTATTTAATCAAAACCTCGGCACATCGAAGGAAGCCGAGAGAGGCGAGTATAAATCAAAATCAACGCGCTTAAACCTAGCTACCCCATTCTCCCCGAGTTCAGTAATTTATTTAATCAACACCTCGGCACATCGGAGGAAGGCGAACGAAGCGAGTATAAATCAAAAAACAAAGTGCTGAAACCCTGCTACCCCATGCTCCACGAGTTCAGTAATTTATTTAATCAACACCTCGGCACATCGAAAGAAGGCGAGAGAAGAGAGTATAAATCAAAATCAAAGCGCTTAAACCTATCTACTCCATTCTCCCAGACTTCAGTAATTTATTTAATCAACACCTCAGAACATCGGAGGCAGCCGAACGAAGCGAGTATAAATCAAAAACCAAAGTGTTTAAACCCAGCTACCCCATGCCCCACGAGTTCAGTAATTTATTTAATCAACACCTCAGAACATCGGAGGAAGGCGAGAGAAGCGAGTATAAATCAAAATCAAAGCGCTTAAACCTAGCTACCCCATGCCCCACGAGTTCAGTAATTTATTTAATCAACACCCCGGCACATCGGAGGCAGGCGAACGAAGCGAGTATAAATCAAAATCAAAGCGCATAAACCTAGATACCCCCTTCTCCCCGAGTTCAGTAATTTATTTAATCAAAACCCCGGCACATCGGAGGCAGCCGAACGAAGCGAGTATAAATCAATAACCAAAGTGCTGAAACCCTGCTACCCCATGCTCCACGAGTTCAGTAATTTATTTAATTAACACCTCGGCACATCGGAGGTAGGCGAACGAAGCGACTATAAATCAAAAACAAAGAGCTTAAACCAAGCTACACCAGGTTCCCAGAGATCAATAATTTATTTAATCAACACCTCGGCACATCGAAGGAAGCCGAGAGAGGCGAGTATAAATCAAAATCAAAGCGCTTAAACCTATCTACTCCATTCTCCCAGAGTTCAGTAATTTATTTAATCAACACCTCAGAACATCAGAGGCAGCCGAACGAAGCGAGTATAAATCAAAAACCAAAGTGCTGAAACCCTGCTACCCCATGCTCTACGAGTTCAGTAATTTATTTAATTAACACCTCGGCACATCGGAGGTAGGCGAACGAAGCGAGTATAAATCAAAAACAAAGAGCTTAAACCCAGCTACACCAGGTTCCCAGAGATCAATAATTTATTTAATCAACACCTCGGCACATCGAAGGAAGCCGAGAGAGGCGAGTATAAATCAAAATCAAAGCGCTTAAACCTAGCTACCCCATTCTCCCCGAGTTCAGTAATTTATTTAATCAACACCTCGGCACATCGGAGGAAGGCGAACGAAGCGAGTATAAATCAAAAACAAAGAGCTTAAACCCAGCTACACCAGGTTCCCAGAGATCAATAATTTATTTAATCAACACCTCGGCACATCGAAGGAAGCCGAGAGAGGCGAGTATAAATCAAAATCAAAGCGCTTAAACCCAGCTACACCAGGTTCCCAGAGATCAATAATTTATTTAATCAACACCTCGGCACATGGGAGGAAGCCGAGAGAGGCGAGTATAAATCAAAATCAAAGCGCTTAAACCTAGCTACCCCATTCTCCCCGAGTTCAGTAATTTATTTAATCAACACCTCGGCACATCGGAGGAAGGCGAACGAAGCGAGTATAAATCAAAATCAAAGCGCATAAACCTAGCTACCCCCTTCTCCCCGAGTTCAGTAATTTATTTAATCAACACCTCGGCACATCGGAGGAAGGCGAACGAAGCGAGTATAAATCAAAAACCAAAGTGCTGAAACCCTGCTACCCCATGCCCCACGAGTTCAGTAATTTATTTAATCAACACCTCAGAACATCGGAGGAAGGCGAACGAAGCGAGTATAAATCAAAATCAAAGCGCATAAACCTAGCTACCCCCTTCTCCCCGAGTTCAGTAATTTATTTAATCAACACCTCAGAACATCGGAGGCAGCCGAACGAAGCGACTATAAATCAAAAACAAAGAGCTTAAACCAAGCTACACCAGGTTCCCAGAGATCAATAATTTATTTAATCAACACCTCGGCACATCGAAGGAAGCCGAGAGAGGCGAGTATAAATCAAAATCAAAGCGCTTAAACCTATCTACTCCATTCTCCCAGAGTTCAGTAATTTATTTAATCAACACCTCAGAACATCGGAGGCAGCCGAACGAAGCGAGTATAAATCAAAAACCAAAGTGCTGAAACCCTGCTACCCCATGCTCTACGAGTTCAGTAATTTATTTAATTAACACCTCGGCACATCGGAGGTAGGCGAACGAAGCGAGTATAAATCAAAAACAAAGAGCTTAAACCCAGCTACACCAGGTTCCCAGAGATCAATAATTTATTTAATCAACACCTCGGCACATCGAAGGAAGCCGAGAGAGGCGAGTATAAATCAAAATCAAAGCGCTTAAACCTAGCTACCCCATTCTCCCCGAGTTCAGTAATTTATTTAATCAACACCTCGGCACATCGGAGGAAGGCGAACGAAGCGAGTATAAATCAAAAACAAAGAGCTTAAACCCAGTTACACCAGGTTCCCAGAGATCAATAATTTATTTAATCAACACCTCGGCACATCGAAGGAAGCCGAGAGAGGCGAGTATAAATCAAAATCAAAGCGCTTAAACCCAGCTACACCAGGTTCCCAGAGATCAATAATTTATTTAATCAACACCTCGGCACATCGGAGGAAGCCGAGAGAGGCGAGTATAAATCAAAATCAAAGCGCATAAACCTAGCTACCCCCTTCTCCCCGAGTTCAGTAATTTATTTAATCAACACCCCGGCACATCGGAGGCAGCCGAACGAAGCGAGTATAAATCAAAAACCAAAGTGTTTAAACCCAGCTACCCCATGCCCCACGAGTTCAGTAATTTATTTAATCAACACCTCAGAACATCGGAGGAAGGCGAACGAAGCGAGTATAAATCAAAATCAAAGCGCATAAACCTAGCTACCCCCTTCTCCCCGAGTTCAGTAATTTATTTAATCAACACCCCGGCACATCGGAGGCAGCCGAACGAAGCGAGTATAAATCAAAAACCAAAGCGCATAAACCTAGCTACTCCATTCTCCCCGAGTTCAGTAATTTATTTAATCAACACCCCGGCACATCGGAGGCAGCCGAACGAAGCGAGTATAAATCAATAACCAAAGTGCTGAAACCCTGCTACCCCATGCTCCACGAGTTCAGTAATTTATTTAATTAACACCTCGGCACATCGGAGGTAGGCGAACGAAGCGACTATAAATCAAAAACAAAGAGCTTAAACCCAGCTACACCAGGTTCCCAGAGATCAATAATTTATTTAATCAACACCTCGGCACATCGAAGGAAGCCGAGAGAGGCGAGTATAAATCAAAATCACCGCGCTTAAACCTAGCTACCCCATTCTCCCCGAGTTCAGTAATTTATTTAATCAACACCTCGGCACATCGGAGGAAGGCGAACGAAGCGAGTATAAATCAAAAACCAAAGTGCTGAAACCCTGCTACCCCATGCTCCACGAGTTCAGTAATTTATTTAATCAACACCTCGGCACATCGAAAGAAGGCGAGAGAAGAGAGTATAAATCAAAATCAAAGCGCTTAAACCTATCTACTCCATTCTCCCAGAGTTCAGTAATTTATTTAATCAACACCTCAGAACATCGGAGGCAGCCGAACGAAGCGAGTATAAATCAAAAACCAAAGTGTTTAAACCCAGCTACCCCATGCCCCACGAGTTCAGTAATTTATTTAATCAACACCTCAGAACATCGGATGAAGGCGAGAGAAGCGAGTATAAATCAAAATCAAAGCGCTTAAACCTAGCTACCCCATGCCCCACGAGTTCAGTAATTTATTTAATCAACACCCCGGCACATCGGAGGCAGCCGAACGAAGCGAGTATAAATCAATAACCAAAGTGCTGAAACCCTGCTACCCCATGCTCCACGAGTTCAGTAATTTATTTAATTAACACCTCGGCACATCGGAGGTAGGCGAACGAAGTGACTATAAATCAAAAACAAAGAGCTTAAACCAAGCTACACCAGGTTCCCAGAGATCAATAATTTATTTAATCAACACCTCGGCACATCGAAGGAAGCCGAGAGAGGCGAGTATAAATCAAAATCAAAGCGCTTAAACCTATCTACTCCATTCTCCCAGAGTTCAGTAATTTATTTAATCAACACCTCAGAACATCGGAGGCAGCCGAACGAAGCGAGTATAAATCAAAAACCAAAGTGTTTAAACCCAGCTACCCCATGCCCCACGAGTTCAGTAATTTATTTAATCAACACCTCGGCACATCGAAGGAAGCCGAGAGAGGCGAGTATAAATCAAAATCAAAGCGCTTAAACCTAGCTACCCCATTCTCCCCGAGTTCAGTAATTTATTTAATCAACACCTCGGCACATCGGAGGAAGGCGAACGAAGCGAGTATAAATCAAAATCAAAGCGCATAAACCTAGCTACCCCCTTCTCCCCGAGTTCAGTAATTTATTTAATCAACACCTCGGCACATCGGAGGAAGGCGAACGAAGCGAGTATAAATCAAAATCAAAGCGCATAAACCTAGCTACTCCATTCTCCCCGAGTTCAGTAATTTATTTAATCAACACCCCGGCACATCGGAGGCAGCCGAACGAAGCGAGTATAAATCAAAAACCAAAGTGCTGAAACCCTGCTACCCCATGCTCCACGAGTTCAGTAATTTATTTAATTAACACCTCGGCACATCGAAAGAAGGCGAGAGAAGCGAGTATAAATCAAAAACAAAGAGCTTAAACCCAGCTACACCAGGTTCCCAGAGATCAATAATTTATTTAATCAACACCTCGGCACATCGGAGGAAGCCGAGAGAGGCGAGTATAAATCAAAATCAAAGCGCTTAAACCTAGCTACCCCATTCTCCCCGAGTTCAGTAATTTATTTAATCAACACCTCGGCACATCGGAGGAAGGCGAACGAAGCGAGTATAAATCAAAATCAAAGCGCATAAACCTAGCTACCCCCTTCTCCCCGAGTTCAGTAATTTATTTAATCAACACCTCGGCACATCGGAGGAAGGCGAACGAAGCGAGTATAAATCAAAATCAAAGCGCATAAACCTAGCTACCCCCTTCTCCCCGAGTTCAGTAATTTATTTAATCAACACCTCGGCACATCGGAGGAAGGCGAACGAAGCGAGTATAAATCAAAATCAAAGCGCATAAACCTAGCTACTCCATTCTCCCCGAGTTCAGTAATTTATTTAATCAACACCCCGGCACATCGGAGGCAGCCGAACGAAGCGAGTATAAATCAAAAACCAAAGTGCTGAAACCCTGCTACCCCATGCTCCACGAGTTCAGTAATTTATTTAATTAACACCTCGGCACATCGAAAGAAGGCGAGAGAAGCGAGTATAAATCAAAAACAAAGAGCTTAAACCCAGCTACACCAGGTTCCCAGAGATCAATAATTTATTTAATCAACACCTCGGCACATCGGAGGAAGCCGAGAGAGGCGAGTATAAATCAAAATCAAAGCGCTTAAACCTAGCTACCCCATTCTCCCCGAGTTCAGTAATTTATTTAATCAACACCTCGGCACATCGGAGGAAGGCGAACGAAGCGAGTATAAATCAAAATCAAAGCGCATAAACCTAGCTACCCCCTTCTCCCCGAGTTCAGTAATTTATTTAATCAACACCTCGGCACATCGGAGGAAGGCGAACGAAGCGAGTATAAATCAAAATCAAAGCGCATAAACCTAGCTACCCCCTTCTCCCCGAGTTCAGTAATTTATTTAATCAACACCTCGGCACATCGGAGGAAGGCGAACGAAGCGAGTATAAATCAAAATCAAAGCGCATAAACCTAGCTACCCCCTTCTCCCCGAGTTCAGTAATTTATTTAATCAACACCTCGGCACATCGGAGGAAGGCGAACGAAGCGAGTATAAATCAAAATCAAAGCGCATAAACCTAGCTACCCCCTTCTCCCCGAGTTCAGTAATTTATTTAATCAACACCTCGGCACATCGGAGGCAGCCGAACGAAGCGAGTATAAATCAAAAACCAAAGTGCTGAAACCCTGCTACCCCATGCTCCACGAGTTCAGTAATTTATTTAATTAACACCTCGGCACATCGGAGGTAGGCGAACGAAGCGAGTATAAATCAAAAACAAAGAGCTTAAACCCAGCTACACCAGGTTCCCAGAGATCAATAATTTATTTAATCAACACCTCGGCACATCGAAAGAAGCCGAGAGAGGCGAGTATAAATCAAAATCAAAGCGCTTAAACCTAGCTACCCCATTCTCCCCGAGTTCAGTAATTTATTTAATCAACACCTCGGCACATCGGAGGAAGGCGAACGAAGCGAGTATAAATCAAAATCAAAGCGCATAAACCTAGCTACCCCCTTCTCCCCGAGTTCAGTAATTTATTTAATCAACACCTCGGCACATCGGAGGCAGCCGAACGAAGCGAGTATAAATCAAAAACCAAAGTGCTGAAACCCTGCTACCCCATGCTCCACGAGTTCAGTAATTTATTTAATCAACACCTCAGCACATCGGAGGCAGCCGAACGAAGCGAGTATAAATCAAAAACCAAAGTGCTGAAACCCTGCTACCCCATGCTCCACGAGTTCAGTAATTTATTTAATCAACACCTCGGCACATCGGAAGAAGGCGAGAGAAGCGAGTATAAATCAAAAACAAAGCGCTTAACCCTAGCTACCCCATTCTCCCCGAGTTCAGTAATTTATTTAATCAACACCTCAGAACATCGGAGGCAGGCGAACGAAGCGAGTATAAATCAAAAACCAAAGTGCTTAAACCCAGCTACCCCATGCCCCACGAGTTCAGTAATTTATTTAATTAACACCTCGGCACATCGGAGGTAGGCGAACGAAGCGAGTATAAATCAAAAACAAAGAGCTTAAACCCAGCTACACCAGGTTCCCAGAGATCAATAATTTATTTAATCAACACCTCGGCACATCGAAGGAAGCCGAGAGAGGCGAGTATAAATCAAAATCAAAGCGCTTAAACCTAGCTACCCCATTCTCCCCGAGTTCAGTAATTTATTTAATCAACACCTCGGCACATCGGAGGAAGGCGAACGAAGCGAGTATAAATCAAAAACAAAGAGCTTAAACCCAGCTACACCAGGTTCCCAGAGATCAATAATTTATTTAATCAACACCTCGGCACATCGAAGGAAGCCGAGAGAGGCGAGTATAAATCAAAATCAAAGCGCTTAAACCCAGCTACACCAGGTTCCCAGAGATCAATAATTTATTTAATCAACACCTCGGCACATGGGAGGAAGCCGAGAGAGGCGAGTATAAATCAAAATCAAAGCGCTTAAACCTAGCTACCCCATTCTCCCCGAGTTCAGTAATTTATTTAATCAACACCTCGGCACATCGGAGGAAGGCGAACGAAGCGAGTATAAATCAAAATCAAAGCGCATAAACCTAGCTACCCCCTTCTCCCCGAGTTCAGTAATTTATTTAATCAACACCCCGGCACATCGGAGGCAGCCGAACGAAGCGAGTATAAATCAAAAACCAAAGTGTTTAAACCCAGCTACCCCATGCCCCACGAGTTCAGTAATTTATTTAATCAACACCTCAGAACATCGGAGGAAGGCGAACGAAGCGAGTATAAATCAAAATCAAAGCGCATAAACCTAGCTACCCCCTTCTCCCCGAGTTCAGTAATTTATTTAATCAACACCCCGGCACATCGGAGGCAGCCGAACGAAGCGAGTATAAATCAAAAACCAAAGCGCATAAACCTAGCTACTCCATTCTCCCCGAGTTCAGTAATTTATTTAATCAACACCCCGGCACATCGGAGGCAGCCGAACGAAGCGAGTATAAATCAATAACCAAAGTGCTGAAACCCTGCTACCCCATGCTCCACGAGTTCAGTAATTTATTTAATTAACACCTCGGCACATCGGAGGTAGGCGAACGAAGCGACTATAAATCAAAAACAAAGAGCTTAAACCCAGCTACACCAGGTTCCCAGAGATCAATAATTTATTTAATCAACACCTCGGCACATCGAAGGAAGCCGAGAGAGGCGAGTATAAATCAAAATCACCGCGCTTAAACCTAGCTACCCCATTCTCCCCGAGTTCAGTAATTTATTTAATCAACACCTCGGCACATCGGAGGAAGGCGAACGAAGCGAGTATAAATCAAAAACCAAAGTGCTGAAACCCTGCTACCCCATGCTCCACGAGTTCAGTAATTTATTTAATCAACACCTCGGCACATCGAAAGAAGGCGAGAGAAGAGAGTATAAATCAAAATCAAAGCGCTTAAACCTATCTACTCCATTCTCCCAGAGTTCAGTAATTTATTTAATCAACACCTCAGAACATCGGAGGCAGCCGAACGAAGCGAGTATAAATCAAAAACCAAAGTGTTTAAACCCAGCTACCCCATGCCCCACGAGTTCAGTAATTTATTTAATCAACACCTCAGAACATCGGATGAAGGCGAGAGAAGCGAGTATAAATCAAAATCAAAGCGCTTAAACCTAGCTACCCCATGCCCCACGAGTTCAGTAATTTATTTAATCAACACCCCGGCACATCGGAGGCAGCCGAACGAAGCGAGTATAAATCAATAACCAAAGTGCTGAAACCCTGCTACCCCATGCTCCACGAGTTCAGTAATTTATTTAATTAACACCTCGGCACATCGGAGGTAGGCGAACGAAGTGACTATAAATCAAAAACAAAGAGCTTAAACCAAGCTACACCAGGTTCCCAGAGATCAATAATTTATTTAATCAACACCTCGGCACATCGAAGGAAGCCGAGAGAGGCGAGTATAAATCAAAATCAAAGCGCTTAAACCTATCTACTCCATTCTCCCAGAGTTCAGTAATTTATTTAATCAACACCTCAGAACATCGGAGGCAGCCGAACGAAGCGAGTATAAATCAAAAACCAAAGTGTTTAAACCCAGCTACCCCATGCCCCACGAGTTCAGTAATTTATTTAATCAACACCTCGGCACATCGAAGGAAGCCGAGAGAGGCGAGTATAAATCAAAATCAAAGCGCTTAAACCTAGCTACCCCATTCTCCCCGAGTTCAGTAATTTATTTAATCAACACCTCGGCACATCGGAGGAAGGCGAACGAAGCGAGTATAAATCAAAATCAAAGCGCATAAACCTAGCTACCCCCTTCTCCCCGAGTTCAGTAATTTATTTAATCAACACCTCGGCACATCGGAGGAAGGCGAACGAAGCGAGTATAAATCAAAATCAAAGCGCATAAACCTAGCTACTCCATTCTCCCCGAGTTCAGTAATTTATTTAATCAACACCCCGGCACATCGGAGGCAGCCGAACGAAGCGAGTATAAATCAAAAACCAAAGTGCTGAAACCCTGCTACCCCATGCTCCACGAGTTCAGTAATTTATTTAATTAACACCTCGGCACATCGAAAGAAGGCGAGAGAAGCGAGTATAAATCAAAAACAAAGAGCTTAAACCCAGCTACACCAGGTTCCCAGAGATCAATAATTTATTTAATCAACACCTCGGCACATCGGAGGAAGCCGAGAGAGGCGAGTATAAATCAAAATCAAAGCGCTTAAACCTAGCTACCCCATTCTCCCCGAGTTCAGTAATTTATTTAATCAACACCTCGGCACATCGGAGGAAGGCGAACGAAGCGAGTATAAATCAAAATCAAAGCGCATAAACCTAGCTACCCCCTTCTCCCCGAGTTCAGTAATTTATTTAATCAACACCTCGGCACATCGGAGGAAGGCGAACGAAGCGAGTATAAATCAAAATCAAAGCGCATAAACCTAGCTACCCCCTTCTCCCCGAGTTCAGTAATTTATTTAATCAACACCTCGGCACATCGGAGGAAGGCGAACGAAGCGAGTATAAATCAAAATCAAAGCGCATAAACCTAGCTACTCCATTCTCCCCGAGTTCAGTAATTTATTTAATCAACACCCCGGCACATCGGAGGCAGCCGAACGAAGCGAGTATAAATCAAAAACCAAAGTGCTGAAACCCTGCTACCCCATGCTCCACGAGTTCAGTAATTTATTTAATTAACACCTCGGCACATCGAAAGAAGGCGAGAGAAGCGAGTATAAATCAAAAACAAAGAGCTTAAACCCAGCTACACCAGGTTCCCAGAGATCAATAATTTATTTAATCAACACCTCGGCACATCGGAGGAAGCCGAGAGAGGCGAGTATAAATCAAAATCAAAGCGCTTAAACCTAGCTACCCCATTCTCCCCGAGTTCAGTAATTTATTTAATCAACACCTCGGCACATCGGAGGAAGGCGAACGAAGCGAGTATAAATCAAAATCAAAGCGCATAAACCTAGCTACCCCCTTCTCCCCGAGTTCAGTAATTTATTTAATCAACACCTCGGCACATCGGAGGAAGGCGAACGAAGCGAGTATAAATCAAAATCAAAGCGCATAAACCTAGCTACCCCCTTCTCCCCGAGTTCAGTAATTTATTTAATCAACACCTCGGCACATCGGAGGAAGGCGAACGAAGCGAGTATAAATCAAAATCAAAGCGCATAAACCTAGCTACCCCCTTCTCCCCGAGTTCAGTAATTTATTTAATCAACACCTCGGCACATCGGAGGAAGGCGAACGAAGCGAGTATAAATCAAAATCAAAGCGCATAAACCTAGCTACCCCCTTCTCCCCGAGTTCAGTAATTTATTTAATCAACACCTCGGCACATCGGAGGAAGGCGAACGAAGCGAGTATAAATCAAAATCAAAGCGCATAAACCTAGCTACCCCCTTCTCCCCGAGTTCAGTAATTTATTTAATCAACACCTCGGCACATCGGAGGCAGCCGAACGAAGCGAGTATAAATCAAAAACCAAAGTGCTGAAACCCTGCTACCCCATGCTCCACGAGTTCAGTAATTTATTTAATTAACACCTCGGCACATCGGAGGTAGGCGAACGAAGCGAGTATAAATCAAAAACAAAGAGCTTAAACCCAGCTACACCAGGTTCCCAGAGATCAATAATTTATTTAATCAACACCTCGGCACATCGAAAGAAGCCGAGAGAGGCGAGTATAAATCAAAATCAAAGCGCTTAAACCTAGCTACCCCATTCTCCCCGAGTTCAGTAATTTATTTAATCAACACCTCGGCACATCGGAGGAAGGCGAACGAAGCGAGTATAAATCAAAATCAAAGCGCATAAACCTAGCTACCCCCTTCTCCCCGAGTTCAGTAATTTATTTAATCAACACCTCGGCACATCGGAGGCAGCCGAACGAAGCGAGTATAAATCAAAAACCAAAGTGCTGAAACCCTGCTACCCCATGCTCCACGAGTTCAGTAATTTATTTAATCAACACCTCAGCACATCGGAGGCAGCCGAACGAAGCGAGTATAAATCAAAAACCAAAGTGCTGAAACCCTGCTACCCCATGCTCCACGAGTTCAGTAATTTATTTAATCAACACCTCGGCACATCGGAAGAAGGCGAGAGAAGCGAGTATAAATCAAAAACAAAGCGCTTAACCCTAGCTACCCCATTCTCCCCGAGTTCAGTAATTTATTTAATCAACACCTCAGAACATCGGAGGCAGGCGAACGAAGCGAGTATAAATCAAAAACCAAAGTGCTTAAACCCAGCTACCCCATGCCCCACGAGTTCAGTAATTTATTTAATTAACACCTCGGCACATCGGAGGAAGGCGAACGAAGCGAGTATAAATCAAAATCAAAGCGCTTAAACCTAGCTACCCCATTCTCCCCGAGTTTAGTAATTTATTTAATCAACACCTTGGCACATCAAAGGAAGCCGAGCGAGGCAAGTATAGATCAAAAACCAAAGTGCTTAAACCCAGCTACAGCACGCTCTCTGAGATCATTAATTTATTTAATCAACACGTCGGCACATCGAAGGAAGACGAGCGAAGCGAGTATAAATCAAAAACCAAATTGCTTAAACCAAGCTACCCCATGCTCCCCGAGTTCAATAATTTATTTAATCAACACCTCGGCACATCGAAAGAAGGCGAGAGAAGCGAGTATAAATCAAAAACAAAGCGCTTAAACCTAGCTACCCCATTCTCCCCGAGTTCAGTAATTTATTTAATCAACACCTCAGAACATCGGAGGCAGGCGAACGAAGCGAGTATAAATCAAAAACCAAAGTGCTTAAACCCAGCTACCCCATGCCCCACGAGTTCAGTAATTTATTTAATTAACACCTCGGCACATCGGAGGAAGGCGAACGAAGCGAGTATAAATCAAAATCAAAGCGCTTAAACCTAGCTACCCCATTCTCCCCGAGTTTAGTAATTTATTTAATCAACACCTTGGCACATCAAAGGAAGCCGAGCGAGGCAAGTATAGATCAAAAACCAAAGTGCTTAAACCCAGCTACAGCACGCTCTCTGAGATCATTAATTTATTTAATCAACACGTCGGCACATCGAAGGAAGACGAGCGAAGCGAGTATAAATCAAAAACCAAATTGCTTAAACCAAGCTACCCCATGCTCCCCGAGTTCAATAATTTATTTAATCAACACCTCGGCACATCGAAAGAAGGCGAGAGAAGCGAGTATAAATCAAAAACAAAGCGCTTAAACCTAGCTACCCCATTCTCCCCGAGTTCAGTAATTTATTTAATCAACACCTCAGAACATCGGAGGCAGGCGAACGAAGCGAGTATAAATCAAAAACCAAAGTGCTTAAACCCAGCTACACCATGCTCTCTGAGATCAATAATTCATTTAATCAACACGTCGGCACATCGAAGGAAGACGAGCTAAGCTGGTATAAATCAAAAACCAAAGTGCTTAAACCCTGCTACCCCATGCTCCACGAGTTCAGTAATTTATTTAATCAACACCTCGGCACATCGAAAGAAGGCGAGAGAAGCGAGTATAAATCAAAAACAAAGCGCTTAACCCTAGCTACCCCATTCTCCCCGAGTTCAGTAATTTATTTAATCAACACCTCAGAACATCGGAGGCAGGCGAACGAAGCGAGTATAAATCAAAAACCAAAGTGCTTAAACCCAGCTACCCCATGCCCCACGAGTTCAGTAATTTATTTAATTAACACCTCGGCACATCGGAGGAAGGCGAGAGAAGCGAGTATAAATCAAAATCAAAGCGCTTAAACCTAGCTACCCCATTCTCCCCGAGTTTAGTAATTTATTTAATCAACACCTTGGCACATCAAAGGAAGCCGAGCGAGGCAAGTATAGATCAAAAACCAAAGTGCTTAAACCCAGCTACAGCACGCTCTCTGAGATCATTAATTTATTTAATCAACACGTCGGCACATCGAAGGAAGACGAGCGTAGCGAGTATAAATCAAAAACCAAATTGCTTAAACCAAGCTACCCCATGCTCCCCGAGTTCAATAATTTATTTAATCAACACCTCGGCACATCGAAAGAAGGCGAGAGAAGCGAGTATAAATCAAAAACAAAGCGCTTAAACCTAGCTACCCCATTCTCCCCGAGTTCAGTAATTTATTTAATCAACACCTCAGAACATCGGAGGCAGGCGAACGAAGCGAGTATAAATCAAAAACCAAAGTGCTTAAACCCAGCTACACCATGCTCTCTGAGATCAATAATTCATTTAATCAACACGTCGGCACATCGAAGGAAGACGAGCTAAGCTGGTATAAATCAAAAACCAAAGTGCTTAAACCCTGCTACCCCATGCTCCACGAGTTCAGTAATTTATTTAATCAACACCTCGGCACATCGAAAGAAGGCAAGCGTTAGTGGCGGATTTGCGAAGCTTTTAAAGCAGCTTTTTCTACAATAAACAAGCATGTCTCAACAAAAATGCTAAAATTTGTTTGGGATTCTTTAGCCCAAATGTTCAGACCATGAAGTTGGCCGCACACGCCTAGTATTAAGACCGTGAATTTAGCCGCACATATATTGCTTTCCCACATACTTATATACAGACAAGCGGGATTAATGTTAAGTTTCATTCCATACTATTTTCCATTGACTCTCAACTGTACATGAATTTTGGCTTTTACATAACCTATTGAATGTTGTATGTTCAGACCATGAAGTTGGCCACACACGCCTAGTATTAAGACCGTGAATTTAGCCGCACATATATTGCTTTCCCACATACTTATATACAGACCAGCGGGATTACTGATGTGATCACACATATACCGACCAGCGGGACTACAAGTATAATTTCATTTTTTTTTTATTTAATATCAAGTGGCGCTAGCGATAGCTGATGACGACGTCTAGGTGGAGTGCACCGTGGTTTTTGGTATCTAGGTGTAAAA
The DNA here is from genome assembly GCF_009193385.2 of Nasonia vitripennis. NCBI lineage: Eukaryota > Metazoa > Arthropoda > Insecta > Hymenoptera > Pteromalidae > Nasonia > Nasonia vitripennis. The sequence continues at coordinate 679,570 of NW_022279653.1, forward strand.
ATCATTTGAACGCGGTGTCTAGGTGTACAAAGTGGCCAGTGACGAGGTCTAGGTGGCAGGCTCCGTGGTTTTTTGTGTTTAGATGTAAAAATCATTCGAGGGTGGAGTCTAGGTGTACAGGTTGGCCAATGACGAAGTCTAGGTAGTGCACTTCGTTGTTTTCGGTGTTCAAGAAAATAAATCCTATGAGGACGACGTCTGGGTTTACAGGGTGGCCGATGATGAAGACTAGGAGTACGCTTTGTAGTTTTTGGTGTTTTAGTGTAATCATAATATTTGTAGACAGCAAAAATTTACACCTATGTAAATTTTTTTAACATGCATTATCAATCATAGCCACCATACTAATATTTTGCGACAGAACAATCTGTGTTTTCATGTTAATGATAAAAATGTTACAAAAATACCATGGTCAAACGGTGCTTAAGACGCTTACATTTTATTTTTAGGACAAATATGAAATACGCAAATTAATTAACTTTAAAGGACGAAAATCTCTAAAAAAAATTGACTGTTAAAAAAGTAAAAGGTTAGGCAAGTTTGATATATTCCGCAACAAAATTACAAATAAAAAAGAACTGAGATCAATCAAACAAAGTTAACTTAATTATATTTAATGATAATAAAGCAAAAAAATTGTTTTGTTCAATTAAGGGCTTACTTAATTTAAGAGTTAAGTTATATGTTGATGTAGTAGAAACAACTCTCAATATACTTACTACGTAACTTGTCATACCCTTTTTATTGTACTTATGGTGTCTGTATCACGTTCTAAAACATAAAAAGAAAATTTTAGTTGTTCACCAGAAAACAAAATGAAACGGGCATGACAAGTTACGTAGTAGTATATTGAGAGTTGTTTCTACTACATCAACATATAACCTAACTCTTAAATTAAGTAAGCCCTTAATTGAACAAAACAATTTTTTTGCTTTATTATGATTAAATCAAGTGGCGCGGTAGCGCCACGAAAGCGAGTTTGAGAAGCAGACGAAGCAGCGGCGCCCGTGACACTATTTACTTCTATATTGGTGTTCGGATTTTTCATGATACAGAAATAAATGCTTATTGTTACTGTTCGTAAGGTTTTTTGGCTTGTAAAGACCGTATTTGGTATAAATGCGGGCTGCGCGAGTTCACAAATAATTATTTAGTTCGCGGAAACTAGCATAAGCTCGGGAGCTTTATTGTTACTAGGGAGTACTAGGGTTGAATGAATAATACTGAATGTCTGGGTGTATAATTTGTCTGTCTTTAAGCACGAGTGGACGCGTGCGCGGACAGTACGGCGCGGACTCTCTAATGCACTGTTGTTGTCTGGAGATGGGACCGGCGCGGACTTACTTGTGCGCGGACACTCTTGTGCTTGGACGGTGTATTGTCTGCTCTTGATGGTTTCGTTCGGACTTCGATGTATCCGAGTTCTCTATCGTAGTGCTATCTCTCTTACCTTTGTGATTTCGATGATGATTTAGTAGGAGCTATTGACTTTCTATTTGAGGATATGATTTATGGTGGTTTCAATTAATTTATTACTCGCTGAATTTGTATTTTGTATTATTTGTTATTGATTTATTTTTAATTGACCCAGAGCACTTCACAGACGTTTGATGTTCGACATTTATCTAATAGTTTCGTTGATAGTATCGTATTTAAAATATGTAGTGTAAAGACTTACAATTATAATCTTAGTAGGTACGCAGGATTTTTCTACGATCCGTACGTGGCCAATACTGATTGAGTTACTCTACACGATTACTCGTGGCAATAAAATATGTTGATCAACTGCACTGCTAACGCCGGAGATTCCACTCGACGGACCTTAGCTTGTACTTCTCTCTACGGTGTGAGTCTGGATTCAAAGGGCTTTCCGGTGATTGTTATGCCGAGGGACGGATTTAGCACGCTCCCAAGGTGTTGGACGGATTTAGCACGCTCCAAGCACTAACACAATCAAACACCGCCGCTTCTCCTTAGAATCAACTACAACCGATAGTGAGCAAGTAACTACGCAAAAAGGTGCTGCGTGGATCGGCTCCAGGGTTTTTAAAGCCTCGGTGTCGATGCAAGCAGTTTTGTAATTTAGATGAAGAAGATCGCGGTCGCCCAATCAGCACCGGCCACACAGGATCGTCGCGTATGTCTTGCAATCGTGTTTCGCGCGCGAGGAGTGCTGACGCGAAGGTCAGAGCACTCGCTCCGATTTTCTGCGCTCGGTAGTGTATTGTCGCAATCGGTACAGCTCTCGTTGGTTTGTGTGTATGTGGATGCCGTCTATTAGGCGTTATACGCATTCGTACTATAGGTATATAAACGTGGGACATTACACCTCCCCCCCCAGAATATTGCCGCCCACGGCAATGGAGCCGGCGCAAGAAAAAAAAAAAAAAGTGTCCCATGTTTATCATTCCGGACAATTTGGTGAGTACAATTTATTTTATACAATAATTTTAAAACTATGTTTCGCTAGTAGAGAATGAATATAACTTACGAAAATAAAGTCTACATGTAGTGTAATAGATCTAAGATATGGCTTTATGACAAAAGTTTTCTATATATGAATTATTAAGATCTTCTTTTTAACTTACAAATCCTACACTCATACGGAATTCTATGAACGCACTCACCGTTCGCCCAGTTAGTACGACAAACAACGCAGAGTATCCAGTTTGTGGTGTGATGTTCAATTCCCTGGTACCAGCAGTCCTCTCTGCAACCCGTACAGCTTGTGAATAGTGGTGGCTGCGGAGATGATGGATGTTTAGTAGTAATTTTTAGTCTTTGTAGAGGGACTCTTGGTCTGGAGTTTTGGGCTTCTTCCTTTAGTTTTCTTCTCTGCTCTCGCTTCCTTATTCTATCTTTCTCTCTTTTTCTTTCTTTTTCTTCTTCTGTTTCAGTATTATTATGCGTTTTCTTAGCTTTTCCTTTCTTATCTTTCTTTTGCGATTTTGTTTTATTAATTTTTGTTTTCGGTTGTCCTTCCTCAATTCCCCTATTCGCTGGACTTTTCCAGAACCAGGTTATCCAGTAAATTAAAACGTCGGTTGATATGAATAACCGTTGCTGATTGGGGACTAATATGTAGCGGTTTTCAATTTTTGCCTTCTTTAATTTAGGCTCTTCTTCCCGGGTCTGATATTGTAGCACACTATGTTTGTTTCTCTTCTTTGCTGGCTGTTCTGAATTAATGGTCAAGCTTGGGGGACACAGCTGATTCACGGTTTCTCGCGACTCGTTTCCTTCCGCGCTCACAGCAGTAAGTGTGCGTGCGCTTCCTATCTGCTCCAGAATCTCTACGATGTTAGGCAATGGGTACGCATCTTTTATTGTTTTTGCATTCAATTTGCGATAATCAATCACTAACCTGTATTTCCTTTTACCGTCCGGTCCTGGTTTCTTTGGAACAATTCTACACGGACTGCAAAATGGACTGTTTGAACGTCTGATGACTCGAGCGTCCAGGAGTTTCTGTAACTGACTGAACAACTCCTCTTCTTGTCCTGTTGGTCCTCTTTTATATTTTACTCGGACTGGCTCCTCATCCGTCGTCCGGATCTTATGTCTCACACAAGATGTCCTAGGTGCTGGATCTCCAGGTAGATAAAACAAATGTGAATATTTCTTCACTATTCGTTGTATCTGTCTCAATTCGTGTCTCTTATGATACGTTTTTCTAACCTTTTCCATAATAAAATTTATTCTTTCTTCCGAATTTTTCGGAGCTTCGCCTTCCAGTGGAAAGTCCAGGAAGTCATCATCTTCACTTAAATCGAATTCTTCAAGATGTTGCGGCGAGATTTCGATTTCTACTGGGTCTTCTCTGGTATTTATGGCCATTGCATAACAGTAACCCTTTTCATTCATTACTGCAGCTTCCCCAATGTATACTCCCGGGACGGTCTTGATCAGCCTTAAGTAAGCCTGCCCTTGTACTGAATCTTCTGTAGCGGGTATTCTCACGGGAACCTTGGCTCTAGCTGGTAGCTTGAAAACTGTATTAGCTTTCAATTTGAATCCGTTTGGATTGTACGGTCTGGTCGGCAAGTCCTGAACTTTAGGATCGATGGCTTCGGACTCATACGGAAATTCGTACTCTTCTACGGCCGTCTCTTTACCTTCCGAAGATTGTCCTTCCACATTTATTTGGCCATATTTTATGTCCACGTCCTCCTGATTTTCGGGGAAATGCTTATGTACAAAAGGCACTGGTGTTATTGGTTGGCTTTCGGTGATTAGGACCTCATCGCCGAACTGAATATTCACTTTCTCTCCGTAGAGAAACGGATTGCCTAATATAATGTCCTCATGTAAAGGTATACTTGAGGGTAACACATGAAAGATGTGTTTCTTACCCATAACAGTTAGTTTTACTGTTCCTAAGGTGTCGAATCCTTTGGGTGCTATTCCCATGATGTTTATAAAGTTATCATGTTCTATGACTACTTCTGGTCGTAATGAGTCATGTTTAACTACATTTACCTCAGCTCCGGTATCTATGATGCACAGAGCTTCTGGTACCGTTAGTTGTTCGATTTCCAATTTTACTGTTGGAGTTCTCTTGACTCTCGTCGTGAGTCGTATAATCTGTGTTGGCCTTCTGCTGTCTGATTTGGCCTCGGGCTCGCTGGACGCTGTTGCTGTGTCGATGAGCCCGTCGCCGCATCCTTCCGACGAGCTTCCTCCCAGTTTAAATGAATTTTATCTCCCCGATACGGTGACGCTGATCGGTTCCTATCACCCTTGAATTCCATCGCCTTGCCTTCCATTGATATCCATGGCTGTTGGTATCCATATCCTTGCATTTGTCCTTGCATAGGATGTTGCATATATGGATTACTGTATGGAAAAGCAAAAGGGGTATTCCCCGGAGGGTAATAGTAAAACGGCGGAGGAGGCATATACGGGTATGGTCCCATCGGTGGATAAGGATGTCCATACTGTCCGTGGTCCACAGTCCCAGGAGGGTATCCTCGTGCTGGAGACACTGATCTGCTTCTCGACTGGGTTTGTGGCCGTTTCAATATACTTATTGGACCCGTGGGTTCGGGTGCTGGCGTATATCTCAATTGAGGTGGAGCATTTATTCTCCCATTCTCAATCACGGTTTTTGGAAAGTATGTATCATTCGCGTCGTATGCGTGAGCAATTTCGTCTCTTCTGTGTGTTGCCTCATGGAAATTTACTCTCTTCGTTACAGTTTCTACTGCGTCCTCATAATTTTTATCTGCGATGTTCGTTGGTTGAACAAAGTCTGGAATATTTTCTCTTTCTCTCGGTCTCTGATCAGGGTTGCAATAAACATAGTGTACTCGGGGATACACGTAATTGTCACCCGTCATTTTTATCCTGGCTTTCTCATAATTGAGGGCTGAATTGTAGGCTGCTTGTAGGGTTTGCGGAGCCGAGTCCACCAGACCTGTCCTCCAGCCGTCCGGTAATCCATTAACAAAGGACTCCAGCGCTAGCAACTCGAGGTGCGGCCTTTGGTCCACAGCTGCTTGTGCTTCTGTCAATCCTTCTTTCACGGCTGTGACAGCTGAATTTATCAATACATTCAAACGTCCGTAAAATTGCCGAACGTTTTCTCCCTTCCTCATTGTGGCTGATTGAATTTCATTCAAATAATGACCGTATGATTTGTTAGGAGCTAAGCTTTCTTTTAGGTGCTTTTTGAGATCTGATAATGTGGTAAACGTGTGGCCTTCTAACATTTGCCTTGCTCTACCTCTCAATTTTGAAATTACTAACCTTAAATACTGTGGCTCTTGTTCTCGTGGAAGTAGCGTAAATCCGTTATCCACGTCCTGAAGAAACTCTTTAAGATGCATATTAGTTCCGTCATATTCGGGTATGTGCATGACCGCTCTAGCTATATTTTGAGTCTGACTTGCCTCCATGACACCACGGGACACGTCCAACATTTGACGATCACGTTCCGCCTGCTGGACACGATAAAACTGGTCCAACGCCTTAATTCTAGCTTGCACGTCCTCAATAGCGAGAATCTGCTCTCTAGTTTGATTTAAATCGATCGACATTTTCGTATTTTACTTTTTTTAGGTTTCAAAAGAAAAACTTCTAAAATAAATCTAATCTAAAGACTTCTCGAAGAAATTCTAGAAATTGTTACTCTAGTAACAATGGCTAGTTCCCCACCAGGGATGCCATTTTGTAAAGACCGTATTTGGTATAAATGCGGGCTGCGCGAGTTCACAAATAATTATTTAGTTCGCGGAAACTAGCATAAGCTCGGGAGCTTTATTGTTACTAGGGAGTACTAGGGTTGAATGAATAATACTGAATGTCTGGGTGTATAATTTGTCTGTCTTTAAGCACGAGTGGACGCGTGCGCGGACAGTACGGCGCGGACTCTCTAATGCACTGTTGTTGTCTGGAGATGGGACCGGCGCGGACTTACTTGTGCGCGGACACTCTTGTGCTTGGACGGTGTATTGTCTGCTCTTGATGGTTTCGTTCGGACTTCGATGTATCCGAGTTCTCTATCGTAGTGCTATCTCTCTTACCTTTGTGATTTCGATGATGATTTAGTAGGAGCTATTGACTTTCTATTTGAGGATATGATTTATGGTGGTTTCAATTAATTTATTACTCGCTGAATTTGTATTTTGTATTATTTGTTATTGATTTATTTTTAATTGACCCAGAGCACTTCACAGACGTTTGATGTTCGACATTTATCTAATAGTTTCGTTGATAGTATCGTATTTAAAATATGTAGTGTAAAGACTTACAATTATAATCTTAGTAGGTACGCAGGATTTTTCTACGATCCGTACGTGGCCAATACTGATTGAGTTACTCTACACGATTACTCGTGGCAATAAAATATGTTGATCAACTGCACTGCTAACGCCGGAGATTCCACTCGACGGACCTTAGCTTGTACTTCTCTCTACGGTGTGAGTCTGGATTCAAAGGGCTTTCCGGTGATTGTTATGCCGAGGGACGGATTTAGCACGCTCCCAAGGTGTTGGACGGATTTAGCACGCTCCAAGCACTAACACAATCAAACACCGCCGCTTCTCCTTAGAATCAACTACAACCGATAGTGAGCAAGTAACTACGCAAAAAGGTGCTGCGTGGATCGGCTCCAGGGTTTTTAAAGCCTCGGTGTCGATGCAAGCAGTTTTGTAATTTAGATGAAGAAGATCGCGGTCGCCCAATCAGCACCGGCCACACAGGATCGTCGCGTATGTCTTGCAATCGTGTTTCGCGCGCGAGGAGTGCTGACGCGAAGGTCAGAGCACTCGCTCCGATTTTCTGCGCTCGGTAGTGTATTGTCGCAATCGGTACAGCTCTCGTTGGTTTGTGTGTATGTGGATGCCGTCTATTAGGCGTTATACGCATTCGTACTATAGGTATATAAACGTGGGACATTACAGGCTGATTAGTATGTTTTTTGAGCTAAACTATGATTTCCAACAAAAATATTAGTGAAAAGGCTGCTTATTTTTATAATATGTGAGTGTATAATCCACAAATGCTAAAATTACGTTTTTCTTCTTCAGCCCGAAATGTGAAAGGACCGTTAAGTTAGCCGCAAGAAGTGTTAGGACCGTGAAGTTGGCCGCAAAGCTATATACAGATGAGAATTGCTTTCTCAAGAAAATATAATAATATATTACGATATTTTGAATGAAGTGGTTGCCAGTGCATACTCTGCGTACCGGAGCTGTAACAGTAAATAGCTTTCCAGGGTAGCCGATGACAAGGTCTAGGTGGCGCGCTCCGTGGTTTTTTGTGTCTAGGTATAAAAATCATTCGAGGAAGGTGTCTAGAGGTACAGGGTGGCCGATAACGACGTTAAGGTAGTTAGCCCCGTGGTTTTTGGTGTCTAGGTGTAAAAATTATTCAAGGGCGGTGTCTAGATGTACAGGGTGGCTGATGACGAGGTCTAGATGGTGCGCTCCGTGGTTTTTGGTGTCTAGATGTAAAAATCATTTAAGGGCGGCGTCTAGGTGTACAGGGTGGCCGATGACGAGGTCTGGGTAGTTCGCACCGTGGTTTTTGGTGTCTAGGTGTAGAAATAATTCGAGGGTGATGTATATTAGAACAATCAGTGATTTCATCTTAGTAATAAAAATGTTACAAAAAAGCTGTGGTTGAATGGTGCTAAAGATGCTTATATGTTATTTTTACGACTTTGAATATGAAATACTCTAAACAATTAAAAAAAAAAGGATTGAAATCTCTTTAAAAAATTAACTCTTAAAAAAGTAAAAGGTTAGGCGAGTTTGATATATTCCGCAACAAAATTACAGATTGAAAAGAACTGAGATTAATCAAACAATGTAAAGTTTATTATATTTAATCGTAATGAAGCAAAGAACAACTCTCAAGATAATTACCACCTCACTTGCCATGCCCGTTTCATTTTGTTTATTGGTGAACAACTACATTTTCTTTTTATATATATTAGAACGTCATACAAACACTATAAGTACAATACAAAAAATATAATAAAATGAACATTTCGAATGCATCAAGCTCAAGTGATTTTTCCCTCAATTCATCATTATATCTGGTTCTTCAGTCATACAATTTGTTACTAATGCATTATTTTAATAACGTATATCTTTATAATTTTGCTTATTTAAACGTAATATAAAATTCAAGTACTCTACATATTGAAACAATAACAAAAAGTAAATGAGGAGAAAGCTAAGTGCCAAGGATTTGACAGCAAATTTTCAAACGACTCAACTCTGTAATAATTTTGTCATAATTATAAGCGTGGAAGTTTAATAAATAAATTCTTATAAGCAAATTGTATATAATAAAATTATATATATATATATATATATATATATATATATATATATATATATATATATATATATATATTTCCCATGTAAATTCTACAATAAAATATTAAAAACAAATAAACTAGTATAAATGTTAAGTTTCATTCCATACTATTTTCCATTGACTCTCAACTGTACATGAATTTTGGCTTTTACATAACCTATTGAATGTTGTATTCGCAGCAAAACCTAGTATTTCTCGATCTTCTTGAATCCTGTACGTGAAAGTTGATTCCTGTGTTCCAATAAAGAACCTAAAAATTTAAAAAATGTTAAGCAATCGTTTTTTTTAATGAAAAAAAACTTTCATGACACGCGCATCAAAAATGCGCTTTTTGATGCACGTGTTATGAAAGTTTATAAATATATTAAAGCAAAACAGTAGCTATATAGTTTTAGAAAGGGGTTGTAATGGAATGGAAACAAATCATTGAAAATAGGGGAAAATGTAAAAATTGCTTAAAATCCCAACTTTGACTAACTATAACTCGAAGCTAAGTGAAGGAATCGCGCTAAATTTTTTTTTGAGAATAAGGTTGTAACGAGTTGAGCACCGCGGCTAACTCGTAGCGGTAAGTACCGCTATGCCGCGACGAAACAGGGTAGACTCGCGCGCGCGAGGAAAAACACGCCCGAATTCGGGAATGAGAGCGATCACGCGGGCTAATCCTTCAGATGCGCGCTATGATAGCTCTCGTCCTTCGGAAGGTAAACACAGGACTTCGCTCGTACAATTCGGAATCTTTTGTGATATCGTGTAATGTGCTGTGTCCAGCGGATCGAATTGTACCTTGTGTGTGAGTGCGACGCAGAGTCCGAGTATTCCTGATCTTGCCTAGCGGGCCAGCTCAGTGACCAAGTCTCGCAGCCTGTCCAGGATTAGGAACGTCGTGGACGAGTGAGAGAAGGTTTGTATGACGCGCAGTGCATGGGAGAGAGTATATGTGCGAGTGTGTATCACCCATGCGGGGGTGATCCGGCGCGCGCGACCTTCACGACGATATACGCGTGCGAGCGCGATTATTCCGGCGTCGCGGCGAGTCGCAAAGTTGTTGGCGACTCGCATATTATTATTTTATGATTGTAAATTCACGTTTATTTCGCGACTAGCAAATATAACCATAGTCTTATTATTTTGCGTGATTTGTCGTCATTTCTAAACCTCGTTCGTTTACTTCCGAGTCCTGTTCCTTCCTGCGAATATCGCCGCCTCCGCGGGCGTTATTTATTAGTACTTATCTAACGCAGTTGAGCAGCTAAGCACGCGCCACGCGGCGCGTAGACCCAGCAAAACGGAAGCAGCTGAGACAACTGCATGCAACGGAGGTGTTTCGCGGGCGTAGAGGAATCCTCCGCCGCATCGAGGGAACGCGATCCAGCCGTTTTACGAGTTAATCGCTGATCAAATTTACACCCCGTTACAAGGTACAACATGTAGAATATCTATATATATATATATATATATATATATATATCACACTTGGTAAGTCTAGCAGCATCATCAAGTCGCTCTGCTTATTTAGCATTATTTTAATATGTTTTTCCTCCTCGAATGAGTGATTTTTCACAGCGGGAAGGATCCTCTATCTGGCTCGCACGCTAGCGCTGGAAAACCACGACTTTTTCGTGCGTTTTTATGAGCCTAGAGGAGTTCTTTTCGCAAGCTGGAGACAGCATAACCTCATCTGTCAACTACTATATAATTGCTGCTGGCGAACATCCTCATAGCTGTTTCATCATGAGGACATAGCATCGGTTCTCAACTTCGCTAAGAGGAAAAGATTTTTAGAGGTTAGATATAAATAGCTCTATCTCTCTCTAAAGAGCGCGAGATCAGTCGTCACCGTTGCTGCGCGTCTGATTCCAATATTCGCCACCAGGGTGCAACACCATTGACACTAAACAAACGTTGGCACCTCTGACTGATCAGCCATGGTGTTTTTGGCGCGTTATTAAAAAATCTGCTAGAGCAGATATTTTGAAAATTTTGAAAACTTAAGAAATTTGTTCTTTCCATCAAAAATTTTAATAACTTTTCTGAGCTAAAATTAGTACAATTCCTCACATGACAAGATGCCGCCGGGACGGAACAAGCCTCCTGACAGGTGTCGCAGTAATTTTGCATGTTGTTAACATGCGATGTGGTGCGTCGCAGCCTCGCCGAAAAATCTCTTTTCGGCACGGAAGATCCCCTGCATAGAAAATGGCGCGCGAACGGTCGGCGACGGGCCATGCGGCTTTGTTGTCAGAACCGTCGCGCGTCCCAAGAATTCCCGGGCCTGGTGAGCTCGCGGCACCGTTCCACGAAGCGGCGAGACGAGCAAAGTCGCGAGAGAGGCTTAGCCAATCAGGGAGAGATAGCGCGGCCCGGGCCGCCAATCAAAGTGCGGCTTCGCTGCGGCCTGAGGAGAAGGGGAGGTAGCGAGCGCGACTGGCGCGCGCCGGACCGGCAGTATCTCGTGAGCCCTCGTTAAGAATTGAATAACGCAGAGGTTCGCGAGCGCGAGATAAGTGTGAGAGTAGTATCGAGAGCTTGGGGAAGTCTTACGGCTTCCCGAGGTGCTCTCTCTCTCTCTCTCTCTCTCTCTCTCTCTCTCTCTCTCTCTCTCTCTCTCTCTCTCTCTCTCTCGGTGAGTATAGTAGACGTGCTTTTGCTCGCTCCGGCTTCAGCATCGAATTTCTCTGCCCTTGAATGCCTTCGGGCTTTTTTCTTCTAGATCCTCGCATGCGCCTTTCTGCAAGCTTCCGAGTCTGCTAATTTCCATTGGCCTCAGTTCGGTGCTTGTTGAATAAACGGCATCTGAATCTTGCCATCGAGCCACCACAAAGAGTGAGACCTCCCGCTGCCATCTTGGCATCAATCGGTACCTTCTGCAATTTTCTCGGAGCTGTCCACACCCGACCTGGAAGAATTCCTGCTGCGATCATCCTCCTCAGCGCCTTCCACGGACATCGTCTACGCCTGCTCCGCAAATCTAGTGCGTGTATCCCGAGTGAAGTGACTATAATCGACTTTGCGTGTCTACGTGCTGACTCAGCCGTAGCCAGCGTGCTCGCTAGTTTAGGTGCTTGTTTTTAGTGTTTTTAGTTTATGAGTTCTTAGCCGTTTACATTGCAATTTATAGCGTGCGTACCATAGTTTGAATTTGTTGAATGCTTTGCCGGATCAGTGTAACGTGTGCGAGCTGCGTTCGCAGATAATTGTGCTTTTTGTAGGTTAGAGTACCTGACCACGTGGCAACTGAATTTTGCATTTCTTGCTTTTCCAGTGTAACTTCTCACGGAGTGTGTGCCTATCGCCCTTGCCAGCTTCGCTGTGCCCACTAAAATTTGTTTATCGCTTGTATACTACCTAAAAACGCCCCCGTAGAAATTTTGTTTTGCCTGACCGTACGCTTACCCGTATCACTGTGTATACGGGTGTAAAAGGGCACTGTAGTACCGACGTCTGACCGCTAACAGACCACGTTCACTTGTCACTCGCAACCTTTGTTTTTGGGCTTTTTTCTGGACTATTTTTAGATTTTCTTTCTTTGGGCGCACATTTACTTAGTTTTATTTTTAATTTTATTTCGTATTACTCGCATTTTTGCCTCAAACCTCCTAGCGCTACTGATGGTAAAGTGTAGAAAGTGTTCGAGAAATGTCGCCACTGTTTCTAAGTCTTGTACGACTTGCGGCTCTACTTTTCATCCGCGGTGCCATGTGACTTTTCTTATTGGAAAGCCATCCGACACGTGCTGGAAGGCCCTCGTAACCCTCGCTGCTGACACACAAGTCGAGCCCACTCTCACCGTGCAAAACCACCCGTCGAGCATTGCGGCCTTAACTTCCGATTCTCCTGCACCGCTGAGTTTTGCGGCGACCTCCGAGGCAGGCAAAAAGCTTCGCAGACAAAGCCCTCGCCACCATCGCCATCCGAGCTGCTTGCGTCTAAGCAGACTAGGCGCGAATTTAGTTCTTCTTCCGAAAGTTCAAACGACAGTCACAACATGCCCGATTCAGCCGCAGATGAGGCCCCGGCCTGGTTTAAAGCCTACTTAACCGAGTATAGGAACGATAAAGCCGAAGTTAATCAGCGCCTTAACAACCTCGAGACTGGCATGCGCAAAACTGTATCCAGCGTTGTACGATACATTGCGCTTGTAGATTCCTGCGAAATAACTATTTCCGGACTTCCGCCCGACACCAGCATTCAGCCGCGCGAATTGGCACGCAAAGTATTCGCGGCTATTGAACTTGAATGGCTGCTCAACTTCGTCATCCGGTTTCGCGACTGGTCTTAAAAGGCCCAGGCCAACGAAGCTTCAACCTCGTCGCGAACAGAGCCAGGATCGCGCACAATCGTTGTCAAGCTCATGTCCGCCCCGCTCAGGGACTCAGCGCTAGAAAACGCGAGCCTCCTTGATGAGACCTCTGCGCAAGCACTTTTTGGATCTGGAGGTGCAAGGAAAATTTATATTAACCCGCTGTACCCTAAACCGGTGTATTTACTGCGCAAGAAGGCTATGAGGGTGGCTAAACAGCTCAATTACGCACGTCCTGTTGTACAAAACTTGGTAGTCTGTATGCGGCAGACCAAAGAGTCTCCGCTCATCCCGATTGTATCCGAGGAAGAGCTCGTTGCCCTCGAGCCCCATCGTCCACAACAATGACGTCCACTCTCCGGGCCTAACAGCCCCGGACCCCTTGATTCGATTAATATAGGCCACATTAATGTTAATCGCCTTGCGTCACACTTTGCGTGATTCGACATCTCACTTCGATATAATCGGAGTAACAGAAACTTTTCTTTCCGTGGCTGATCCCGATGATCAGAGAGGGCCAGGCCGGTGGAGGAGTGGCTTTTTACGCGCGAGACTTTTTCAAGGTCAAGATTCTTGCGCATTCAGGTGGCAACATTCCGGAATTTGTAATAGCTGAATTAATATATAACAATTTCAAGCTTTTATTCGCAGTTGTTTATCGCAGGCCCAACTCTGCCCTCCCATCACACTTTTTCCAGTGTCTAGCCCCGCTCCTGCCTCATTACTTAAATGCCGTTGTAACTGGCGACTTCAACGCAGACATGTGTACGCTAAACGCTAATTCTAATAATCTTCGTTCTTCTCTTGAATCTCTCTCGCTCTATCTGGTGCCTTCTGAGCCTACACACCATGTCTTTCGGTACGATCGTCCGCCCACTCATACGTGGCTTGACCTTTTCATAGTCAATTGCAGGGACTCGGTTGTAGCCCTACGTAAATCCGACTCGCCGTTCATCGCTGGTCACGACTTCATTGAGTTGACCATACGAGCAGCCAAGCCCCCGGCCTGTGAGAAGGTAATCATGTGCCGCAACCTGAAGAAAGTGGACCCTGCTGTTATCTCAGCCGCTCTGTGCGACATTCTTGCTCCTCTCGCTAATCCATTTCAGCACGGTCAAAATCGTTTCCTGACCGCATCTCCAACTTTGCCAGTGACGCTCGGGCCCTGTCCTGCGGATACGGATGTATTCCAGCGGCACATTACGTCAGCGCTTATTTCTACCTACGATGCAGTCGCCCCTCTTCGCTGTCGTCCCGGAGAAAGCCCTGGGTCTCCCCCGCGATCAAGGCGCTCATGAAACGACGTGACGGGGCACGCGGCCTGGCGCGCTCCTCCGGCATCCATAGCGACTTTGAACGCTTCCGAGCGCTCCGATCTGAGGTATCGAACCTTCTGGACACAGCTAAAAACAAGTACCTAGCAGGCAGGCTAGTTTCAGCCCCTGACTCTAACTCGAAATGGCGAGAACTTCGTTTGATGTACATAACCTCACCTCGCCTACCATCACCTCTACTTTATTTTGATGCGGATGTGCTGAACAGGCACTATGCTGCTATAGTTAACAGACACCCGCCACTCTCAGAGGAAGTTTTTCAGGTACTATTTGATTCCCCCCTTGCCGAACCAGCTGCTGACAGAGTTTTTGACCTTCGGCCCGTTACTTTGGCCGAGGTGCGTGATTCTGTCCTCAATGCCTCTTCCAAAGCTTCAGGAGTCGACGGGATTTCAGTTCCCATGATTAAGGTGGCGCTTCCCGGAGTACTCGATCACCTAACTGATCTTGTAAATGCCTGTATATTAAATGGAACGTTTCCGACCGAGTGGAAGAAAGCCCTTATCGTCCCCCTGGCAAAGAGTAAAACTCTCACTTCGCCTTCGGACATGCGCCCTATTGCGCAGCTCCCCGAGCTGTCCAAGGTCCTTGAGCGCTTAGTCCACTCCCTGCTTACTAGCTACCTCGAAGCACACAGACTCCTAGACCCTAGGCAAGCCGGCTTTAGGGCAGGCCACAGCACTCAAACGGCTTTGTTGGGTGTTCTTGATGACATCCGCAGGGGCATCGACGATCGAAAGCTCACCATCCTCATCTTATTTGACTTTTCAAAGGCCTTTGACTCGATCCCGCATGCAAAACTGTTGGCCAAACTAAAAGCAATGGGAGGGATTTTAACTATCTAGCCGACCGCTTTCAGGCCGTGATAGATAAGGGTGGAACTGCCTCCGATTGGCTAAGAGCGTCCTCGGGCGTGCCCCAGGGGAGCGTTCTTGGACCGCTGTTATTTGCAGTATACATCAACGACCTCCCGCGAGTTCTGCAGTTCTCGAGGCATATGATCTTCGCCAACGACACGCAGATTTATCATCAATGTTACCCGAATGAACTGCCCAGCGCCCTGGCAGCGGTGCAAGCCTAACCTCAACAAGTGTAAGGCCATGATTCTAGGCTGTCAATTTTATGTAAGCCGCGTTGATCTCCCTACACTGCCCAAAATCACTGTTGGTGGTGTAAGGCTTGACTACGTTTCCGAAGCCTGTAACCTGGGTGTCTGGCTCATACCCTCTCTCGACTGGCAGCTCCATACTACGAAGGTACTGCGTAAAATCTACGGCGCGCTATATGTCCCAAAGACATCAGAAAGGATCTCGTCGAAAGCCTGGTTTTTCCCTGTTTTGACTACGCCTGCGCGGTATACCACGATGTCGATGTTACGCGGAACCAGAAGCTGCAACTTGCGCAAAACGCATGCACCAGATTCGTTTTTGGCAGTATCCCGTTCCGCGCCCATGTTACACTACCGTCTCGAAGTCGGATGGCTCTCGGTCATGAGGAGGAGGGAGTTCCTGCTCGGTTCTCTCGCCTACAACGTCCTGGCTTTTGAAAATCCCATCTACCTCGCCAGCGGGTTCAAGCGTATCACGCTCGACCTCTCTGTTCGACGTTCTGAGCGTAACCCACCCCAAGCGCTGCTCTATTCTGCCCCGAGACCTGATTCACTTAAGCAGTCTTTCGCTATAACGGCATCCTCTCTATTAAATTCGCTGCACCAAGCTGAGTTCTCGCCCGACAAAATAGGGGCGTTCAAACGCTCCATGCGGGCAGCGCTCCTTGAACGCGACCGCCGGGACTGGGCCGACAGAGTGACCAACAAGGGCTTAACTATTTAATTATTTAGATCTTTGTTTAGCCAATCACCTAGTTTTCCTAGCCAGCCCAGTTCGTCTACATAGCATAACGCGTTTATCTACTTATCTAGTAGTTTAATCACCCAGGCTTATTTTGTTATTTCTCGTTTGATTAAGCTCGCCCCTTGCGTACTTCGCGCCTAGTATTAAGTCTTGCGTACTTTCTGTCCTCGAGATTTATCGAAGCGATTGCAATTAGCGCTACTACACCGTATTGCATTCTATGGACTCTATTATACTCTGCGCCTTATCCTACTATGCTACGATTTTCTCTGTAATTATTATAATTTACTATTACACTGTATTTTTTTTCATAAGCACCCGATGGGGTCCTACCCCAGGGTGAAATATATAAACAATCAATCAATCAATCATCCCGGCGACCAGGGTGAGCAGTGAGGAAGCGCTGGCGGGAGGATCGCCACGGCCCAGTCACCGGCGATCGAAGGGGATAGGGAAGGCGCTGAAGAAGACGGGACGGGAAGGACGCCAACGGGTGAGCCAACGGCCTACCTTCCGCGGGAGAGCAGAGGAGCGAGATCGGTCGCTGGAAGCCAGCCTGCTATGAGGTACGCTAGGTTTCCAAGCGTCGCGGAGGAGAGATTCACCAGCGGCAACGACCCGGTAAGTGGTTTTTGAGAAAAAGGAACGCGAGTGAGGAGTAGGTTAGAACGCGGCATCGAGTACGCTTGCGTGAGAGAGATAGAGAGAAAGAGACGAGTGTGTGCGTGTGCAGTGCGGGTGCACGAGTAGTTCGCCGTACGCAGTGCGGGGCGTACGCCGCGGAAAGAGATAGAAAGCGCGACCGAGAAGGCCTACGCAGGTCAGTCGAACTGGAAGTCCGTGGCGTCGAAACCCAGAGCCATACGGCGCTGAGGAATTGGCCTGCGTCTCTCGCGAGAGAGAGAGCGAGAGAGAGAGAGAGAGAGAGAGAGAGAGAGAGAGACCGGCATCGGGGCAACCAGCACGTTGTGCAAGGTTGGCCACGCCGGACGCCTCAGACAAATAAACGCCGCGGCGTAGCGAGAACGGAGCGGGAGAAGCGGCACGTGCACTCGAGCTCGCCAACAAAGGAGAGAGAGGAGTGGGGGAAGAGAGCGAGTCTTCGCCGGTCCGACTAGGCCGAGCGCAGGGTCGACTGCCCGCGAGACGCGGGTAGTGACGCGCAGTTTAGGTGCGAGAGCACCGGGACGGTGCGAGGGAAAGTATCGCTTACGCCCTGCGTGGCTAAATCGCGCGGGAGGCAGAAGCCACCGCGTTGTAGGGTGGGGTTGGGTGAAATATAGCGGATTTATTAAAGAGAATAAAGAGATTATTTATTTCCTCTCCTTTCTCCCCACATGCTCCCAAATGTACGGCGACTGCGGCGAATCCGCCGCTTATACAAAACAAATTCGGGCTCATTTAAGCGCCAGGACTTGCGCACCTGTGCTGGGAGGTACAGTGTCGCAAACATAAACCAGCAACAACAGCAGTGTGCATTATTTATGATGAGACTTATCGCCATAGTTGCCTCAAGCAAAAAAATTAAAACTATAAATTCGTTGGCAATAATCTTATAGTTTGCCCCGAACATAGCTATCAAAACGTAACCTCAAAAATTGATAAGGAAGTTTTAAGCGAATCTGCCTCACTTTTAATAGCGCAGATTAAGCTAAAAAAATCTGAAGATGTGAGAAATGACCTATTGACTAAAACTAGTGACAAAACTCAAGACTTACAAGAGGTTGAATCCATCGAAGAAAGTGATATTGAACTTTTAAGAACTGAAAATATGCTGTTGAAAAGGTTAGTGAGCGAACTAACTGAGAAAAACGACCTTCTTGAAGAAAAATTGCAGCATCAAGAGTGGCACTGACGTTTAGTTACGCACGTACTCAGATACCATTAAGTACTTAAGAGCAACCCCGAAAAAAGTTCCTAAAATATCTGTCAAGAAAAGCAATAACAGCAACATCGATGTCATGAAATCGGTAATTCAATGTCTCACAGCCGAAAAAAATATTCAAACAAAAAACAAATACGTTAGCAAAATGATGAAGTTATTATAAGCTGCCTGAATGATAACAGTGCTAAATTAACGGATATAGTACTGAAAGAAAAACTAGAGGACGAATGTAACATAATAAAAAATGAATTGAATAATCCGAAGATCAAAATAGTGGGTATCGACAATTATATGAACATGCAAACTAAGGAAATTGAGAAGGAAAGAAATTACAGTAATTTTGACGGGAAGACGAGAAGTCCCAGGTGAGATCTACAAGCACATAAGAGAAAATAGCGACAAAATATTTGTTGGGTATCAACATTGTAAAGTCTATGACTTAGTAAACATCTGCCCATGTTTCAAGTGCGGGAGATTCGGACACAATGCTAAGAAATGCAGAAATGATACCTTGTGTTTAAAATGTTCTGAAACCCATAAAACGAGTGATTGTGATAAGGAGAGTGCAAAATGCATAAACTGTCACTATAGTAATACGAGATATAAATCAAAGCTAGACACAAAACATTTCACCTATGACCAGTGCAGCATCTTGAAAAAAAAAATTGATAGATATATCGACTCCGTCGATTATCCCATCAAACCCACCTTACCGGCAACTAAATCAATCTATCGCAACATGGAATCAGCAAACAGGCTCGAAGTACCTGTAGATGTCAATAATGCTGCGGATAAGGAAATTCAGCAACTTGAAAATAACACTCCACGCAATAAATCGAAAAAAGAACCTCAACAAAACTCAAGACCACATACAAGACGTGATCAACAAGTACTATTGAACTAACCAAAGCTACACTCCACTGCATCAACACCAGTCAATGAAAGCGATAAAAACAAGATTAAAAAATAGGTAACATGGATACTTTTGATTATTTAGATAAGTTACAAAATGAATCAATGCAAAAAGAAAAGACATGTAGTAATATTGAAAATTTTAATAAAGTTAATAACAACAAAAAGGATATTATCCTGCATGTAAATATTTGAAGTATAAATGCAAATTTTGATAAACTAAAAATTTTAATAGAGTTTAGCTATCAAACCAGCGATTGTCATATGTTCCGAAGTTTTTGAGCAAGTTAATTATAATTTATACCAACTGAATGACTCAGTTTATGATTATATAATTTACTATAACGACAGTAGGATAAATAGGAATGATGGCGTTATTGTATTAGTCAATAACAATCTAGTCCAAAATACCGAAGTTGTTGAAGCAAGTAGAATTAAAATAATAAATACTAGGATAACCTTAAACGATAAAAGTAGTCTTGAAATATCGGCTATATACAAATCGCATGGGATACCAAAGACTGAGTTTATACTAGACCTTAATAAGTACTTAACTTATAAGAGAAATGTAAAAAATCACTTAGTGATAGGTGATTTTAATATTGACCTGCTAGACTGTGATCACTATAGTCAAGATTTCTTATGCATTTTTCTTGATAAGGGATAATTCCTGGTTTTGTAGGTATTACAAAGCCACCTATTGGTAGAGCCAAGGGATCATGTATCGACAATATTTTCATTAAGTCGCATAACATTAACACAGCCACATATAAGATTAGGCATGATATAACGGACCATTACCCGATCATAATTGCTGTAAATAAGCTGAAGGAAGTAACTAAAAAACCATGTTTTCTTAAATTACAAAAAATTAACAAATTATGCAATTGCTAGAAACAGGAATGAAATTATATCGATGGATGATCCAAATTTGGCTGTAGAAAAATTGTTGAACGAAATCAAGCTATAAGTAGAATTGGCGAAAACAAAGAAAAAGGCCAAAAAGTACACTGGTAGAAAAAACTGGATAACTGATGCAATAGTGAAGTCGTGTGAAACTAAAGAGTTTTGTGTGCACAACTAGATGTGCAGAACGATCAACTAAAAACACAATATAAAACTTATGCAAAAATTTTAGATAAGGTAATTACCGACACTAAAATAAAATATGAATCAAATCTTATTCAAAATAATTCCAATAACCCATAAAAACTTTGGAAAATAATAAATATGAAAATCGGGAAAGTTAAAAAATGCAATGATGCCATAAATTACATAAAAATAAATAATCAAAAAGTTACTGATGAATTCCAGATAGCGCAAAATATTAATACTTTCTTTTGTGATGTGCTAATATTGTTAAACCAGTAAATACTGGACCTAAGCTGCCTGCCATGAATCCTATCTCTATTTTTTGAAGCCAACAAGTACAGCAGAAATAATAAGTATAATCAATGCACTGAAATCGAAAAATAAAGGAGTTGATAAAATAAATGCAAAGACATAAATAGTTTTAAATAGGTTAAGTTCTAATTTTAAGTTTCATATATATTTTTTTTGTAACCAGGCCTGCTAACAGGTAACTTTGTTTACTGCAGGATTTTCAGGCATGATTCACATGTCTTGTAAAATATTTTGTGGTAAATAAATAAATAAATAAATATATATATATATATATATGGGTAGTTCTCTGTCAAATCGAAGATCAACAACTTTTTTCTTCTTCAACACACGGTAAATATGTTCCAGAAACAGTTTCCAATGCACGTGAATTTTTTCAGATACAAGAAGATACGATTTATTATCGGCAAATTTGATTTATATACGATGCTTTTTCTTGTATATGCTGTCCTGTCGATCAGGGAAACAACCGGGTACTGGATATATACTGGATATCGTGTACGATCGATTTTTTATCAACACATTTGATTTACATATGATGCTCCTCCTTGTGGACGCCCATCAGGGAGTCATCCTGGCACCTAGACATCGTCTACAAGAAGTTACAATTATTTTCGGTACATTTGATTTATATACGATGCTTATTCTTGTAGACGATGTCTCGTCGACCTGGGGGCATCCTGACACCAAGACATCGTCTACAAGAATTCAAAAGTATTTTTCAGTATATTCCATATTTCAGCGGTACTCTTCTTTGTTGATGATATCACGTCAACCTGAACATTGTCTATGAAGTTAGAAGTTGTTTTCGGTATATTTTATGTTTAAGTGGTGCTATTCCTTGTAGACGATGTCGTCTCGAATTAGAGGTTATTCTGACACCTGGACATCATCTACAAGAAGTCAGAAGTATTTTTCAGCATATTTCATGTTTAAGTGTTTAAGTGGTGCTCTCCCTTGCAGAGTACGCCGCGTCGACAGGGGGGTCATCCTCGCACCTAGACATCGTTTACAAGAAGATACACGTTTTTTCAGTACATTCGGTGTATATTGTGATTTTTCTTGTAGTCTATATCCCGTCGACCAGGGTTCATCTTAGCACCTAGACATCGCTACAGGAAGATACATGTTTTCTTAAGTAAATTTACAGTATAATACACAGTATTTACTTTAGACATATTAGATTAAAGATTTTAATAGTTAAAGACGGTCAATGTGGATAATAATAATAACCCAGCTAATATTATAACTATCGTAGGTAATAAATTTTTTGAATATATCTTAATCAAGCGGTTATTGTTATATGTAGGAATAAAAAATGGCCATAACTCAGCTAAACAACCAATATTGTATGTTTAAATTTTATATTGCGATAACTCAGCCAAAAATTATTGTTTAGGTACTGAGTAAGGTAAACAGGAGGATCGTTTATAACAAAGGGGTTTATTATAGTAGATATATACAAAGCATTCCGAGCATGCGTGTGCTCTCCAAGAGCGTACAGCAACGAGTAGACTGAGTCGTAGTCGCGCAGTAACTATATGTTGTATAGTTTCGACACCGCTTATAATCACGTGACTTACACATACATACCGCGGAGAGGGCAGGCTTACAGGTGTGTGTCCCCTCACACACTCATTAGCGCGATTACTCATTCTCGCGCGCTCTATACTATACATACTGAACTTGGCAATGTATATTGAATTTGACTATAACTTGGCAATGAACATTGAACTTGGCTTGAACTTAGCAGTGTACAATATAAATGTACCATATTTCAACACGCCTCCTTACATTTATATTGTGCTTTCTGTTATTACATTTAACAATTTTATGAATTTTTCAAACTTTTCTTTACATAGCGCTTTAGTAAATATATCCGCGACATTTTCATTCGAGCCGATTTTACAAACAGCAATCAATTTTTCTTTTACACTCTCGTGTACAAAATGATAATGTATTTCGATGTGTTCGGAATTTTTCGTAAAAGTGCCATTATTAGCAATATTTAATACTCTCACATATTTTATCTCGCTTACTACCTCAGATAATGCTACTTATTCTGCATATGTCGAAGCTTTGGTTATACATTTTTATTTTCTTGATTTCCAATCAATTACATTTCCATACATATTTTTTACATAACCTTACGTAGATTTTCGATCAATATTATCGCCTACCCAATCAGAATCAACATAGCAATTTATAATATCGCAATTTTCATTCTTTCTATAATGTAAGTTTAAATCTTTCGTTAAATACAAATATTTTAAAATTCGTAAAGCATATTTCCAATGTGTTTCACTATGACTACTTTGATATCTACTAAGATAATTGACGCTATAACTTTGACTTTCTCTCAATCCATACAACGCTTTTGACAATTTGTATACTTTATTTGTTCCGTCTTCACAACCTTTTGGTTGATAAACCTATACCTCTGAATTTATTTTGCCATTTGAAAATGCAGTTTCTACATCCATTTGCACAATCTTCAAGCCCTTTTGGCAACAATAAGAAAATAACATTTTTAATGTTTGATTCTATGCAACTGGCTCGCATATGTCATCAATTACATCAGTTTGTTGAAATCCTCGCACAACTAACTTAGCCTTATATCTATCGTCTGATTTTCTCGTATAAACCCACTTAACGTCTAGTATTTTTTTATCTTTAACTTTATCAACTAATTTCCAAGTTTTATTCTTATTTATACACTCTATCTCTTGATTCATGGCTTTTTGCCAATTTTTACTATCATTGCTATTTAATTGTTCGGGTTATGTAAGAGCGGGAAGGGGAATTTTGAATTTCGCGCCGTAGCGCGGTGAGCGCTGCAGCGAGAGCGGTCGAGCGCATGCGCGCGCTGATGTGAGCCTCTCCCGTTTGCGCGGGCTCCGGTGCGCGGGAGCACGTGCAGTTCAGTTCTGACAGCTCCCCTCGAGTAGTCAGTTGAAACATTGCGCTTTTGTACTTGCGATTGCAAAGGCCTCTTTGTAAATTGCGTGCGAATAGAGTCGTCATCATCGTCCTTTTCAGGACGATCGACACTCTTTATTGTATTACCGTGCATTGCGTAGTGTGTGTGCACTTTGCGTGCGGTGTGCAGATTGTGTGAGTTCTTCGAGTGTTGTGATTTCGGCCACGTGTGAGCTTCCTCGCCGTGTCGATTTCCACCCGGCGATTGCTTCTCTGTTGTTGCCTATAGTAGAGTCTCTCTTTTTTTGTATAAGCGTACATTGTAATTGCGTTTCTCTATTTTTGTTTAGTCTATCCTAGAGTAACTTTTCTTTGTATAATTTCCTTATTTCTAAAATAAAGCTATAGGCTTGTCCCGGCTTCTCTCCCTACTCCGTGCAAGTTTTTACGCCGAGGCAAGTGCTCTTTTTTTCTCCCGCGAAATTCATTGTGTTTTGCGTTGATTTATTCACCCAAACTTCCCTCACTCATTCCATCATTTTAATTTTATATATATATATATATATATATATATATATATATATATATATATATATATATAATTGAACAAAAGTTTATATATATATATATATATATATATATATATATATATATAAACTTTTGTTTTTTCGCTCTTATCTGCACTTTCAAAAACATTATCGTCGAGATCACTGTCAATATTAGTTTCTTTTTCCCTACTTGACTCGAGAGTCGAAGTAGATGGAAATAAATATTCAGATTTACTATCATTAAAACCTTTACATTTTTCATGTTTTTCGACAACATCAACATGTCTCGCAACAGTAATTTTATTATTAACTAGTACTCTATAAGCGACTTCGCTATATCCTAACGATTTTTCGTTGCTGCGTATATGATTTCGGGCCAATATTTTTTATCTACTTGTGCTTCGTCTAATAAACAACGTGCCATATCCATAATTGTTCTATCGAATCTTTCCTCTGTACTGTTTAATCGTGGACATACGCTGGACAATTATTTATGAAAATACCCTTTTCCTTGGCAAATTTGTAAAATTGATTATTTCAATATTCCTTGCCATTGTCGCATCGAATTTTCTTTACTCTTTTTCCCGTTAAATTTTCAGTTTCATTTATGTACTGAATCATGCAATCAAAAACTTCATCTTTTGTTTAAATACAGTAAACTCTAGCTATTTTACTATAATCGTCAATAAACGAAACAAAATGTTTTTCTCCATTTAAGCCATCGGTTTTAAAACTACCGCACACATCTGTGTGTGATTTCATATATATCATTCGCATTTGTTCTATTATTGTTGAACGGCAGATTGAGCATTTGCTTTTCGATACAAGTTTTGCACTTCATACATTCTGATTCAAGTTCATTTGGAATACCATTTAACAACTGTTGTTTACACAGTGTATTTGAATAGCTAAAGTTTACACGTCCTAACATTCTGTGCCATTTTTCTTTCAAACTCATATTATTATTACTACTGTTTGCTCTGTTTACTATCTTTTCTTCGAAATTCAAGTTACTAGGCATCTTATATGTTCGATTTTCTTTGTATGCAACGGCTATTAAATTATTATTTTTATCTATAATTTTTGCAATGTTATTTTTCGAGATAATTGTATTATTATTAGTTACTTTACCGAAACTAATCAGATTCATATTAATTTCTTTTGCATAAAATACGTTACTCATATTTATTTTACACTTTTTACCAAATACATCAAAATAACTTACAACGTTTCTAATTTTCGTTGCTTTTACTGGACTATAATCACCGAGATAAATATTTATAGGTTTATTTAATTCGATACATTTTTCGAAGTAACTCTCATTGTTTAATATATGATCAGAGCATCCACTATCGAGTAGCCACTGAATTTCATTACCTAACCTCTTTTCGTCGTTCTTCGCTGCATGCATTGCTATCCAGGTGTTGGCTCCTGTGCTGCTCTGCTCGTGTGTAGTGCTGGCCCGTTGCTGGTGATGACGGAAGTTTCCGTGCCCTCTGGTGAAGTTGCCTCTTCTTCCTCTGCCACGAGTTCAACCACGTGTTGAACCTTGCCATGATCCATCGTTGTTTCCTGCTTGGCCGCAATCTTTATCCAATAATAATTTAATCCAAATGATTTATCGTTGAAAAATAAAGTAATTTTATCGCCATTACATTCTTATATATAAAAAATTAATGAAAATATAGTTGAAAAATTGATGGTAAGATTTTTGTATTTTATAGTAAGGACGCACTGGACGTGGAGATTTGGGTGTTCGATGGCCACCGAGATCTCCAGATATGACATCACCCGATTTCTATTTGTGGGGGTATTTGAAAGATGCTGTTTATGAACATGAAACTACAACAAGGGAAGATATGATCCACAGAATTCAAACCGCTTGTGAAAACATCCCAAGAGCTGTATTACTCAGAACAGTAGAACATTTTCAGCAGCGAATTGAATTGTGTATCCAACAAAATGGTGGTGTCTTTGAGCACCTGCGTTGAATTTTGAGCAAAAGTGGGAGGCAGGGGGACTCACTCTAATTAAGCACCCCGAAAAGTGAGAGGCAAGGGGACTCACTCTAATCAAGCACCCCGAAAAGTGAGAGGCAAGGGGACTCACTCTAATCAAGCACCCCGAAAAGTGAGAGGCAAGGGGACTCACTCTAATCAAGCACCCCGAAAAGTGAGAGGCAAGGGGACTCACTCTAATCAAGCACCCCGAAAAGTGAGAGGCAAGGGGACTCACTCTAATTAAGCACCCCGAAAAGTGAGAGGCAAGGGGACTCACTTTAATCAAGCACCCCGAAAAGTGAGAGGCAAGGGGACTCACTCTAATCAAGCACCCCGAAAAGTGAGAGGCAAGGGGACTCACTCTAATCAAGCACCCCGAAAAGTGAGAGGCAAGGGGACTCACACTAATCAAGCACCCCGAAAAGTGAGAGGCAAGGGGACTCACTCTAATCAAGCACCCCAAAGGGAACACAATCCTATTACGTCCACGTCGTTGTTCCTGGGTAACGCTAAAGTTAGGATATAAATATGGACTTCACATAACATTTGATATTGCATTTTTGCACTTTTGACCTTACAAAATGGCTTTAAAGTCAGCAAAGCATAATCACATTTTAACTCAATTATTCTCTTAATGTTTATTACAATAACAAAATGATAATTCTACGAAAAAATTGAAAGGAAAACAATCTTAGGCTGATACTTCTTCTTTGACTTTGAATTGACCTTCTCAAGGTCACTAAGGCAAACTTGAAATATCATTTCCGACGTAATTTTTTCCGCTGCTCCATATTCCGAGGTCAAAAATAGGGGTTCCCGTTAAAAAAATACAATGTCCTTCAAATGACCTTGAGAATCGAGTTCAAGGTCAAAGGTGTTGGTGTAATTAGATGACCCCTTTTGCTCCCTTCAACTTTTGTCAAGGTCATCTTTCGACATCAGTAAAATAAAACCAGACAAACAGCTGTTTAGCAGATTTTTTGTTATTTGACCTTGAATTGACCTTCTCAAGGTCACCAAAGCAAATTTAAAATATCCTTTGCGACGTAATTTTTTCCGCTCTATCCGATTCCAAGGTCTAAAATGGTTCCTATTTAAAAAAATCACAATTACCCTCAAATGACCTTGAAAATCGAGTTCAAGGTCATGGGTGTTTGTGTCATTTGATGGCCCCCTTTACCCCCTTCAACTTTTGTTAAGGTCATTTTTTGTTAAAACTAGTTTTTCCATGGTTTTTTGTCGATAAATCATTTGGATTAAATTAATCCGATTAATTGTATGTCCAAAAATTCCTATAATCAAATCATTATTACAAATAAATTTTTATAGAATTCTTCTATCATTTTTTTGTAATTTAAATTTTGTTACATTTTTATTTTCTCCTACATCGAGAATCTAATTTTACAATTCATGATCTTTAATCTGTAATCTCAAATTTTCATTTAATGATAATTTCATGAAAGATAACCATAAATTACTTCTTTTTACACATAACTTCATCATTTTTGTACAATTGCCATGGTGTATTTATTGCTTCATAAACATGTCTAGATACCATCGATCTTTTATCTTATATTATAATTCCAACATTTTTTTAAAACACTCCATATTTTGAATTAGGGCAAATATTACATGTTGTTTGTTCGTTAATGTTTAACGGTTATTTAACTGTTTTTGAAATACTATATAAATGTTTTATAAAAAGATTCATGGTTTTATTAATATCGAATAGCGGTCATTTCCAACGTTGTTTAAACGCTAAGAAAACATTTCTTATGCCAACATTCACAAACGTATCAACATTTACAAGCTACATGTATTTAAAACATTTTGGAACGTTTTGTGCTATTAGAGTATATTGTGTTTATTATATTATAGTAATTATCGAAATCGAGATGACGGTTTTGGTGTATGTACGTGTGTACTGCACATGAAGTGGTCTAGAGTATCAAGGCCGCGTTCATAATGCGTTGATTACCCGGGAAGTATCGGACTACCATAATATTATAGTATGATATATTTAAAAAAAGTAAAAGGCTAGGCAAGTATGATATATTCCGCAACGAAATTACAGATCGAAAAGAACTGAGATCAATCAAACAAAGTCAAGTTTATTATATGTAATCGTAATGAAGCAAGAAACAACTCACAAGATAATTACTACGTAAATACTAACGATAATTGGTGAACAACTAAAATTTTCTTTGTATGTATTAGAACGTCATACGAACACCATAAGTAGAATGTAACGGGTATGGCAAGTTACGTAGTAAAGTTACGTAATAAGCCTCCTCTCTCCGCGGTATGTGCGTGTGCGTCACGTAATTATAAGCGGTGTCGAAACTATATAACATATAGTTACTGCGAGACTACAACTCAGTCTACTCGTTGCTGTACGCTCTTGGAGAGCACACGCATGCTTGGCATACTTTGTATGTATCCACTACAATAAACCCCTTTGTTATGAACAATCCACCCGTCTACCTTACTCAGTACCTAACCATGGTAGAAGAGCCTGGTTTGTATATTTTCCTTGTCTTCTATACTTAATTTCGAGTAGTATAGAGACAATAAGTGAAAAGTGAGGCTAAAAGCCACGTGGTACGAGAAACGTATTAAAGTGAAAAATGTTCTAAGAAGAAAACATATTGAAGGAATAGAAGCTAGAAGTATACAACTATTGACTGGAGGAAAAATTTATTGTAAAAGTGTCAACAATACAGTGATGTAAACGGATTACGAATCGAACTGAAAACACGTAGCAAAGTGCATGAAAAACCTAGAGACGCCGGAAACGAAGATAGTTGCGAAAATAGAAAAGGAAGATTCCGAACTCGAAGAAACGTTCGAGAATCAACTAAAAATTGAAGAGAATTCTGAAGTTAAAGAGAAGTATATGCTGAATACGCTACCAAATCAAGATAGTTACATTGGTGATCTAATAGACACTCTTAAAGAAGATCAAACAGTCGCTTACGTGAAAAATAAAATACAAATAGCCAAAATGAAGAATCAAAACGATCACGTTGAAAGAAGATAAAATGTTTTTTTAACAAAGAAAGGAAAATGTTACAAGTGTGGCCAAACCGGACATTTTGCAAGAGAGTGCCAAGATTGCGGCCAAGCAGGAAACAACGATGGATCATGGCAAAGTTCAACACGTGGTTGAACTCGTGGCAGAGGAAGAAGAGGCAACTTCACCAGAGAGCGCGGAAACTTCTGTCATCACCAGCAACAGCAGCAAGGGGCCAGCACTACACACGAGCAGAGCAAGCAGCAGAGTGAAAGCACAATATAAATGTAAGGAGGCGTGTTGAAATATGGTACATTTATATTGTACACTGCCAAGTTCAAGCCAAGTTCAATGTTCATTGTCAAGTTATAGCCAAGTTCAATACACATTGCCAAGTTCAGTATGTATAGTATAGAGCGCGCGAAAATGAGTAATCGCGCTAATGAGTGTGTGAGGGGACACACACCTGTAAGCCTCCCCTCTCCGCGGCATGTGCGTGTAAGTCACGTGATTATAAGCGGTGTCGAAACTATACAACATATAGTTACTGCGCGACTGCGACTCAGTCTACTCGTTGCTGTACGCTCTTGGAGAGCACACGCATGCTCGGAATGCTTTGTATATATCTACTATAATAAACCACTTTGTTATAAACAATCCTCCCGTCTACCTTACTCAGTACCTAAGCAATAATTTTTGGCTGGGTTATCGCGATATAAAATTTAAACATACAATATTGGTTGTTTAGCTGAGTTATGGCCATCTTTTATTCCTACATATAACAATAACCGCTTGATTAAGAAATATTCAAAAAATTTATTACCTACAATAGTTATAATATTAGCTGGGTTATTATCATTATCCACATTGACCCTCTTTAACTATTAAAATCTTTAATCTAATATGTCTAAAGTAAATACTGTGTATTATACTGTAAATTTACTTAAGAAAACATGTATCTTCTTGTAAACGATGCCTAGGTGCGAGGATGACCCCCCTGTCGACGCGGCGTCCTCTGCAAGGGAGAGCACCACTTAAACACTTAAACATGAAATATGCTGAAAAATACTTCTGACTTCTTGTAGATGATGTCCAGGTGACAGAATAATCCCTAATTCGACACGACATCGTCTACAAGGAATAGCACCACTTAAACATAAAATATACCGAAAACAACTTCTAACTTCATAGACAATGTTCAGGTCGACGTGATATCATCAACGAAGAAGAGCACCGCTGAAATATGGAATATACTGAAAAATAATTTTGAATTCTTGTAGACGATGTCCAGGTGTCAAGATGACCCCCGGGTCAATGCGACATCGTCTACAAGGAAGAGCACTACTCAAACATTAAACATATTGAAAAATACTCCTGGCTTCCTGTAGACAATGTCCAGGTGTCAGGATGACCCCTGGGTCGATACGACATAATTTAAAGAGAAGAGCGTCACTTAAACACAAAGTATATAAAAAAATACTTTCGAATTCTTGTAGACGATGTCTTGGTGTCAGGATGCCCCCAGGTCGACGCGACATCGTCTACAAGAATAAGCATCGTATATAAATCAAATGTACCGAAAATAATTGTAACTTCTTGTAGACGATGTCTAGGTGCCAGGATGACTCTTTGATGGACGGTACATCATCCACAAGGAGGAGCATAATATGTAAATCAAATGTGTTGATAAAACATCGAATCTTTCGTAGACGATATCCAGGTACCAGGTACACAAGAAAAAGCATCGTATATAAATCAAATTTGCCGATAATAAATCATATCTTCTTGTAGATGATGTCCAGGTGTCAGGATGACTCTCTGATCTATGGGACATCGTCTACAAGAAAGAGCATCGGATATGACCCCAAATGTACAAAAAACACAATTGTTTAAATAGTCCTTATCATGATTATTCTCAGCATTATTATGATCTGGACCACATCCGGATATTTTCATTAAGCATTTTTATACATCTTAACTTGTACTATTGTATAAAAAGAAAAATTATATTTTTCTGTTCTAAATAAGAGATAAGAATGTTTGTACGTACGTACGGACAAACGTACGCTACTTTGCTAATGTTTGCAAAAACAAATTATTCAATAATCACAATTTCCGCGATGAATCTAGGCATTTATATGCAAAGATTACAATCGATGTTGGAAAATTAATTTTTGTTAAATATTTTCACGAAATATAGAGAATTTTGCAGAAAACATCGTTTTCTAAAATAAAGAATTTCAATATTCTGTAGATAAAAACGATACCTTGCATGTGAACATATTATCTGATCAATAATTGCAATTCCTCCATCTTTAAATTTCTTCTTGATAGATTTTGTCGGCGTAAAACGAAAAACACTATATTTATATAGTATACTTCGAAGATTACTGTATTCTGAAAAATATATTTATTTTCATGACTTATTTTAAATACTATAAGTATCTATTTAAAGGGTGGTTAGGTGAGCAGCTGAACGGCGCCGCCGCAATGTCCAAGTGGCGCAGTGGTCAGGTGGAAAAATCTTAATTTCAACAACAAATACAACAAAACTGCGCAATTCAGAAGAAAATCGCTCTGTACCGATCTTCCTTTAATTATAAAGTAAGAATAACTTCTGTAAAACGTGGTATTAAGTGCATCTTTTTGACATAGCAGATGTGTTCTTGTTTGTACACGGTTGTGTTGTATTTATTATTAAAATTGGGATTTCGCCATTTGACCGCAGCGCCACTTCGACGTAGCGGCGCCGTTCGGCTGCTCCTCCGGCCGCTCGTTGAAAAATATAGTGCTGTCATTGTGATGCAGAATCTGAATGTTATGCCATCCTAAAGCAAAACTTGAATACTGTAATATTTTAGGGATTAATAATTTCATTACTGCTATGCTCATATCCTCTATTGTATTAAGGAGCATCATTCCAGTCAGTTCCCTTCGTTTCCCAGTAGTTAAATTTAGACTTTTTTTCAGTCATTTTCCCTAGTAGTTCAATTAAGAGTTTAGCATACTAATGTAAAATGTTGTAATCACGCTAACATTGACTTTAGAGTAACAATTTTGGATCCGACTCACAGATCGCCAAAGCAAACAGCGCACCTCGATTGAGACAGTCAATATTAAAAAAAAAAAAAAAAAATAATAAGGAAAAACAAAAGTGAAAGAGTCAATCTTTGTAAATAAAAAAACAACAAATAGATATTTCACTGACGACGTTTCGTTGGTTTGGTTCCCAACTTCTTCAGATCTTTATTGACAAAATAAGATGTATATGGATAAATTATAAAGATAAAAATTACAATAAGCAACAGTCATAAAATTAAAAAATGTGTACCAATTTTTGTAAATGTTACATATTAAATTACAATATTACGAGGAAAACTCCTCGAGTCAATCACAGTCGTTAGCTATACATTTTGTGTTGTGCATTCATCACATATCAGTCTAGTGTTACTAACACATACAAGTCACAAACCAATACAGTACAGATAACAGTGTGGTGCAAGATATTCACAAAAACGGATAATGCCGGAACTGTAATCATCGACAAGTTTGAAATTTTTCAGTAATGAGCAACCAAATTCTAAATATATAATGCTAAAACATCAAAAAATAATAAAATCAAATTGTTTAATATGAAATAAATTGACTGCAAATAATTGTGTATAATTATTGCAGCGTGAGATTAAGTCTTAAATGAACATTAGATTTAGTTACAAAAATTTTATATTTAATTTTTTTATAAATTTAAATTATATAATTACTTACAATTAAAAATTCTATTGAAGCAAGGTATTGTTTGCTCATTAATTGAAAATCCTATTTGTTTATTTATAGTGTATACATTTATATTAATAAAAAAGCTTTCTTAAATCAGTCTTTTATACCTATTACTCTCACGATCTAAAATTGTAACGTTATCAAAATTAAAACAGCGTGAAGGATTATTTTTAATGTGTGTCGGAATCGGTAACAATTTATCATTAGAAGTTTTTTTGTGTTCATCAATCCTTGTTTTTAAATTTCTCTTTGTTTGACCAATATAGGTACCAGGACAACTATTACATTGAAATACATATATATCACGTTAGTTTCACACCTTTTATCTAAAACATCTTTACCTAACCTAATAATATCATTTTATTTATGTGTCATAAACGGAACACAATGTAATCCATATTTTTTGAATGTAGATTTACAAGAATAAAAAAAATCTTGCATGAAAAGGTAGAGAAATTATGTGTGTGTTGGTTTTGTACGTATATTTTGTAGGTTATTATTCAAATAATTAAATTTTATAATGGGATTTTGCACACAAGAATCAATGAAACACAACGGATAATCATTATTGAGTAATATATTTTTAACTATGGAAATATTATCGGCGTGAAACGACTCATGCGAAAGTAACAAATCTCCATCAACTAAATTATAAACAATGTTACGTTTAACCTGTATAATATGATTAGAAAAATAATTTAAGACTCTACCTGAATTCGTCAGTTTTGGAAACCAATTTGTAATAATACGGTTATTATTAATAGATAAAGTATCATCAAGAAAAGAAATACTGTTATTCACTTCGAGTGTAAACTGTAGGTGACTATTAAAACTTAATAATATTTAACACTATACTAAGTTGTTCCTTTTTAATGCACAAAATAGTATCGTCAACATATTTAAAATAAAGAAAGGTATGCAGCTATAATTATCATTCAAAATTTTAAGTATTGCGTCTCGCATTTAATAATAAAATCAAGTCAAGTCTTTTTTTACCTTTTCCATTAAAATCCTTGTTGTGCTTCTAGCTGAGAGCTGTAAGAAAGGCGTTACTGCTCACTGCTAAAACGACAAAACCGCCAATTGATAATCTTGTAGACATGCTTTTTTTCGGATAACACATAGTAAATTATTACGTTCGTACACAAAAAAGAAATAGCGATTTTTTCAATGTTTTATTTTGCCAATAAATCAAGTTTTGCAGTTAGAAAACTGTGAGAGAGAGGTGGCCCTACAGAAGATTTCGAGGAAATCATCGCCGGTTAGTGAGTCATACTTCAACCGGCAGCTTCTACTTGCAACGCAGCGTATCCTACACTTCGGGCGAGGTACATGCAAACCGAAAGAAGCATATATTTACCTGTACGTGTGCATCTTGAAAAGAATAAGAATTGTTGTATCTGTGATTATGGCGGTCAGTCGTCTGTCATCTTCTGACAAGCTGCGCTTAAGAAGATATAAAACATGAACGTCGTTGACAAGTCTGTTCCCACGTCGTTCCCTATACTGTACAACCTGCTAACTTCATCGTTATCGGTAACTACAGTAGCAAATGCAACAGTAGACATAGCTTCAGCTCCAGAAATAAAACCAGAAAAATCTCTTTCGCTATCATCCACCATAGACATGGAGATAGTAAGCGATACAGAAGAGGAACTTGTACAATTCCTACTAAATCCGCTCTCAGACTCAGGAAATTGCGCATGACAGCTACAAAAAGAAGGAGGAGAAAGTAGTAAAACAAAAGTTAGTTATTGTACGTAAGAATTTAGAAGTGGTACGCATCAACAATATTTTTGCGACAGCAGCTATAATATCTACTGAAAGACATGTACGCCGGAGTGCAATTGTTAGGACATCCATAGAGGCAACAATCGAAAGACCTGTGTGCGAGAGTGTAATTGTCAGAGCAGCAAACAAACTAGTGCCTCTATTATTGCACAAAAGCTCTAGCTCTAGCGTTTTTTGCCAGCGTGAGCAGCATCGACTAACACGGAAAGCATCTTGCGTATTTTAAGAACGTCAATTTTACTGCCAAGGTAAAGTAAATAAATGGCAATATTGTCACGGTTGTTGTCACTTGCTCTGTCAAAAATGTGTACGAGAAGAGTGTCCGTGTGAATGTCTACAATATTAGTTTCGATCTAAAAATCGTGTTTTTTATTTTTAACGAGCTTGCTGTAGAAAAAAGCAAACTTTCACCTAAATCTTGGCCGTGACGATTTTCACGTCTCAAGATGTAGTTGCAGCGAAAGATAATGCGCATACAGCAAAACAATTATACAGGGTGGACCATTTTAATCTATTATGGGAAATATCTCAGATTTATGGTTGGATACAGAAAAATGTTTTAGACAAAAGTTGTAGAGGTCAACAGGGGACAACTTTTGGTACCAACAACTGTTGTTTTTGAAGGTCATTTCAAGGTCAAGATAATTTTTTTAAATAGGAAGACCTACTTTTGACTCCGGATTTGAAAAGTGCAGAAAATTTTACGTTCCAAATGATATTTTGAACAAGGTCACGGAAGGTCATATGGAGGTCAAATTTACGAAAATTGTTAAATAATGTATGTTAGCTCGGTATAACGTTTGGAAACATCAAAATGTTTTTAAAACACGTTGTCAAGGGTGGAGAGTTTCACTTTCTGGTTGCAATAACCTTGATCTTGAATTTGGTTCTCAAGGTTATGTCAAGGTCAAAGTGATTTTTCAAGCGAGAACCCCTGCTTTTGATCTCCGATTTGGTAAAAATAAGAGAATGCCCGTTGGAAATGCTAATCAAGGTCATGGTAAGGTCGTGTCAAAGCCAATTTACTGCGCACTTCAAAAGTTAAAAATAAATATTTGAAGGTCAAAAGACATCAAAGACCTTGAAGATCGCTCTAATTTTGAGGTAAAATTATCTTTATAAATGGTTTTCTCGCTATTTTGGATACTTATCTGTTAGCCCGCCGCTCAAGCACGATCTCTAACACGGATAGTAATATTTGCACAGGTGGTACTTAGATGCACAACTACGAATGTAGCAATACCCTTATCGAACCGTCACCGTCCGGTAGGACTTCACGGTGATTTTCACTCGCAAGATCCAACTACGAAGACGGCTCGCTAAGATTAATCAAAAAATATTCGAATATTTTCTCTCGACGTGCAACCCGTACTCGAACGGTGACGGTTCATTTATCTTTATACAGTAGTTAATTTTGTAAAAATATAAAATGGCTGATTACCCCCCAAATGAAATTGTGGACATGATTATGATTTTAGGAGAGTACCGAGGTGTTTATGTTCGTGCAGCCGCATTTTACGCTGAACGTTATTCAAATAGGCGACATCCAACTTACATTACCATTCGAGATCTAACCAATAGAGCTCGAGAAGGACGATTACATCGTGAACGTCGTCGCCACGAGTATGGAGAAAATGATAATCGTGATTTAACAGTTCTCGCAGTCGTTCACCTTAATTCTTACATTAGTTCTCGAGAAATTGAAAGACAACATGGAATACCAAATTCAACAGTTCTTAGGATCCTCAAAGCCCAAAGGTATCATGCATTAATTCAAGAACTAACGCTTCGGCATTTTGCACAACGTCTTCAGTTTTGTCAATGGGCATTCCAGCATCCAGAGTTGTTCACATTTGTTATGTTTTCAGATGAAGCAACTTTTAAAAACACTGGGGAACTAAACAGACATAACTGTCATTACTGGTCAGATGTGAATCCACTTTGGCACAGAACAGTTGATAATCAACATCGTTGGAGTTTAAACGTTTGGTGTGGAATTGTAAATGGATATGTAATTGGTCCTTATTTTTTTAACGGTAATGTCAACCAACACAATTTTTTGGAATTTTTGAGAGACCATTTACCTGGCTTGCTTGAAGATGTCGATTTAGAGACCAGGCAAAGAATGTGTGTGCAATTGGATGGTGCACCACCACATTTTGCACGGATTGTAAGAACCTTTCTTAACGAACGGTACCCAAACCAATGGATTGGACGTGGAGGTCCAGTTGCATGGCCTCCTAACTCGCCTGACCTAACTTCACCTGACTTTTACCTTTGGGGATATTTGAATAACACAAAATTAGACAGATGTTCAAGGTCTTTGATGTCTTTTGACCTTCGAATATTTATTTTTAACTTTTGAAGTGCACAGTAAATTGGCCTTAACACGACCTTACCATGACCTTGATTAGCATTTCCAACGGGCATTCTCTTATTTTTACCAAATCGGAGATCAAAAGCAGGGGTTCTCGCTTGAAAAATCACTTTGACCTTGACATAACCTTGAGAACCAAATTCAAGGTCAAAGTTATTGCAACCAGAAAGTGAAACTCTCCACCCTTGACAATGTTTTTTAAAAACATTTTGATGTTTCCTACCGTTTTTTGACTTTCATATGACCTTCCGTGTCCTTGTTCAAAATATCATTTGGAACGTAAAATTTTCTGCACTTTTTATATCCGGAGTCAAAAGTAGGTCTTCCTATTTAGAAAAATGATCTTGACCTTGAAAGGACCTTCAAAAACAAGTTCAAGGTCAAAGTTGTTGGTACCAAAAGTTGACCCCCTTTGACCTCTACAATTTTTGTCTAAAACATTTTTCTGTATCCAAACACAAATCTGAGATATTTCCTATAATAGATTAAAATGGTCCACATAAACCGCAGTGCAGCAGTCAAGCAATATAAGAATATCTCGCGCACAGAGAAATAAACTCTACTTATAATATGATACACGGCTGCAGCTGTATGTATTATTCCATGATACCCCTCACCATGGCAATTAGTTATACATGAAGAAGACTTTATTTGTAAAGATGTGCTAACACGATATGGAGCAACCATCAATAAGTCGGAATGCTTCCAACGAGTGAGTTCGCGTATCATATGGTTGATAATTTAGCATTAAGCGTTCACGCTGACATGTATCAGGACATACCTGCCGCATTTGTTGACGATAGTGTTGGTGCTGATATTGTTGGTGATGCGATACCACAAGAAAGTCACTTCGCGATTGTAGGTGCTAAAATACCACCAGTAGACATAGTATTGGAGCATCGTATTTTAGCACGCCGACGTCGTACATATCCGATAAAGTGTCTGACAGAAATTGGAAACTCATCGGTAGAGCTTTCAATGTGGTCGAGATATTTTAGATTTTATTTATGGACCACACATACTTTTGAGCATGCCAAGACGGTACACAATGTTCATCCAAACACATCAATTACTTGGCATAGTCGTATAACAGAGACTGTGAAATTAAAATCAGGACGTAAACCATGCTTCATTGTGCTGTATTTAACAACCACGCAGTTTTGTATTATTTATCGAGAAGATCTTCGTAAACGGAAACGAAGATTAAAGAAAAAATTTATTTATTGACTTAATTCAAAGTTGCTGTCTAGAAAGTGTTAAAAAATAGTGTAAAAATGCAAGTGTAAATATTATTAATTATTATATATTATTAATGTATGGGACAAGACTACATTAAGGTTCAAAAATAAACTGTGAAATCATTGTTGATCAGATATTATGACTTTATTGAAATCTCTTAACGATCAGGTCCTGGTGTGATCTTCTCTCACAAGTTGTCGCCGAGAACTGACGCTCTACTCATTAAACGCCGCCGAAAACTCGGGCCCGCTAAAACAAAGACGCTTTCCCGAGGACTACCGAAGGGACTCGAAGCAGTGCGGGCGCTTCTCTATATCTATAGCTATACATACCCAGTCATGTGCCCGCGCGAACGCCTCTCGCCACTAGACTCTCTGGCCTGACAGTCACAGATCGGCCCTTTAGCCTCTCCGCACTGAAAGTGACCTTCAAAATCCGTGGAGTAAACTCCCTACTGAGGTCGTGGCAGTCTGAAGATTATAACACCACTCCTAACCGTATTGGCCTGAAGCCACGAATCACCTTGTCGATTCGCGCATATGCGAGCCAAATGACGGAAAAACGTTCGCTAAAACTACTAATAATGTAGAATATATTATTAATAAAGAATAAATACGCCGCACTTACTCTTATCCTTAGTAGTCCTCTGTTACGTCCGGAACAATTAATAATCAATACATAAAGTTGCAGAAGAGCGGAACATTGCCGATGTATCCCTTGTGACGAGATTAGCTCGTCATCACTGTGCACAGAATCCTCGCCTCGCTCTCGTTACTGGAGTCGCCCCAATGGCAGTAATTGCTAATATTTTGGGTGATTGATACGAGTGTATAGCGATACGTATGCCGAGGCCCGACTGCTTTGGAGTGGAGGGAGAAGACCCGATTGGCCACCGGTGGAGGCGCGCCTGCTAACATCTGAGATAGATGTGTAGAGAGCATAAGCCCAGTTCATACTGGCGCCGTTGTACGCGGCTCAGAGCCAGAAATATGATGAAAACAAGGGCGTGAGAGAGTGAGAGAATGAGTCGCGGTTCGAATCGTGCGCGTATTGACTTCTGTATCGACGCCTGTTTAGTCGCCTGCGTGCGAGAAATATCGATTATCGACAGGCTCGATGAGGTCCTTGTGGCGCAGAGACCCGCGACGCGACCATTGTAGTTCCGGACGGCAACGAGCACGAAACCTGGAGTGGATCCCCCCGGTTTTGATTAACTGCACGAGAGAGTACTTCGCGAGTTCGCTTTTCTTAGAGGACGAGACATCATCAGGAGGAGAGGAAGTAACAGTTGTGGTGCGGAAATTGGTAGCCAGGTTAGTAAGACTCATGGTGTCGAGAACTCGTAGTGAAGCTAGTGGCCGCCGGGAACGAGCATTCATTGATGCCACGTGGCGCGAGAGAATTTCGAAGTACGCGGCGCGACGAGAATTGTGTGAGTGAGAGTGAGTTTGAAAGTCGGAATTAACGCATTCTATTAGAAGTTGAGTTGTATAATTTGTGGTCAGACAAAGAGTAAATAAAAATTCTTTCTTACTTTAGTACTTAAATATCGAGCAAAGTGTTGTTTAGTCCCTAATCACCCGCTATTTCGCATAGTCGTAAGACCGAGAGTATCACCCGAAATACTTTGTGTTCGTCATCGGAACCTCCTCGCGAGGGAAAGAGTTTCACAGCCGCGGTAGAAGGCGAGAGTATTGTGTCGCGGACAAAGTGTAGTTCGGTCTGGCGCCCTGTTATTAATAAATTCGGCCGGATTATTCTTTTATTGTCAACGTTGGTGTTCGGGAGTTGTTCGCTGGGCCCTCCATCCCAGTGAGCATCCGCCGCGTTACACCCTTAAGAATTAAGAGGACATCCTTAAGCGTAAGGTTGTCAGTCCTACAGATAACGACTTCGATATATTCAGACGTGCGTATATTATTTTTGAAATCGTTTTTTTTTTTTTTTGTTTTAATGAGATATATGAACTGGCGCTGGAAAGAATAAATGCTTCGATTACTTCTTTGGGAATGTATAAATCATTACTTTTATACTTTTGACGAGTACAAAAAGAATAAAAGTTACAGTTAAACAATAAAATTTACAGTTTATCCTTTTGTAATGATTCGTCGCGCTCGGCGTGTAATTGATTCGCTCGAATCAATCGTGCAGTGGACCCAGTAGCGCTACAACTAAGAGTGAAACGGGTTAATCTTTCGCGCGGATCATCAGTGGTAATCGAGGGCGATTCTTTAGAGCCTCTCCTTAACTGTAAAGCGCTCA
This sequence comes from Nasonia vitripennis, assembly GCF_009193385.2. Taxonomy (NCBI): domain Eukaryota; kingdom Metazoa; phylum Arthropoda; class Insecta; order Hymenoptera; family Pteromalidae; genus Nasonia; species Nasonia vitripennis. The sequence continues at coordinate 720,013 of NW_022279653.1, forward strand.
ACGATGCTGGTCTCGATTTACGTTGCGACACGCAACTCGACCCCCACGTTATTATTCACGGCGTCCCTGTCGAGTACGATAAAGAAGACATCAAAAAATTCGTTTGCGGAAATTTCCCTACTTTCTCGCCAGACCGCTTCAAGGTCGTTTACGTGTACCCCGCTGGCTCAAAGAAAAACAGATCCTGTGTCGTCGAGATGGATTAAGAATGTCGCGAGGCTTTCTTCCAGCAAGATGGAGTGAGCATCGGTTGGCAATTGTGTCGATTCGCGGACCACATCAGCATTTTGCAGTGCTTTAAGTCCCTTCAATTTGGACACAAAGCATCAGACTGCGAAAACAGTCCGATTTGCGGCAAGTGCGCGCAGGCACACCATACTAGCGCGTGTAAGAGCGTAAACCAACTTTGCTGTGCGAATTGTAAGAAGGCCAATTTAAGTGACTCCCACTCAGCTCTCGATAAAGCCAAATGCCCGACCTTACTCGCGAAAATCCAGCGCAAAGCAACTCGCATCAATTATGGCGGATAAAACTTCTTCTCTGCACCATCGCCAACTGATATTCGGTCACATCAACGCGCACTCACTTCCGGCTCACCGTCAGGATATCCAGAACCTTATTACGACAGGCTCGGCAAGCTCGCTGTAGAATTCTGAATACGTCAGCATGCCCTGCGGTCTATCTCAAAGCACCAGAATACATGCTTGCCGAAATCACATTTGAGAGGTTTAAATTTCTTTGTGTCCTGGTCTATAGTCCTCCGAAGGCGGGCTATTGGCGCTATGTCGATGAGGCAATCTTCAATTGCAACTCAGCGTACGACCGGTTTATACTAATGGGAGATCTGTACATTGAATTTCACACACAATTTACGAATCGCAATATTCTCGAGCAGTCTTCTCGTACTCTGGGTCTCGTACCTGTTCCTTTCGGCAAGACGCACCACCTTGATCAGTCAGAATCTACCATCGACTATATTTTCATCCCGAAATCATGCTCGGCCTTCTCGCACTGGCAACTCCGACTTCCTTGGATCTCTGCGCATGATGCATTTTTCGTGTCCTTCCCGGTTATCGTGAATAGCGCTCCGAAGCGGGCAACGACAACGCGACGTAACTACAAAGGCTTCGACATCAACGCCTTATGGCAAGATCTTCGCGAGGTGGACTGGTCTGCAATAACGGCTCCTATTGAACTCGACGAGCATGTGCGCCTCTTCACGACCACCATTGTCAGGCTCTATGACGTCCACGCGCCCTTGCGCACGTTTACGCCGAAACATCGGCCATCTCCCTGGCTAACGCCCGAGATGCGCAAGCTGAGTAGCGAGTAACAAGGTTTACAGTAAATTGAAGGATAATTATCCTATATTGCTATTTGCCTGTTATTTGCCTGCTTGCTATTATTATAATAATAGCAAGCGTAACAAGGATGCCTACAAAGTCCTTTGTAACAAGGTCGAGGCCGAATTTAATAAAGCCTCTATCGCTTACTATAGCGCAAAGATTAAGTGCAGCCGTAACAGCAAGGAAATGTGGGAAGTCATCGGCGAGCTAGGCCTGCGCGGCAAAGATAAAACCGGGCCTCAGCTTCCAGTCCTCAATGGACGAGCTCAACGCTTCTTCGTACGTGCCTGAAACCCTGCATGATACTTCAAATATGTCACTGTGGAGGAGATTCTTCAAGCACTCAGCGCTTCTCGTTCGAATGCCGTCGGTCCAGACGGCTAACAGGCCAGCATGCTCAAGGACTGTGCTTTCGCGATCCTCCCAGTCCTAATGAACATCTTTGACGCTTCATTGCAATCCAGCATTTTTCCAGACAGCTGGAAGTCGGCAATGGTCAAACCTATATCGAAAGTCCGCGCCCCGACAGGTGCTGACGACCTTCGCCCCATTAGCATTCTCTCACCAGCGTCTAAGCTTTTTGAAGAGGTCGCCCTCAACCAGATCAACGACTTTATAGCCGCCAGAAACTTGATGAACCCTCTGCAGTCCGGGTTTCGAAAGGGATTCAGCACGCATACGGCACTTATTGCTATTAACGACGATATTCATCACGCAATTAACGCGCGAAAGGTCACCCTCTTGGTCTCGATCGACCAATCGAAGGCTTTTGACCTCGTCAATATCCCGCTTTTAGCCGAAAAGCTGCGCTCTTTCGGATTCTCCGACTCGGCTTGTTCTTGGGAGCGCTCATTTCTTACGGGCCGCACTCAAATCGTCGCTTCTCATTCGGGTGAAACGTCCTCTCCGCTCACCAGGACTTCAGGGGTCCCCAGGGATCGCTTCCCGGGCCGCTTTTATTTTCGCTATACATCGACGATATACTAAACGTTTGTGAGGGCTGAAACTACCACTTATACACAGACGATTTCTGTATATACGCGCACGGCTTTGCTCGAGATGCGCCTATCATAATCGAAAAAGTCAACGCTGCTCTCGCTAACGTAGTTTCCTGGACCAGGGACAATTGGCTTCGCATCAATAGCGCCAAGACCAAACCCATTTGGTTTAGCTCGCGCAGTTTTGAAACAAAATTGTAATGCATGCATTTGCCGCCTATTACAGTCGATGGCCAGATCATGCAGCCTTGCGAGTCGGTTGAGCTTTTAGGTGTCACCCTTGACAACTGCCGGTAAATGTTACGCCGCCCTGTCTCGCCTGAGGAAAAATGCTTACGGTCTTCCACGCGCAACAAAGCTTTTGCTTGTAAAGACCCTCGTCTTCCCCTATCTCGAATACTGTCCAGCTTTGTTCCTAGACCTAACTGAAGAGCTCGCGACAAAACTAGACCGTTGCAAAAATCCTGCTTTGCGATTTGTGGAAGGTGTTAAGCGATATGAGCATATCTCGCACACTTACAGGAAGTAAGGTATCGCCTCTTATGAGTGCAGGCTCAGATTCCTGACGCTCAGCCTGCTCGCTGCCATCTTACGATATGGCACCCCCTTCTACCTGCGCAAACACATCGACTTCCGAAAGAATGACGGCCTTGGCTCCAAAAGAGCGAGCCCCCTCGACCTGTCCATCCACAAATTCAGCACTGAGTTTTTCGCTAATTCGTTCCGCGTGGGAGCAGCTCAGCTTTGGAACGAGCTTCCAACCGATATTCGCGAACTGCACAAGAGCATTTAACCCGCGTCCGCTTTCGAATCGCGCTTGGCGAAATTTTTCGCACTCTTGTACCCTCGTCTACTGTGACTTTTCATCTGCTCTCTGCGCTTTCATGTATTTATTGTTCTTTCTGTTTTGTAAGTTGCGTTTTATGTTTTCTGCGGCGTTGATCATACTTGTTTTCGACGATAAATCTAGTCTTCGTTTAATTTTTAACTGCGATATTGTACATTGTATATTTATTTTATGCGTACGGCGTTCGCAACAGCCACTCATCGTTTTGTTGCTTTTTCTCAAATTTATTTTATTTTAATTATTTATTTGTTTTTTTGCTTTAATTTTAACGTTAATTTTAAGTGTTTATATGTATTTTACCGTCTGCCAACTTTGTTAGGACTACTGCGACAGTCCACTCCTGCGCTCTTTTTGTTGTTAACATACTTTGTAGCAATTATGACTATAACAGACCCTGAGTCCCTAGTCTATGAGTAAATAAATTCTATTCTCTCTCTCTCTCTCTCTCTCTCTCTCTCTCTCTCTCTCTCTCTCTATCTCTATCTCTCTTTCTCTTTGTCCAAGGCCCCTTCACCATCTCGCTTCTCCACAGACGAACTCAAGAAGCATTTTAGCTCGATCTCCAATGATCCGCTTGCTCCTGCTGTTGAGAATTATCTCCAACCCTGGAAAGTCTAGACCTCTCTAAACATTTCAAGTTCAGGACTACAACGGAATCATACGTGATTCATTTGAATATCCTGTACGTAATCTGGGATTGGTGCTTGATTCTAAAGTCACGTGGAAGGAGCATGTCAAACAATTGTGTAAGCGTGCTCACTCATTAATGTACAGGCTCTACTACTTCAGAAAGAGTACCAATCTCAGACTGCACAAGCACCTTGTGCAAGCTCTTCTCTTTCCAATAATCGACCACTGCTTACTTGTGCTCTGTGAACTGACTCAAGAACTTGACTTAAAGCTACCGAGGCTCGTGAATACAGGGATCCGTTACATCGATGGTGTAAGGAGAGACGAAAACATCTCCTTGTACAGACGGGAGTTGCAATGGCTGACCACCACCAGACGCAGGAAGTACTTTACTGCTTGCTTTCTTCGTAAAATGTTCAATTCGGCCGTACTATCATATGTACTGGCTTACTTTGACTTCCGCGTGACACTCTGGTCTGTGAGAGGAGAGATGACGCCTCTGGATATTCCAGCTTTTGCGACAGAGACGCTGAGGGACTCGTTTCATATCAGCGCCTCATACTTGTGGAATAGCCACATTCGCAACACAACATTCATCACCGGCTTCAAAAAACTTGCTAAAGAGCATTTTTTCGCACTCAAAAATATGTAGATATCTTGTACACACAGCCACACCATATAAGATTTTAGTTTTTTGGGAAAAGCAATGATCATTTACTGATATGCGTCTAAATTCTGACAGCAGATCACAATTAGAAATTTGATTCTATATAATAATGTATTCTTATAATATGAAAGAGGTCCGGGATACCAGGTCGTGGAAAGTTATTTCAATTATAATAGTATATTATTTCTTTTTAATAAACAAAATATCTTCTATCAGTAGTCTTTTAAAATAAAATATTGCGTAAATTGCAAGTATCCTTTATAACAGAAAGTTTTTGTATATAAGTTTTGATTTTACAATCTAGTTATAAGTCAATACGCTTTATTTTGCGTTATTGACTTTGGATCACAATTTTATAAGTATACAAATGATTTGAATTTATTTGTTTCGCTAACTGATACGCGTTATTTGCGTTATCAGGTTCGACAAATTTATAATTATTTAGAGATACAGAAATTTTACAAGTTTGAGAAATATTTGAAATTTGAAAGTCTTTTACCTGCTCAAGGCGTAAGTTGCTTAAGCGCAGGGACTGGACGCTCAAGTTGCGCTTCGGCTAGTGAGCTCGGATAGCTCATACGGGTCCTTATATAGGCCATGGAGAGAGCGGGTATCGCGCCGCCGAAAAAACTCTCACATTCGTACTTGCACACATACATTCACACCTATATACATTTATCATTCATACAAGCATATTATACTGCGCGCGCTGCGTCACTACTCCTTCTCTGGTGCCGCTGCACTCGCCGCTCGCTATATATAGGTATATACAGTATATTCTCCCCACTTTCTCTGCTGCTGCCGCTCGCTGGTTCGTGGCGCTGCTGCTGTGAGCTCAGCTGTCCCGGAGCGTTTGAATGAAGAGTGGGGAAGCGCGAGATACTCGCGTAAATCTAAAATTTTGTTCCACGAAAATTAGTTTTAAATATAATTTGTAATTGTATGCGGAGCCTGTACGGGGTGTTACATGCTCACTCTCGCTTACTTCATTATCTCATCTTGCACACTCTGACTCTACAAAATCACTAACAGATCCACCTTTACTTTTTGTATTTATTATTCTTTTATTTACTTATGCTTTTATAATTATTGTACAACCTAATGTACTCGGATACAAAACCATCTAAATCTAAATCTAAAAATCTCTCCCCTCCCCCCCTCTCTCTCTCTCTCTCTCTCGCTCGCTCGCTCGCTCGCTCGCATAGCTGTAATTGATTCATGGTTGTTAAACGAAATATCGCCATAAAAAAAGCACATGCAAGACTGAAAATCTTGTTTTTTGTGAACTAATAAGAAGAGAAACAGAAAAGACGAGCCTAGGTAGATTAAAATCCATTGTGTAAAAACTGAGACAGAAATGATGCAGTTTTCAGTTAAACAGAGTATGTAGGGTAAAAAAAAAAACAATTTTTGAACCATAATGAGACACGAGTCTCGCACATGTAAATACGTGTGAAGGCGGCCGCAATAGACGCGGCATGCGCAGCGAGCGCGCGTGGACAACGAACAAAAGCCACTGTGAGCCCACAGGGTTAAGGGAGTAACAATAGTTCCGCCGGCGATTCGCCCGGTCATGCGCTCACGTCCTGGTGAAATAAAGGTAAATTCCTAACCAACAAAGCCAGCCTTACGCCGACATCTCACGACTCGCTTTATCTCTGTGTAACACAGGATAAAGAGAAGAACGAGAGGAGCGACGAAGATTTGTGAAGCCGTGCGCTCACGACTCCACAAATCCGAGGGATAACCTCAAAACACCGTGACACTATCCCGGCCATTACTGTGCGCATACAGAGCGGTCGGGATCGTTGTTACACGACATATTCGAATCGGCGTAGCCGTGCGCACACGACTCCACCGTACCAAATGAATTCCTAACCTCAAAATCCGCCACCGACCCGTCATCCCGCCTCCGAACCGATACACCGCAGCCGCGTACACCGAATCATTATGGTAACGAAATCGCGTATATATTATTGAATATTGTTAACCGCGTTAGTTAAAACAATTCCACTTGTAAAGGCAAAGTATTTTTAACGAGACGCATAATTGATTTCTGTTTTAGCGGGGATTTAACAATTGATTTCAAATGCTATTGTTTAACTAAGAAATATATTTTGTTATTGTTAAGAATATAGAAACAGACTCTTCTTTGCTCCTTTCCCCTATCCAGATCCTGGAACCGACTGACTATCCAGTCTCTTGGGGAAAGTTAAACCGTTACAAAACTAACTGCTTTTGTAACCAGCCCAAATGCTAAGGTGCTGTGTAATGCTAACTATATTTAAAAAATTTTAACTTGATCATTGCCTTTTTACTCCAGTCATCGTGTTCCATAGAAATCTACAATTTCCAGTTTTTGTGCTTTTCTACGGATCTGCCCGATAAAATAACTTAAAATGGAAGTGAAGTATAGTTTTAATAACCTTTAATAATCATGGCTTTTTTAAACAAGTTCGAAATTTAGTTTTCGACTTACAGTTTCATAAAATTGCATTTTATGGTGTATAATAAAAGAGCAACGAACGATAATATAAATTTGCCGCGGTGAAAAGATAGGTAATTTTATTTTCTACATACATATCAAGCAATTTACTCTAATTAACTTATTCAATAACTTTATCAGAATAAACTGCACACTCAGAACTACAAAATTTTTATAAAAAAAAACGAGTTAACAAAATGTTTAAATGGACTTTATTCCCACCAACAGTAAAAGCTAAGAAAATGAGACTTGGTGGCTCATAATTCACTTAATAGAAGCTGAGATACAGGCGTACAAATACGCACGTACACACATGCATCCATACGGACATTTTCCAAAAACACTATTTTTCAATTTAAAATGCACCAGAACACACTTCTAACATGTTTTTACACAAATTCTAATAATCACTATTACAAATATTCCTTAGGAAGGAAGCAATTTAAATGGTGCTTATTATTTTGTGCAATGTGTAAAAATTTTATTCTAAGTTAGCTAAATTCAACGTGCGTGCTCATTTTACTTAAGGTTAGAAATTCTGGATCATAACATATATTAAGACCGGATGTTTTTTCCGCAACCAATTGAATCGCTTTATTAATGGGTTCATAACATCCAGTTAACTTTTTTAAAGAGAGAACACAAAATTGTTACTTGTAGTAAAACCTTACTACGCATACTGCAGTAGCTCCGCGTATTGTCATTTAGATAATTAAACTGATTCGGAGATGGGGGAACATTAAAAGTTGGTTGATACTGCACTGTGGATTTTCGCACTGCAATTTGTTGCACCGTGGGTTGTTGAGCTCCGGGTTGTTGTTTTGCGGGTTGCTGTTTCTGCTCTATAGGTTGTTACAGTTGACTCGATTTAATCTCCTACACTTTCGGCGTTGAAATCTTCAGCACATTTTTATTTGCGCCTGATGCATTCATCTCGGATGCAGTCGTCAACAGATTTGTTAAACGGTTTCTCTCATACTCTAGCCATTTTGAATATGCTAATACAGTTTCTGCAGTGTAAAGCATCCTCTCTTTTTGCTGCAAAATCATATAATAGATTTAAAAAAACACGTTTTCATAAAAAAAAGGTTTGTATGTAGACTTGGTTTGATTAAGGGGTCTTTGCAGCAAAACTATGAATGTTAAATTATCACGTCGTCCTGAACGCAATGATTTTGAAAACTACGTTTTTAGAAAAAGGGCTTCTGTAAAGCTTGCAGTGACAGGCTGTACCATAGATAAATACGCTCCTGTACAACATTCGAATAAAAGTTTCTTATTTCCAAAGTGATACACCTTCATTCTTCATCTTGGTGCCGTGACCAGGATAACTATCGACCTTAATATTTTCAAATTGCTCGAGTCGTGATTTCGTGAAAAAGTGCGGGCGGGAGTTTAACTTGACTTCACGGATGAGTGCGCGAAAAAATCGCACACCTCAACGACAACGATGACTAGCAGAGGACCAGGTAACCTCATCCCGCCTAACGCACCGCCAATTTCAGTAAAACGACTACGTGCGCATGTTGATTTCCTAAGATGTTCCTTAAGGATGCCAGTTTGCAGTAGCAGACGGAGCGGATTAGCTTCAGCAAGTTTTGCCTCTCCAGTTGTAGAGAGCTGCGCCGCGTCCAGTGGACCAGCCGCAGAGAGCTGCACGACGTGCGCAAGCTCGTTGCCATTGCCAGCCTGCAATGGGTGATTTCTAGCCTCCGGCGCCAGTAGGTCCAGAAGCCTAGCCACAGAGAACATCACCGCGTGCGCGAACTCCTCGCCATAGCCAGCCTACAGCAGCAGCTCCAGCGAACCAGCTTAACAAATATAAAATAATTACTTAAAAAAAACGTTTTAACAAAAATATTATGTGCGCATATATTGCCAACATGGCGGCCACGAGTGCGGACCACATGTTAAGGCCAGGAAATAAATCTTTCGCGAGTCATACTAAAAAGACAAGTGGAATTGTTGTGTGTATTTTTTGTGATAATATATACCATGCGAGTTGTTTTGAGAGAATTGATAAAGTAAAACCCTAAGTGATGTGTTTATTATCTGCCCAAACCACGAGGATGTCAACATAACCTCAAACGTAACTCAAGATCTGCTAAGCAAAGAAGTGAAAACCGTATTAGCTCAACTTAAGAAAACTACAATAAGTGAAATTAAGAATCAAATACTAAATGAACACAATGATAGTAAAGATGGGGATGAATCTGAAAGTGAGGATGAAAAACTAAGAATGGAAAATGCATTACTAAAAGAACTAATCAGCGAATTGAAAGAGAAGAACCAACTCTTAAGAGAAAAGATTAATACGGAGAAATCTATCATTCCAACACTAAGAACAAAAAGTTTTGCTGAAATAACAGCAGCTAATGAAAAAAGAGTTTAAAATCGTGTACCGAAAATTATTGTCAAAAAAATTAATAAAGAGGACAAATTAGAAAAAATTACGGATAGAGTAAATCATTATTTAATTAAAGACAAAACAATTCAAACAAAAAGAGTAATAAAAAAAATGAAGAGGAATTAATAATTAGCTGCAAAGACGAAGAAAGTGCTGACAAAGCGATAAAAGCACTAAACAAGCTAAATAGCATATACAACGTACAGAAAGAAGAAATGCTGAATCCGAAAGTAAGAGTTGTTGGCATAAATAATTTTGAAAATCTAGGAAACGACGCCTTAGAATCTGATATCAATACTAGAAATTTCAACGAAATGAAGAAAAAGAGTTCAGTCCTATACACATACAAAAATCCTAGAACTAACCCCCAAACGCTCATCCTGGAGGTAACCGATGAAATCTACAAGAACATCAGAGAAAACAATAACTGAGTTTTCATAGGGCATCAAAGCTGCAGAGTCTTTGATCACATTAGTGTAAAACCTTGTTTTAAGTGTGGCAGATACGGTCATAAAGGAATAAAGTGCCGAAATGAAGTAACATGCCTAAAATGTTCTGGAAACCACCAATCAAATGAGTGTCAAACAAATAACTATAAATGCCCAAACTGTCTACATAGTAATAACAACTATAATACAAAATACAATACAGAACACTTGGCATTTGACAGTCACGAATGCGAAGTGTTAAAATCTAAAATAAGGAAAATGATTGAAACAACTGACTACAGTGTATTCCCTATCATTCCAAGATATCTCGGTAAAATAGAATAACAACATTACCAGACGACAACAACACTATCAGCTGGATTATCGACTTCAAGTCTGCATAGCATAAACTCAGGAATAGTGAGCAAAAGGAACAACAAAGCGCATAATGGAAGACATTGACTTTATTGAAATAAGTAATAGTGAATTAGAATATAATAACATACGGACCCTCAATAAAAGTCTTAATGATGATAACACTAAAAACTTAATATTATGTATAAATGTAAGAAGTCTAAATGCAAATTTTGAGAAATTTGAGACTTTTATTGAGCGACTAGCTAGGAAGCCAGTGATTGTAGTGTGCACGGAGACATGGAAGCTAAAACATCCAGAGTACTTTCACCTAGGTGGTTATAAGAGTTATTACAATAATAGTGTAATCAATAAATCTGACGGGGTAATGCTTTATATAAAGAATAAAATATTTGAAAGTACTAGTATAGATGAGATAGATAGAATAAAAATAATAAGCACGAATATAAAATTAATAACTGGTGAAGCCTTTAAAGTCTCCGCGATCTACAGATCACATGACTTACCAAAAACAGAATTTATCCATAGCATTAAAAACATTTAGCCAGGAATATATAAATATTTTTTTGGAATTCAAATATAGTCCTTGTTTCACAACGATAACTAGACCCTCCACCAACAATGATGGGGGTACATGCATAGATAACTTCTTTGTTAAGTCAAATAATATTTTAATAGATTCATAGAAGTTAACAAATCCTTTCAATGATCACTACCCTCTGATGATAAATATTAAACAAGAAACTGCACAGATAAATGACCATACAGTTTCGAAACGTATTTGTAACTAAAAACTAAGGAGAGAGGCTAGTATAATTGATTGGAACTCTATCTTGAGCATAGATAACCCGGATTGTGCTATAGAATCTTTAATAGAAATAATACAACACTGTGTTGATAAAGCTACTATTACAAACAAAGCAAACAAAAACAAAAAGAAAGATTCTGTACCACGCAAAAACTGGATAACAAGTGCGATATTAATCTCTTGCAAAACAAAAGAAAACTTATATAATTTAATGAAGAGCAAACCAACGTGTCAAATTTTGAAACAGGACTATATTAATTATTCAAAAATATTAAATAAAGTCATCAAAGATGCTAAGATAAAATACGATCGCGAAACCATAGAGCGAAACAGTGATAATCCAAAGAAACTGTGGAAAACAATTAAGGCTAAGTTAGGTAAATCAACTGTACAAAAAAGGAACAAATTGAATATATATATATATATATATATATATTACAATAACGTAAAGCTTGAAAATAAGGCGGAAATAGCAAACACTTTGAATGAGTATTTCTGTACAATAGGAGTAACATTAAGTAATCATATTGTCGCACCGGACGAAAATGAGGCAAAACTTCCAATCAGTAATAGTCAATCAATGTTCATCAGACCTACGAATGCGATAGAGATAAATGAAGTAATATGCTCCATGAAAAAAAAGCAGGTGGAGTGGATGATATAAGTGTAGCTACCCTTCAAACTATAGCAGATTACATTCTTTCACCATTGGAATACATTTATAACTTATGCATTGAGAGATCAGTATGGCCTTCAGCCCTCAAGAGGGCTGAAGTTATACCTATTTATAAAGCTGGGGTTAAGACTCTGATGTCTAACTACTGGCCGATATCCCTCATTTCAAACATTGCGAAAATCCTTGAAAGAATAATTTTTATTAGGCTCTACAATTTTATGGAAATACATAATATAATATCAAACAAACAATTTGGTTTTGTTAGTAATAAAGGCACCACAGATTGTCTAAATTATATAACAAACTTAATTTTTAACAATTTCGATAAAAGCAAACCTCTGATAACTGCTTTTTTAGACCTATCCAAGGCTTTTGATACGGTAAACCACAAAATTCTGCTTAAAAAATTAGAACGATATGGTGTAAGGGGGACTGCTTTAGATTTGTTTATCAGCTATCTCGACAGTAGGAAACAAAGAGTAAAAATTCCTAATGGTATGAGTGAAGATAAGACCGTGACAACTGGAGTTCCTCAAGGATCGTTACTATTTATAATATACGTAAATGATCTACTGAGAGATATGCCAAATGATTCTATCCTGTCCTACGCTGATGACACCATCGTCATCTCGAGTGACGATACGTGGGCTAAGGCAGAGGAAAGGATGAATGAATATTTAAAGACCGTAGCGAAATGGCTAGCAGTAAATAAATTTTCTTTAAATGTAGAGAAAACGGTTGTCATGACATTTGGAAATTACTGTGATAGTGTGCAATTAACAGTTGATGTAAGGCTAGATAGCAAATCATTAAAAAGAGTTGAATTCCATAAATATTTAGGATTAATCTTCGATTTTAATATGAAATAGGATAAACTCGTTGATTATATTATAAAAAAAAACAAATATTTGATCTTTATTTTTGCTAAAATTAAGAACATCATGGACACTAAAACACTATTTACTGTTTACTACGCTTTCTTTCATAGCATAATTAATTATGGAATAATTGCATGGGGCGGAGCTTATGGTGCTTGTATTAAACTAATTCAAGGAGTACAAAATAAAATCATGAAAATTATTTGTAAAAGCAAATTTATAAAAGAAAAATACCCGCTAAACGTAAAACAATTATTCCTTTATCAATCAATCTTGTACCATCATAAAAATCTAAGACAAAAATATATTAACTCGACGAGCAAAACAAGAAACAAAGATATTCAAATACCTAAAATATCTAAGACAATAGCTATAAAGAATAGTTACTATGTAGCAATTAAAATTTTTAACAACTTTATTTATAGTCTCTCGACTTTGATAGAGACTTGTGGATCAAAACAATTGATATGAAAATAATAACACGCTCTTTAAACTTGAGATGAAAAGGTATACTAAGTATACCGTCAAACTATTGATGTTTATTGAAAAGAAAAGAGTGTGATTATAAATGTATTGACTATGGAAAATTGAAGAGTAGAGCACCGACGCGTTAACAAACGATATTGCTTAACGGTCGACACTGTGAGGCGAGTCCTCACAGCGCTTCGGCAATACGAAAACTGAATAACACAAATCAGCGAAAGCGGCAGAAGACCGCTCGCGAAACAGGCGGAGAGAGACAGAGTAGGAGCGAGCGAGCGCGCGTTGCCATGGCAACCTCATTGGTGCCGTGCGGGCTAGCGAAAACCGTCGAATTTGAACTTAAGGTGACAAGCTTCTCGAACCTTCTCGCTCTCTCCTCGCATATTAAACTAATATTCGAACAAACTTAATAAGTGACCTGAAAGAATTATGTGGTAGTAAGCTAAAAGTTAAAACAAAACTCAAAGAATATATCAAAGAAAATGAATGTAATATATTATGGTAAAATTCTTAAATTTTAAGTACTAGTATTTTACAATTAACCAACGCAATGTAAGAGATCTCAAATAGACATTTTATGTAAATAAGTACTTTTGAAAGTTATAGTATAAACTATATAGAAATGTATTATTAATAAGTATTTTGTTAAACATTAAAAAGTTTTATCATCGTTATTTGGGTATTCAAATTCAAAACTTTATTCAATTGCGTGTTATTTTTGCAATGAATATTAGTAGCTAGAAAGGACAAATAAACACAATCATGAGTAACAATTTTTACAACTACAGTATGAAAGGGCTGGAAAGGTAGGGAGCACAAGGAGTATACAACGTACATACTTGTTTTGTTTTTCTACTTTTCTTTCTTGTCTAGTTTTAGGTTAGTTTTTAAGCTTTTCTTTATATCATTTCCTATGTACAGGTAATTTTATTTACCTCTATAGGATGCCTTCTACAGGCATTGTAAGTGGTTTGATAAATAAATAAATAAATAAATATAAAAAATAAATGATTAAGTTGATCATACATAATGATTTTTGAAACAATACATACAAACCGAGCGAGCGTTATTGAGCGACGTATGGCTTGCTAGTATATTCTAATAAAATAAGTCTGCTAACAGAATGAGAGAGAATACGCAAATAATCAGTCACTTTAAAACATCACGTTTGTTAGAGTTATTGCGTTTATAATATTTTTTTAAAAGTTTTGTTTGCAATTTATGGCAAGTTGCCTCGTGCACAGAGAGAAGTATGTCTGTAGGGCTGATAAGAGATAGAAAGAATACATGATTTTTGTCACTGCGCTCACCTTGGCGGACTAGCTTGTGAATTGTCGCGACCATAATAATATGAAATCGCAGCTTATATTAAATATATTTCATAATGTAACTTAAAAATTATATAATCTAAGTAACCTCCTACCTCTAACATTTATAACTCGAACCACTATTCTAACTCGAATAGCAGTCTCGAGTGCGCGCACGCTATAACCATGATATATGATGTTAACAATTTATTTATAAATTAAAACAATTAAAAAAAAAACAAAAATTGTCATTTTTGTTAATGAAACATATTTATATCATTAAAAATGTTAGAATATCAGGAATCTGGCTGGAGTGTGTGATAATATAAAGATGCGTTATTTATTTTACAATGATGGGACTGAAGTCCGGCAGGGGTGCAATAAAATCCAGGTAATGCACCCTCTCGGCTTGGGCCTCTGTATACTGTACGTCTCTATATGTGCGTGTGTCTGAACTTGTGCGAGCGTGCATAAAGTATACACATTTTCGGCGTATTCCAACAAAAAACACCAACGTCATTATTATTATTAAATTGTTGGCGAACTCCAAGTCTCTCTCGGTTTCTAGCACCATCTCTCGTAAGGAGTCACAAAGTTGACCGATTCCGATTCCAAGGTCTAAAATAGAGGTTCCTATTTAAAAAAATCACAATTACCCTCAAATGACCTTGAAAATCGAGTTCAAGGTCATAGGTGATTGTGTCATTCGATGGCCCCCTTTACCCCCTTCAACTTTTGTTAAGGTCATTTTTCGTTAAAATTAGTTTTTCCATGGTTTTTTGTCGTGGTCGGATTAAAATGAAACACCCTGTATATATATATATATATATATATATATATATATATATATCTTTCTCTTGCCCTCTCTCTTTTTAATATATATATATATATATATATATATATATATATATATATATATATATATATTAAAAAGAGAGAGGGCAAGAGAAAGATATCCAGCGCGGTAGAATTTGCGCGAGCGCGGAGAGAGACTGGCACGCGAGATGGAAAAGATCTGCCACCAGAGTCGGCGCGCGTAGTGGGGATTTGTTCGTTACTGAAATTTGCAGATAGTGTTGCGAGCATTACGCGTTTTGCAAAGTATTTTCGATTAAATTATCTTTTCATGAGCCGCGACAGCAATCGCGTTTCCTTAAAATTTACACAGCCTTAAAATTGTTGGGCCTTAAAAATTTTGTTTTATTTAAATTTTCCTGTGTGCCGTTGAAGCCATTTACATCTTTTCTCAAAAAGTAACATATTTTATTTTAACATTATTTATATTTCATAAAATAGAAGATATTATCATTTATAATTCAAAGCGCACTATTTACATGTTGCCCATATATATCGAAAATAGGAGATGATTTATTTATTTATTATTAATTTATATATATATATATATATATATATCTACTTCTAATATTATATTAAAGTATAATTAAGGTATCTGTGTGCCCTGAATCCATTCACATCTTTTCTCAATAACTGACATATTTTATTAGTTTATTATTAATTTAATATTTCATGATATACGATATTTTTCGTATATATCTTATTTGAATCATCATTATTTTTACTTTTATCCTTGAAACTTTGAAAGTAAAATTGTTAATTTTTTTTTAACGTTACCCTGGGGACCCTATAGTATTTAAAATATTGTTCAAAATTTTTCATGAAAATTATATGATTTGATATTGTGACGAGTGCTCCTTCAGTAAAATAATTAAGATTGAAAGTATCTTAAAAATCAATAATATACTGTATATTTGAACAATATTTTATGTATTGAAACTATAAATTTTATTGGAGGAAGGTAAGCGCCAAAGAATTGGCAGCGGTTTTCTTGGTATCCATATCTTTGTTTTTTCATTGAAAACGTAAAAATACGGTACATCAACATACAAGTACTGTCTAGCTTGCGGATCGTTTGCATTTAGCTCAAAACATGCAGTCAAGTTGTGTTGAAGTTTTTATTAATTAACTCCTCTTCTGATCCTTTCTTAAAGAATACAAACTGTTCATTTATTAAATGTACAGCTAATCGGTAAATTACGTGTGATAAAACGTACATTGCATATTGTAGTAGACGATACATTGCTTCTGGAGGGCTCACATATCTTGTATTTAAATATTGTTTTATTTTAACGTAGTTAAATTTTCTTCTTCATATTCGTTTTCATTATTACCTTGACTCATTTTTATAAATGCGCCATCATGCCCCTTATAACTATATTTAAATAAATATTTGACACATTGAATACTTGAACATACTTCAACATTAATATGACAGTTAAATTTAAACAATAAATACGGATTGTATGGAACTACAAATCGATTATCAGCTATATTGTTTTTATTGAAACGAATTTGTTTTCCATTGTTACTTCGTCGATAAAGGGGATATCCAGTATTATTAAAAGCAGTTTGCTAATTAAACTATTTCGGAAAGTTTTTGGTACCTTTTTTTGTTTTGCTATCCATGCATGGTGAATTTAAGTTATTTTAACCACAAGAGCCAAGTATCATTGATTGCTTAACAATATTATGTAACCTTTGATTTTTTCATTATATCAGGTATTTCTGCACTTATAACTTTATCAACATCATCTGCATTGTTCAGTTTATGATTTTTATGAATAAAAGCCAACAAGTGCATACGTAGTACCTCTTGTCTGAAACTCAATTACATAAGTATATGCAATACATTTTCCAAAAATGTTTTTTTTTAAGAATTTCATTTAATAATTCATTAACTTTTGCATTAAAAACTTTTGTTACTAAATCAGGTCTATCTATAGCAGATTTATTTTTTCTCAAATTTTATTTAATTTCCTTTGTAACGAGGTGCGAAATCGAGCGACGATCGATAGCGTGCGAGAGAGTGAGAGTGTGTGTGATCGCGAGAAGAAGACGTCCCTACCAACTTCTGCTTCCATAGGGAAGGACGACCTGGCCTGTCAATCAGCGACTGAACAAAAGGACGTCGGCTCCTGCGAGTAAGCCAACACCACCGGCGCAGAGTGTGTGGTGCGCGCCTACCAAGAACGGCGACTGCGAGTAAGTAGGGCCTTCCTGTTCGCGCGTATCGTTACTTTTAGTTTTTAAGAGATCCATGACACCTTTGTATAAATCTGTCCTTAATATAGTGTTGATTTTTATTAAAAAAAAAATAATTGTGAACCTTCAAATTTTACCCAAATATCAACAATGTATTGTTGAGTTAATTTTCCTAATTTTAAGTAAGGATTAAAATCGTTTCTAATGATGAGTTTATGACAATGAAATTGTAGAATTGAAATATTGTTTATGGTGTTTTCATTATATTGGACATCCATCTAAAACCTCTATTAGGATACATAAGTGAATATGACATAGGATCTATATGTTTACTAAGTATAGTATATTACTAGGTGCTTTATGTTTTAAATATATACATACATCTCGATCTTCTGGTGGTTGACCATTTTCACCTACAAATACCACAGCTACTTCATAACATTTAGCTGCGTTATATCTACGATTATCATGATTAAAATTGCGTGTTAAATACATTATAATTTCTGTACTATTAAACTCAACGTTGTTGTTTTTTAAACAATTTTGTTATTCTATTTCGACTTTCTGCATTATTTTGTTTGATTTAGCGTACATGTTTACTTGTCAAAAAGAAACATCTAAATCCTTTAATGGCATTAAAGAACATGACTCATCAGTTTGAAAACGTGATTGCGAGGCGATTTCATTATCAATCTCATCCTCTTATAGGGGTGTCCTTGCACGTCGTTAAAGTCCCTATCTATGAATTTATATCATACTAATTATATTTTGTGACAAAAATTGACGGCAGCGTTCGTATTCTATAATAAAAAAATAGAGTGGTCTGCAAATTTTTGGAAAATGAACCATCGATAACTTATCCCTATATAAAAAAGTCATGACCGGATGAAGTGAAGCCAAGAATGCGTCAATATGATTGGCTCATGTAGTGCGCATGCGTCAAAAGTATTTTTTGATTTGTTTTTGATTTCTAAAATTGATTCTAATATTAAAAATGTAATATAATACTATAATACATATCAAATTATAATTTGTGTATTTATAATATTCTAGAGACATTCTACTCTCAAGACTATTCTATTCTCGAGACATAACCTTAAAATTTTAAAAGGAAGTTGGCGACGAAACCGCGGCAATTTTTAAATTTATATGAGCGCGAAATGAATCATATATTGTAAAGTTTGATATATGTCCGTGATAGAAAACAAATATTAAAAATATCAATCAAGTATTTATATTCCATTTAATAAGTTAATGAAATTATAGTCTACTACAGTGCGCGCAGCGCACTGCGCCCAGTCTAGTATATTAAATTATGTATCAAAAACCGCCTCATACATTAGCAGGCAGATTATACTGTATATTAAAACTATATTTTATTTATTAGACCTATAAATTTAGTTGGAGGAAGCTACGTGCGAATGAATTGGCAGCGGTTTTTTAATAGCGTAACATGTTAATGTTCTCTTGTTATTATTATAATCGCACGTGTTACACGTTACTTCGAGAAGGTCCTTTCCCCGCTTGGCTCTCCCTCGATGACGGCCGGGTGACGGCGAGTGGACGTTAGTCGCTGTGTGCAGCGCTTTCACCAGTGCTTTGGCCTGCCGATGCTTGATACAAATGCGTAGTGCGCCCAGAGCACCACGCTTTTCTCCGCGTATTCGTGGGTAAACGGTCGATCGGGATAATCGGGAATCAGACGAAGAAAAAAACACTCGCGTGTGAAGTTAAGAGAATGAAGTATATTGTCAAAGTTCAAGTCGTGATACAAAAGGTTACAATATTCCAAAAACGACGCTTGCGCGCGTGAATGCGAGAGGAACGCGCGGGGTTTCACAGGCGAAGCCAGGCCGATGATTCGGTGGCGACGAATCTCGGCCTTCGACGGATTCATCCCAGGTATCGATAAGAGTCTTACTTACTCAGTAGATGGCTGAACGCTTGTCTACTCTTCCTTACGACCGGTAACGGCCCCCAGGAATAGATGCGGGCTGCGGTGTTGCTGGAGGAGTCCTTCCAGGCACTCGAAGCTTGATAAACACACTTGTGCACCCAAGGCGGTTATCGGCTCGCGGATTCTGACGGTTCGTTGCGTGGATGTATTCACGGCCGAAGCGAAATCAAGTCTGAGCGCGCTTTCGCTCCTCGCGGGAAATAGTATATTGTGCAACTAGGGGGGAAACGGGATATTTCTAACGAATGTGAGATTTGAGCACGAGTTAGAGTCAAGGGCGCCGCTGGCCGAGGGATGCTGCGAATAAGAATTTGTGCAAGTATGCATTTTTAAAACTATGTGTTTTTGAATATGAAATGACGAATGCTGTATGAATCTACGCATATCACAAGATGTAATCTGCAGATTTGGTCCAGATGAATGAAATGCTGCTAATAATTATTTGTGCAGATATGATCTTTTTTTAAAGCTATGTATTTGTAAATATGAACTGTCGAAAATTGTTATGTAATCATTTTGTTTATATAAAGAGCACTCACATAAGTTTTTTCAGTACGGAAATATAAATAAATATTAAACAATATAATGTTCTTTAAATAAATCATAATTTATAATCGAATAGATGTTTCAAAGAAACATTACAATAAATGATATACTTTGAATAATGTATTATTGTTACGGGAGAATTTGGATAATTCTCCCTCAAAAAATATTATTTATTCTAACGAGTTTGGTGGGGATGGACAACTATAAAGTTATCGAGCAAATGCATAAATGGTCAAGTTATACGATTTGCTCCAACGATCGACTCTCTTATTCTCTGCCTTTAATTTTGTTATTTGCGTGGTCCTGTTTATAATTTACTTTAATTTCTTACCTTATTACTTCTTCTTAATATTCTGCTTCAAGGAATCCGATTTCTCCAAATGATTTATTTAATAATTCCAGGGGATTGGACAAAATGAATTATTCCAGTATGTTGAAACCAAATTTGCTTGTATTTACTTGTTCTGTATTAGTAATTGGTCACAATTGAATGGCCGTAAATTTCTCTTAATTGATTCTAAATTATAAGTCCCTTTCTCTAAATAATCTGTTCTACAAAAATGTAAGCTCTAAAAGAAATCTTTCTAATGGTCCGTCGGCTTCGTTGCCCGATCACGGAGTGAGAGAGCCGCGTGGTTCGTGTTCTGGATAAAGGCGATGTTTTGTGCAATAAATGAGTAAAATAGAGTAAATGGTTTAAAATGATTATATTGAATCAACGGAAGGTTACAACGTCGAATGCTTATTAGTCGCGACAATGGATCTCGGTCAAGGGGCACGAGATGACTGACTCATGTCGATCATTCTCTCGCTCGATCGCGCGCTTATAGCTAAATCGCAATGCCGAACGTTCGCTCGCCGGCGAGCGCCGAAGGAGCCCGAAGATGACCGAGCGCGTGAACCCGCACTATACTAATTATGGCATTTACTGTTAAATGTACACGTGTGCGTACCGAAGGTGCCTCCCACGGCTTTGTCAGCGTGGCCTGCAGCCACGGGTCGACCCGTCGGTCTCCCGCGCAGAGGTGACCTTCAGTAACGCGGAGCATGCTCCTGGTGAGGTCGGTGACAGTCTGAGGGTGGTCAGACCACCCCCAACGCCCGCTACTTTAATTCACCGCTCTCGATATCTTCGATCTACTTCGCGCGATCCTATCCGGAACAATTCTCCCCCCCCCCCCCCCGTACAAAATTCGGTTAATTTTGTACCACTCATACTCGTATTGATTCGTACTCATTCGCCCTGTGCTGCCTGCATTTATGAGCGCTTACCCAGACTCACAAATGCATAATCCCTAGCATCCGCTCTATGCCTCCGAGAAAACCAGGTAAAACTCGAAGAGGGGAAATGGCATCGGACACCGCACCCATACTACACATACAACATACAACACACATCATACACACATTCACAACGCATTTTCTTCTTTGGTGTCCTGATGTGTACCTGAAACAGAAACTTTCTGGGCTTTTGCCTTGGTTATTCAGATAAGGCAAAGGTCCGAGAAAGCCAAAAAATTTTGTTTGACCTCTACCTTTTCAAAGATCAACATAATCTTGAGTTTCGCTAACGCTTAATAACTTAATTAGTTTATGCACCGGCCTGACATATTCGCCGCTATTTGTCCTAACCTTCGCGACGCGAATCACGTCGTCTGCGCCCTTATGCACTTATTCTACAATGCCCCCTTTTCCAATTATTACGCGATGCTTGTAAATCAACGATAATGTCGATATCACCAACAGCTAACGGAGTTTCCTGTTCTAACCACTTTTTCCGAGGCAAAAGAGAAGGTAAATAATACTCGCGAAGCCACCGTTTCCAAAACGCATCGGCGAACTGATGTGCTATACGCCACTGTTTTCTTAAACATACAGCCTCCGCGTCGTATTTCCCTAGCTCTATCGTGCCGGACGAACATTCGATAAGAAAGTGATTTGGAGTGAGAGCTTCATTATCGCGCGGATCTATTGACACATGCGTCAACGGACGTGAATTTACCGAATGTTCGATCTCTGTTAACAATGTATGTAAAACCTCCAGGCTCGGTGCTTGTTCTTTTAAGATCGCATACAACGTAGTTTTTACAGATCTAATAAGTCGCTCCCACGCTCTCCCCATGTTCGATCTCTGTTAACAATGTATGTAAAACCTCCAGGCTCGGTGCTTGTTCTTTTAAGATCGCATACAACGTAGTTTTTACAGATCTAATAAGTCGCTCCCACGCTCTCCCCATGTTCGATCTCTGTTAACAATGTATGTAAAACCTCCAGGCTCGGTGCTTGTTCTTTTAAGATCGCATACAACGTAGTTTTTACAGATCTAATAAGTCGCTCCCACGCCCTCCCCATCGGGTGGGTTATACAGCCACTTCATTCCATTTCGCAACGCAAATCCTCTCTGTTCACTCACATTCATTCTGTTCACTTCATCTTTCAACTCCCAACATGCACCGCGAAAATTAGTACCGTTATCGCTGTACATCACCGACGGACAGCCTCTTCGGGCTGACAATCGTTGTATAGCCATGATAAACAGCACTTGAAGTTAACGAGTCCGCGAGCTCCAAATGTATCGCTCGTGTCGTTAGACATGTGAAAAGTACGCCCCAACGCTTTTCTCTACGCCGGCCAATCTTTACGAACATCGGCCTAAAGTAGTCGACGCCGCAGTGATTGAACGCTCTTATTTTATACGCGAGACGTCCAGCTGGCAATGACGCCATCATCGGGCTTTGTGGCTTGCCCCGCTGCTTCTTACATTCTACGCATTTGCTTATAATAGAACGCAACGCTTTCCGAAGTCCAACAATGTGAAATTTTTGTCGCAATTCGTTTACGACAGTGTCGCTGCTACTGTGATAATATCGACAGTGATAATCTTTAACGAGTAATCTAGTAGCTGAATGTTTGCCTGCGAGAATAATCGGTTGATTGTTAAAACATTCCCCAGCCATTCTAGTTACGCGACCTTCTGCCCTCAAAATCCCTCGAGCATCCAAAAACGGTCTGAAATTCATGATTCTACTACTTTTCTTTATCGATTTTCCCTTTGACAATGTCAAAATTTCGTCCGAAAAGCAATCCGCTTGTATCGTCCGAAACCAAAAATTCTCTAAATTTTCGCGTTCAAAGTTACTGTCTACATGATCGCGATTTTGCCAATTATCACAAACCGTACGAATACGTCGCGCTACTGCTAAAAGGCCCTGCCAACCAAATATTTTCGCCGTTATCGGAACATCCAGTATCGCTGGCGTACCTACGTACACCATCGCTTTTCGCACTTCTATCTCGTCGATGTTTTTCTTCGTTTCATCGGATATTCTACCCTGTACCGGCCAATTCGCTTCCGGTTTTCGCAAGAAGTCAGGTCCAACAAACCATGGATCGCCCTGTCGTACCGTTTCGCTTTTCCATCGTGTCGCGAGGTCCGCGGGGTTCACTTTCGTCGGAACCCATCGCCACTCCGCGCACGTGGTAAGCTCGCTTATCTCTCCCAACCTGTGCGCCACAAATGTTTGTCCTGCGATTGGCTCTGATTTAATCCAACTAATTACAGTGACCGAATCAGACCATAGAAAACGCTTCTCGATTTTAATTCCTAACTCTTTTTCGACAGTCGCGATTAATCTCGCGGCTAATAACGCGGCCTGCAACTCGAGTCGAGGAATCGATAACGGCTTGAGCGGTGCCACGCGCGACTTCGCCATGACTAACGCTACATGTGCCTGCCCGTCTGGTAAGCTGAAACGCACATAAACAGCTGCCGCAAACGCTTTTGAACTCGCATCACTAAACGCAGGCAACTGCGTGCCTAAATAATTCGTATTTTTCGGCGTTAAGCATCGCGGTACGCGACACGATTCTACTTCTCTCAACGCTTTCACCCATGCCATCCAACCTACATGCTCTTCGTCACGGATTTGTTCGTCCCATCCAACCCCACTGCGCCAAATTTCCTGCAGCAATATTTTCGATTTTACCGTAAACGGTGAGAGTAATCCGAGAGGGTCATAGACCGACATGATGACCTTTAAAAATTCACGCTTTGTCGGTTTTCTACTTCCGTCAAGAATGTCTCGCGGTACTTTTTCCGCGCCCATGTTAAATCCTAACGTATCGTCCGGAGTTTCCCAAAACATGCCTAAAACGCGTTCTCTCCCTTGATCTCGAAAATGCGTTTTATCAGATTTCTTACCGCGTGCTTCTATCGGTACAGAATCAATCGCCCTCACATCGTTACTAGCCCAACCGTGCATCGGAAAGTTAGCGTGTGAGTTTATCTCGATTACGTCACGTACGAGCCGCGCGGCCTCGCGAGAAAATCATCCGCATAGCTATCGCGTTTAATGCTCATTGCTGCGTCGGGTTTTGTCTCCGCGAACAAATCTGCATTTTTATCTTTCACGTAAATTGCGCTACACTGTGAAGATTTCGCCCCAAAAATTGTATCTAATTGATCGTTCATGTTAACCCCGTCCGTTTTCTTACTCGCGTGTTGTACAATTCGTACTCGGACGGGTTTTTTTACGTTCGTAACACCGAAAAACGATTAGAACCAACATCGCTCTCTATTAATATCTACAATCTTCCTAGCATAACCTAACGCAATGAGCCGTTGCATTTCTTTATAAAATATCGCGCTGTACTTTTCGTTTCGATCTAATTTCCTTTCGAGGATTCTAAGGTCGTGCATCGCCGTCGTTCGACTATCAATTCGCGGCGCGACGTCGTCTTTCCAGAGCAACCCTGTTTCCCACGCATTTCCGACGTGCCTCGTAGTTTTCTGTAAAATTTCGAGCGCGCGCTTGTGTCTCGCGTTTGGACGTTCAATTTTACGCACGCCAAAATCCTCAATCGAAAAATATTCTTTAACTAAGCGGTATATTTCGTCATCGCTCGAAGTCACGTTTTCGGTTTCACAAACATCGGCTGGCCTATGTGTCTGCGCGCATGCTGTTATCTCGGCTCGCTTTTGACCGTATTGTTTTACCCCATGAACCGTCCAACCGAAAGGCGTGAGTGTGAGTGCGAGTGAACTTTCGCGAACCGCACGTGTCTCTAAAGAAGCGATTAATTCCCAGTTATCTTGACCTATAAGAATTTCGGGCTTTACGTTCTCGTATGGCTGTGTAAACACGCTTTCTTTCTTCGCAACGTACCAAACGATATCGCCGCTCAACGTTTGCGAGGGAAGCTGCAAGTCCGTTACTGCGATCGCGTTACTTATTCGATGTTCTGCGAATTCGCCGTTGATTCTAAAACCGACTTTCTCGCACGGCATTTGTTAATTTAAGCGATTTTAATGCCGATACCGCATTTTGTAATTTCGTCGCGAATTGCGTGAGTTTAATTCGTCCCGAATTAATCGCCGGGAGCTCTTTCAGCTCGTTTACGATTTTCGACGCGACTGTTCTTTTGTTCCCGAAATGTAACTCGAGCGTCTTCATCACGGCCGACGCGTCGCGACTCGTAGCTAACAACGTGCCAACCGCCTCGCGCGCTTTGCCCTCTAAAGCCGAAAAAAGACGCGCGACATTTTCTCTCTCGCTGTAATCTCCTAACTCGGACGTAAGTTCAAACGTTTCTTTAAAATGAAACCATTCTAGCGGGTTCCCAGAAAATTTCGACAAAGATTTCGCGGATGTTAATCTATTAACTAAACGCGAATTTCCGTCATTAAAACTCGCTTCGCGAACCGTCCTCAGAGTCGACTCAATGGCTTGCGTAAATCATTTCATCGGATCGCCCGCTGGCGGTCCGATGTTCGTCACATTTAGCACTCGCGGTCGCGTGCTATTTCGCAAAAAATTATCATTCGACTGCGAGCCCGCTGGCTGCCTAACGCATGTCGAATTCGCATTGTTCGGACGCGCTGTACTTGAAAGCCAATTTCTTACCCCTGTCGGTTTCCAGGGCGTCCTCGCAGTCGGCAAACGCAAGCCGCCGTCAAGCTCTAGCGCAGGTCCTGCTGATTGACCTGGAGATGTACCAAAAGAGTTGCTATGAAAAACGGATTCAATGTATAAGGCCTATGAGAAGTTTATTTCACTGATCCTTATGTATTTACATTTCTTTATATGCTTTATTTGTAAATTTATTTAGAAAATACATTATACAAATTTTAATTACATTTATGAATTTTCAGCCGCATTCGACATTGCTGAAAATATAGTCTGCACATTGTTTAGGATCGCCTTTTGATGTTTATTTTTTTAATTCTTAAATTAATATTTTATTAAATCTTTTATTACGTTTTAGATACATAGTACACATAGTCCAGTCTGTAATCTTTATTGTAATTGTAAGCACGGATAATTATCAGTATTATATTGTGAAAACAAGACAGAAGGGAATATAAAAAGTGCAAGTATTTATTTTGATTAGTTTGCATTTTTACATTTTTATTTTTTGAAAATTCGTTATAATTATGATATACCCTATGTTCAAATTAACAGTTTTCTATATAATATTTTTCTGTGCATATGTGCGTGTATGCGGGCGTGCGTATGTGTGTGTTGATTATTATGTCTAATCAAGCGCGTAGATGTGCGTATGTTTTGCATGATTCTCTGCAAATTTCAATTTTGATTTTTTATATCATTTTCGCACATTGTTTTGAATCTTTCTATAATTTTAACGGAAAGGCGTTTTATTTATAGTCTACTTTTTATGGATAAATAATATTGCAGAATAGTTGCTTTCTAAATTGCGAAAAAAACACAGTATTCCAACCCTGGCAAAAGTAAAAATAAATTTTAATAACTAATTAGAGATAATAGAAAATAATGACAGATATTTACAAATAATATGTGATAAAATTAAATGAAATTAATATAAACTGATAATTATTTGACCATTATTTGCGATTGTATGTTTTGTTCGTGATTTTGATTATTTGCAACATTTTTAAATATTTTTTTATTTTCATAAATTTTTAAATTTCAAATATTTAAAAAAATATATTTTTAATTTTCAGTTGAAAACGTATAAATAAAGAAAAAAATTAATTGAACCCATAAAAATATGGTTTTAACAGACAAACAAAAGTTGGTTGTTAAAGGGATTGAACCTTATATAGGAGTTTTTTCTATGCTGTTTAATATACATATTTTTGCGTTTAATGCAATTCTTAAATCGTGTTCAAATATTTGATATGCAAAATCAACTATTAATATACAAAACATTGACAGTATTATTCCAGTTCCAGTACATAGTAAATACATACAAATATTGTTTTCTGGAAAGTCTGATAGTGGTCATTGGATTTGTATGTATTATAATAATAGAGTTTCGTGTGATCGCATTTACTTTTCTAAAGTCGACGCAAAAGCGATATTTTTCATTCGCTTTTCTCACCATCACCACTGGGTTCGCAAAAGCACTGTTTGATGGCTCGATTATACCTGCCGCGAGCATGGCTCTCACCTGCTCGTGCATTTCCTCCTCTATTTCCCTGAAGACCGGAAAATATTTCTGCTTTATTGGCCTTGTAGTTTGCACCTCGATGTGGTGTTCTATCCACGTCGTGCATCCTATCTCTCCTATCTCTAGGCCAATAATTTTGTCGAGGATCGCTCGCAGCGCTTCTCTCTCTGCTGCTCTTCTACGTCCGCTAGCACCAGGGAGGCTAGAGTTAGCGCGCCTCCTTCCATCGACGCTAACTCCACGTTGACATATTCTTTATTCTCCTTGAAGTGCAGCTTTGATGTTGTAGGGTCTAACCCTGCCTTGAATGTTAGCATAAAGTTGACGTCGACAATGCAGTCTGTCGGAAGGCCCGGTATTATTGCCACGCGGACTTCCTTCTCGACATTGCCGACTCTGAAGGGCAGCCAGACGTAGTCTACGATCTTCGTGTAGCTACCGTCTGCTAGTTTGGGGCCGCGACCGTGGCATCCACCAGCGTTTCTCCTGGGGATTTTCTTCGTCGCCTGGGAGGTTATTTTCCTCTCCCGCTTGACTCTCCAGAATCGAGTCGATTACGTCGTCCGCATCTCGCTCGATTCTGCCAGGCTCTCTGTGCTCTTGCGTACATTGGCCTGCCTCATCTTCCTCGTCAGCCGTTTCTGCTGACAGTGATGAGAGCGCGGCGGGCTTTTGCATGTCCTCGTCCGCCTTCTGCGCTTTATTCTTATTTTGCGGACTCGGCGCTAGTATTGCGCCGTGTCGTTCCTGCTTCTCAGACGAGTTTTCGCTCGCCGTGCGCGGTTCTCCCGCGCACGCTTCTTTGAGGCGTGCACTCCTCTTTTCTGCTCTTGAAGCTTGTGCTGCAGAGACTGATCTCTTCTCTGCCCTGGTGACTCTAGGGCTCGCGCTCCGGACTCTTCCTCTTTTCTCTCCGAACAATCTCGCTTAAAGTGTCCGGGATTTATTAATAGTCATTGCAAATGCTAAGACTAAGGGAAATTGTTTTCTATATACAATAAGTGGTAACGACGTTGAAGGTGAATTTCCAGTATTTAAAGTAAATCTCGGTATAAAAACATTATTTTCAATTTTTTCTCTAGTTATAATTTCAGCTTCTATGTTGTACTTAAATAATTTCGTAATTTTTAATCGGGCTCCATTACATAAACTTTCTGTTATACTTAAGTTTCTTATTAACATAACAATTGCACCAATTTTCAAATTGAGTTCATGTAGTGGTAATCCTTCACGAATGTTATTTAATACTTCTATCGGAAAATTTATATAAATATTATCATCAGATTTGTCAATACCTTTGTATGTTGCAGTATCTATGCTATAATATATTTTTTCCTAGCTATCCATTTGTCTTAAAATTTTTTTATTTAAAAAATACGTGTATTCATTATGAGAAGTGAGCATTACGAAAAGTAAAATTTTTTACCAAAATTTTTGAACATACATCATTTGTTTTCCATTCATTTGGAATTTTAAATGTTGTAATATTTCCTTCTCCAATTTTCAGTAACAATTTTGAAAATTCTTTATAACATGAACGCATGTTTCTATTTAACTTCAAAATATGGAATTTTGACAAAAGGTATGATGATTTTATAGGTTCTGCTATAATAGTGCTTCTATTACTATTTTTTAAAACAGGGAGAATTTGTCGAAAATCCCCCCTAATATTATGAATTTATTTCCGAAAGGAATTTCGATATCACATAGATCACGTAATGTTTAGTCAACTATTTCTAAAGCCTTTTTTGGAATTATAGAAGCTTCATCCCACATAATTAAATCCGCGTTTCGTAATTTTTCTTTGTCAGATTTAAATCTTAAAAATGAGACTTGGATATTGGTTAAATCTAAAGGTAAACGAAAAGTTCTATGACTGGTTATTCCCTTTGGAAGTAATATCGAAGCTATACCAGTCCATGCCATAGATACAATTTTTTTGCTTTGAGAAATAAAATAATAAATTGTGACGGCCAAGTGCACGACAAATGTCTAACGGCTAATTATGTACTAAATGTAATAAGATTATTGTTTCAGCAAGCTGCCAACGAGCGCCGAAACGAGCGAGAACGAGAAACGAGGCAAGATAGAGACAGAGAGAGTGAGAGCATAGGTAGCGCGGTTGCCGCCTGGCCGCACAGCGTTGGCGAGATATGACAATGATGTGCCGACAGCCGGGAGAACCGCGACTAGAGTTAGTCTCGCTGCGCTATCAACACGAGTAGCTCGCGCTACTAGATACGCGGGTTTGTTGAGTCCTGCGAGCATCTCGAGAGCGAACGATATTCGTCCGTGCGTTACCGACGAGTTGCTGCGACGCCCGTCCGAACTGTTACATCTCCACGTCCGAGACTGGACCACGTCCGTTGCGTCAAGTACTACTGCCACTACCGAGTTGTAAGTACCTGCACTCTCACTCTCTCACGTCGACAGGGTAATATCTCTCGTCTCTCTTTATCGTTCGTCGAAGAGTGCGGCGTTTACACCTCCGTGTATAGTTACAATTGAATATATATTTCCTTATCTAAACTTCTCGTGTGTTATTTCCTACGACCGACCTACGCCGCCTCTGCGGGCTCGTGTAAAAACACGTGCATGATCTGAGTCGGCCGAGCCGTGCCTTCTGCACGCCCGACGTTAATTTACAATAAACAGGACCCTTCTGGCCCTGGTTATAACACGGCAGGGAAGTATTAACCGAGTGTTATAAATGGCGCCCCAAAACGTGTGTCAAGGTCAAGCGATTTAACTAGCGAGTATACAAAAATTGTACAGCGGCTACTCGTGCTACAGTATCGACACATTGTAGACGTAAGTGAGACTCGAAAAAAAAAAAAACTGACCGCAACGGTAGGAAGTATTAGACAGCGTCGAATAATACTCGCAGTTTAACTTTGTAGCGGCAGGCATCAGCCTTCAAAATTCGAAACGGTCAACGACCGAGCGGCCAGCGACAGCGAGTGTATACATTGTTTACATCGCGCGCCGCGAACCGAGAGCTCAAATGCTTACAGTGTCGCCCGTTAGGCAGGGAATTTTTGGCTGAGTGCGAGTGAGACGGATGAGCTATAGTCAGTATAGGAATTCAAACTATTGTATGGATTTTTGAGAATTCTTTTTGCACTCTGATGCAATTTTTATACTTGACTACTGTTTAAGCCGTAATCTCGCAGTTCAACAAATTGTTGTGTTATTAGGAATGTTAAGGCATAAATCGCGATAATAATTTAGGAAAATTTCGCGAGATTTTGAGCCTGGTTTTGTGAAAAAAATAGCTGCGTAGTTGAGTACAGAAACGTACGAATAAAAATACATATACAATCAACACACAGCCGCTCCGGCGTATAATTGCTTTTTCGAATCGCGTAGAAATTTTTTTTTGCATGATAGAGGGAGTTAGTAACATTTAAATTCAGAAATAATTTATTAAAGTGGAATTGTTTTTTTTACAAATTAGTAAGTTTTTTTTCTCTTTCTCAGATTTTAAAACTTGTAGCACAAAACGTGCATGATTACTTGCTCTGTCAGGCAATTTATCGCGGTTCAAAAACAAATCATTATTACCGTTATAAAAATTTAATGGAGTGATTCAAATTAAATCACACGTATTAATCGAAAAAGCAAACGTGTGTTCCAGTGTCGACAACTAGGTATTAAATTCACTTCGAGAGTAACTTGGATTGTTGAATCCTGAGTTTTTTTGGTTGTGCTGTATTTGACTCGGCTCTGCTTCTATTAAATGTCAGAATACTCAACGAGCACAATGTCTTTAACTGGCTCGTACATAGACTTAAGAAGATCGCATGTAGCGATACAAGACCACGTAAGATCGATGGAAGCGAATACGTTAGGTCAAGCGTTTGATTTCTTAGGGTTGCAGGATAGGGGGGCTGATGAAGACAGAATGAGTCGATTGTTTAGGTGCCTAGCAGGTAACTACGCGCCAGAAGACTTCCGCCCGTCGCTAACCCTGTTAAATTCGGAGGAGTTATTTAGGTCGCGGGCGACACGACGCGCGTCGTACATAACGAATTATATCCCTCAAGAAGTCAGCGGCATATTTGAAGAAGAAGAGCGGAACGAGAATCAAATAAGTCTAAGAATTTTGCACCAAAGAAATGCAATCAGCAATCCTGATGCCGAAAGTCAGGAGCAACAGGCGTATCAGCCTACGGATTGCAGCAATCCAAGCGGCGTCGAAAACGAATTCAGCTGGTTGGAACCAGTAACAATAGGGTTCGGTCAACCGCTACATAGAGAAGAGGTTCGACAACCGTTAGCAACAATTTTCGGTGGTAATCCGTGCGATAATACTAGCACGGTAGGGAATGACGTTGTTGAGGAAAGCCTCGAAAATCCAGTTCAAATAAGAATAGACGTGAATCCCCCAGAATTAGCGGATGAACAAGAGAAAACATCGAACGTCGATTCCCTGATGTATTTAGCCAGCGACGGCTGCACATACAACTTACCGAGGAGAGTCGTCGACAACCTATTAAAGAAAGACGACGATATAAAGAAATTACGTATAGCTAACAGCGCTCAAAGAGAGCCCCCAGCGTGTAGTACCCCTTTAAGAACATCAGAATTTACACGGTGCGACGCTGTGCCTCCCAACACAGGTGCGCAACACCTAGAGCCTCGCTTGCACTAGGATTTTTCTAAACGTAGGATTTGACCGCGATCATCACGTTTGACAGAACGCTAGGGAGAGGGGAAAATGATCACACACAATGGTTAAGTTTTATTGCACATGTATTTCGCCCAGCCCTTCCCTACAACACGGTGGCTGTAGTGCCTCCCGCGCACAGTTTAGCCACGCAGGGCTTACGCTGGGACGCTCAAACATGCAGCAGACGGCGGGCCACAGGCCCAGGTCCAGTCCGCTGACGGCTGTCTCTCTCTCTCTCTCTCTCTCTCTCTCTCTCTCTCTCTCTCTCTCTCTCTCTCTCTCTCTCTCTCTATCTCTCTCTCTCTCTCTCTCTCTCTCTCTCTCTCTCTCTCTCTCTCTCTGGTGAGTCGCTTTGACAGCTTTTCATTCTGCTCCTACTTTCGCACTGCTTTTCTGCCGCTTCTTGCCTTCGGGCCCTCTTTTGTTGTAGATTGTTGCACGCTCTTTTTTGTAACCTTTACGACGACATATAAATCGCTGAAGGTTGCAATTTATTTTCAACATCTTTTCTGCACAAACTTTCTGCACGGCTTCTAACCTCAAAATCTACTCGGCTCGGCTTGGCTTGGTTTCCCGCTCGCACGGCGTCTCTCTCCGCTCCTAATCAACATCGAGGAGACATCTACCGCATCGAGGGAGAACTTCTAAGGCGTCTGCACATTGTTTGAGGTCGGTGCTTTCTCGCTCTTTACACTAACGCTCCATCTAGCCGTAAGAGTTATAACACCGACTCTACCACTCCGTCGATAACTCAACATCACATCACGAATTTCTGCTCTACCGACTGCCAGTAAGTTATCGACGAAAATGAGTGAAAACGGCGAAAAGAGCGGGGAAGTGCCTTTTCGGCAATGCGGCAGCTGTAAGCAGCCTATTCAGCACAAGGAGCCGAGAAGGTGTGCTTTTTGCAAGCTCCATTACCACGTCAAATGTTTGAACACCATCAACATCAAGACAGTCGTGGTAAACGATAGGCAGTTTATAGCCTGTCCTCCCTGTGCGGACGCCAAGGGTGCCAAAGCGGGGCCCAGGTCAACATCGGCGGCGGGGGTGACTGCGACAACAGCGGCTAAGACCACCCCAAAACAACCGGGGATGAAGAAGACGAGATCGGCACCACCATCAGCCAGCACTTCACGAAGTACTTCACCAACTCGCTCACCACCAACTATCGAAGCTGCATTGAAGGACATTCGTGAAGCTCTCGATGACATCCGCAATGCTCATGCGGAAGCCATCCAGACACAAAACATCGTGTCGGAGAGGATCTCGAGAATTGAGCAACGTCTTAGCCCGCTGGAGAAGCGCCTAAAGGCCCTTGATGAGCTGCCTGCACTCAAGACTCGCATACTTAATGCTGAGTCCACCATCACCGAGTTGCAGGCGCAAGTCCAAGATCTCTCATCGAGGAGCCCAGCATTGCAGCAGGACAACAACAACAACAGCAAAAACAGCAGCAGTGCTGCGGAAATTAGCAGCCTCCGCAGTGAGCTGGCTGAGGTCAAACGACGGCAGGAGCAGACCTCAAATAGTGTTGTTGTTATCACGGGCTTGCACTACACCCGTGAGACCTCGCTGCATCTTCTCGCGTTTGCAGTCATAAACGCACTTGACCCTACGGTCCTGCGGAGAGATATTGCATCCGTCAGGGTCATGGGTAGGCTCGATGCACCTCGGAACACCGCCAGCAGTGACGGCAGATTGCCACCACTGGCCGTCACCCTCTCGTCGAGTGCACTAGCACGAGCAATCGTCGTTGCCAAAGCTCGTAAACGCAAGCTCCACACCAACGAGCTGGACGCAACCGTGATGGAGGAGGCCAAAGCTCTGAGCCCTTACCACCAAGGGCTCATAAACATCAATGAGCTACTCCCCACCGACGTCCACAAGCTGCGTTCACGGGCTAGGCTGGAAGCCAAGAGGAGGCAGGGCTGCCGAACGTTCGTCAGGGACGGGAGACTGTTCGTCCGCTGCAACGATGACAACGAGCGTGCCACCGTCATTACCACCGACGCCGAGCTGGATAATTTTTTAGCTCGGATCCCGCTCGCCGTAAACATCACTCCACAATGAAGCTGCCACACATACATTTCATCCCACCACGTCCGCCATCAAGCTCATCCGCCGTGTCTTCATCGGGTTCTGAGGTATCTCTGTCTGAAGGTCTAAGGGTCTGTCATTTTAATGCGAACTCTCTCACGGGTCACATTGAGATGATCAGGCTCTTTTTATCCACTCGCTCTTTATTCCACGTAATAGCTGTTACTGAGACCTGGCTAAGCGAGAAGGTGACATCCATCCCTTCGCTGGATGATTACCTGCTCTACAGACGAGACAGAAACAGAAACGGTGGAGGTGTGGCCCTCTATATACACAAATCTCTGACGGTTAGTGTTATTTCAACATCCGACGGTGAATGGTCCGGCAAGCCACGCAAGCCTGAATACCTCTTTTGTGAGATATCGGCCAAGGGAGTTTCTCCCATCTTCGTGGGGGTTGTGTATCGTCCACCTCATGCTCCTTTTTTCCAAGGCTCTAACTTTATTAACGAACTAACAACTCACATGCACAACTACTCCACGAAGGTTATAATGGGGGACTTTAACTCTGACCAACTATCCTCATCTGAAGATGCCAATTTCATCAGGGCCTTCATTGATGAGAACTCCCTTTCGTCCATTCCCTATGGTGCCACACACCATAAACAGGGTTCTGACACCTGGCTTGATCTGTGCCTAATCGACGAGCAGGATCGCCTGCAGTCATACTGGAAGACAGACGCACCTTTCATCAACGGATACGACCTTATCACGGCCACTCTCGACGTACAGATTCCACGCTACGTACCAAATACATACTCATACAGAAACTTTAAAGGAATCAGCGCTGAGAAGCTGAGAGACTTTCTTAGCGATTGTGACTGGTCATCTCTCACCACCTCATCACTTGACGACTGCATATCTTTACTCAACGCTAACCTCACTAACGCCATCAACCACCTCGCTCCATTGCGGACTGTGACTCCAGGACGACAACGTCACCCGTGGTACACTGCGGCTCTTCGTGGCCTTGTATCCGAGAGCAATAGACTTTACAGGCGTTTCAGGGACTCCAGGCTCGAATCAGATCGACGCGTTTACAGATTAGCTAGAGACTATGCTCACAAACAAGTCGAGGAGGCCAGGTTGAATTATTACTATTCACGCCTGTCCACCTTGACTGATATTGCTGAGATCTGGAAAGAGCTGGAGAAACTTGGAATTTCTGCCACCAAGGCCCCCTTACCATCTAGATTCACCACAGATGAACTCAACACGCATTTCAGCGCGATCTCAAATGATCCGCTGGCTCCTGCTGTTGAGGATTATCTTGTTACCCTGGAAAGTCTTGACCTCCCGGAACATTTCGAATTCAAACCTATAACGGAATCGGACGTGTTGGCTGCGGTATCGCACTTTGACACTCAGGCCAGGGGGAGCGACGGCATCCCACAGGTTGTCATCTCAAAAGCTTTGCCGGTTCTTGCTCCCTTACTAAGTCATATTTTCAACCTGTCCCTTAGCGAACCCTGCTTCCCATCTGCCTGGAAAATGTCACTTGTGCGCGCACTCAACAAAGTCAGCTCACCAACAGCCCTGACTGATTACCGTCCGATTTCACTTCTCTCCAAGGCTCTGGAGTGGCTAGTGCATAGGCAAGTCTCAGAATACCTTGAATCAAGGCTATTACTAGATAACCTTCAAACAGGCTTCCGCACTGGTCACAGCACTCAGTCTGGCCTAATTAAGCTAACTGATGATGCCAGAGCTGGGATAAACAAAAAGAAAGTAACACTACTCCTTCTCTTTGACTTTAGCAAGGCGTTTGACACTGTGTGTCACGTCAGGCTCCTGAGAAAGCTATCCACCTTCGGCTTCTCAAAGCAAGTCATCCGCTGGTTTGCCTCCTACCTCTCTGGTAGAGAGCAGGCCGTCGTTGGTGACAATAACGAACGTTCTTCTCCTCGGCGTCTCAACATCGGCGTTCCGCAGGGGTCCGTTCTGGGTCCACTGCTGTTTGCATTGTACATCAATGACATCGGTTTCTGCCTTGATACCGATGTTTTCCATCTCATCTACGCGGATGACTTGCAAATTTACAGTCAATGCCACCTCGAAGAGCTCGATTCTTTATCAAACAAGATGAGTGCCAATGCTGAGAGGATTACTGGTTGGGCTGAACAGAATAAGCTAAAACTTAATGTTGCTAAAACTAAAGCAATTGTCCTGGGCTCTCCCTACTACATAAACGCATTACCCTCAACAGCTAACACTTTCATTAACATAGGGGGTGCCCAGGTCAGCTTTGAATCTTCCGTGCGTAATCTGGGATTGGTGCTCGACTCTAAGCTTACGTGGAGGGAGCATATTACACAAGTGTGTAAGCGTGCTCACACACTAATGTACAGGCTTTACTTTTTCAGGAAAAGCACCAATCTCAGGTTGCGCAAGTACTTAGTGCAGGCCCTCCTGTTTCCTCTTATAGACTACTGTTCCCTCGTATACTGTGACCTGACGCAGGAACTCGACCTAAAACTTCAGAGGCTCGTGAATACAGGAATTCGGTACATCTATGGTGTAAGAAGAGATGAGCACATTTCCCCATACAGGCGGGAGTTGCAGTGGCTAACCACTGCCGGACGCAGGAAGTATTTCTCTGTTTGTTTCCTAAGAAAAATGTTTAACACAGCCGTACCATCATACGTACTGGCATACTTTGACTTCCGCGTGACACTTCGGCCTGTTAGGGGGGAGGTGATACCTCTGGATATTCCGACATTCGCGACGGAGACGCTGAGGAACTCGTTTCATATCAGCGCCTCATACCTATGGAACAACCTGCCATCTCACATTCGTAACACTACATCTGTCTCAGGTTTCAAGAGACTAGCTAAAGAGCACTTTCTTGAGCTTGAAAACACAAACACTTGAATTCGCTTGTACACATTCACTCAAACGCACACACACACACGCCTGTACACACTAACGCAAACGCACACACTCACACACTCTCGCTTGACCCATCTTCACATTATCATACTTTCACAATACACATTTTTGCTGTACTACTATTGCTGCTGTATACAATTTATCGTACAACCTATTGTACGTCAAATAAATCTAATCTAATCTAATCTAATCTCTCTCTCTCGCGTGCGCTGGCCAGACGCCTCGCGCAGAAGACGTCTTGGTGTGCGCCCGCACTGCACTCCAACACCCTGGTCTCTCGAGTTCTCTCTCTCTCTCTCTAGTGTGCCCGCACCACACTCGCCTCACTCTCGGATCTCTCTCTCTCTCTCTCTATCTCTTTCTCTTTCTCTCTCTCTCTCTCTCTCTCTCTCTCTTTCTCTCTCTCTCTCTCTCTCTCTCTCTCTCTCTCTCTCTCTCTCTCTCTCTCTCTCTCTCTCTCTCTCTCTCTCTCTCTCTCTCTCTCTCTCTCTCTCTCTCTCTAATACTTTCTTACTCTCTCTCTCCCTGGTGGACGTCCGTCGGTGCTCCCGCCGGCGCCTCCCTGACTCTCGTGGACCTGGTAACGGCTAGCTTCCTCGGCTCTCCCACGCCAAGGCTGCTGGTTGCTCTGGTCCTCCGGACAATGATGGCGGACTGGCTAGCTTCCTTCCTCTCGTGCGGATGGTTGCTGGCTCGTCCGAGCGTCGGCACTTGCTCGTGCCAACGCGCTGCACCTGTGACACTCTCACACTCTCGCACACGAGACTCTCCCAATTCTCCTCGTAACAGAGGAGGCCACGTATCTCTCTCGCACGTCGACGTACTCCGTCGACAGTCGTGAGAGAACTCTCCGATTTCCCGCTCGTTCTCGCGCTCACTCTCCACTCGCGCTCGTCGGGCCCGCGCATCTTCCTCGCGCCTGATTGGCTGGCAGTCCGCGCGGATAGCGAGTCGCACATCGGCGCCCGCAGATTGGCTCGCGACATGCGGAGGACTAATCAGCGCGCGCGCCGTCGAGGCTCACTCTCGCGCCAATGATGCTCACTCTCGCGCTAACGTGGACGTCGCACCCATCGATTACTTTTTCCATCGTTTCTTTGAGCCCTTCTTCTAGAGTAGAAATTTTCTTTCCTAAGCTCCGCAATATCGTCCGTCCACCAGTACACTGGTCTTCTCTGGTGGCTGGTAGATACCCTGGACATGGTCGCATCGCAGATCTCAGTTATCAGATTAGTAGTTTTGTCTACTATTGTCTCTGCTCTTTCGCGTTCGCCTAATTCGTGCGGGCTCCCGTTGGATAGGAGGTTTGTGCTTTGAATTAACATCGCGAATGTCTCTCGGTTCATGCGTCGGGTGTTCCATCTTGGCGCTCGACTGTGATTTCTCCTTGTACTGGTCTGACGGTCTTCGTTGATATTGAATAGAATATACTGGTGGTCGCTAGCTGTATATTCTTCCGTGACGTGCCAGTCCCTTATGTTGCGGGTCGTCATTTCGCTTACGAAGGTTACATCCGGTATTGATTCCCCAAAGCCTGTTCTGCGGTAGGTAGTTGTATTACCCTCGTTCGCTATTATCAAGTTCAGCCTGGCTGCCATCTCAAGGATGGCTCTGCCTCTTGGGTTCGTCGTCGGCAAGCCCCATTCTGTGGCCCTCGCGTTGAAGTCGCCCCCGATCACGATTTCCCCAGGGACCTCTCTAATAGCGTCCTCCAATACCCCTAGTTTCCTTGTAAAGTCGGCGGCAGTTAGGTTCGGTGACAGATATACGCTGAAGAATGTTATGCGACCCATCCTTCCCCTTACTTCTCCCGTAACCGTATTGGCCAACCCGCGCCCGGGCACCCAAATGGCTGCGGTTTTTTCGCCGTTTGACACCCAAAAGGGTAGGTCTAGGTTCTTGTATTGTTCGCTGATCAATAGGACATCTACTTTCTGCTCCCTCACGTGTTGGGTTAGCAGATCATATGCGAGCCTACTTCTGTGCAGGTTTCCTTGGAGTATCCTCGCCATTATTTTTGGATCTTGCTTGCGTTTAGGGCCGTCCGGAAGACTGCGCCCGCTCCAGTGTCTGGAGTGTGCATCGTCCTATCCTCAGGCGTCTTGTCGTCTTTGCAAAGAAAACACTTTATCTGTTGGGTCGGCACATTGCAAGCCGCCGCTCTATGTCCACCCGCACCACACTTCCAACAGCTAGTGCTCCTGTCAGGCCCTTTGCATTTGGCTTTCACGTGCCCGTAGCCAAGGCAACGGTAGCATCGCGTGACGCTCGCTCGTACCCGCACTCGGCAGTTTACCCAGCCGATACGAATCTTTTCCTTTTTGAGCAGTGCGGCGGCCTTGGTCTGGTCCAATTCGACCACCGCCATCCTCTGCTCTCTCATGTTTGGCTCAAACAGATGGACTTTGGCATCTTCTTTGCCGCAGCCTGTTGCGGCTGTGATAGCACTGTTGACCTCTTCCTTCGTCGTAAGTCCTTCGATGTCTTTGATCTCTAGTATTGTGTTGGAGATCTTGCCCTTAATTGTGCCTGTTTGTCCGATTGCCTCTTGGATGGCCTTTTGAAATGACTTCATTTCGTCATTGCTTTTGCCCACCCCGACCAGAACGCCGCCTTCTCTTGTTTTGCGAACAAACTTAACCACCGTGTTCAGCTCTTCCGGCTTTACCTGTGCCTTCATCAGAGACAAAATGTCAGCATAGGTCTTGCCATTCTCCGGATTTATCAGAATTGCCGTTCCCCTCGCTGTCCCTACTTGTCGAGGGAGCACTTACATCCATCTTGTCTTTTTTGGCGGGAGTACTGCCGCTTCCGTCAGATGACGCCCGTACCCTCTTTTTTGATTTTACCGTTTTTTGAGGGTTTGCATTGTCCTCACTAGATTGTTTGGGGGACTGCCTCTTCGCGACATCTTCCATCTGGTCAAGAAGCGTGAAAGCTTCAATCATCATGGATTCTATTAAGGGTAAGCCTTCTTTGATCTTGATATTCACGCCCTTTTGCTTTTCCAGGGTTTTGGTCATTTCCCTGGCTATTTCACGCACCTCCCGTAGCTTGTCTCGCAGGCTGGCGTGGGCTTGTAGCCAATCCCTTATGGTCTGGCTCTCTTCTCCTACCGCTGCGTTCTTGTCATACTGGTATGCTGCAGCACTCATGGCGCTACCTATACTGGTACTGCTGCTTGATTTGTGGATTGGATATCCACCGTCTTGTGTTGTTGGCACCCTTAAAGTTTCAACTTCCAGATTCTCCTGTGGGTTTTCCCCGAGTTCGTTTGTGGTTCCCATATTATAAGCATTTTTCTTCATCCTGGCATGTGTCCGACCCCCTGGATCACCCCGTCTATGGGGGCAGCTGACATGGACCCAATTCATGACTGTAGGCCAGACTGGGTACATCATGTCAGGGTATAGCACGCGCTATCGCACTAGCCCACCTCCACTCTCTCGAGCCTCCCACCCCGAACACAGGTGCTCGGCTCTCTGGAGAGTTTCCGGCGGATTTTACACAATAACACGCACTCGCTCGAG
Source organism: Nasonia vitripennis (assembly GCF_009193385.2). NCBI lineage: Eukaryota > Metazoa > Arthropoda > Insecta > Hymenoptera > Pteromalidae > Nasonia > Nasonia vitripennis. Next base: position 760,532 of record NW_022279653.1, read on the forward strand.
CCGGTTGACCAAAACTAGCTAGGTAACCGGCCTCCCGTCTTGCTGTCAGCGGGAGCCAAAGATGATTCGGGTCACTTCGGCACGCAACCGTAGGTCTTGAAGAGACCGTTAGATCGCCTCTCAATCCAGGATCACCCTTTGGCAGCCCACGGGTCGCACCGCACGGCAAACGCGGCGGCCTGATTTGGTCCACGGAGCATATTTTATTTCTGCACTACCCTCCGAGGTGTGTGCCTCGGCGAGCACTCCCCCATCCGTCAATCGGGGGACGCGCCACATACGGGGCGTCAGGCTTCCCCGCGTGGTCTTCTATCTTCTTTAGATGGTGATAAAGTTATTCTTGGTATCAAAACTAATTTTCCAATATTCTTTCCATTCAAAATTTCTGCTTGGATAGAATACTTTAAAAATTGTTTAACTATTAATCGTGTTCCATTACAAAGACCTTCATTATAATTTTAATTTCCTAATAAAATTACAATGGCTCCAATTTTCAATTTTAATTTATGTGGAGGAAGTCCATTAGGAGTTAAAGAATTCAGAAATTCTGTAGGTAACATAGCATCTAACAAGGAAAGGTACCCAACCCGAACTCACCGATTTTGATGATTTTCATATATGTTCTAGAACATAAAAAAATAAGAGACACGTATTTTTTTTTATCGGCTAATTTTCACTTTTAAGGGGTAAAAACCTCCCCTAAAGTTAACCCCCAAAAAGCGTTTTTATTAAATATCTCGGCTTAAAATTAATATTTTTCAATTAAACAAATTGGAGGTTATTTCTTACTAAAAGAGCAAGTATTTCATGGTGATTTGAAGAGTAAGGGTAGCATCCCCTATTTTTTAGGGGTTGAAAACATATATTTTTTGGCATAATTTTATAATAAAAATGTTTAAACCGACTAAAAAAAATTGTAAAAAATGTTTAAACATCCTTAATAACAAAATTTAGTTGACGTCTTTCGGTGTTTTCATAAATATTACCCCTAAGGGGGTAAACCACCCCTAACACAAAATAACTGTAAATATGTAATTCAATACATAATATTTCGTAGAAAGTTTGTATATAGAGGTTTTCGAGGTCGCTGATTACAAATCTGTTATCAGATTTTGAAAATTCAAAATGGCGGATCCAATATGGCGGACGGAAATATCGAACAAAAATTTTATACAATAAAAAAGTTTTAAACGAATAAAAAATTTGGAAAAAATTTGTAAACATCTATAATAAACAAATTAAGTTTTTCGGTTTTTTCATAGATACTTCCCCTTAGGGGGGTAAACCACCCCTAACACAAAATAACTATAAGTATACTTCAATCCATAATATTTTGTAGAAGGTTTATATATAGAGGTTTTCGAGGTCGCTGATTACAAATCTGTTATCAGATTTTGAAAATTCAAAATGGCGGATCCAATATGGTGGACGGAAATATCGAAAATTTTGTATGTAACAAATAACGTCTCGTTTTATGTTTCAATCAAAGATTATTTATTTTTCTGCTTTTATAAATTAGCATAATTTCAAAAGTAATTTCATAAATTATAAAGTATTTCATAAATTGCATAATTATATAATTTTATAAATTCAAAAAGTCCACACTTTTTTGCAAATGAAAAAACATAGGTTAATAAAATTAGTTTATCAAACTCTTTTGCGTTTTGTAATAAAATTTAATGTTGTCAAACTTGGGAGTTTTTCAATGTTACAATTATTTCGTAAGCCAAACGTTTTTTAGATGAATTCTCGAAGTAATGATTATTGTATCTATAGTAAAATATTTACAGTCTGGAATTCCATAATAATACTATTTGCTACGATTTAATGAATTTATCAAAAAATCTAAATTTAATAATAAATATTATTCTAATTATTATTATTATTTTTCATTATCATTGCTATTATCAGTATTACTGTTATTATTGCTATTGCAATTATGCTGATTCTTCTTCTTCTTATTATTATTATTATATTACTATGATAATTTTTGTTATTGGTAAAAATACATAAAAGAATATTAATACTCGAACTTCATTTGCAATTAAAGAACACGTTGTTATTGAAAGGGAATTTTATATGCATTCATTAGTTTAATGAATGTTATCGTACATTCAATGATAATTCCACAGATAAATGTCTTTCACTCATAAAAGTTGTTGACAATATGTGCGAATCAGTATGTTCTTTTTTTAGATTGTTTTCATCGAGTGTTTACCTCAGCTGTCTTTGTTATTTTTTAGGCAGTGAGTGAGTTTTGTGGGTATTCTAGTTCGATGCCGGAAAGTACGAATAGTACGTCTTTTTGTTTGTCAGTGGTATCATACAGTTGTAGAAAATTTTCTTTAGTGATTTTATATAGATTTACATTATTCAATTTCAAAGTGAATAAAAGTTGAATAAAACCAAAAATAGAGTTTTCCGAACATCACAAAGTGGAACGAGAATTCTTCTCCAATGCATAAATTAATGATTTGATTCAATTTACATTCACTCGTTTTATTCTGGTAGAAATGTAGCAGTCGTGCCTTACATGCAAAAACACAGCTTGTATAAATTTTACCGCTTGTTTTCATTTTAGATTGAAAAATGAAAATTAATCCGTTAAACGTTCTAAACTTATTATTAGCATACTTTCAAGCGTTAAACATACCAGATAGTGTCACGAATTATCACGAAACAGAGTTGGCCGAAAAAATAAAAGAAATTTTAATAGATGCAACACATGATTTCAACGATGTAGAAATGATTACTGATGACTCTTTGGATTTTCAAGAAGAGTATAAAGACCATAATGTGGAAATAATTGAAGATGAAGTGCAACATCATTTTCCTGATCCGGATATAGCACCAACAAATCAATGTACAGCAGATAATGAAGAACTAGATTTTGAATACAAAAAAAGAGCTGTAGAATTTTGGAGAAGTAGCAAAACGAAGCAAAATTTAAGTCTCAAAACAGTGCAAAACAGATTCAAAAAAGTATCATCTATTAGTCAGCTACGTCGTTGGGCTCATTCAATTAATAAAGGTGGCACGTATAGAGAAAAAGTAGCACAAATTTGTCAGTATACCCTGGATAATTTTCAAGCAGCTCTCGACAGTGGTTCAATTATCCATGATGAAGATATAATTCGATGGGCCTTACAAGCTAAAAAAGAAATTGGTTTTGATGATATTAGATTCAAAGCTTCTAAACATTGGTTACTCAAATTTAAGCAATCACACCGAATAGTTTCTAGGAAAATAAATAAGTTCATAACAAGAAAAACACTAGAAAGTAGTGCAGAACTTACGGCTAAAGCTGAAGCATTTATCGATGACGTTAAATCGTGTATACCAAGGATTGGACTCGAAAATTTGTATAATACAGATCAGAGCGGATTTCAGCTAGAAATGCATTCTGGAAGAACATTAGCAGTAGAAGGAGAAAAGCAAGTGCAATGTCTGGTACAGTCAATTTCAGCAACAACGCATAGTTATACTATACAGCCACTAATATCAGCTACTGGACAACTGTTGTCACTGCTATTTCTTGTTTTAAAGGAACCAAGTGGCAAGTTTGGCCCTATTGTAGAACAAAACATATTTAGACCAGAAAACGTATACGTGGAAGCATCCAAATCTGGAAAATTAACAACAAGTAAGGGAACTAATAACAATTTTTACATTGTAATATCGTTGATCAGTTAATTAGTAAGTCGTTTAATTGCAGATCACTTCAAAATCTGGTTGGAAAAAATATTTTATCCCTATGTAGGCCATCACTCAATACTATTACTTGATTCTTGGAGTGGTCATTGTGACAAAGTTATAGAAGAAACAATGCCACAAAATAAAATTATTAACATAAAAAAATTCCAACTGGAACCACAGGAAAAATACAACCACTTGATGTCTATGGATTCCGTATTTGGAAAAACTTTGTCCGAACATTTTCTGATAATGTAATGTTAATGGATCATGATATGAAGTTACATGTGAGAAATAATATAATTAAACTTCAATCATTGGTTCACAACCAACTGTCTTCACCGAGATATATAGATTTGTTTAAATATTCCTGGTATAAAAGCGGTTACGTCAATGAAAAACCAGATAAATTTGATAATCCTATAGATTTCAGTTTTGGAAAGTCTTGTGCAACACATTGTGAAATAGAAGGGTGCACAAACATTGCAATTGTACGATGTGGTTGGTGCAAAAAAGCATTGTGCTTTAAACACTTTTATGAGAACTACCATTATTGTAAAAACATCGTAAAATAATATATTTTATGCTCAATACAAAAAATGCACTATGGCAAAAGATAAAAGATTGTAGATTATTATTATACTCTAATATTATAAACAAAAATACATTATAAGTTGAATTTACAATAAAGGAATTTCAATAACATTCTGATAACAATTTCTACGGAAATTATAAAACTGCTTCACACACAGAATTTTCTTGTTTACAAATTTAGGAATTTGAGGTGGTTTGGTTAAAAAGCACAACCATTTAGCCTATTTGTTCTTTAGGGGTTTAGGGTTTAAGGCTCTTTAGTTCACATGTACAGGCTACAAAGATAACACATTTATAACAAGTTTTTATGAAAGTTAAAATTTTTTTTCGACATTTTCGTCCACCACATTGGTTCCGCCATTTTGAATTTTCTAAATCTGATATCAGATTTGCAAAGAGCGATCTCGAAAACCCTTATATACAAACCTTCTACAAAATATTATGGATTGAAGTATACTTATAGTTATTTTGTGTTAGGGGTGGTTTACCCCCTAAAGGGTAGTATCTATGAAAAAATCGAAAAACTTAATTTGTTTATTATAGATGTTTACAAATTTTTTCCAATTTTTTTAGTCGTTTAAAACTTTTTTATTATATAAAATTTTTTTTCGATATTTCCGTCCTATTGGTTCCGCCATTTTGAATTTTCAAAATCTGATAACAGATTTGTAATCAGCGACCTCGAAAACCTCTATATACAAACTTTCTACGAAATATTATGTATTGAATTACATATTTACAGTTATTTTGTGTTAGGGGTGGTTTACCCCCTTAGGGGTAATATTTATGAAAACACCGAAAGGCGTCAACTAAATTTTGTTATTAAGGATGTTTAAACATTTTTTCCAATTTTTTTTAGTCGGTTTAAACATTTTTATTATAAAATTATGCCAAAAAATATATGTTTTCAACCCCTAAAAAATAGGGGATGCTACTCTTACTCTTCAAATCACCATGAAATACTTGCTCTTTTTGTAAGAAATAACCTCCAATTTGTTTCATTGAAAAATATTAATTTTAAACCGAGATATTTAAAAAAAACGCTTTTTGGGGGTTAACTTTAGGGGAGGTTTTTACCCCTTAAAAGTGAAAATTAGCCGATAAAAAAAAATACGTGTCTCTTATTTTTTTATGTTCTAGAACATATATGAAAATCATCAAAATCGGTGAGTTCGGGTTGGGTACCTTTCCTTGTTAGATGCTATGGTTACCTATGTAGAAAATTTCTAGGAGATAGGAAATTTCAGAAAATCTTTTGGTATCACGAAGGCAAAGTCAAAGCGTTCACTTTGAACACAGTAACATTCGGGGTCAGGTGTGCTCCGTTCTTAGCAATTCGAACCTTACATCAGCTGGCCATGGACGAGGAGGCAAATTTCCCCAGAACGGCGAAGCTGCTTCATCGGGATTTCTACGTAGACGATTTTCTTCCAGGTGCAGGTACTCTGGAGGACATCCTGGCGATTCGAGACGAGATGATTCAACTATTGAGCCGCGGAGGTTTTGTCAATCGTAAGTGGTCATCCAACCACCATTCCGCTTTGGAAAATATTGATAAGAAAATCTTTGACTTAGATTGAGGAATCCAGAGCAGCCCTATCAAGAAGACTCTCGGAGTAGTGTGGAATTCTCAGCGTGATTTTTTCTCGTATTCTGTCAATCCTGAAGATCCTGTATCCACTTCTACTAAGAGAAAGCTCTTATCTCAAATCGCAAAGGTGTTTGATCCTCTAGGGCTATTAGGTCCTTTGACGTTGTATGCTAAAACTTTGATACAGGAGTGCTGGAGGGCCAACATCACCTGGAATGAGTCGTTGCCTCAAAACATTCACACGAAATGGATCTCGTTAGCTGGAGAACTTCGATCCTTGAAAGAATTTGCGATGCCGAGGTATTTGAGTTGTAACAATCCAGTTCCTACCGAAATCCATAGGTTCTGCGATGCATCCATGCAGAGGTACGGAGCTTGTCTCTATGTTCGTTCCATTGATCCGTTAGGGCAAGTAACCATAAGGCTAGTTTGCAGCAAGTCCAAGGTAGCGTTGTTGTATCACAACACGATCCCACGACTAGAGTTGGCTGGTGCTGCGCTCCTGAAGAAGATATACCTTGAATCTCGAGACCAGTTGGAATTTCCTGTTGAGCGTGTAATTTTTTTGTCAAACTCCATGATCGTTTTATGTTGGTTGAAAAAGGCTCCTCACTTGTTAAAAACCTATGAAGCCAATAGGGTCAAGGACATCCAAGAACTGGATGGGGAAGTCGAATGGAGACATGTTCGATCGGGAGATAATCCAGCTGATGCGCTGTCTCGAGGGCAGCTACCTCATGATCTTCTAAAGAATCTTCTTTGGACGTCAGTCCCTCAGCGGTTAGTCTTGTCTGACGAAAATTTGCCTTGTACACCTATGCCATCTCTCCCCACTAATCCTCCAGGTTTTAAGGAAGGAATTGTTCTAGTTACCGCTCTCATAGGGAGTTACATATATTCTCGATTTTCTGATTACGGTTGTTTGGTTCGTTCAATCGCTTATATTCTTCGATGGAGAAAGGGAAATTCGCTAACTGGGGATGTCTTTACATCTAGCAGGTCATCGAAAGGTATTCGATATCTTTCTCCGGAGGAAATAGCTCAAGCAGAACGTAAGCTTCTTCTTTTGATTCAGCAAGAAAATTTTGCTCCAGAAATCAAACTGCTTCAATCGAAGAATCCACGACCTTATGGAAAATCTTCAGGAGCGTTTAAAAATCGAACTAAATTTTATGAAATCAATCCCTTTTTAGATAGTGATGGTTTAATCAGAGTAGGTGCATGCTTAAAACATTATAATCTTCCTTTCAATCAAAAACATCCGATATTACTTCCGGCAGCTCATAACGTTTCGGATCTAATCATTCGTGATGCTCATCATCGAAATCTTCATGGTGGAATTCAATCCACTCTCTATACTGTTCGCGAACGATTCTGGATCTTGAACGGTAAAAATCAGGTTAGACACATTATACATCGCTGTGTTCCATGCATTCGTCAGAAACCGTAGTTTCCTCATGCTAATGGCCGATCTGCCAATATCTAGAGTCACGGCTAGTACCGCATAAGCCGAAACAGGCGTAGATTTCTTTGGCCCAATCTTAATCAAAGAGAAGAAAGATCGGAGTCGTAGTTTTCTTAAAGCATATGGCTGTGTTTTTGTGTATATGGCCTCTAAAGCTGTTCACATAGAAGTTGCATCCGATCTCTCTACTCAGGGTTTCTTAACGTGTTTCCGACGATTTATCAGCATTCCCGGCAAAACGCAAGTAATGAGATCTGATAACAGTAAAAACTTCGTAGGAGGGAACAACGAACTCAAAAAAATCTACGATTTGCATGCGACAAGAAGATGAAAGATCAAACTCTCACATTTGAACAACTCGATACCCTGTTAAAAGAGATCGCTGCCGTCTTAAATTCTAGACCATTATGCGCGAATTCGGCTAACCCGAACGATGCTTTAGCTATAATACCTGCCCATCTATTAATCAGGCGTCCGTCCAATCTCTTACCCGAACCTGATTTTGTTTCAGTTCCGGATAATCGTCTATCTCTTGATCAACGCATTTCCAAGGCCAGACAGGATTTCTGGAAAAGATGGCATAAGGCATATCTTCACGTGCTCCAAGTTCGTCAAAAATGGTTGAATTCTACTGCTACCCTGACAGTAGGGACAGTCGTCATATCTCGGGAAGACAATCCAGCTTGCGCGAGATGGCCGCTGGGCGTGGTCGTCGAGATTCACCCTGGGAGCGATGGCATTGCTAGGGTAGCAACAATCAAGACAGCATCAGGACTCTTCAAGCGAAACATCACTCGATTATGTGTATGGCCTGTAGAACAGGGAACGGCGGTCCCGTCAGAGTCTCAATAATACTACCCAGCGTAATCTGCCCCAGATGTGTGCTCGGTGGTTTGCCCAAAAAGAGTTGAACCATCTGGTATTCTGGAAGTACAATCATTAAGCCAGGCCCGCGAGAGGGTAGAATCCGGAAATTCTACAGCCAGAAGCTCGAGAGTCGTGCCGGGAAGGCAGCTCTTGTGACGCAATATCTGGTCCGGTAAACCAGATCCCTGAATAAGAGACTCTGACCATTTAGTTAGTAAAGCGTTAACGGGTCGTCGAATTGTTGTTAATAGGTTATTAGGTTATGTTGTTAAAAGGAAACTAACCTTCATATGCTCTATTGTACAGATCCAAAGATTGTCAATGTTCATGGCTAGATTTAGTTTCTATTCATTATTAGTTAAGTCTAACACTGCTCAACCATTGTGACTCAAAATAGTCTCGCAGCCGTGGCTGGCAGTATGTTGCGTCGCAACATTTTGTCCAATGCTAATTCAGCATTGAACGTGTACATATTACGTTTTGCGCCTGCGCGCGCACCGAATGAGTGTGTGTGTGTGTATGTATGAGCCTACTGAGTCTAGCGCGGTGGCAGCACCGCGCGTTGCTGCCTCCACCATCTTGAGCGGAACTCTCCCGCTCTTTCGCGCGGCTTGTCCGTCAGTCACCGACTATCATTCGAAGCGTGCGGAGCTCCCTCGCAACTCTGTCTCCTAGAGAGTGCCGAGCGTACTTGCTCATATCTAATCGTTCTGTCTCTTATAGACTGCCAGGCATTTTTGCCTACATTCAAATCGCATTTATTCGCCTCGAAATTGTGTATGTGTGTGCTTCGCATTGTAATTTCGTTGTATCTAACCGTCGAACCACGTGTTTGTCGTGTGCATTGCGCCATTGTTCTTCGCGACCTCACGCCGGGCTTTGTTCGTTTTAATATTTCGTATTAAATATTAATTCTTTTCTGTTCATCTTAATTTAAGTGTATTCAGTGTAGTGTAATCATAAAATAAAAAGGGTTTTTATGCCGAAAGGCTTTTCCCTGTAATTTGGTGTACTGCAATTAGTAGAACCACTCATTCCTTTCCAAAAATTCCGAAATAAAATCAATTTATTCTAACTAGGCCTTTATGTGCTTCCCACAAAAAGGCCACGATTATTCACTTAACTTATACAAAAGATAAAAATACCATGTGTAAATATTATGCAAGATAAACAACAGATCCCGAAGTAACTTTGTGTCATCAGGTTTGACAGCGTGCAAATTAATTTTTAGCTTATCAATAGAAAAAGGGGAACGGGGGGGAATCACTATTTTTTTATTTAACAAAGACTTGGGTGTTTCAGTTAGCACTGCTGCGGGGACAAACAATGCAGCGCAAGAAAAAAACAGCACATGGTCCGTATAAGAGAGAGAGAGAGAGAGAGAGAGAGAGAGAGAGAGAGAGAGAGCGTTCTTTTTTTCGATTATGTGTTAAATGCTTGACTAGGACTTTTTTAAACTCTTGCGTGAGCACGGGATAACCTAATTAAATTTTTCTTGCGTTGGGTCTCCTACTTTACAATTTTCGAGAGAAATTTAAAATTCCGAATTTTAAGTTTCATGTTCATTGTGTAAAAGATGATGGAATTATTAAAGATTTGGATTACCAATTTTAGACCAATTTCTTTTTATTACTGACTTGATATTGATTTCAATTGTCCGAACACCAAAATTTAAAAGGCGTCATATTTGGACAATGATTGATATCTCGAAATATATTATGTATACCATACTCTGGGAAATGTAACTGTATGCATAAAGCGAGCTTGAATTTTGCTAGTGTAATTATATAACATACTTAAATTAATTAATACAATTTTATAGGATTGAAGAATTTCAAAGTTTTTAAATGCATGATTAATAGTTAAAAATTTCTACATCACAAATCGGTAATTATGTTATAATTAAATATAAAAATTTCTTTTAAAAATAGGTAATTCTAATATTACACATAAACACATAAATTTTTTTTGCCGAGAACGTGTATCTGAACCGTTGTTGAGCCATCCTTGACTGTTCACACACATACACCCACCGGCAATTGAAACTTTGAATTTGGGAAACTCCCGCCAGTGCTCATCGCAGGTTAACTAGGGATATTCATAGTCAACGTGCATGCGCTGTATGCATGTGGCCGCGTTCTGATATTGAGCGCATGCGCGTCTGCCCCAATTAACTAGCGGCGAGCACTGGCGGGAATTCCCGGAATTCAATTTTTTAATTATCGGAAGATGTACATAGGACCATAATAAACCCCTATTATTTGTAATATGAGACAAACTGAGATAATACCTTTATCTTCCGCATCAGTTGCAATAAAAACGACATTTAATTTCAATGATTTTAATGTCTTTGTAATTTGTGAGGCAGCCTCTTCCACTGATGGCAATGATGTAGAACGCCCAATGAGAAAATCTTTTCTTCTAAAATGAACGGCTAAGTAGGGTCCACCAAATGCATTTCTGTTATTCTAAAGTGTTATATATTGTTTGTTAATCAGAATCAAGATTCGTCAGGAGAATTATTTTATTTAACAAGGTCAGCCCTGACAACATAAAAACAATGTCTATCTTGGAGTTTATGTAATGTTAAATAAATAATAGTATATTATGCACTAAGGGCAAAAAGTGCAACAGTCAAAAAGCCCAGTTAGCCCTTGGTGCACACCATATTGTACGTAACGCGTGGACGTAATGAAAACCCGATATGCCGTCAATAAGAACTTTGCGACACTGTGCCTCTAAACACAGGTGCGCAAAACGTAGCGCCTCGCATGCACTAGGATTTTTCTTCAACTGTAGGATTTGGGAGAACGCAGTGAAGAGGGGAAAATGATTACTCACAATAATTACAGTTTATTGCACTCTGTATTTCGTCCAGCCCTTCCCTATAACGCGGTGACTGCAAGGCCTCCCACACACACTGTAGCCATGCAAGGCTTACGATCGCACGCACTCATACACACGAGCCGCGCTTGTGCAGCAGACGACAGGTTGCAGGCCCAGGACCAGTCCGTTGACGTCTCTCTCTCTCTCTCTCTCTCTCTCTCTCTCTCTCTCTCTCTCTCTCTCTCTCTCTCTCTCTCTCTCTCTCTCTCTCTCTCTGAGTGCTCATTGTAGGCATACAATTTTACGTGTTCTACGTGCGTAGTACTGCCTGCAGTGGGTAGGAGAAATATAAAATATCTCTCATTGACCAAAACCCTAACGATGACCCGTTTAAATTCACCACAAAAAACAGCACTGGATTTTTAACTAAGCAAACGCTCGTCGGTTGCCACAGTGCAACTTAACTTCTACTGCTGATGGGAAAGGTTGTGAGATAAACTGGGTTCTGATACCCCTAGGCTGCCAGTATGTACCCTATCATCTGGTGAAAATCTTGATGGCTATGGCGGTGCTGGGGGGGCGCCCGGACAGTGCCTTGCCATGGTCAAAGAGGGAGCTTTACTACCCACTCCTAGATGCTTGTCAAGGACGACTGTGTTATGACACAAGGCCAGAACATACAAGATAGAAAGAAAGACGAGTAGAAACTGGGTAGAAGAAATACTAAAAAACCAAGATGATACGTACACTTATGACGAAAACTTAGGGACATTGAATATCTCAAATAGTGTCAATGATACTGAGTCTCCCACCCAGAAAACTGACGACAATGTCATTCTAAAAAGCGCTAGCACTGGCGTGATAGATGCGGCTACTTTAAGCGCAAAGAATTAGTTACTCGAAGACTAGAATAAAATCCAGATGGCAAAGAAGAACAGACGAGAAAATCTAAACTCGGTGGATGCGGTAGTATAAGTTGCGAAGATCATCCAGAAGACCGTTAAAAATAACATAGCAGCGACCAGGAGGCTGAACAAGCGGCTAGAAGAAAAACAAATAGCATTAACCAAGAGTAAGGAGAGCTTTAGACTGAAGCTAAGTCAAGTAGAAACATCACCGAAGCTGCAGCTTATTGATAAGAAGGACAAGGCAATGCAGACGATAGGAACGTCAATTCTGTCAGAACCGCCGACAAGAATGACCGTACTGGCGAGCGGCAAGAGTACCGCGCGCAGCCACCGCCAGACCAAACCCTACTAGCGTCACTGGCGTACGTCTCACCGACGCAACGGAAACAGCCTGGCGCCGCAGCCACGAAAGTGGCGGCCGTCGAGATTACAAATGCAAACGATGGCAACGATTAAATGGCAGAGATGTTCCGGAAAATGTTAAATAAGAGGCTGGAAAAATTCAAGAAGAAGATTCAAGCAGATGACTCACGGAGGCAGAAAGAAGAAAACAATAAATGCGAAAACCAGCACAGAAGCAAGTGAGCAGGCAAACCCAAGGGCGAGTCGGTGTGCTAACAGTGCAAGAAGACCGGGCATTTTAAGAGAGATTGCTTAGAGGGAAAAGGAGAAGCGAGCGCGTAAACGCAGTTGAAGAGCGCTCGCGTAACTCCAGGAAGACCGCGGAGGCAAGGAAGGCGAGAAGGAGAGCAAACCCTACAGTCACCGGTGCAGAGAGTAAGTCACTCTTCGCGCACAAAACTTTAAGAGCGACAAAAGAGAGTGCACGCTCCGGAGAAGCAGACGCTACCGAGCAGCGCCTGGCGAGCAGTAGCTCGCCTGATAAGCCACGAGACGACACAAGCAGAGCATCGGATCCCGAAAAGGGGGGGGGGAAAGCACAACAGGCAGACAAGAGCGCGCAGAAGTCCGCCGCGCTTTCATCGTTGTCGGCAGATAAAGCCGACGGAAGAGATGAGACGGGCCAGGATAGCGACAAGCGAACAGAGCCCGGTAGAACCGAACTAAACTCGGCCGAGTTAATAGAGTCAATTCTGGAGAGTCACACGGGAGACAACGAAAATCTCCCGTGCGACGAGGATAATCCCCAGTAAAAACGCTGGTAGTTGCAGGCAAGGATCGACAGTTTCCGATTCAGAGCCCTGTACGATAACGGTGCATCTCGAGTATGTATGGAACCTATAGGGTTGAAACTCCCGAGTGCGCTGGGACGGTAAGTAATGCTGAATCAAGGCCGTGGTCCTGAGCTCACCGACGGCAGCTACACGAAAATCGTGAGTTACGTCTGGCTACCTTTCGAAGTCAACAGTCTTGAGAAAGAAATATGTAAGGCTATCGGCATTACACGAGCGTGCAAAAGCTCTGTCTCACGCTCGGAAGACCGCCAGACGGCACTATTCAACGCCCGCTGACGAGCGCCAACTTTCAAGGTTGGCGACGTCGTCGCCAAAAGGAGACATGTACTGTCGTCCGCGGCGGAAGGGATTAGGGAAAAACTGGCCTTTCCATACATAGGCCCGTATACAATTAAGGCTCAAGTCGGCTCGAATACGTTCGAGCTGATCAATATAGAAGGAAAACAGCGAAGAAAAACGGCGTGACCCCGAAACCCTCTATCCGCCCGCGCGAGCGCCCCCATAAGATTGTAACGGCGAGCGTACCGACGGCAAATGAGCAGCGTAAGCCCGGTCGACCGAAGGGCTCGACTAAGGCGAGTAAAGCGAAACAGCCCAAAGCGTCGCGTCGCGCGAACCACGTCGTCGTAATCATTTTTCATGTCAAGCCTATCATCATAACCATCGCCTTTTCTTCCTCCTTGTCCTTAACAGCACTCCGCAGCAATCGAAGAAGAAGACCGGCGAGAGCCGCATGCGTCACTTCGCCGCAGCGACAAAGCTGCCCTGGCCGACTACCGAGCCGGACGTCGTGCAGCGTGCGTTCATGCATTTGGTCTGACTTGGTCTCGATTCGGAACTCGATGACACGATAATCACCGTTATAGATAATAGTACTTAACAACTGCTCGGTGGCATGGCTGCATTTTCGCGGCCGCCGTGCACAAGTCCAGTAGCTCCGTTACAATATAGATATAATATATGGGTAATATGGACGGCATCTTCTCAGCTTTCGAATTTATCCACCAGGATCGTGGCGGTATCGTTCAGTTGCCAATTGTATTTAATAGTTGATCCTAGGAAGAACTGTACGCCCCCTAACCTCAAATAAAATACTTTATTACAATTGAAATGCTTATAACTTTTCACAGGAGCGGTCATTTTTAACAAGCCGGGGCTTAAATAAAAGCTCTTTTATTCTACTTTTAATTTATATTAAGTGCCTGTTCGTTAGTTAGCGATATATATTCTTAACAATTACGACTGTTTTTTTCCTTCTTGTTTTCCATATATATAGCTAACCAACAAACAACGACTTAGTATATTTTTAACGTGAGAGTCCCCTTGCCTCTCACTGGGGTGCTTGTTTACTGTGAGTCCCCTTGCCTCTCACTAGGATGCTTGTTTAACATTCGTTAACAAATTTTTAGTGGTCAAAAGTAAATTTTGAAGTAAACATGATAATTTTAAATATCTGAGTTCTTAATGGCCTTCAAATTTGAGTTCAAGGTCAAAACTAATTGCATAAAAAGATGTCCCCCTTGATCCTGGACAACTTTCATCTGAACAATTTTTCTGTACATGGCTTAATTTAGGAGTTATTAGACTGGTTTGATTAAAATGGCCCACCCTGTATATACACTTATCAATTGCGACTGATGCTTTCCCTTCTTGATTCACGTATATATAGCTAACTAAAAGACAGGTACTTAGTATAAACTTTTCAAACGAAAGTAGAATAGAAGAGCTTTTATTTTAGCCCCGGCTCGTTAAAAATGACAGCTCTTGTGAAAAGTTATAAGCATTTCAATCGTAATAAAGTATTTTCTTGGAGGTTAGGAGGAGTACAGCTCTTCCTAGGGTCAAAATTTAAAAAAGTGCCACTCATTAATCGAAAGTAGATATAAAATTGCTAACTTTTATGATTTTTTAAAATTTTTTATGTCAGAAGGATTTTTGGGTACAGCTCTGACTTAGTTGACGTGGAATGCCACACACACACACACACACACACACACATATATATATACACATAGATCAATAAAGATTATTTTAAAATAAAAGGGATGCTGCGATGAAATATTTATGCAGATATAATTTTTTTTGTGGAGTTATTTGTTTGTGAATATGAAATAACGATTTATGAATTCACGCATATCACAAAATGTTATCTGCAGATTTGATTTACATAAAAGAGATGCTGTAAATAATTACTCGTGCCGATATAATCGTTTTTTTAAAGTTTGGTGTTCGTGACATATAATGACGAATGCTGTAAATATTCATTCATATCACAAGATAAAATCTGCAGTTTTGGTAAAGATCAAATGGATGCTGGAAATAGTTATTTGTGCAGGTACAATCTTTTTTTAATTTTATGTGTTTGTAAATATCAAATTACGTACATCCATATCACGAGATGAAATCTGCAATTTTGGTCGAGATAAATGGGATGCTGCAAATAATTATTTGTGCAGTTGTGCTCCTATTTTTTAAAGCTATGTGTTTGTGAATATGAAATGACGCACATGCATCTCAGAAGATGAAATCTACGGTTTTGGTCGAGAAAAAAAGGAGACTGCAAACTATTATTTGTGCAGATAGATATGCTCTTTTTTTCAAAGCTATGTGTTTGTGAATACGAAATGACGAATGCTGTATGCATTAATGCACAACCCAAGATAATATCTGCAGATTTGGTCCAGATGAAAGGCATGCTGCAAATAATTTTATTGTGCTGATATATCTTTCTCTCAAAACTATGTGTTTGTCAATATGAAATGACGAATGCCGTATGGTTTCATGCATATCACAAAATGTAATTTGCAGTTTTGGTCAAGATCAAGAGAATGCTGCGAATAAGTTTTTGTGCAGATATGATCTCTCTTTAAAAGCTATCAGTTTGTGAATATAAAATAACTAATGCTAAATGCATTTATGCATATCACAAGATGTAATCTGCAGATTTGTTCGATCTTAGGATCCTGATGAAAGGAATGCTACGAATTATCATTTCTGAAAATATGATCCTTTTTCAAAGCTATGTGTTTGTGAATACTGTTACAATGCCGCTACCCTAAGCGGGTCTTGGGCGTTGTCGTCCAGATCGGACGGGTGGGTGCCTATCACCACTACACAGCGCGTCCTCAGGTTGCGGATAGAGAAACAGCCTCTGAGAAGGAGGTTAGCTGCGAATAAATTGAATAAGCAGCCCCGGACAGCCGGTAGGAACAGGCGTGGGTGTGATGAGCTCACACTATCGAACGCATTCATCTAGAAACACTACGCAAGTACCACTACAAAAAGCACTTCACATTATCTCTTATCTCTTAATCTATCTCTTTCATCACACATTACGAAAATGGGCAAAAATCCTGCTGCCAAGGAGGATGCGGGAGCGATGACAACTGCCCCGAAAGGGGATGTGTAGAATGATTCGTCACCTGGTCTTACGCGGTAATGATGCCAGCGAAGGCGCACTGCCTTGCAAGGGGGCGTTAGAATGCGAGAATGAAACCGTAGTGTGTCTGACGACAAGTTGACACTGTCCTCGTCAAAGTCGGAAAGCTCTCATACTTAGTTCTAGAGAGGTATGGGGGTTATCACCTCTAGAACGATGGACTCATCTGCGATCGAAACAGGATCCAAAGCGCGCGGGTTTAACATACTATCATGGCTCAAAAAAATCAAAACCTAACCAAAAGGGACTTAAGGGTCGGAAGTTGGAATGTTCGCAGTCTATACAGAGCAGGTGCGTTTAAAGAACTCGTAAAGGAAGCTGATAGGTACAATCTAGATTTGGTAGCAATACAGGAACCGCGGTGGCCAGATGGCGGAGTACTAGCATCGGGTAACTTCACGTACTTGTATGGGGCCGGGAGCGGGGGAGCCCTAGGCACCGGATTTCTAGTGAGCAAAGGCATCATACATTCGATTAAAAGTTTCAAATCCGTCAATAATAGGCTCTCGTACATCATCATCCAAGGTGAATGGTATAGATATGTATTTATTAATGTACACTGTCCTACGGAGGACAAAGAAGAAGAAGCTAAGGATCTCTATTACCAAACTTTAGAGCAGGTAATCGACCAGTTCGCGTCTTACGACACAAGAATAGTATTAGGCGATTTCAATGCTAAAATAGGTAGAGAGGAAATGTTTAGGCCTACTATAGGTGAGGAAAGCCTGCACGAAGCCAGCAATGATAACGGTATTAGGGTCATAAATTTCGCGGCGGCAAAAGATCTTATAATCAAAACTACGTGTTTTAAGCACAAGAACATACACAAGGCAACGTGGACGTCGCCGGACGGGGCCACACAGAACCAAATTGATCATTTTCTCATTGAAAAAAGACGTCATACTAACGTTTTCGACGTAAGGGCTCACAGAGGGGCAGATAGCGACTCGGATCACTTCCTAGTAGTAGCCAAATTAAGAGCTAGATTAATAGCGAATCAAAATAGTAAGCGAACAAACAAGATAGAAAGCTTTGATATTGAAAAGCTACGAGATAGAACAGAGCGAATTAGGTACCAGATAAAAATTAATAACAGGTTTCAGGCACTTAAAGAAGCAAACACATCGTCGGAGGGGAATGACGAACCGAATAGCTTATGGGGGGACATCGAAAAAACGGTAAAAGAGGCCGCGAACAAAGTACTGGGTAAAAAGAAAAAGCCAAAGAGTAAACCATGGTTTGACGAAAAGTGCGAACTCTGGTTTGAAAGGCGCAAAAAGGCTAAATTAGATAGCTTACACAATAGAAGCGATATGACCGTAGAAGAGTATTGTAACGTAAGGAAACAGGCGGGTGCGATCTACAGAAATACAAAGCGGGAGTATCAAAAGAATCTTATTAGGAGAATAGAAACAAACAGTAAGGAAAATAACCCCCGCGAAAGGTACAGAGGGATTAACGCCATCAGAAAGGGTTTTAGGAGTAGAACGCAATTGATGAAGGACGAAAACGGGGCCTCGTAACAAATGACAACGAATTACTGTCACTGTGGAAAAACTATTTTGATAAATTATTAAACGTACACGAAAATAGTGAATTGCACACTGCAGAATTCCACGTGGAGGAACCGAGCTACCAAGAAGTAGAGGCCGCGATTAAAAAACTAATAAACAACAAAGTAGCGGGAAATGACTCTATACCATCTGAGTTACTCAAATATGGGGGCGTCGAGCTTACTTTTAAAATCTATAAACTAGTATATGCAATCTGGAAAAATGAAACAATACCCGAAAATTGCAAGGAATCTATCATTATACGGATTTTTAAAAAGGGGGATAATACAGACTGCAATAACTATAGGGGTATCTCACTTTTAGCAACGTGCTACAAAGTTCTGTCAAACGTAATACAAGCTAGACTCACTCCATTCGCGGAAGATATCGTAGGAGATTATCAGTCCGGATTTCGGCGCAACAGAATTTACCATAAGACAGTTGTTAGAGAAAAAGTGGGAATTTTGCGAAACAATACACCAACTATTTATAGATTTTAGAAAAGCGTACGATTTTATTAAGCGAAGCAAAATATATCAAATTCTAGTAATTCTCGGTGTACCAAAAAAACTTGTGAGATTGATTCAAATATGTCTGAACGGAAGCACGGGAAAGATCCGAGTAGGCGGTAATGTATCAGAACCCTTGAACGATACGCGATGGTTTAAAACAAGGGGATAGGCTCTCTAGGGTGCAGTTCAACTTAACGTTAGAGTATGTCGTTAGACAAATGCAGGTTAGCCAGCTGGGCGCAACGCTTAATGGAACAACGCAGATACTAGGCTACGCAGATGAGTTGGATATACTGGGGGATTCTAGGGAAACGGTAGCAAGAAATGCGGAAATCCTCATAAAAGTGGCAGAGTGTACAGGGTTAAAAGCAAGTGAATACAAAACAAAGTACATGATTGTGGATAAACTAGGGATCTGCAGAGGGGAGGGAGATCTCAGAGTTAGGAATTTTACTTTTGAAAAGGTTGGTGAATTCAGGTATCTGGGTACGACCATAAATGATAGAAACGAGATTAATGTCCAAATAAACAAGAGACTCCATCCAGGTAATGCTTGCTTCTACGCCGTGAGTAATTTACTTAAGTCGAGGCTGTTGTCTAAAAACGTTAAAATAAGAATACATAGTATAATACTGCCGGTAGTTCTGTACGGGTGCGAAACGTGGGATCTCACTAAGCGGGCGGACAACCGTTTTAATGTGTTTGAAAATAAAGTCTTGCGAAAAATATACGGGCCGAAGAAAAATGAGGAAACCGGGGAATGGAGGAGACTACACAATGATGAGTTACACAATCTGTACTCGTCACCAAATATTAACAGAATAATAAAATCACGCAGATTGGGATGGGCAGGGCACGTAGCGAGAATGGGAGACGACCGTACGGCAGCGCGTGTCATGAAGGGCAGGCCGATGGTAACGCGACCTCTAGGTAGACCTAGACGCAGATAGGAGGACAACGTCAAAGCGGATCTAGTAGAAATAGGACGGGTGGGTGTCGATCGGAGGGGTGCATCTTGGGTGGGGTTGACACAAGACAAGGCAGCGTGGAAGGCTTGCGTAGATGAGGCGATGAACGTTCGAGTTCCAAATGCAACTTAAAAAAAATGTAATTATTCTCTTTATATAAAGAACAGTCACGTGAGTTTATCAGTAGAGAAAGAGAAATTAATATTAAACAATATAAATTGTTTTAAATGAACCGTAACTTATAATCAAATAGATGTTTTAAACAAACATTATCATAAATTATATACTTTCATTGATGTATTATATATAATTACTATAATATTGTAACGAGTTGAGCACCACAGCCAACCGCGCCGCGCTGAAACCGCATAGAGTCGCGTGCGCGATAATAAACACGTGCGAATTCGGCAATAGAGGCGAAAGAGATAGAGAGAGCGAGCACGGGGGCTAATCCTTCAGGTGCGCGCTCAGATAGCTCTCGGCCTTCGCTAGGTAAACACGCGACTTCGCTAGAATTCCAAAAGGTTAGCAATATCGTGTGCTGTGCTGTGTCCAGCGGATAGAGGTGTACTTTGTGAGTGAGTGAGACGCGGAGTCCAGGTGTTCCTGTCCTTAGCCTAGTGGTTCAGCGTGGTGACCAAGTCTTGCGGCCTGTCCGGGACCAGGAAGAGAGAAGGTTTTTGTGGCGCGCAGTGCATGGGAGAGAATACATGTGTGAGTGTATATCATCCATGCGAGGGTGATCCGGCGCGCGCGACCTTCATGTCGATACACTCGTGCGAGCGCGATTATTCTGGCGTCGCGGCGAGTCGCAAAGTTGTTGGCGACTCGCGTATAATTATTTCATTATTGTAACTTCACGTTTATTTCGCGACTGGGAAATATAACCTTAGTCTTTTTATTTTACGTGATTTGTCGTCATTTCTAAACCTCGCTCGCTTATTTCCGATCCCTGTTCCTTCCTGCGAATACCGCCGCCTCCGCGGGCGTTATTTAATAGCACTTATTTAACGCAGTTGAGCAGCCGAGCACGCACCAGGCGGCGCGTAGACCCAGCAAACGGAAGCAGCTGAAACAGATGCATGCAACGGGAGTGTTTCGCGGGCGGAGAGGAATCCTCCGCCGCATTGAGGGAACGCCATCCAGTCATTTTACGAGTTAGTCGTTGATCGAATTCACACTCCGTTACAATATTTAAATATATTTTATACAAATTTACTACACATCCCAAGCTGATGTGAATTTTCAATATTTTAACGTTTTTATCAATTATCTATAGTCATTTCAATCGATTATTTTCAAATAAGATCTCTTCTATTAGATATACTGCTCTTTAGGTTTACTTCTAAAATACTCTAAGTTTGTTATAATTGAAAATAATTTTTTAAATAGTGAAACTGTATTTAAAAATAGATGTATTGAAGCATTCTGCATTCATTCCACAATCAATGTATAAATCAACTTTTTGCATGTGTATCGAACATTATTTCCGGATACAGGAAAATGGCGGAAAATGTGCTTAAACGTACGCGGAGCGTGCGTGATAGTGCAGTCTACGCACACTATATCGTCATATATTTCAAATACTGACTTATTTAATAATTTAGATAAGTATTAAATAAAATAATAATAAAGTAAATTTATTTTTATACTAGGATATAAAATATGATTTGGTATAAAATTAAATAATTTCCCATACTTATATTGATCCTTAGTAGAACAAAAATTCTGCACATATCAGTTTCCATCTAAAGATTTCAGACTGAAACAGAAGATAACTGAACAAAACAGAAATATTCAGCAGAAGAATGTCGGAATTAAGACAAAGTCAACAGTCATTTACAGGTATTATTAGTTTTTTTCAGCTTTTTTTAGTTCACTGCGGATGGTACCAGATTTCAACAGATAGATTTTATTATCAAGTGGCGCGGTAGCGCCACGAAGGCGAGTTTAGAAGCAGACGAAGCCGCGGTGCCCACGCTACTATTTACTTTTATGTTTTCGTAAATAAACTTACGTTTCTTTTATATAGTTCAATGCCTGTGCATTTTGAAAGAATATGTGCTTCTTAGCTAATTTTATTCGATTGCCTATGAACATCAAAGATAGTTTTGGGGCACTCATATGCACTGCTCTGTTAAATACATCCATAATTCGTGCTACTCTAATTGTCTGTCTGGAGTGTTCTGTCATATTTCTTGCGATAAAACTTATGCCAAGACTCATTAGCATCTTCGGCATAGTATGCTAAAGGCATAAGAAATTGCCTGGCAATTTGACACCCATGCATTAAAATTTTATGAAGCGTTGGATTCATTCGACACCATGGATACGTATTGTAGTACAGTTGATATGTATTTATACAGAACCTTTCTAACTCGTCTAATTTAAGCTCCTTTTTGCATTTAAAGGGCTCTAAATAAAACATCATGCACATAATTATTATAGACGTACCTTTTAGCGGTTCTCGAATATCCCACGTTTTGAATGGCATTCTATAAGAAATGTTTAGGAGATACTCAAATGTATTAATTTCCGCGTGCAATAATCCCAAACTATACTTCAGTGATTCAGCAGCAGGAGTGAAATTATTGCCAAATTCTCCAAACTGATGAAACGTTATCTCACAAATTGGACATCTACTGGTTGCTCTATTTCCCACTATTACATTTAAACATTTGCCATCAAAAAGAGTTTGTGTAACTTCATAAGAAACGCAAATGTTTTTTCCATTGGACAGACTAAATTTATAAGAACTGAGCTTCTTTATTTTATTTTCTAATCTATTGTATTCACGTATGGTCGAATCATCTGTTTCTTTTTCGAATGCAATCCTTAATGGTTGACAAAGCCTTACACTTTGAGGAATTGGATTGATCCATGATTTTCCATCAGACTTATTAGAGCTTATTTTAATGATAATGAAGATTGTAACGAAGAGGGACTGCTCGGAAGCTTCGCTTTCATTTACAGCATCCTTACATTTTTGATTTACATTTTTATGGCTTGAAGAACTATCGAACCCTACAGTTACAGAAAGCGTTAAATTAATCAAGTCGTTGACACTCCAATCCAAAGCAACTGCATTGCAAAGTCGCTCACTAGTTTTATTTAACATCTCCTGCATGGATACCACAATCTGTACCTCGGAAATATCGTCACCATTTGGTAGACATTCGGACAAAGCTTTGTAAATTCCTGAATAGCAGGGATAAATGGGAGCATTTCTCATTTTACAATCTTTAGATAAACTTATGTAATAATTTTTATTCAAGTTTTGCTTTAAATAAAATGCTGCAGCTGAATCTGCTATATTTTTCAATATATTTGACTCACACTGTTGATTATTCTCATTTTGCGTTCCATTGGATAAATCAGTATCATCTACGGTGAATTTCTTAGTAAGACTTAACGCTATTTCTAAAATTTCAACATCATTTTGGGCGAAGCCACATACCTCTCTTGCTCGTCTATATTTAGTAGATATAGAGTAATCTGATATTATGGTATATCTTCCACCATTGGAACCTCTTCTGACTTTTCTTGGTCGTCCTCTATTATGCTTATTTTTTCTTTTTCATCCGCCCATCTTATGAATTATAACGATATATGATTTTGTGAATAGCGTCTATGATCTTCAATAAATTTAACATATACAGGGGGTATGCCGAAAAAAAATTGATTCTAGACTTCTGCAAGGAAATATTTTTAAGATGAATTTTTTAATTTGCGTATCTTTTTTAAAATAGAAATTTTGGCATTTCTTCGTTTTTGTCTTTTTTTTGTGTAAAAGTAATTATATGATATCACTCATGATTTATTCTCATAATTTTTGCACCTAATTTTAATAAAAAAAAAACAACATAATATATTTTTGGAAAGATGTGCATTAATTTGTCGGAATTTATGCCATGATAAAACTGTGATCTTATTTTATTTAATTATTTTAAGTAAGTATTTATCGTATACCACAGAAATTTATCGAAAAAATACCACAATAATGAGTTTTATCAAAAGCCTAATTCTGTAATGAATTTACGGCAAAACGACTTTAATTAATTTTTTTAGTTTTTAGATATTAGCAAATTTAATTTTTTGTTTTTTTGTAATATGTACTCAAGTCATTTTGGTTTTGAGCCAGAAAATCATTTTCTCTTATTATCTTTGGCGACAGATTCTAATTTTTCAATATTTTAAAACTTACCGTTTGAACAATTTCGTAACTGAAATAACACTTGCTTTTTAAAAATAACACTTTATAAAAATTACACTTTGTAAATAATAATACTTTGTAAAAAACAACACCTTGTGAAAAATAACATTTACTTACTTTTCAAAACTAGGATTTACATAAATATATATTCTTTAATTAGTTATGGGAAACAACGTCTTCTGTTAAAGTATATACATTTTATGCGCAATTTTTAAAAATGATTTTTCTTTTTGTAATATTTAAATAATGTCAATTTTCGATAAATATGAAATTATTATGAAAAGGATTGAAATCTCTAAAAAAAATAACTTTTAAAAAAGTAAAAAGTTAGGCAAGTTTAATATATTTCGCAACAAAATTACAGATTGAAAAGTACTAAGATCAATCAAACAAAGTCAAGTTTATTATATTTAATCGTGATGAAGCAAGGAACAACTCTCAAGATAATTACTACGTAACTTGCCATGCCCGTTTAATTTTGTTTATTGGTGAACAACTAAAATTTCCTTTTATGTATTAGAACGTCATACAAACACCATAAGTACAATGAAACGGGCATGGCAAGTTACGTAGTAATTATCTTGAGAGTTGTTCCTTGCTTCATCACGATTAAATATAATAAACTTGACTTTGTTTGATTGATCTTAGTACTTTTCAATCTGTAATTTTGTTGCGAAATATATTAAACTTGCCTAACTTTTTACTTTTTTAAAAGTTATTTTTTTTAGAGATTTCAATCCTTTTTAGTAAAATTTTTTGAGTATTTCATATTCGACGTCGTAGAAATAAAATATAAGCATATTTAGCACCTTTAGATCAAAGCTTTTTTGTAACATTTTTATCACTAACATGAGATCACTGATTGTTGATATACACCACCCTTGAATTATTTCTACGCCAAGACACCAAAACCCACGGCGCGAACTATCCAGACCTCGTTATCGGACACCCTGTACACCTAGACGCCGTCATCGTATGATTTATTTACCTAGACACCAAAAACCACGAAGCGCACGACCTAGACCTCGTCATCGGCCACCCTGTACACCTGGACACCGCGTTCAAATGATTTTTACACCTAGACACCAAAAACCACGGAGCGAACTACCTAGAACTCGTCATCGGCCACCCTGTACACCTAGACACCGCCCTCGAATTATTTCAACACCAAAAGCCACGGAGCGAACTACCTAGACCTCGTCATCGGCCACCCTGTACACCTAGGTACCGCCCTCGAATTATTTCTACACCTAGACACCAAAAACCACGGTGCGAACTACCTAGACCTCGCCATCGGCCGCCCTGTACACCTAGATGCCGTCCTCGTATGATTTATTTATCTAAACACCAAAAATCACGGAGCGCACCACCTAGACGTCGTCATCAGCTACCCTATTTATCTAGACACCTTCCTTGAAAGATTTTTACACCAAAACACCGAATACTACGGAGCACACATTTATAATTCAAGCAGAGGAGCAGACAATGTAGGCTCAATAGCTTGTGCGGCCAACTTCACAGTCTAACCACTCGGTCAAACTGCACGCAGCTAACTTAACGGTCTTACCACTTTTTGGGCTGAAGAAAAATTAAGCAAGTGATTTCAGCATTTTTGTTCACCTGCATACTTGTTTATTATGTTAAAGCTGGTTTATTGCTGATATTTTGGTTTAAAATCATAGTTTGGCATACCAGTATAAACATTTATCAAAATTAGCTGGTTACATGAATGATAAATAATTTATTTCCTTAATTGAAAATTCGAGAGACCAATATAGAAGTAAATAGTGTCACGGGCGCCGCGGCGTCGTCTGCTTCTCAAACTCGCCTTCGTGGCGCTCCCGCGCCACTTGATGCATATAAATATTATATAATATATTTTTATGCACATTCATAATATTTAAATGATCAATACATGACAATATTAAATATTACAAAGAGAAAAATCATTTAAAAAATTGAGCATGAACTCCATATACTCTGTACACTACGATAACATATGAAAAAATAATGACAAATAATTAAAAATAATAACAAATAAGATCACTTATCACTATATTCATTTCCAAATAAAATTAAATATAAATTAATAATAATCAATAATAATTAAGAAATTAAACAAAAACAAAATACTTTTAGAAAATATAAAAAACAAATAATTGCAAATAATGACAGAAAAATTTATATAATTTTGACTATTAATATTTTTTGTTATATCCTAATATTTCCTATTATCTGATATTATCTATATAAAGTAATGGTAAGTAGTACTTATATCACATAGTTATTATTTCGTTGCTAATTGTTACTATATAACGTGTAAATACTATAGCGTTAACATGTGCGACGGGGTGACCGTCCAGTATCAAGAAGTTCTCTCTCTCTCTTTTCTACGTCACCCTATCAGAACTGCATCACCATGAGTTAACTCTCATAGATCTGGTATGCATTCTAGGTAGAGGAAGGTCGGAATCGGCCACATAGCCGTGCGATAGCAGCCGGGAGAAGGAGAGAGAGAATAGCCGACTAACAGCCGAGTTAGCCGCTTACTGTAGAGCGCTCCCACCAGCCGCGCGACTACACACACACGCTGGAGCTCACGCACGCTCACACCTAAGCCGCTCGAGTCAGAAGATAAGCCCGCCGCCGGGAGGGGGAAAACCTCGCGCCAGGCCGCGGCAGCAGATACTATACTGCTACTTGTATGTGTGAGGCGTTGAGTGTGTGTAAAAAGAATATTCACCTATGTAACCTAAAGAATTATTTATTTGTAATGTATGACATGAGAGGTGGTATGATACAGTGTGAAAACCCAACGATCGCACGAGAAAACATATGTAAATCGCCAAATGTAACGGCACTAGACCGATAACTATGTATTGCGCTTGTGTGAGTACTCTAGGGAGGTGTACCGTCGCGCCTCGGCCAGAGAATTCGCCCACTTGATTTTTCGTCGCAGCCCAGAGAACATCCCTACGGTTTGACCATTCATTTTTAATTGAGAGTAGAGTAAAATATAAGAGTGCGTTATCTTGTCGTGATTGTTATAAGAACGAGGGAGAGGTACGAGAGAGAACTTCAGCCGGAAGGTATCGTTTAATGGTAATATTTATAATACATATTGAGTGTGAGAGGAATAAGCCGGACGTTGCGAAAGTCGGAGCTTTACTGCCTCGTGGCAGCATTTTCGACGAGCCGAGATTTTGTAGCACCGAATAACTGTGTGAGCGTTGTGTGCGAAAACGGAATTTGTAGCTAGTAGAAAATATCACCTTAGAGCCTCGCGTTTATTATATTACAGCCGGTTTTGTGTAAGTAAAGATTTGTGAAGTGATAATCAGTCGAGTGGTCTAAGCTTATTATTTCCTATTTTCCCGATCGAACTCCCTCGGAGAATGGAGTCTCGTAACCAGCCGGAGACGCGACCCCAAAACGTTCGCAGATAAATCGTCCGACCTGGCGCCTTCGAAATAAATACGGCCGGGCGTTAGTAGCTAATCATTGTTGCAAAGGAAAATAACGAGAGAAAATCTACCTCGTTATAGTGGCTGCCCAATGTGTGGGGCACGGTCGTGGAAAATAATTTACGAGTGATAGTGTTCAGTGCGCGACATTTTGAAACGTGGCACCAATTTCGTTCAAAGTTAATCGTGAGCCGTGTCTAACTAAAATCAAGTGTATAAATAATTCCAATGAAGCAGAGAGTTGTATGATACTGCCGGAAAAATTTAAATTTTATTCGTGTAACCGCCAGAGAAAAATTTACTCGCCACGTGCTGACAGCCGCCGTGATCGCAAAAACTGGGGTTCTCAAATGTAAAATCATGGTTTACCTCAGTGCTCTTTTTCGATTATAGCCTAACAAAAGACGAGTTTGTGCATTGCTCTAACAGGCGGTTGAGTGTGCAAATTTTTCCCAACACGCAGTAGTGGAAATTCTGCCGAAAATCACTCGCCACGTGTCGATAGTCGCTGGGAGTGTAAAAACTGGGGTTCTCACAAGTGAAATCATGGTTTACAGAATTACGCCCTTTTAAACTTTACAGTGGCAATATACGGGTTTATTAATATTTTTACGGCCAATTGTGAGTGCAGAATATTTTCAGATTTAATACGAAGCCGAATTAAATTTTTTTTGCCTTCTTGCAAAATTCAAGTTGTAGTAGTTGAGAGAAAATTAACGTTTGACGGACCCGTTTTAAAATTTTTTTTTTCTTTTGCCTCGTTTAGAATTATAAAGGGATTCGAAACGAAGAAAATAAATTTTTTTTTGTCGTGAAAATTTACAGCCGTAATTTTCCGAAGAATAATTGGAGTTATAGAATTTTTAAAATACCGAGCAGTAGTTGAAGACGTCGAGAGTTGAAAAATAATTTTGTTTTTTTTTTCCCCTTTGTTGATTTGTTTGTTGAGAGAGTAGAAGCCGATAAGAATAGTGAAGAAAATTTTCTTTTGCCTATAGTCGCTTGATAATTGCTTAAAACAATCATTTTAGCCGAACAAAATTTTTTTTTGAGAATTCAATGTCGGGAAAAATTTTGTGATAGCCTGTTTGACTTGATTGGAAAGTTTTAAACTAAGATTCAATTCTAGCCATACTGCCGACTATCCTTAACCCAGAACGAGTTAATAAACAAATTTTGTGGCCCGATTGCGAGTCGAATCAAGCACTAGCAATGAAAGAAAATTAATTTACCCACTTTACTATTTAATTGCAATTGATGCAATTCATACCGATTGCACATGAATAATTATAAGTATCAATTGAGGTAATATTTCAATATCTATAAAATATATACACACAATCTATTTATAATTTATAAACATATATATGTATATTGATATTTTTGTACGCATTCCCATTGTAAAAATTTTAACATTGAAATCCGATCCCGCTGGCTTCGTATAACCTTTCTGCCTTGTTGAAAGTTTTTTTTTTTTTTTGCCCCAAATAAATCACTTGTTTTAGCCGGTTAACAGTAGAACGGCTAAATCAGTTGATGAATATTGCACCCATAAGCTAGCAGTCGAATAACCCATTTGGTTTATCAGTAAGACGGTCAATCGTTACTGGTTTCTTTTTCGGTCTAACCCTAGTAACTATTTCTTTCCTTTCTTTTTGCCCAGATTCTAGATTCGCAAAATACGTTACTAATCGAAATTTTGAAGTCGGGTTGAATTCGTTTTCCAGTGAGTGAATGAGAGATAGACCCTGGGTGGGCCCTTCGACCTTTACAGCGGTTTAGCTGAGAAAATATTGAATTTTTTTTTTTTTCTTTTCGCCGATTATTCGAACCCAATCACCACCGTGTAAAGTATTGCTTAGAGAAGAAAACCAGTCGTTTAACCGGTTATTATCTACCAAGAATTTTATTTTCGAGAAGTTCAAGAAGTATTTACAGCCTATCTTATCAAGAAATAAAAGAAGAATATAGAGAGAAAATTACAGTCAGACCACCAAGAAGTTTAGAAAATTGTATACGCTTTTCCATCAACCAAGGCTTAAAGGGTAAATAGCAGAAAGTAACCATGGATAATCACAGAAAGATGATGGACGCACTGCGTAAAGATCGAGAAGTTCGTAACTTGGCCAGCGAGATTAGAAAGTATGATAAAGAAGACGTAGAAGAAGAACTCAAGTCGTTGAAAATTAGTACGAAGGGAAATAAGGCGATTCTAAGAGATCGCTTGTTAAGAGCCGAAATTTTACGAGCCGGTTTGAGCGAGACAGTGCCGTGGTATGAATGGGACAATGGTGGCGTTATCCCAACTGACTCCGAGGAGGCGCTGACGGCGATCCTCAACCACAAGAAAAGTAAATCCAGAACGAGTAGTAAACGAGATAAAAAAGAAATGATCGCCGAGTCTGCCTCACAATCAGAAATTGAGACTGGCAAGGAAACCGAGTATGAAGCCGGTGATGAAAGCCTCGAAGAAATTGTTAACTCTTCAGTGAGACAAATACAAGCTCTGTCGAGCCTCTCTTCCACAGACGATGGAACGCCCGGTTTTGGATGCCCGTTAACAGTATCAAATCAGCTCCAACAACTCATTTCTGCACGAGTACTCAGCGCCCTTCAGGGATCATCGAGTTATGCTACCAGCCAGAAGTCGATAGATCCCACATCTCTACTATTCGTCAATAAAACCACTAGAGCCCAGCCAGAAGTCGTGCCAGTGTCCCGTCTTGCCTCCAGTCCAACACTCGACTCTAACGAGGGAGCTCAAAATTTTATGGGGATTTGGCCTTATGCAGAAACCATTAGGAACTCCGTTCAGCCCAATACGGGAACAATTAAGGAAAGTAGCACGCTGAGAAGATCGATATCAGACGATGGGAAATTCACGAGACAAGTACAAGAGTGGGAATTAAGAACGCCGAAGTCGAAAAACAGACCTCTCGTTCAACCGACCAACTTAAAGTCAGCGCTCAACGAAACGGAGGATGTAGAAAGGAAGAAGCCGACAGAACCGTGTGCCATTAATCAGCCTAGAAGAAAAAAAATTACCGTGCAAAACCCTGGGTTGCCCTGGTTCGCCAGAGGAGCTTCTAAGAAGCCGGCACCACAGCAGAGAGCCAAGAAATCATCTGATAGTAGTAGTGATAGCGAAGAAGATAGTAGCAGTGACGAATCGGAAAAAGAAGAGTCGAAGAACGGAGCCCTAGGTAAGACTCCTACAAAGGCCATAGACACCAAGAGCAAACAACCAACTCGAGAGAGTCTGAAGAAAGAGAAGTCCAAGAAGAAACAGACCAAAAGACAGCTCGAGTAGTAGCTCCGACAGCAGTGACAGCCTTAGCAGCCAAGAGAACGACTTCGATAGCTCCTCAAGCTCTGACCGCCACGAAAGACGGAAAACAACAAGCTGCAAGAAGAAATCGTCCCGACGATTAGAACAGGAAGAGAGATTGGCCAATCACTTGTATCAACTCCAAATTATACAGGGGCGGAACATCAAGTTTGCTGGTGAGACTAGAGACGACCCAGAAGAATATTTATCTCAGATACAAGAGTGCAAGGAGAGTCTAAATCTTAAAAGCGAAGAGATTTTGGCCATGATTCCCCATACTCTATCAAAGAAGGCTAGCATGTGGTTCAGAACAGAAAAAGAAGGACTTAAAACCTGGAAGACCTTTAAGAAGGCATTCGAAGAACAATTCATCAGCGAGGTGAGCGACAATGACGTAATAGAAGAACTACGTAGACGAACGCAGGGTAAAGGGGAGAAGATATCTACGTATATTATGAATTTCAAATATATAGCAGCCCATCTAAAGAGACCGATGAGATTAAAAGACCAGCTGACATTATTGACAGAGAGGTTACGGCCGGAGTATCGTAGAGCGATTAGAAGGAAAAAGATAGAATCCTACGAAGATGTTAAGAGGTACTGCCGAACACTAGAAGAGGAGATGGAAAGAGATGCGATGTATACACCACCACCCACTGTTGAAAAAAGCCGATTCCCAGCCGCAGCTTGGACGCCAACACCGAAAGCCAAAGTAGCAGCCGCCAAAGAAGTTGAGGAAGCAGCAGGAGTTACCGACGCGAATTCAAACAAACAAAATATTAACAACAACAATAAAAATAAGAAACAGAAGCAACAACAGAACCCGCCAGTAGTAACTTCAGCCTCGATCACAGATCAACCAGTGAATAACAACTCAACTAGCGAGCCCAAGCAGACTAACAATGGCCCACCAGTGTGGAGACCAGTTAACGTTCAATCGCAAAGGCAGACCCAACAGTCGCAAGGCAGAGCTGACGCCAGTGATGCTACCCAGAGTCAACCACTAAGCCGGTACAATAACAGAGGCTCTACACCATTTGTCGGAGCATGCTATCACTGTCAACAAGTGGGCCACAGAGCATCAGCCTGCCCGACTGTAGAATGTTACGCCTGCCATCAGAAAGGCCATAAATCGCCAGTTTGCCCCAATCGCAGCCGGGGCCAGATCCAGTGTCAAGTTTGCGGCCAATTCGGCACTACCTTCCAAAATTGTGGAAACTGCGCTACCTTTCGAACGATGTGGGGAAATGGCAACGCGGGGGCATCCCTGGGGCCGATGCCACCCGCAACTCAACAATAACGGCCTCAAACGTTGTGGTGAAAACTCCTAGCTCTGTAACTCCGTTGTCAGAGGTGGTTGAAGTTTTGGGAGGGGGAGGTAGTGGCCGAGGACCACTAAGTACAGAGGTGAAAGAAGAGAAAGAGAAATTGCTGCCAAAAGCTAACGCAACCCGTTGGCCAAATAACAGCACAGAGACGAAAGAAGAGAAAGAGAAATTGCTGCCAAAAGCTAACGCAACCCGTTGGCCAGATAACAGCACAGAGACGAGAGAAGAGAAAGAGAAGTCACGGCCAAATGCTAACGTAACCCGTTGGCCAAATAACCGAGACGAAGTAGAGGAAGAGAACAGAGTAGCAGCCGGCGAAGCAGTTCTAAACTCCTCGAGCAACGAAGAGGACAGTGTATCCCGCCCGTGGAGAAACGAGCTCCAGAGCAAAGTACATTACAGCCAATTCGAAACTCAAAACGAGTGGAATAAACCTACGCCGCTGACACTGGACTCAAGTAGCGAATCAGATGGGTCGTTATTGGATGAGAGAGTGAAAAATAATAGAAGCCAAACCTCTGCAAACTTGAACGCATCGAAGACTAGAGGCCTAACCCTAGAACAGGGCACCCTTTACTCCCAAGAATGCATTAATAAAGTCAGACAGAGAGTTGCCAGTAGAGAAGAGAACGAGAAGACAGTAGTTGGAAAGGAGTGTGAAATTGAGCCGTTAAAAGTAGAGAAGTCGGAGAAGAGAGTCTCTTTCGAGTTAGAATCGGAACAGTCGGACCTATCAGATGACTCAGACCTTGTGGAGGTTTCGGGAACCTGGGAAGATACGCCAACTCAAGTCAAAAGAGAGAAGATTATCGAGTTGATAGAAGAAGAAGAAGATTTTGAAAAGTTGAGTAAGATTGAATTGGCTGTCGAGCAACTACAGTCGACAGATATAGCAGCCGAAAACCAATCACTACCAGAGACTAAGGAAATTGCTGAACAGAAGAAGCCAATACCGCCAGACCCCAACGTCGACTACGTAAGCCCACCCATCCAAATCTCAGACGAGGTAGAGCATCAAGCTCCTACGGCAGCTGTGATAACCGATAATCGGAACTACATGCAAGTAGTCTTGAGCGGAACAACCTATCGGGCACTTTTCGATCCTGGCGCCGTAATCACCTTAGTAGGCCCCAGAGTAGCCGAGAAATTTGAAAACCGACTGATAGCCGCTAAAACTCCTATTCAGGCGATTACGGGCGAACTATCACCCGTAATGGGATATTTACAGATCAATATTGAATTGGACGGCATTGATGCAACCATTACAGCCCGCGCAGTTAAAGAGATTGGGCACGACGTGGTATTCGGTAGAGATTTCTGTGAAATCTTTAAAATAGATACGGATCACAGGGGTTGGTGGAGAGCAAACGGTGGAATATGGCGAAGATTTAATAGCCAAAACCCGTCTGAAAATGATAAAGTTTTCGCCGAATGTACCGGAATAACAGAATTAGATGAAGACGAAAGAAGACAAATAGAAGAGATAGTCGACGGAACTCTGCCCGAATACTCGCCGGATGTATTAGGTTTCACTGATCTCACCGAACATCACATCAGCCTAACGTGTGATACGCCAGTGAGACAGAAATTCCGCCGGAGATCACCCAAAAAGATAGAGTCGATTCAGAAAGGAGCCAAAGAGTTAGAGAGACTAGGTATCATAGAGAGATCAGCCAGTGATTTTGTTAGCCAAGTAGTGATGGTGCCGAAACAAGGCACGGACGAAGAGAGACTGTGTGTAGACTTTACAGACGTGAATAAATTTACTAAAAAGGATGGGTATCCGTTACCGCAAATGGACGCAATTCTTGACAGACTGAGGTGTGCCAGATATCTGAGTAAAATTGACCTACGTCAAGCCTATTTCCAAGTCAAGATGGAGGAAAGTAGTAAGAAATATACCGCCTTTGCCGTACCAGGATATGGATTGTGGCAATTCACTAGGATGCCGTTTGGCCTGATTAATGCCCCCATGACTCTACAACGTCTAGTGGACACCTTATTCGGCCCCGAAGATGCTCCTCAAATTTTTGGTTATTTAGATGACATAGTGATTACCACAGACTCTTTTGAAGAGCATAAAATAAAAGTTAGATATGTACTACAGAAACTGATTTCAGCCGGACTAACTATCAATCCCAAGAAATGCCAATTTTGTGTGAGTCAGATCAAATACCTAGGTTTCGTTCTAGATAAAGACGGGCTTAGGACTGACCCCGACAAAGTCGCGCCGGTATTGAATTGTCCAGCACCGTGTAATGTCAGAGAATTAAGAAGAGTATTGGGAATGATAGGTTGGTATGCCAGATTCATTGAAAACAGTTCGGAAACTAAAATCCCACTAGTTAAACTTCTAGGCAAAGACCAAAAATGGACTTGGGGAGACGAGCAGCAACAGGCGTTCGAAAAACTCAAGAAAGCCTTAACCGTAGCGCCAGTACTCGCCAGACCCGATTTCAACAAGCCTTTCTGTATCCAATGTGACGCCAGCAACGTCGCCATAGGAGCTGTGTTAACTCAGGAGTTTGACGACGGGGAACACCCGATTGTGTATGTCAGCCGAGTCCTAACAGCCGCCGAGAAGAACTACACTACTACAGAGAGAGAGTGTCTAGCTTTAGTATGGGCCATAAAGAAGTTACGGCCATATGTCGAAGGATACCATTTCACAGTGATCACAGATCACAGTGCACTACGCTGGCTTCGCTCGTTAAAGGAGCCCAGTGGAAGGCTAGCTAGATGGGCACTTGAAGTTCAGCAATGGGACTTCGACATTATTCACCGTAGAGGCGCGAACCATAGAGTGCCAGACGCCTTGTCGAGGATGCTTGAGCCAGAATTAGCAGCCGTGGCGGAGATCTCTGATCCTTGGTATCTCCGACGATTTAAAGAGGTAGAAGAGTTTCCTAATAAATTTCCCCAGTGGAGAGTAGAAGATGGTCGGCTATACCGATTTAAGAGAGATCCGTTGTTGGACTCTATTACCCATAGCGGCGAAGCCTGGAAATTAGTCATACCAGCCGAACAGAGAGAGAAAGTCATGACTGTTGCCCACGTGGAATTTACCGCCGGACACATGGGGATCGAAAAGACCTACGATAGAATAGCGAGAGAATATTTTTGGCCGGGAATGTACCACGACGTCCACTCCTTTATCACCGCCTGCCCAGTCTGCCAAAGATACAAAGTGTCGCAACAAGGCCCACAAGGCCTTATCGGCAAAAGAATCGTAGAAAAGCCTTGGACCGTGGTAGCCGCCGATATGATGGAATTCCCAAGAAGTAAAGGCCAGAATAAATACTTACTAGTTTTCCAAGACCTGTTTACCCGCTGGGTGGAAGTCAAGCCATTGCGTAAAGCAGACGGAAAATCAGTTGCCAGAGCTTTTGAAGAACTAGTGTTATTTCGCTGGGAGACGCCAGAGTATTTGTTGACCGATAACGGAACGGAATTCTTGAACAAGCACGTTGCCGAGACATTAAAGGAATACGGTGTGACACACGTTACTACACCACCATACCACCCTCAAGCCAATTCTGTCGAGAGGAGTAATCGCACCCTCAAAACAATGATAGCGATGTTCGCCGAGAGTCACAGAGATTGGGATAAACATGTCCACGAGCTTCGTCACGCCATGAATACCGCCGTACAATCAACGCTCAAAACATCCCCAGCCTTTTTGAATTTTGGCAGACACCCCTCACCAGTCAAGAGTCTACGTACGGAAATCGAGGGTCGAGGTCCAAAATTACAATTAGATCCTGCCGTGTGGCAAGATCGTATGAAACGACTGGATGCGTTACGAGAGCTCGTCGCCAAGTTTATAGATAATGCGAGAAATAAGCAGGGGGAGACATATAATAGAAGGCGTAGATTGACCAATTTTGCAGTCGGGGATATGGTTTTGAGGAGAACTCACTATCAGTCGAAAGCCGCTGAGAGTTTCTCTGCCAAGTTAGCACCCAAATTTGAGGGACCCTTTCGAATTACAGAGCAGAAATCCCCTACCGTGTATATCTTGGAAGCCGAGGAGGGTAACAGTCGGAAAATCGCTAAAGCACACGTATCGGACCTGAAAAGATACTTACCGCCGCGAAATCCTAAAACTAACAGCCCTAACCCCGATCCTACGAGCCGGTAGTGAACTGCAGCCCGTGGAAGGACGTACCTGGCGTATAGACATTATATGTGGTTTGTATTGGTGGTGGAGTAGAAAACTGTGTTGTCCCTATGATGAGTGTGGAATTCGCATTTAATTACAGTAATGTTACAGATAAGGAAGTCCGTGATGCCACGCCGAACTCGCTCCAGAAGCCTCCTGACGGAGTCACGACATGTTGCCGAGGAGGAGTTCGTGCCACCGACGTTTACTGCCGTGCCGCCAGATTTTGTGCCCCCGCAGTGGTCCACGAGACACGAGCGTATTCGTGACCCTAACGGCCCGAAGAGCGAGGAGACGATGCACCGCGAGCTCAGGGTCCGGGACGCTATTCGTCGCCGAGAGATGGAAGAGGAAGAGGAGAGAGAGAGAGAGTTGTTAGCCGGATCGGACGACGAGGCGAGAACAGTCGAGCCGATGGAGGTGGCCGCCTTCACTCTGGTACCGGCCGAGACCAACACCAAGGTGGGTGGAGGGAGGAACCCGAGCTCCAAAGTCTCGCCTTGGTTTCGCCTGGAGAGCGCCGAGGAACGGGAGAGCAGAGAGGCCGTGGAGGAGTTGCGCCGCGTCGTGGAGAAGGAAACGGGTGTAGACCTCCCTACCCAGGTCGAAGAGCGTACTCTCGACACGAGAGGCCTACCCCAACGGCCCTTCACCACGCGCGATGCTCGCGAGGGCACCACGACCCCAAAAAAGGACCCCGTGTGCTCTACTCCCGAAGATACGGTAAGGGAGAGGAAGAGAGGACTCCAGTTGAAGGTGAAGCTGTCAGGCCTCCGGTACAGCGGGCTGAAGCCCATTCCAACGGACCCTGAACTGGATCCACCCCCATACAGTTGTTTCAACTGTTGGGGGAGGGGCCACACAGTCTTCAACTGCCCAGAACCGAGACACGGCAAAATCTGCCTAAATTGTGGTAGATTTGGAGAGGACCTCAACTCGTGCCCGCGCTGTCGGGACCGCCACGCTGAGTATTTGGCGACGGTAGGCTCTCACAAGGGTGTAACGACCAGGACGTCAAGCCCTAAACCCGGAACGAGTCGAGATGAGGCACCTCGCCCCACAACACCTCTGTCACCCGAAGGAGCGACAGCCACCTCCCGCACGGCGTCCATCTCCCGTCACCGCCGAGAGAGGTCCATCACCTGGGCCACCCCGCTCGCCAAGGAGTCTCCCAAGCCCTCACCGCCTCGTAGTCCCAAAAGCTGCTCGGCTGGGCGTCCGCGAATTCGGAGGGGGGATCCTTATGCGACAACCGAGCCCACTACCACCTCCAGTTCTTCTACCTCGTCCAGGAGTGGATCACCGCCTAGAGAGGAGTCTCCCACCCGTGGAGTAGCTGAGGCTGTAGCCGAGACGTTACGCCTCATTGATGAGGTCCGAGATCTGCCCCAGGACATCAGGGACTCGATCTTGAGGCGAACTTTCTGCCAGCCGAAACCCCGACGATCCAGGAGTAGGTCCAGGAAGGACTGAGTTCGCCCTCACAGCCAAACTACAGCCAGTTACAGCCAGTAGAGTGAGTTTCCTAATCTAGACCGGGTTTATCAGCCCAAAATTTTGTTGACCTTTTTTTTTTATTATTTATTGTATAAACTAATCATGCAATTCTTACAGCCCTGCAGTCTCGAGATAGTAGTTGTGAGAAGAAGAGAGAGAGAGAGTGACATTTTTCTTCCTTCTTAGGTAAAGAAAAACTGAAACATTCAGAGTATGTTTAGTTTTGGGAGGGGGAATGCGACGGGGTGACCGTCCAGTATCAAGAAGTTCTCTCTCTCTCTTTTCTACGTCACCCTATCAGAACTGCATCACCATGAGTTAACTCTCATAGATCTGGTATGCATTCTAGGTAGAGGAAGGTCGGAATTGGCCACATAGCCGTGCGATAGCAGCCGGGAGAAGGAGAGAGAGAATAGCCGACTAACAGCCGAGTTAGCCGCTTACTGTAGAGCGCTCCCACCAGCCGCGCGACTACACACACACGCTGGAGCTCACGCACGCTCACACCTAAGCCGCTCGAGTCAGAAGATAAGCCCGCCACCGGGAGGGGGAAAACCTTGCGCCAGGCCGCGGCAGCAGATACTATACTGCTACTTGTATGTGTGAGGCGTTGAGTGTGTGTAAAAAGAATATTCACCTATGTAACCTAAAGAATTATTTATTTGTAATGTATGACATGAGAGGTGGTATGATACAGTGTGAAAACCCAACGATCGCACGAGAAAACATATGTAAATCGCCAAATGTAACGGCACTAGACCGATAACTATGTATTGCGCTTGTGTGAGTACTCTAGGGAGGTATACCGTCGCGCCTCGGCCAGAGAATTCGCCCACTTGATTTTTCGTCGCAGCCCAGAGAACATCCCTACGGTTTGACCATTCATTTTTAATTGAGAGTAGAGTAAAATATAAGAGTGCGTTATCTTGTCGTGATTGTTATAAGAACGAGGGAGAGGTACGAGAGAGAACTTCAGCCGGAAGGTAGCGTTTAATGGTAATATTTATAATACATATTGAGTGTGAGAGGAATAAGCCGGACGTTGCGAAAGTCGGAGCTTTACTGCCTCGTGGCAGCATTTTCGACGAGCCGAGATTTTGTAGCACCGGATAACTGTGTGAGCGTTGTGTGCGAAAACGGAATTTGTAGCTAGTAGAAAATATCACCTTAGAGCCTCGCGTTTATTATATTACAGCCGGTTTTGTGTAAGTAAAGATTTGTGAAGTGATAATCAGTCGAGTGGTCTAAGCTTATTATTTCCTATTTTCCCGATCGAACTCCCTCGGAGAATGGAGTCTCGTAACCAGCCGGAGACGCGACCCCAAAACGTTCGCAGATAAATCGTCCGACCTGGCGCCTTCGAAATAAATACGGCCGGGCGTTAGTAGCTAATCATTGTTGCAAAGGAAAATAACGAGAGAAAATCTACCTCGTTACACATGTAATGTAATAGTCTAAGTTACATAATTATATATATATATATATATATATATATATATATATATATAACAATTTATGTACGTTATATGTGGTGAGAATAATAATATTTTATTTTATCAACAATTTTATGTGTGTTAACTTTGAAATCTTTCATGCTACAGAATGAAACTTCTCAGATTTAAAATTCCTGTAGGTTAGAATACTTTAAAATAACATGTTTTCTTGTTTATATAGTGCCGTATTATTAGAATATAATATTCGAAGCTAATAAAATTAGATGTCCGTGATTTATGATAATTTTAAGTCCCGGATTCACGTTTCTTACAAGGAAAGGTACCCAACCCGAACTCACCGATTTTGATGATTTTCATATATGTTGTAGAACATAAAAAAATAAGAGACACGTATTTTTTTTTATCGGCTAATTTTCACTTTTATGGGGTAAAAACCTCCCCTAAAGTTAACCCCCAAAAAGCGTTTTTTTTAAATATCTCGGCTTAAAATTAATATTTTTCAATGAAACAAATTGGAGGTTATTTCTTACAAAAAGAGCAAGTATTTCATGGTGATTTGAAGAGTAAGGGTAGCATCCCCTATTTTTTAGGGGTTGAAAACATATATTTTTTGGCATAATTTTATAATAAAAATGTTTAAACCGACTAAAAAAAATTGGAAAAAATGTTTAAATATCCTTAATAACAAAATTTAGTTGACGTCTTTCGGTGTTTTCATAAATATTACCCCTAAGGGGGTAAACCACCCCTAACACAAAATAACTGTAAATATGTAATTCAATACATAATATTTCGTAGAAAGTTTGTATATAGAGGTTTTCGAGGTCGCTGATTACAAATCTGTTATCAGATTTTGAAAATTCAAAATGGCGGATCCAATATGGCGGACGGAAATATCGAAAAAAAATTTTATATAATAAAAAAGTTTTAAACGACTAAAAAATTTGGAAAAAATTTGTAAACATCTATGATAAACAAATTAAGTTTTTCGGTTTTTTCATAGATACTTCCCCTTAGGGGGGTAAACCACCCCTAACACAAAATAACTATAAGTATACTTCAATCCATAATATTTTGTAGAAGGTTTGTATATAGAGGTTTTCGAGGTCGCTGATTACAAATCTGTTATCAGATTTTGAAAATTCAAAATGGCGGATCCAATATGGTGGACGGAAATATCGAAAAAAAATTTTAACTTTCAAAAAAACTTGTTTACAAATGTGTGATCTTTGTAGCCTGTACATGTGAACTAAAGAGCCTTAAACCCTAAACCCCTAAAGAACAAATAGGCTAAATGGTTGTGCTTTTTAACCAAACCACGTCAAATTCCTAAATTTGTAAACAAGAAAATTCTGTGTGTGAAGCAGTTTTATAATTTCCGTAGAAATTGTTATCAGAATGTTGTTGAAATTCCTTTCTTGTAAATTCAACTTATAATGTATTTTTGTTTATAATATTAGAGTATAATAATAATCTACAATCTTTTATCTTTTGCCATAGTGCATTTTTTGTATTGAGCATAAAATATATTATTTTACGATGTTTTTACAATAATGGTAGTCCTCATAAAAGTGTTTAAAGCACAATGCTTTTTTGCACCAACCACATCGTACAATTGCAATGTTTGTGCACCCTTCTATTTCACAATGTATTGCACAAGACTTTCCAAAACTGAAATCTATAGGATTATCAAATTTATCTGGTTTTTCATTGACGTAACCGCTTTTATACCAGGAATATTTAAACAAATCTATATATCTCGGTGAAGACAGTTGGTTGTGAACCAATGATTGAAGTTTAATTATATTATTTCTCACATGTAAATTCATATCATGATCCATTAACATTACATTATCAGAAAATGTCCGGACAAAGTTTTTCCAAATACGGAATCCATAGACATCAAGTGGTTGTATTTTTCCTGTGGTTCCAGTTGGAATTTTTTTATGTTAATAATTTTATTTTGTGGCATTGTTTCTTCTATAACTTTGTCACAATGACCACTCCAAGAATCAAGTAATAGTATTGAGTGATGGCCTACATAGGGATAAAATATTTTTTCCAACCAGATTTTGAAGTGATCTGCAATTAAACGACTT
The DNA here is from genome assembly GCF_009193385.2 of Nasonia vitripennis. Lineage (NCBI taxonomy): Eukaryota > Metazoa > Arthropoda > Insecta > Hymenoptera > Pteromalidae > Nasonia > Nasonia vitripennis. Next base: position 801,689 of record NW_022279653.1, read on the forward strand.
ACTAGTTAACTGATCAACGATATTACAATGTAAAAATTGTTATTAGTTCCCTTACTTGTTGTTAATTTTCCAGATTTGGATGCTTCCACGTACACGTTTTCTGGTTTAAATATGTTTTGTTCTACAATAGGGCCAAACTTGCCACTTGGTTCCTTTAAAACAAGAAATAGCGGTGACAACAGTTGTCCAGTAGCTGATATTAGTGGCTGTATAGTATAACTATGCGTTGTTGCTGAAATTGACTGTACCAGACATTGCACTTGCTTTTCTCCTTCTACTGCTAATGTTCTTCCAGAATGCATTTCTAGCTGAAATCCGCTCTGATCTGTATTATACAAATTTTCGAGTCCAATCCTTGGTATACACGATTTAACGTCATCGATAAATGCTTCAGCTTTAGCCGTAAGTTCTGCACTACTTTCTAGTGTTTTTCTTGTTATGAACTTATTTATTTTCCTAGAAACTATTCGGTGTGCTTGCTTAAATTTGAGTAACCAATGTTTAGAAGCTTTGAATCTAATATCATCAAACCCAATTTCTTTTTTAGCTTGTAAGGCCCATCGAATTATATCTTCATCATGGATAATTGAACCACTGTCGAGAGCTGCTTGAAAATTATCCAGGGTATACTGACAAATTTGTGCTACTTTTTCTCTATACGTGCCACCTTTATTAATTGAATGAGCCCAACGACGTAGCTGACTAATAGATGATACTTTTTTGAATCTGTTTTGCACTGTTTTGAGACTTAAATTTTGCTTCGTTTTGCTACTTCTCCAAAATTCTACAGCTCTTTTTTTTGTATTCAAAATCTAGTTCTTCATTATCTGCTGTACATTGATTTGTTGGTGCTATATCCGGATCAGGAAAATGATGTTGCACTTCATCTTCAATTATTTCCACATTATGGTCTTTATACTCTTCTTGAAAATCCAAAGAGTCATCAGTAATCATTTCTACATCGTTGAAATCATGTGTTGCATCTACTAAAATTTCTTTTATTTTTTCGGCCAACTCTGTTTCGTGATAATTCGTGACACTATCTGGTATGTTTAACGCTTGAAAGTATGCTAATAATAAGTTTAGAACGTTTAACGGATTAATTTTCATTTTTCAATCTAAAATGAAAACAAGCGGTAAAATTTATACAAGCTGTGTTTTTGCATGTAAGGCACGACTGCTACATTTCTACCAGAATAAAACGAGTGAATGTAAATTGAATCAAATCATTAATTTATGCATTGGAGAAGAATTCTCGTTCCACTTTGTGATGTTCGGAAAACTCTATTTTTGGTTTTATTCAACTTTTATTCACTTTGAAATTGAATAATGTAAATCTATATAAAATCACTAAAGAAAATTTTCTACAACTGTATGATACCACTGACAAACAAAAAGACGTACTATTCGTACTTTCCGGCATCGAACTAGAATACCCACAAAACTCACTCACTGCCTAAAAAATAACACAGGCAGCTGAGGTAAACACTCGATGAAAACAATCTAAAAAAAGAACATACTGATTCACACATATTGTCAACAACTTTTATGAGTGAAAGACATTTATCTGTGGAATTATCATTGAATGTACGATAACATTCATTAAACTAATGAATGCATATAAAATTCCCTTTCAATAACAACGTGTTCTTTAATTGCAAATGAAGTTCGAGTATTAATATTCTTTTATGTATTTTTACCAATAACAAAAATTATCATAGTAATATAATAATAATAATAATAATAATAAGAATAAGCATAATTGCAATAGCAATAATAACAGTAATACTGATAATAGCAATGATAATGAAAAATAATAATAATAATTAGAATAATATTTATTATTAAATTTAGATTTTTTGATAAATTCATTAAATCGTATCAAATAGTATTATCATGGAATTCCAGACTGTAAATATTTTACTATAGATACAATAATCATTACTTCGAGAATTCATCTAAAAAACGTTTGGCTTACGAAATAATTGTAACAATGAAAAACTCCCAAGTTTGACAACATTAAATTTTATTACAAAACGCAAAAGAGTTTGATAAACTAATTTTATTAACCTATGTTTTTTCATTTGCAAAAAAGTGTGGACTTTTTGAATTTATAAAATTATATAATTATGCAATTTATGAAATACTTTATAATTTATGAAATTACTTTTGAAATTATGCTAATTTATAAAAGCAGAAAAATAAATAATCTTTGATTGAAACAAAACGAGACGTTATTTGTTACATACAAAATGATAGAATAAAATATCGGTAATATGTCTATACTCGTGTCTACGGTAAAGCATAGGCCTTCGGCTTGTCTGGAGGTTAGGGGTTTGGAGTCGTTTGGTTAAAATGCACAACCATTTAGCCTATTTGTTCTTTAGGGGTTTAGGGTTTAAGGCTCTTTAGTTCACATGTACAGGCTACAAAGATCACACATTTGTAAACAAGTTTTTTTGAAAGTTAAAATTTTTTTTCGATATTTCCGTCCACCATATTGGATCCGCCATTTTGAATTTTCAAAATCTGATAACAGATTTGTAATCAGCGACCTCGAAAACCTCTATATACAAACCTTCTACAAAATATTATGGATTGAAGTATACTTATAGTTATTTTGTGTTAGGGGTGGTTTACCCCCCTAAGGGGAAGTATCTATGAAAAAACCGAAAAACTTAATTTGTTTATCATAGATGTTTACAAATTTTTTCCAAATTTTTTAGTCGTTTAAAACTTTTTTATTATATAAAATTTTTTTTCGATATTTCCGTCCGCCATATTGGATCCGCCATTTTGAATTTTCAAAATCTGATAACAGATTTGTAATCAGCGACCTCGAAAACCTCTATATACAAACTTTCTACGAAATATTATGTATTGAATTACATATTTACAGTTATTTTGTGTTAGGGGTGGTTTACCCCCTTAGGGGTAATATTTATGAAAACACCGAAAGACGTCAACTAAATTTTGTTATTAAGGATGTTTAAACGTTTTTTCCAATTTTTTTTAGTCGGTTTAAACATTTTTATTATAAAATTATGCCAAAAAATATATGTTTTCAACCCCTAAAAAATAGGGGATGCTACCCTTACTCTTCAAATCACCATGAAATACTTGCTCTTTTTGTAAGAAATAACCTCCAATTTGTTTCATTGAAAAATATTAATTTTAAGCCGAGATATTTAAAAAAACGCTTTTTGGGGGTTAACTTTAGGGGAGGTTTTTACCCCTTAAAAGTGAAAATTAGCCGATAAAAAAAATACGTGTCTCTTATTTTTTTATGTTCTACAACATATATGAAAATCATCAAAATCGGTGAGTTCGGGTTGGGTACCTTTCCTTGTTAGTACAATAGGTCGAAATAGATGAATTTTTAGGTTATGTAGGTAAAAAAATCATTCATTAATTTAAAAAATAGTATATGATTGTTTCAAAAATTCCCAATTATTTTAAAATGCATTTTTATGGCATATTAATTCATTAACAAGTAGCTAAAATATCGTTTTCTTAAAATTTCGTACTTTTCATAGGTGCCCCGGCTCGACATCGTCAGAAAACAGTATTTTGATATTTTTTCCTATATCTGAGAAGTACAACCTTTATTTAAAAAAAAAATTAGGTCCCTAGTACTTTCCTGAGAGGCGCAATTTGATTTTGACAATACTTTTCCTGAAATCGCCCATAGTTTGGTGGTAGCGTTGATGGTGGCGGCTCACTAAACATAGTTCAGACACCGGGCTCGGAAGTATCACGACTTGACGACGGAATGAGTATGATCTTAACCTCTAGGGAGTTAGATGATCGGTTAAAATATGACCTATATCAAAAGTGCTACAACGTTTCTTACACTACAAAACGAATAAGAACAGTAAAAATATTAACGAGTCATTAATTCCGACAGTCGTTAAAGAAGTAACTGATCAACATATAATCAATAGCGTTCCGAAGCTTTCGAGGAAAAGCCAAAAACTTCTTTATAGTCTCCGTCAGTACGGTAGTGTGATATGGGATAAACTCGGTACTATTTTTGTTGATGGCGTTAAGTGTACGTATAGCCGTGCATACGTGAGTTCGCAGGTAGGTAATGAAATTGGGTATGGATTTCAATCATGTTTATTTGATACGTCTGTACAGCTTGGAGATCCGTCGAAGACTGGCTCGTTGCCGGTGCAAGAGCCTGTTTAAAACGGTCAGTAAATTGCTTGTTTCATTTCTCCATCTATTGTTCTTCGTGCGTGCTCCGCTGTACGTGCCAACAACCGAAAGCATAAACATCCCATTGTTGCAGGTTTCGAGAAGCTGGAAGGCGATCGATAACAAGTGACGGCTATTACGCTTTACATAACTCGTGCGCGTGTAAAGACCGTACTTTATAAAAGGACTGGCTGCACGGAGTTCTACAAATAATTATTTAAATTAAGTAGAACCAGCCTTCAGTTCGAAAGCCTTGTGTTACTAGGGTTACGCACGGACGGTGAGATCTCAGTATGCCCGCTTCTACATATTCGTGCGGACGCCCACTTGTCCGCTTTCTTGTTCTCAATGCGGACGAAGCTTGATGCGCGGACGGTATGCTGTCCGCGGCTATTTTTGGCAGACGTTGGAGTGTCAGCTGTTACTTGCAGTCGTTGTATCTGTATAATATTTTTTGGTAGAAATAGTGTATATTGTAAATATTTTTAGTAGATAATTTTTTTTTTAATTTACATACAAACAAATTTTAATCAGACGAATTTTTTTTCGTTTTTTTGCAGGATTTAACCCAAGCTGGACCCTTTTAAGGGTTGCTGATGAAATATTATAAACAGTGCTATATTGCAGCAACTAATCAACAACAAAAAGCGCCATAGTTTATGTATATGTAGCAAGTAAAGCCCCAAAAACATGATTTTATGGAATCGGAATCGTACAATACTTGAACAATTTGAAAATCGTTTATCTTGAAAAATATCGTTATCTTAATACAGTGCAAAGTATTTTTTATCACTCGTGCTCGGATAGTGCCGCATGACGCAACGGTTTTGCCTTGGCTAAATGCGTTGAGTTATAAAAAACACGCAACGCTTCTTGCAGCGCCCTCAAAGTCTACATAACTTCTCTTATTTTAGCCTTGGCAAACCCGTGCATTATGCAGCACTTTATCTTCGCACTCGTGATAAAAAATAGTGTGGGCAACTAGTGCGATAAATTGCACAATGTACTAATAAAGTACTGGATTCTCGCACCGAAAAAGTTACATAAAATCACTGTCCAGGGACTTTAAAAGAAAAAGCATGTTACTTAAAAAAAAAAAGAAATCAGAACCACAAAACAAAACGGAACTGATCGAAGGTGGAACCTATTAATTATACGTAGGACTTTTGAATGTCGATGCTCCTTCAATTTTAAACGCGGCCGAGTAGCGTGCGCGGAGAGAGGGGCTAATGCACGAAGCAGGAGTCAGCCGCCGCGGAGTTGGTGCGACTAGTAGGGAGCGCGCGCGTACACCACTAGCGCGCACTACTGCCGAGCCATGCCGACGCACTAGTGAAGTTCAGTGCACTATCACGAGTCCCGTGCACCATAAACTGCACGGTGACTTTAATATGACAATAGCGCCAGATGACGCGTCAGAGCAATCTGATGTATTCGCGCCATTTCTCCTTTTCTTTTTCTCGACGTTTGACGGATGAGTCGTTCGCGCGGTAGATGTTGGAGGTGTCACCCTCTATAACCGTCAGAAACGGTTATAAAGGGCGCGGATTCGAGCTTCCAGGTAAGCGCAGCACTTCGAGGACAAGCGAGACTTCCTCCTCGTCCAGATTAGTCTCAACCTTTCCCGAGTCTAGACGTGCCGTTGCAATTTTGCAGTTTCAAGAGTTGAACGAGTTGGAAGCAGAGCTGTTGTTTGATGAATTGCAGATAGTGAAGAAAGTAAGTCGACACAATTCCGGCACAAATGCCCCATTTATGTATTTATTTATTTACGTGTATTGGTGGTAGCGCCGCGTCGTTAATGAAATTATAGTCGAGACGAGATTGGTTCTCGCAGCGTTAAAGGTTGAGTCGCGGTAGATCTCGCACGATTGCGCCATTTCGAAATCAGACCACTGAGCCGCTGTTAACCGATAAGCGATCCAACAATAGTATATCCGAAGTGCGTTGTGCTGCTGTCGATCGCTAAGCGATCCAGCAACCGAACAGATTAAATATTAAGCCGCTGTCGATCTAGAAGATCCAGCAAATTGATAGTATATTGAACGATTCAGCTTTCCTACGTCAATTGCGTTAAGCCGCCGTCGATCCTAAAGATCCAGCAAATTGATAGTATATTGAACGCGTCGTTCCGTCGCCGATCAGCTAGTGATTCAAGCGTCTCTACCATAAGAAATGGCGTTGAGTCGTCGTTGATTTCGTCCGAAATCCGACACCGTTAAGCGTATTTATTTGTTAGTTAATCGTAATTCCGTAGCGACGTAAATTCAGCGATGTTTCAGGCGGGTCTTTCCTCGCGACGCTTATCTAAAATTCGCGCTTTACAGCCTGTCCATAGTTGGAGCCGTACTCGTCCGAGACACCAGAGTTTCCGTCGATTCCAAGAAACGAAGAGGATTGGAGGACGCCATCTTGAGAGACGTCGTGTGTATCGGTAGAGATGCCGACGCCATTTTGGCGCGTCCATTAACTATAGAGTTGAGTCGCGTGATCGGGGTTGTTATTTCGCGACGGCATTAGCGTGTTAAAGTTGATAATTGTTGTCGCGTAGAGAACTGTTTATAATAGTGTGAATCCGCTAAACTTTCCGCTGATTGATCACGTACGTAGATCGTAGTAATAATAGTGTAAACTGATGGTTTGCCTGACGATAAATATCGGCATTTAAAGTGCAATCTCACAATGCCGCCCAACGTGGGGCTTTCACGTTAGGTAGCGACGAGAGTTTTTCCTATTCCAGGCGTGGCAAGCTAGAAGATTAGACAGCGTAGCGTCAGTTCAGAAAGTGCAATAATCTGACTGCCTAAGTGTTGTAGCATAAGCGATCGTAGCGTAAAGCGAATTCCGCATATTCTTTGGGAAGTAGTATATTCTCAATACGTGCGTATTTTTCCAAGAGAATTGTAGTAGGCGAGTAGTAAAATAAGATTGCGCTAAGTCCCAAAAATTATGGATAATCGAATAAATGATTATCGGGCGCGAATGCGGAACATTCTGTCGCGGTCGAGAGATCTACGAGCGGTTCTGAAAAACTGCGAAAGAATGGCTGTGGATGAGGTCCTTCAGCGCCTGACCGAATCGAAATTTAGCACGGTAGGCTTGAAACGGTCACGAATCTTCTCGGTCCTGTGCTCGTATATAATTTTATTTTTTAGAGAAGAGCAGTACTTATTTACTGATCTGCGTCGTAATTATGAGGACAGATCATTAATATAAATTTGATTCTATATGATAATGTATTGTTATAATGAGAGAAGTCCGGGATACCATGTAATGGAAGGATATTACAATAATAAAATTTTGTTATTTCATTTCAATAAACAAAATAAATATATTAAATCAATAGTCTTTTTAGATAGAATATTGCGTTAATTATAAATATTTTTGGCAACAGAAAAGTTTATATATTCGCTTTGATTGTACAATGTAGTTATAAGTCAATATGCTTTATATTTTGCGTTATTGGCTTTAGATTACGATTTTCTAAGTATACAAAAAATTTGAAATTATTCTATGTTTCTTCTATCTGATACGCATTAGTTGCGTTATCAGGCTTGACACGCTAAATTTATAAGTCTTTTGAGATATCGGAATATTTCTAAGTTCTATATCTTCTCAAGACGTAAGTTGCTCTTGAGAAGGGACTAGGCGCTTTAGTTGCGTTGGAGCTAGCGAGCTCAGATAGCCCGTACAGCTCCTTATGTAGGCCGTGGAGAGAGCGGGTATCGAGCCACCGAAAAAACATCACATTCATTCCCGCACACGTACATTCACACCTATATATATTAATCATTCACATACACGTATATTCTAATGCACGCGCCGCGCCGCCGCTCGCTTGCTACTCCTTCTCTTATCTTATCGTGCCGCTGTGCTCGCCGCTCGTATAGTTATACACACGTATTGCGCGCTCTCCCCGCTTTCTCGATGCTTCGGCTGCTGCCGCTGGCTGACTCGTGGCTCTGCTGGTGTTCTGCTGCTGCTGTGAGCTCAGCTGTCAGCTGTGGCGCGAAGCTTTCAAGTAGAGGGAACGCGAGATACTCGCGTACAATCTAAAAATTTTATTCAATAAATTTTAGTTTTTTAGAAATATTTTTTATAATTTTTAGTGAAGCTTGTACGGGGTGTTGCAGGCTCTCACAACGAGAAAGCCGAGCGGTTGTTCCGGTCAATCATCATGGTGACAGGACAGGCGGAGGATGTCCCATGGTACCGGATTTCGGACCATGAATCGGACTGGACCGATGATGAGAACGATGGGGCGAGGGAGCCGCAACAGTAGTTGTCGAAAAAGTTAAAATCCCGGAAAAAGTTCAGGTTGCGCCAAATCCGCCCAATTCGCGTCTCGAGTAAAATCTGGCAAGTCATCGTGCGCCTCAAATGGCTCATAAAGCATGCGGTCAGAAGTATCCCCATAGTAAGCGATTTTTTTCTTCGAAATATTTAACAAAGAAACCAAAGGACTTTCAGTTTTTAACCGATAGTATGTATGTTTGATTCCATGTCCTCATAAAAATCATCGCACTTTATAGCGTATATAAAACTATCGGTGTCACTGAACAGAAGTTTACAATCGTCTTTATAGATTTTTCGCATATAATTGTAATGAAAATCGTACATAAGTCTTTTAGAAAGATCTAAGACTACAAATTCCACGTAAATAGGTTTATTAATTATAACTGCAGTCTTGCGAAGCTGAATAGCAACCAAATTTTCATTAAATATAGAACTACTATGGAAATTTAGGTATGATATATATGCCTGTGCTCCATATCTTTCATCCCATTTTGTCAAAAGCTTTACATTCACTCTTTTCCGCACATTTTCTATTATCTTTCCATATACTGCATTATTCATTAATTTGAAAAAAAATTTTCAAATTTATTTTTAGTTGGTGCTCTCATTGAGCTATTTAAGAATATGTAAGACTTTTACTATGGAGATTGCTTGAATTTTAAAACTCGATGTATTTTACTCAAATGAAGGCCATGAGCAATGATTTGTTTCAAAGCTCTATAATCGATGACATAATTTTTCTTATGCTGAAGTGTAGCCAATAGTTTTTTTGCTAAGATCCTGAAGGTGTTAGATGGTCTAGACAGAAGGGTAAATCATTGTGCTTATCATGCAATTCATAAGGATACTCTAAATCAACTTCTAAAATATAGCTAATCGCAGAATTATCTGCTACTGAGAAAAAATCGAAATCCCCGCAATCAGTTATCTACTCAAAGTCATTGTATGGAAGATACTGCAATTCTCCATAACCGTAAAGATTGTTGACATCTAAGCAAATTAAAAAACTGGTTACTTCAGCAGTCTTATAATCCTGCAGCATGTATTTATTGTTAGCAGTCGCATATCGATGTGAGCATTAACTTAAACCTCTTCGCATACCTCGCTTTATGAATAAAACCATGTCAATGTCTGTCAATATTTTTAATCTAATACCTGAATCTTTGAGCATAGCATTCCAAGAAAATCCTGGTGTAGTGTAATAATAATGTGCAGGATCTCAACCATATGCTATTATACTATGATCTCGAGATTTTTTAAAAATATCTGCGAGTAATAATATATCAGTTTTCGTATATAAATCAGAATATTCACCCAATGTGTGTATGTTAAAAGAATGGCATACATTTTGTGCGTGTTCATAGTTTTCAATACTTATTCCAGAATCATTGAGTGTACTGAAAAATTTGCCTAGATCAGGTAAAGTCGTTTCATCCAATTTATCCCATGAAGTAATATACTCATACGGAAGTACACCTTCTCTTGTCAGCAGATTAATTTTTTCTTTTTCTAAGCTTGAAAATTCTCTTCTGACAATTTTATATTCTTCGAGATATGAGGATAATTTTTCGAGCGATGAAGACATGAAACGAAAAGAATCAATAGATTTGAATTTAATATCACTATTCTCCACACTTTTCGTAAACGAAACATACTTCTCTTTTGTTATAGGAAGTAAATAGACCTACCCAGGAAAATAGTTTGATACGTCTGAGATTATAAAATGAGAGTCATAACCACTTAAGTTGTGAAATATTACAGGTATACCTCTAGCATCTTGATAATTGAGATTGCGACCAGCATGTGCAGCTCCACGATATTTTCCTGAAAGGTGACAATGATCTTGAACTTTCACACTACTGTTCAAAAATGTTTTTTCACAAATATGACAGATAGTAGCAGCATTATAACTAGTTATTTCGCCCGACATGAGAGGAGTCATAGGTATCACATTTTTTATATAAATCGGTCACACTTTATTCAATAATTTGCAGCTCTTCAGCAAACCAGTGCGCGGCTTCAACACCCCTGTAAGATCTGTATACAGATAGAGTATCATCGTAAGCACACTTAAAATAATAACCAATGCTATACATTTCATGCTTCTGCATAGGCGTTGTATTGATCTCACTACTGTCTTTGCCTTCAAGTGGTTTCAATAGACATTCACAATCAGCATAAATTGTGAATGCCACTTTTTCTTTAAAACCATAGTTTTTAAACTCTACGTAATCTTTACCCTCTGCAGGGAGTTTAACTTTACAATCGTTCAAGAGTTTACAGCGTTCTTCATGCATTGCTAAATTTTTTTCACTAAAGAAAAATTTTAAGCATCGGTCGCATATAAACCTTTTCTTCTTTCTACGTGCAAAGATCTGTCTCACTTACTAAGTGAGACAGATCTTTTATATACACAAGAGGAGGTATGTTCTCTTCCGAAAAGTCAGTCTCTATTTTAGTGAGTAAAAGAAGATTTACATGATTTTCTTTTTTCTCTGATATCAGACAGAGTGGTACAATATTCTTCTCATCAAGCCCAAAAACATTAACTGAAATTCCATTGTTTTGCTTATCAAACTTTGGAATTTTTTTTAGTGAAACTGGAAAGTTGATTCGACTCATATTAAGTTCATCTTCGTATGGAAAAGAATTTGTCACTTGATTTGGATGTTTTTTTTGATGGAACAGGGTGAAAGGCAGATAGAATTGCCCATTTGAAGCATTGATTATCAGAATTTTTAACGTTTATGTATGCTTCTTTTTTAACCAAAAATTCTGGTAGATGTATATACGAGCTACCAGTACGTATTGGATTAAATACATTCATATCAATTTGTATATTGACAATTGAATAGAAAGTCCAACCAGAATCTTGCTCTTCAAACTCCTCTATGTTAGTGAGGACAGGTTCCATGATGTGATCAATAAACCACTGTTTAACTATAGATGCTGCAAAAATTTCTTTTTTTTTTTGTATTGTAATGCTTTGTTTCAATACGTTCTCCTTCTTCATTACCATCCACATTTTGCACAATTTTTTTAAATTTACATGATAAGACAATTTATTTTCAGTGGCTAATCATTCTTCTTAAAAAAAAGTTTATTTGCCTAGTGAATAAAACTTATGCATCTTTTAAAAAGTTCTTTACATCAACATGCTGAATATTAGCTACTATACTGGTACGCATCCGATTATTAAATGCTCTATCTACATCAATCCATCTGACGCGGGCATTTATCTCATTTCGCACAAGTCCGCCACCGGATTTTGTCAATCGCTTATGTAGTTTTTTGGGTTTTTTGTAATTTATATGTTAAAACATTTAATTTCACCAATCATATGAATAATTGATTGTTTTTTAGAGACAGAAAGTAGTTAGTCTTTCAAGACATTACGTAATTGTTTTAGACTGTGATGTTGCGCTTTTTATAACCGAACCGGTAACGCAAACAATCAGATTACACTTGTTTTTACGTCGATCTTCGTACCGCGGACTCTTACATCTACAGAAGGGAACGTGTAGGTCTAGGAACAGGTATGCCTGGCGTGGCAGAGGTGTAGAAATAAAGCTTGTTACACACTGGTTCTTCTGAACAACAATAATCGTATATTCTGCAACCCCCAGTATGGATCAGACTTGATCTGATTACAAGGTTACCCGTGGTAATTCCGCCTTAAACTCGGCGCGTGATGTTACTCAATGTTAAACTAACTCACAAGATAAACATGATAATACCCGGTTACTGGTTTGATGAACAATAACAAACGTTCACTGGTAAACAAACAAGACCATCCGTGCTTCCGTGACTCTAAATCTCGTATTTAAATCGTCCCAAAATGGCGTCTGAGTCACCCTCAAAGGACGCGGCGTCCGTCAAGATGGCGTTCGGTCGTTATAGTTGCCCGCAGGGAATCGCTGGCATTATTTCTTCGTTGTCGTGTTTCTCGCAGTGGGAACGTGTGCTGAAAATCGCGAAATTCTCCTGCAACGTCGCGACAATCCTCGCCATAAGGGATACTTCGGTGGCGAGGCGAACAGCGGTTATTCTTAATGCGAGGCCGCGAGTAATGCTCGTTGAGAGGGTAATGCTACCGCCGTTCGACCGGCGACGGCGCCATGCAACTATTTTACGGGAATTTCGTATTGTTGGACGGTGTCCTCTCTACTTAATATTCTCCTAATTGCTGGATCTGTTGATCGACAGCGACTCGGCGATTGTCTTTAAGGAAGCTGGATCGCTTAGCAATCAACAGCGGTGCTACACAATATCAGAGATTATTGCTGGATCGTTTATTGATTCTATAGCGACTCAATAATCCCCCTTCTTTCGAGGCTGGATCGTTTAGCGATCGACAGCGGCGTTACACCATTAGTCGAGGATTTCTGGATCATTTAACGATCAACAGAGGCTTGAGTAATTCTCCTAGTACTTTGATCGACCGCGTCTCAACGCACCGATACGAGTATTCACTCGCTCTTGGCACTCGTACCTTCGTTCCGCGTCGCGTACCTCAACCAATGCACCCACCGAACAATAATTAGAGGACCTCGTGTCGGATATACAACAACTTACACAATCTTCTTCTTCGACTCCAACTTCCCTCTACTGCCCGGCGACTTTCCTCTATCTCCACCTCAGAATCCACCGGGAAAAATGGTTGACGGTCGCAAGTAGGTCTGGTCTGTTTAGCAGTCGAGACGATAATGTACAAGAAGGAAGTCTTGTTCCTGTTCCCCAGAGTCCTGCGCGTTCCCGGAAAAACCCGAATCCGCGCCCTCTATAATAATTAACGGTGGCGCGACACCGCCGGCGTCAAACGCACGGACGCTCCCTTCCGTCCGCGTCGAACGAGCAAGAGAGAGACAGCGCGAACACGTCGTATCGTCCTGACGTGTCCTCTAGCGCTGAAGTTATAGGTAAGTCACCGTGCAGTCGCGGTGCACGGGACTCCCACTATCGCACTGGGTCGCGCCAGTGCTGCGACATGGCTCAGTTAGTGGTGCGCACTAGTGGTGTATGCGCGCTCCCCCCACTAATCGCGTCGGCTCCGCGGCGGCAGAAAGCCTCGCGCGCGACCCCTCTCTCTGCGCGCGTTCTCTCTCTCTCTCTCTCTCTCTCTCTCTCTCTCTCTCTCTCTCTCCCGAGGGCTCTATTTTCCCCCATCGCTCGGCCCGCCGAGCTACCGCAGTGTGCTCGCAGATGCGCGGCCGTGATGCGCACTCATCAGTCCGCCTCGTGCCGCGCACCGTACGCATCCCGAAACCTTATTCGTGTCGTGACGCGACTCCTGGTGTGCGCAGGAGCAGGTGTGTGCTAGCTGTGTCGGTACAGAGGTACTCGACAAAGCCTGACGGACAGCGGCGGCGCTATCGTACAGCATAATCGCCTGCCAACCCTGCAGGGGAGCCACCGTTGCTCCGCGTGGTTGGCAGGTGAGGTTATATCCCTCGGCGCTACGATAACATTTGATATTGTTCCTCTGCCGTATTACAAACTGCAGCAGGGAACAATATCCGCTACGCGTTTGTCGGTGCATAGTGTACACGTGCAGCCGAACAGGCTGCACGTCGCAAGACATAAATCACATTGACATTTCTAACCATTTATCACAATCGTATCAGTAGTAGATTTGGAAAATAAAAGGTCTTTATCTTCCTCTAGATGATCGACAATTATCCAAAAGAGTATCCATGTCACCTGTTTGTTAACAACTAAATAATTAAGTCTGCTACTAAAAATATAAAATCTGGAAAAAGATAAAAGCATTCATGAATATTTAAGAAGGGGTAAGAGTTATGAGGATAGAGATTAGTTGATAAAGCAACTTAGTGATGAATTTAAATAAAATTTGTCTATATCAATTAATGTATTGTTATTATTATATTTGTTTTTACCTAAACTTTATAAAAAATAGAATATATTCTAATTTTATTTATGAATATAAAGTTATCTATATTTGAATTTGCAAATAAAATCAGAAAAAGGTGATTCTCTGTAAGACACTATGTAAAATTGGAAAAAAATACATATATTTGCTTTTACATTTAAGATAAAACCTATTCTAATTTTATGTATGAATTCAAAGTTATCTATATTTCAATTTCTGAAAATTCCCGCCATCGCTTAGCTCTAGGATCGACACGCATGCGCTCTGGGAAAGAGCATGCACGTGTACAGCGCATATTAAGGAGATTGCTCTGATAGGACGCTAGTCAAAATTCGTTAAATATTACCACCAGTAAAAATATTGACATGATTTTGTGATGTATTAAAATTACGTACATCCTTATGTGATTTTTACATGTGATTTGTGACGTCAGTTTGTTATATATTGTAAATAACTCCTGCTAAAAGCATCGAGAGTTATTATGAATTGTCTTTAAAAATCGTTGAACCTTTGCGCAAATGTGTGGGAACAACCGTTTGTGTAAAAATATAATAATATTTTTGATACTTTTGATCAGTGAAATATACACTACAATCATAATGATTGTTCTTTCATTATCCATTGTAATTTGAGAAGCACTCAAATCGCCAGTAGCTAATTAGGCAACAACAATTTTATCAACATTTTGTAGTATGAGATTTAATGTAGTGTGATATGTGAATTATTGTCTTTTTGATATGTGTTACTGTAGGATACAAATCTCTATCTCTATCAATACGCTCACTTATTCTATACAGCAAAAAATCTAGAAATAGCATTATATTAGCATAAGACTAGCATAAAACGTTTGCAATATAATGTTGGTTTGAGTGGCGGCTCCCCTCCATACTCTCCACATTATACATTCGAATTTGCAGGGCAAACGTCCTCATAGCGCGCACCGTATAGACCCGGCGGTAGAAGAGAGTATAGGTATAACTATATTCAGCGTGCAGAGAACTCGGCACTATGTACGCGCTGTGGTGGTGAGAGAAGAGAGTATATCTATAGCTATACTCAGCGCGCGTCGCAGTATAGCCCGCGCCGGACTGCGGAGAGAAGAGAGTATAGATATAGTTATACTCAGCGCAGAGAGCTCGATACTGTATGCGTACGGCGTGCGCTGTAGGGTAGTGAGAGAAGAGAGTATATCTATATCTATACTCAGCGCGCGTTGCAGTATAGCCCGCGCCGGACTGCGGGCAGAGCCCCTACTACTGATGCATTCGGACGTTATGCATCGCAGCACGGCTCGGCAGACTCTTATCGCTGACTCGTCTCACCGCTCGCGTTGCAGACGTGTACATCTGTGACAATGACAAGGAAAAAAAATTAGCATTGTTAGTAAGATTAGGAGTTCTGAAAACACTTCACCCGAATCTGAGCTATATTTTCTCCCCGCGATACACATTATTAGTATTTTTTCAACATTTACTTAAGTCGTGCACGATGCAGTTAAAAACTTTTGAAAATAAAAAAGTTTATGGAATTTTGATAAACGGGTATTAACAGTGGGACATAAGTCTATTTTTACCACTTAAGCTCGAACTTTTTCAAACACGTTTAATTTGCATGATTTGCATGTTATTTTTAGGTATAAAAAAGGGTCTTTTTCACGCACGTATAAGGAAAAATAATTTAGATAATTACGTGCACAAACTTCAAATTTACCAACGCAATTCGATGCAAAGTCTAACTTTTTGCACATAATTAGAGGAAATATTAAACGGCACTCGAGCGCTGTGTAGTTGAACCCACACTTGCGTTCTTTTGCACTCGTATGGAAGTGTACTATCAACTATATATAAATAGTAATCTATATCCATTTACCAATTTTATTCTCCAATCTTCTGATTTTTGTGTGTTATCTGCAATATCATTGGAGTTTAAATATATAAGCCGAAATTTATTTGCAACTTCATATAATTCTGAGTTATAACACATGCTTCGTCTTGCTTGCCAATATTCTGATGAGCCGTATGCATGATGTAATGGTATCTCCATGTGATCGAACATAATAGTCCTGATAAACACACACACACACACACACACACACATATATATATATATATATATATGTATATATATATATATGTGTGTGTGTGTGTGTGTAATGTAGAAAAAAGAAAGGATATGTGACAATGTGTGATAGTTTTCTGAATTACAATTTCTTGCAATTATTATTATTGTTTGCAGTTTTTACAGTTTATTACATTAAGTTATTTATGATACCCTGGTAGAAAATAAACAAGTCCTGCTGGCTGAGATGTTAAACTATCGCTTATTTCACTTAAAAGAATTTTAACTCAGTACTGCCGGTACACATAGGAAACATTATCAACCGACCGTCTCTCTCTCTCTCTCTCTCTCTCTCTCTCTCTCTCTCTCTCTCTCTCTCTCTCTCTCAATTAATGCTAGTGCAATAAAAAAATTGCTGCTAATTCTTTGACATGTAACTTCCTTTAACATTACGTATTGCTTTAATATTAGAATTGTTTTTACTTCATATATATTTCTATAAAGTTTTTTTCCTTTTTTGTTTGATAGATACAATTATTTGAGTCTCGATAGAACACTCGTCGCTATAAGACGTGTTTATAAATACAGGCACAAGTAGCCGTCGATCTACGCATACCATTCGTAAATTGGTATTGGAAAATTCTGATTTCACGTATGTGTTTAAGTGCCGTCTCTGAAAGATTTAGCCCTCTGCGTTGCGGAATCGATTACGTCAATTCTTGCATATAAATCCTCATTATGAATGCTTCTGGAAACAAGGGAATTCTGAATCAAAGTACCTCGTCAAGTTCCAAAGAATCTGTTTCTTATGCCTCAGTTGCTCAAACAGAAATCTGCTACTCAAAAAATCACGCAATTATTTTGGACGCAGTAGATGGCATTACAATTAGAGAATATGCACTTGCCTCAGGTCCATTAATTGGGCCTTCAAACATGGTTTCTATCAAAACAATTTCACACAACAGAGTTTTTATTTCTCTTAAGTCAGCAGAAATAATGGATAAAATAATCAATAGTCGAAAACAGATCTTAATCAAATTACCAACGGTATTGATTTCGACAAAATTGCTAATTTTCTAGAAGAGTTGTACGGCAAATCGAAAATTCTGGACTACGTACTTAACGTCGCTCCTGACATTCGAAACCTAATAGACACACTTAAAAACATTCATGAGCATATAGATGCTTCAAATTTAAAATACCGCATCGCAAGGATCTACAAAAGACTTTCTAACACCAACGAGACTGCCGAATGGATCACATCAGCCGAAAACTCTGGAGCAGAAGACTAACTTACGACTCGCAACAACTACATGACAAATAAAAATGACCGACAACGAAATGACAAAAAATCTAAAGATAATATAATGGAACACGAGAAGCTTCTCCCAAATACAACTAGATCTTTAGTCCAATCTCAAAGACATCGACATCTGTATGTGCGTTGAATCCTGGCTTACACCTTCTCAAGTAATTCACTTCTCTGGTTTCATTACTTACAAAAAAGACAAGACACATTCTGGGGGGAGGTATTATATTTCTAATACGTAAGAATTAATAATATTACCTTTGTCCTAGATTTGTTTGCGTTCTACAAATTACCAGGTTCAACTCTCTCAAAAGAGTAATGGGATCCAATCATCGCAAATGTAAACAACAACAGTAACGCAATTCTTGCTCGAGACTTTAACGCCCATAAGAATTCTTAAATTGTAAATATACAGATTCGAACGGTTCCAGACTAGAAAATGTCTATAATTCAAGCGATTTATTTTTACATAACCACAATACCTTTACACATTTAGATTCCTATAGAAATTCGAAATTCAACATTGATCTTGTGTTATCTTCGATTAATATCTGCGACAAAATCAATATTAAAATTTGTGATGACACCTGGGGATCAGATCATTTTTCTGTTTTTATCAATGTTATTGTAACGTCGCCGTCTTTTTCAAAAATAATTTTCTCATAAAAAAAAATATAAAATGCCAAACAGACGAAGCGATACGCTGTGTACACATTAGATTGTATATGCACGCGTGTCCCGTCTGCCTACAAAAAAAGTAATCTTCACACACCAAAATAATCTTTCCGCGGTATACCTACAAGTTTTTGGGTTTTCGGCTTTTCCGTTCCCAGAGACCTTTTTCTTAGTAAACATGATAATAAACCAAGTGGGAGCTCGAGTGTCGCCGTTTTCCTTTGAAGACGCGCAGCTCAAATTGTCACTGAGTCTATTTTTTCTTAAAACTATAAGTTAACAGGGCCAGCTGCAAGCTATAAAAATCCAGATAGGGCCCGACCGCTCGAACTTTTACGACCCAAAGCGCTGAGAAAATTTCTGGCGGGGCGGAAATCGGGAGATGTTATCTGCCTACAGCCGCGCACGTGTACAGAAAATCGGTATGCTTTCCCTCTTGTCCCTCAAATAAATATTCAAACCACTCTACATCCGCTGTTAAATAGCCAAAAATAGAAATTTTCCTCTGCATATCTTTCTTTTAATAACAAATAGTTGCCTAGTTATTAAGAAAGATTATAAGCATTAAGCTATTAAGATTAAGTAATGTTTCTTTTCTTAGAATTAAATTGCGTTATAGATAAATTAAGACAGCACTTTTATTGCAAACAAAATAATTTGACAATAGTTATTAGTTAAATATAAAATCCAGCGTTCAATGTCATTACTCTATTCAACAAAATATTAGAACATCAAGTGCAATTAATAAGTTATAATTATTTAGTTAAATAAAATCTAATGTTAAGCATTAGTTTATTTATATATATATATATATATATATATATATATATATATATATATATATATATATATATATATATATATGTATAGGTATACTAAAAAAATAGTTAAATTTATCCTACAAAAGTCATAAAACAACAATAAAAGGTTATTAATTATCAAGCACACATCAAGTTATAAATAAATAATACAGAAATGCGTAACGCAAGAACTGTAACTACACTCAAAATTACGCTAATACTTCCAAAAAAATTTAGAAGTTTACTATTATAATTAACTGCAACTATTTGTTATAATTCATTATTGTAAATTATTTCTAAGTAAAAAAATTAGTTGCGCATAACGGACTGAGCGTTTTAACAGATTTTACCCGTGTTTTCTTTAACGATTATTTAACGATTAATCTTTTACAAAGAAGGGGAAGGGCGGGTAAAACGACGCATAGGTGAATGCGATTTTTCTTCGAAAACTATCTACGACACATAAACATTCGTAATTAGGAATATTATAACCAAAATTTATACAAGATTGTTTTAGCAACATTTCCTTAAAAAGCAAATATTAAATAAATATTCTATTTTCAATATTTATAATTTCTTTTATTAGAGTCTGCACTTGAATTTAATTATTTCGGTTAATCAAGATAATAGTTGAAACTGTTTAACTAATAATAACAAACTAATCTATGAAGCTATATTTTTTAAACAATCTTTTATAAAAATTCATTTTCTCATTTGTAAATGGAACAAGCGTCGCCATCTGTCTCGGGGACAGAGAACCTATCTTGGCCTCTCCCCCGGAAAATTTAGTTAGAGTAGGGGGTCTCCAGACCCAAGCGTAGGAGGAGCCCTCGGGGAAACTCTCTTTCCATTGGAAAATCCTCCGAAAATCTCTCGAAGAGGGAAATCGAGGGATGGGCCAAAGGTTATGAGTATCCTCGAGTCGCAACTCAAAATCACTTCGGTCCCGGCTCTCAGTCAGCTCGGAAGCAACAAACGCGCTTAGTCCGCATCTACATATTTTTAACTACGCGCTTAGTCCGCATTACAAAATATTTTACAAAATTCTCAAACGCGCTCAGTCCGCAATATACTATTCGCGTATTTAGAAACAAAAATTCTTTTTTCATTTATATAAACAATTTATAAACTCTACAAAACGTCTCAAATTAATTATTCATTTCTATACCTCTCAAACCTATCGGTCCAAACGACATACAAAATTCGATATACTTCTACAACTCTGTGTGAGATTACTACAAGGTTTTACTTCAGCAGTCCACGGTCCAAGGATACAAAAAAAAGTAAGTAACTAATTATACCTACCTCTATCTATACTAAAAAACTTTCTTTTCTTGCATTCACCACTGTGTGAATTAGAATCATTTTCTAACCGCTAGAAAGTAGGAGCCAAGTGTCGGTTGGTTAATAAATCAGTCTTATTACTAGTGCTGCGAACTTTAACAAAAATTCTATAGTAATTATATTCACACTGCCGATCAGGATACTTATCTACACCGAATTCTCTTTAACCCAAAGAGGAAAACAAATTTAGAAAAACAATTTCCTGCATTAAGAAAAATCTTTTTAAAATCGACTTGAACTAGCACTTCAAAAAACAACGGTCATCCATTTCAACAACAAAAAATATATATAAAACTAGGTTATACAGAAGTTCTTGTAGACGGAATCCTCACCAAATGAAGCCAAAGCACTTAACCTCGCTAAATTCCTTTGCAC
This sequence comes from Nasonia vitripennis, assembly GCF_009193385.2. NCBI lineage: Eukaryota > Metazoa > Arthropoda > Insecta > Hymenoptera > Pteromalidae > Nasonia > Nasonia vitripennis. The sequence continues at coordinate 822,636 of NW_022279653.1, forward strand.
CACGTGGTGGAGTTGTGACCCTAACACTCTAATGACTATATATAAAAGCTACGTCAGATCCATTATCGACGACGACTGCTTTATATATTTTTCCACTCAAACCAAATAAAGCAACAAACCTGACAGCCTCCAATATTCGGCAATTAGAGCCAGCTTTGGCTACGGCATAACGACACCTCAAAGTATTTTGTTAGCCAAATCAAATCTTACAACAATCAAAGAGCGTTCTAAAATGTCAGGCAAAAACTTTTTCATCAAGATACTCTCAAATAACTCACGTCAAACTAACCTAGCAATTAAACCTAGCAATTAAACATTTGCAGATCAGCTTCTTGATTTTATCAGCTAAATATTCCTAATGTTCCGTTCACAGATATCTTTCCGGATTTTAAAAGCTGTTCAATAACAGAAACTGATAAAGTTATTAAAAATCTAAGTCAAAGCACTAGGAAGCAATTCTGCAATCCATACCGTAAGCAACGCTGTAAACTATGGTTCCAAAACAAAAATTTCTGTAGACATTTTATTGTTACGATAAACCGAATTAGAGCAAACGGCTATAACTTAGCTTGCTTAGTAGCGCGAATGAACCTTGTTGACTCTCCAAGATGTGAGTACAGCGCATATGATGAAAATGTCAATCATGTCCTGTGACAATGCGATCTGTATAACTCTCAAAGAATTACAAAGCTAACAAAATTAGGAAACCTTAAACTGTTTCCTTTCAACACAGAATCGTTCATCGCTGATCCCAATACTTAAGTCTATCACTCTATTGTATCATTTCTACTGTCCTATTACCTAGAGATATAAGAGACAATTCAACTATGTCAAACCTAGCGTACTATAGCTATATTTACACCCATGTGCCATCTAAATTTATGTATTATGTACTGCCCAGCTGATGTAAGCCTTGTGTAAGATTTTAAAAAGCTTGAATAAAAAAAAGATAGAATTATTTCTAATCAATTACGTATACATAATCAATTATAATTCTCCATTTCTAATTTTATTAAACTGAGATCCAAGCAATGCAGTTTTCAGTTACGCAGATGCCTTTTTACTCCAGTTATCGTGCGCCATAAAAAACGACTTTTTCAGTTTATGATGTTTTTCTCCGAATTTGCTTCACGAATGACTTTAGATTAAAGTAATGTATAGTTCTAATAATCTTCATTAACTATGTTTTTTTTTTATAGACGTTCGACATTTTGTTTTCAAGTTAAAACGGTTTCAAAATTTGCATTTTATGGTGTATAATAAAAGAACAGCTAACGATAATATGAATCCTCCGCAGTAAAAAGATAGGTAATTATATTCTCTTTTAGTTACGTAGATATCAAGTGGCGCAGCAGCGCCACGAATGCGAGATTGAAAAGTCTGCGGCGACCGCGACACTATTTACATCTATATTGGGTTTCCAAATTTTCAGTTCAATAAATACAAATATTTACATTATTGTATCTAAATTTTCTTGGCGTAACAACATATTTGTATGCTTAACTATGATTTCCAATCGATATATTCCCAAGAAAGCAGCATTTTTTACAATAAACAAGCATGTCTCAACGAAAATGCTAAAATCCGTTTAGGATTCTTTAGTCCAAATGTTCAGACCATGAAGTTGACCGCACACGGCTAGTGTTAAGACCGTGAATTTAGCCGCACATATTGCTTTCCCACATACGTATACAGGCTAGTGGGATTACTGATGTAATTCATTTTTTTTTTTTATTTAATATCAAGTGGCGCGGAGCGGTAGCTAGGGTGGCCAGTGACGACGTCTAGGTGGAGTGCACCGTGGTTTTTTGGTGTCTAGGTGTAAAAATCATTGAAAAGTGGTGTCTAGGTGTACAGGGTGGCCGATAACAAGGTCTAGGTGGAGCGCTCCGTGGTTTTCAGTGTCTAGGTGTAAACATCATTCGAGGAAGGTGTCCAGGTGTACAGGGTAGCCGATGACAAAGTCTAGGTGATGCGCTCTATGGTATTTGGTGTCTGGGTATCAAAATCATTCAAGAGCGGTGTCTAGATGTACAGGCTGGCGGATGGCGAGGTTTAAGTGGAGCGCTGCGTAGTTTTTGTTGTCTAGGTAAATAAGTCATATGAGGACGGCGTCTAGGTGTACAGGGTGGCCGATGACGAAGTCTAGGTGGTGCGCTTTGTAGCTTTTGGTATCTCAGTGTAATAATAATATTTGTGGACAGCAAAAATTTACACCTATCAAAATTTTTTTAACATGCATTATCAATTATAGCCACTATACTAATATTTTGCGAGGGAACAATCAGTGTTTTAGAAACAACTCTCAAGATACCTACTACGTAACTTGCTATGCCCGTTTCATTTTGTTTATTAGTGAACAACTAAAATTTTCTTTTTATGTATTAGAACGTGATACAGATACCATAAGTACAATAAAGAGGGCATGACAAGTTACGTAGTAGGTATCTTAAGATTTGTTTCTAATGAATCAACATATAACTTTACTTTAAGTTAAGTAAGCCCCTAATTGAACAGAACAATTTTTTTTGCTTTATTATGATTAAATATATAATTAACTTGACTTTGTTTGATTAATCTCGATTCTTTTTTATCTGTAATTTCGTTGCGGAATATATCAAACTCGCCTAACCTTGTACTTTTTTTAAAATCAATTTTTTTAGAGATATAATTAGCAATCTATTCTTATTAACTTTTTCAATAACTCTATTAGAAAAAATTGAAATCTTTAAACTAAAAATTCGCTATAAAAATAAAACGTGTTTACAAAATGTAAAAACAGCTTTTTTCCCATCATGATATAGTAAAAACAAAGAAAACGAGTTCCGGTGAATTCAAATCCACTACGTAAAAGCTCAGATACAGATGTATACGAACGAACACAGACATACACTGTTCCGGACGTAACTAAGGGCTACTAGTGATAAGAGCAAGTGCGACGTATTTATTTTTATTAATATTTATTTTGCCTAGCATTAGTTTTAGCGAACATTTCTACGCCACTTGATTCTCACATGCACGAATCGACAAGGCGATTCGTTGCTTTAGGCCAGTATGGTTAGGAGTGATTTATAATCATTCCTAAACTGCCACGATCTCAATAGGGAGTTTACTCCACGGATTTTGAAGGTCACTTACAGTGCGGAGAGGCTAAAGGGCCGATCTGTGACTGCCATCCCAGAGAGTCAAGTGGTGGGAGGCGTTCGCGCTGGCACATGACTGCGCATGTATAGCTATGGATATAGAGGATCGCGGGCACTGCTTCGAGTCCCTTCGGTAGTCTTCAGATAAGCGCTTTTGTTTTAGCGGGCCCGAGTTTTTGGCGGCGTTTAATGAGTAGGGAGTCAGTTCTCGGCGACAACTTGCGAGAGAAGGTGACACCAGGACCTGTTCGTTAGAATATTTCAATAAAACCATAATATCTGATTAATAAAGATTTCATAGTTTATTTTGAACCTTGATACAGTCTTGTCCCATACATACACAGATACATCCGTACGGACATTTTCCAAAAATACTATTGTTCAACTAAAAATGCATCAAAACACACTTCCTATATGTTTTTACATAAAACCCAAAAATTACTAATACAAGGCTATTATTATTAAGGAAGCAATAGTAATTGTATATCTCATGCTATTTTCAACATACGATATTGCATATCAAGCAATTGAAAATAGAAAAATAAAAACAACATTCACTCTCTCTCTCTCTCTCTCTCTCTCTCTCTCTCTCTCTCTCTCTCTCTCTCTCTCTCTCTCTCTCTCTCTCTCTCGGTAACGAGACAACTTTATAAAAAAAGTACAAGAGAAAACAGAACTAAAATAATCATATTTGGCAACTTATAGCTAACTTATATTTTATTCTTGATTAACGACCAACATACGTTTGACGTTAAGTTCGCCGATGCTTATATTGAAATCGTTTATATTTGGAAGGAGTATTTATATAATACTATCTTAGCAAGTGGAGTAACAAAGACAGAAGACGCACTTTGAGCTCAACAACGCAGCTCGTCTGTGACGTCTAGACAAAAATTTTGCGAGTAAGTGGTCAGCATTTCGTACATATTAGGCATCGAGTGACTACTACCATTGCATAAATTGCTGAATTTAAGAATGCTGTGCGAGCATTTGGTTTTAAGAACCCTGTTACGCACACAGACTGTCTTGAATTAAATGATGTAAGACAAAATTTGCTCCTACGCTCAGATTTGTTATGATGAATGCGCATCATGACTAGTATAGTTATTCTTGGGATTAATCTCACGGATATCAAATATATATAGATAATTTCGATGGATTTTAATTTCAATTTCGAGGTAATCTTAATTTCAGGCTTACAGCTTATAACATTACCCACCAGTATACACGGAAAGAAGTAGGCACGCTGAGGGACAGTGCAACTGCGTGAGCGGCGACGCGTGCTCTACAGACTTGTTAGATGGTGTGCGAGTATAGTCTTTTCTTGTGCGCGCACGCTGACCAGCGGTGCGAGAGAGCACATAGATTTTCGATGCTGCTTTGCACGGCAAATGAGCGTGCACGTACCGTCGTTTGGCCTGCACTCAGTGACTATATTTATAATTTCGGGCTTATTATCCTTACTAGGCTTAATCTCGTTATAGCTATATATATATACACACACCACATTATTTGAGCATCTTCTACACTTCGGCATTTAGAGAGTATTAAATTTGCACACAAACAATTTCTAATAAAACCCAACTAAGTAAACAGCAACAAGAAGTTATTACTAAATACTAATAAAAAATAAGGTGCGCAGAGTCAGGATGAGACCAATCATAAGTGAAACGCTTTTGACAATAAATTCACTATGCACATCTGTATTGACGGCTAACAAACGCAGCCTTAAGGACACATTAATGATTAGGCTTAGAATTAGTAAGACATCGGTAATGAAGATCACTACTCGGCCCGTTTACATGTGGTCTAAAGTGTTAAAGCCCTAGAACAGGTCAGAAACTAAAAATTCGACCAGCCAGCGAGAAAAGCTGTGCAAAATATGCAAATGACACTGATAACTTATGGACACAATTTTTTTTTTCAACGAAAAAGGCAACACGATTAACACACATTAAAAATACCACAAGATCTAACCTAGAATCCTAAACTTACAATTACTAATATAATAGTTACCATAATAGTTGCAATATATACAAATTATAGTTACGGTCGCAATATACAAATGATGTTTTTCGTTTCAAGAACACCTTGACACGAAATAAAACACAAAAAGTCATGCCACACTGGAATGTTGCCGTGGAACTCTCGTTGACTTTCCTACCAAGTGCACTAAATTTCTCTTAGAGATTTATAAGCAAGCATCGTGCACAAAGCAACAAAAATCAGTGCAAATAGAAGCTGCATAAAGGAGCATGCAAGAATTTGAAATTACATGACAGCCTCTTGAGTACTGGTTACTTTACTACCAGGGTATACTAAGATTAGTTTTATTTTAAATAATTTGCAGAAGAATATATAAAAATATATGGGTGGTTCTCTGTGAAATCGAAGATGAAAATTTTTTATGCCTAAACTGTATATATATGTTCTACATGTTGTACCTTATTCCTAAAAAAAATTTTAGCGCGATTCCTTCACTTGACTTCGGGTTATAGTTGGTCAAAGTTATATATTATATATATATTAAGGTTACCTTATTTGTATTTTAAACCTTAAAATTTGAAAATCTGAATGTTTGATCCGGACTCTGACCACCTCAATATAGTAAAAAAGTACCTTCTTACAGTAATAAAAGTAGCTGTGAAGTTTCAGAATGGGTCTGACCTATTACTAAAGGTTATGTAGTAAACAAACATGATATAATGGCTGATAAGTGGTTTTATACGCAAATTTGACACATATAACTCAGTAAATTGTAAGTCTATCAAAACAAACAAAGTTACACGGCTAAGTTTGAGTAGTAAAAGAACAGTAAGCAACAAGTAGTTTACAACTTCAAGAGCTGGGCTTAGCCCGCAACAACATATCATGATATAATATCAGTACATAACATAATCAGTACAAACTTCACTATTTTTGATTCAATTGACTCCAATTGATTTTTTAAGTATAAAATAATAATTTTTTGTGCTGCCAGATAGTATTTAAAGTTTACAAATTTATGATGACTCGAAAGTTTAAATATCAATACTAGATTATTGCGTATCCATAATTTACCGATTGATATTCTTATTTTTTGCAACAAACGTATGTCCCCTGCCATATTGAGAATTACGTAGATACTTTTCTAGTTCCAGCAGCCATCTTTATGACTATTTATATAGTGATTGAATAAAACAATACAATTTATAGGCATAAGTATAAAGGTTGAATATTCATTTTCATCACTTTTTAATTAAAATTATATCATGATATGTAGCTACGGGCCAAGCCTAGCTTCGGTAGCAGTAAACTACTTGTCGTGTACTGCTTCTCTACTTGTACTTAAAGCTAGGCAGCTGCGTAACTTTGTTGGTATCAATGGACATGAAATGTATTAGATTATAAGTGTGAAATTTGCATATAAAACCACTTATTAGCCACTTATTATATATTTGTTTTCTACATAACTTCTAGTAGAAGGTCATATTCATTTTAAAACATTACAGCTACTTTTTTCCTATAAAAAGGTATCTTTTTACTGTATTGAGGTTCTCGGAGTCCAGATCGAACATTCAGATTTTCACATTTTAAGGTTTAAAATGCAAATAAGGTAGCCTTAACATATATATAGGGTTTCAAAAATTCAGAAAATTTCACAAAAAAAGCACTGGGGTAGTTTTAGTTAAAAATGCATCCTTTATGAGCTACAAATCATTGAAAATAGGCAAAAAATGCAAAAATGGCTTGAAATTTTTGCATTTTTTGCCTATTTATTTTCCCCAACTCTGACCAACTATAAATTCAAGCCAAGTAAAGGAATCGCGCTGAAAATTTTTTGGGAATAAGGTACAACATGTAGAACATATATATACATTTTAGGCAAAAATTAATATTTTCATTTTCGATTTCACAGAGAACCACCCATATATATATATATATATATATATATATATATATATATATATATATATATATATATATATATATATATATAATATATATATATATATATATATATATATATATATATATATATATATATATATATATATATATATATATATATATATATATAATGTAAGAAAATGTAAGTAAGTGCAATAAAATGTATTAATTGTCAGTCATACATGAGATATTGTGACATTTGTCGTCTTTAAAAGAAACCACACAAATATCAATATATACATTTACAAATGTAATAAATTGTTGAACTGTATTAAAATATATATAAGGTCTAAAACTCAATAAAGCAGTACAAAACAGTACAGTTTGATACATTTTCTTACGTATTAATTACATTCGGATCCTAATTCTATTTAAAAATATACCTGTATAACTCGGGCTGTAAATTTTGTTTCAAATCAAGTGTTGTTCCATGGAAAGTTAAACATTTGATTGAACTAGTTGTTATATTCTGATAACCCCAAAAATATCCATTAAATCTTCCATTACTATTTTTTCTGTATGAAATAGATGTTTTTGGACAAACGCTAATGACATTTTTATCTTCGAAATTTCCTGTTTTAAACATTTCTTCGTCATTTTTTAATATATATACTTGATCAATTACGATCTCATCTTTTTTTTTTGAATTTTCTGAAAATTATAAATTTCTTAGCGATTATTCGTCGCAAATAAAAAGCAGTAGAAAACAAATTCTTGAAGATGTAAAATTATTTACTAATTTAATTTTGTTATACAATACTTAGATAAGATGTAAAATTATTTACTAATTTAATTTTGTTATACAATACTTATCATATAACACAGGTAATGACATGTCCTGCAATTTTTGGGAAATGAAAAATATTACTCATTATTTTCAATTTAAAAACTTATAATTGTGTATGTACGTGACTATTCAATTCAAATGCGCAAATGCGATAGACAATCAAGGTTTTTTGCGCTTTAGCTAAGTGTTATTTTAATGATGGGTAGCTGTATTTGTTCTTTAAAAATAGCGTATCAAGCGAAGTGACAATAATTATGACAAGCCTAAGAACGAAATTCGGAACATTTTTATTCTACGGAACGCTTCAGAAGTAGTACGGGTACGTTATCGCTTGCCACCGGAGGCCCATTACTTGCCGATGGGGGGGAGGGGGGCCTGTCTCGGAGAAGGCTATCGCCCAGGTTTCTTTGTTTATTGTAAATAATTTTTAGTGTCCCGTTACTCGTGAAGGGATCTGAGGGCCTGCTATCGACTATTTGTTTTTTTGTGAATTAAGCATTTATTGTTAGTAATTTTGTAGGTAACTAAATGAAAAAAGTAAGAGAGATTTTTCTAGACTTCCATTACGAAAATAATGTGCAGAGATCTGTGCATAGATCTCTGCATAAAATTTGGGCCATATCCTTATAATTTCCAGAATATTCTATAAAGCAAAAAAATAATATAACGAGTGCCTATATGGGTGTTACCATCTAGATGATAAGAAAACTCTAGTTGTGAACTCCAAAATTTTTATTTTACAAGATATAAAGAAATTTGTATTTAAATCAAATTATTGAAAAATATATTCTGGACATTAAAAAGACACGGTCCAAATTTTGTGCAGTAATCTGTGCAAAAATCTCTATAGATATCTGCACATTATATTCGTAATGGTTATACATGTCATTATGAACAATTGTATATTTATACAAATTTATTTGTAAATTTCGAAAGTAGTAAATAATAAGTATACATTTCGGAGTTCTGTATTAGGAGAGTGCGACGGTGTCGCCAGCGATCAGCTCCCACTGATGACTGGCTGCGCAACACTAACTCTAACTGTCAGATTTATTATTTCCGCGGGGAGGTTCCGCGATCGCCACGCGCGTGGGAGCGCACGTTGGGCTGAGTGAGGATGGGAGGAAACTCGCAAAGACAACTCTCTGTTTCTTTGTCCAAAATCTCACTTTATTCCCTAACACTCTTTACACCGCCGAAGCCCTAGCGGCTAACGGCCCCACGCGGCAATGGTCGCTCTCTTTGTCTCGCGCTCACGCGCGCCGCATCCCAGTGCCGCTGCACCTGAACACTGGCTGACGCAACTCTCTCTCGCACTCGTTCTCTGTCGCGCTCGCTCTCTCATTCGCTCTTACACTAACACTTTTCTCCGACGTGCCGCACCACGTCAGAGCCCCCCGTCCACACACACACAACGCTCTCGCAATCTTTCTCTCACGCACACACTCACACTCAGCTTAAACTATACCTCAGCAGGACTGGGACAAACCCTGCTTCCCGTTCCTCGAACACGCCGCGAAGAAGGCTGCCTGGGATCCGATGCGGATGGCGCTCGAGTCCGGGTCGGCAGGTCCTCTGCCGTGGCTCTCTCCTTCTACTTCCCTCTTCTTCTTCTCAAAGGCTCGTCCGGGCGTCGGCGTCTCGGCCAACGGGGACGACTCTCGCTACCTGCTTTGAGGTGGCGGCGTGGCCCCTGCCGACGTCGCACCTATGTCCAGTCAGCTCTCAGCAGCTTCAACTCCCCAAGGCTTCCTCGTTGCTCTCTCTCTCTCTCTCTCTCTCTCTCTCTCTCTCTCTCTCTCTCTCTCTCTCTCTCACTCACTCTCCGGGGAAGACCTTCTCGAATTGACAGCAGCTACTCTTCTTTTCCTTTCGCTCGAGATACGTGCGAGCACCTCAAGATCCAGTAAAATACTCCTTGATTTTCGGGCGCGAACGCACTCGCGCTCGTGAAAACCCCACTCTGCCGCTCCCTACGTCACGCGGGAGAAGGCCTCCAATTGGCTTATGAGTCCGCAGGGACTCCTCACGCGGAGCGGTCGAGACGCGGATTGGCTGAATATCCGTCCCCTCGACGCGACTCCTCGGGACTCTTCTCTGAAGCCAGCAGCGGCGAGCCGGCGGTGTTCTCGAAAGACAGCCGCCACGATGCCGCGACGCCGGCCCGCGTGACGCATCGCAATACGCCGGGCCCTCGTTGTCACCGAGAGGTGACACCGGATTCCCGGTACTCGCAGCTTAGGCAAAACCCATGTTGCCGCTCTGGATTTTCATCACAAAATCCCAAGCGGCTGCGACGCACATCATCGCATTCCCCTCCCTTTAACTAAACTTATCCAGGGTGGAAAGCGACGACATCTCGGAGCAGGCGCGGAATGGAGCCAGACCGCGAGAACACCAGAAGGGTTGTTCTAATTGTTGCAGGGGCGCCTCTTCTCATCCTCCCCGAGATAATCCTGCAGCTGCAACATTACCTCGTCTCCTGACTCCTTTCCGTCTCCACACCGGTCACAACACCTCTCTTTGCTTCACCTCATCTCGCTGCACTCTCGACTCCACTCCACATTTTTTCGCACTCCTCGTCTTCGCTCCAGGTATCTTCCGTCGTCTTGCCTTCCCGTTGTGTGTTCCAGTTCAAGCGGCCGTAGACATCTCGCAGCACAAATTCTCTAGTCTGAGCTGAGACTCCCTCGAGGCCGCGCAGGATCTGCAGGAATTCGGCGATCGGGTCGTCTCGATGCCTAGTCTGCGCGTCCTGCTGGACCCTCGGATTTGTTGTTACGCAAGTAACCCGGATCGGTGTAGCCGTGCGCACACGACTCCACCGTACCGAATGAAATCCTAACCTTCAAACCCATCACCGATTCGCCATACCGCCACCGTACCGAAACACCGTAGCCGTAACCACCGACGCATTGTTGTAGCGAAGTCGCGTAGATATTTTCGTAAATTGTTAACAGCGCTACAATTCCATTTGTAAAGGCGAAATATTCTTAACCAAGCGCATAATTGATTTCTGTTTCAGACGGGATTTAACAACTGATTCCCAATTACTATTATCTACTTAAGGAAATATATTTTGTTAACATTAAAAACATAAGAACAGGCTCTTTTATTGCCCCTTTCCCCAATCCAGATCCTGGAACCGACTGCCTGTCCAAATACTGGGGAAAGTTGAACCGTTACAATATATATATAATATGCAAACAAAACGGTAGTTAGATTGGAAAATCAATCATTAAAACAGAAATATAAAATCTCGAGTTCAAAGAAAGATTGGGTGAGTAACCTGCTTGCGATCGCGCTCACCTACGTTGCAGTGTCAGCAAGCCGATTGAAAGAAGCACTTCAAATTGGTAGCGCTTGTGTCGCTAGATCAATCGAGAATATTCAAAACATATGTGAAGAAATTAAATACGCGGATACCTAGAAAGTAGGTCGTGTGTTGAAATATAAGGAGGACAGTAAAATTTCGTTTGAATTGTTTGTAAGCTATATACGCGTGTGAAATCTGTGACAGTTATGGGCATGAAGTATTATTCTGTCATAACTCGGGATGTGTATATTGTAAAAACAAGGAGCATTTGTCAAACAACTGCAGAAAAGTCAAGGATAAAATTGAACTGATTTGTAAATTTTGCAATAATTAAGGACATTCTATAGACGCGTGTAAACTGAATAAAATTAAAGACAATCATTGCCAATATTGCCAGGTTATGGGCCATACACTGACTCAATGCCCATTTATAATAGAATATGAATTGTGTTGGAAGTGTAAGGAAAGTGGTCATGATCCAACTGCCTGTACAAAAAAGGCAGATATTAGCAATTCATGTGAATTTTGCAATAGCGCGGGCCATACGATAAAAGCTTGCCCAGAGGTTATATGCAAACGATGTAATCAACTTGGATATCCAGTAAAGTACTGCCCGTTAGTAAGAAGTCCGATTGCAAATAACAGATTTATAATGTGCTCAATTTGTAATGCAGAAGACCATGAAGCCATAGAATGTGAACAAGTCAAAATATTAGTAGTACAACACAAGACAAACTCTTTTCAAACGAATATTCAATGTCAAGTCTGTGATGAAAAAGGCCACTCAGCAAAAAACTGTCCTCAAATAGGTAATAAACAGCAAAGTTTTAATAATTCAAATAGTAAATATCAAAATTTTAGTAAGTCTAATAACTTTAGAAAATATAGCAACTATAACAATCAAAATACTAATTTTCAAAATACAGATAATAGCCAAATAAAGTATGATTATTGCGAAATGCGTGGTTATCCTGTATATAAGTGTAGAAAATTGAAGAATTTAGAAAATATTGCTAGAAGAGAGGAAAACTGCACATATTGTAACAAAAGCGGTCATAACATAAAAAATTGTACCGAAGTAAAATCATTGGAAATGCGTGCGAGCAAATTTTGCAGTCTCTGCAAAAATATAAACCATATGACAGAAGAATGTTTCCGATTACAAAACCAGCAGAGCGTAGAGTCGGGAAACGAATAAAGCCTTCTCGGACCGAGTGGCCGAGAAGTTACAACACAAATCCACTCAGCAATACAGAAAACACGGTTAAAACAAATGTCATAACATCATCTTAGAATCAGAACAGGGCAAATTATAAAGATCATGATCAGCAGGAGGTTCAATTGTTCGAGGAAAAAGAAATCAAACTAGAAATATATCATTTAAAATTAAATGATTTATTAGAATATGTTGAGATAATAAATCCCTATTCTAAAAATGTATGCAATTTACTTGTCGATAGTGGAGCACAAATAAATATAATAGAACAAAATCAAATTCCTATAGGAATACAACTGCTAGATAAAAAAATATTATTATCCGGCATCGCAAATAATTCTATAAAAACATTAGGTATAGTAGAACTACCGATAAATGGCAAATATATTGATTTTCACGTAGCACATAATGATTTTGTGATTCCATATGATGGAATACTAGGAATTAAATTGTTAAGAGGAAGAAAACTACGTTAAGATGAAGCGTACTTAGAGGTCAATAATGTAAAATTAAAAATAGAGAGGTCCGATTACAAAAATCGGAATGAAGTTAAGCCAAAAAGAAACTCTGGATATAATTTTAAAAGAAATTATTCGCAACAATGATGCATATAATATCGAACAACAAAATATTTTAAAAGAAACGGGTTGTCAGAATAATATTGATAAAATCAGAATGCAAGATAAAGCAAATCAATAGTTTTTTGAAGAGAGTAGGACTAGCAACTTCAGTAACATAGAGTTAAAGCAAACTGAACAATCACATGAAAAATATAATGCTGAGATAAATGAGGCAGAACCATTACTAGAGAATGATAGTGTCACAGAAAACACATTTAATAATGATGTTTTCGCCATTTTAAATACAATATCGAAAATCCATGAAATAGATGACAAATCAGAATTACAAAGTTCACAACAAAAAAAGATAAATGAAAACAAGCCTAGGAACTCGGAAATTTTTTTGAAAAATGATGATAAAAATACAGAAAATTTTATACTTGACGTAAATACGGTATTACAAGAACATGTAACGCCTGAAGAAGCGCCAATCCAAACCAAAAAGCTGAATTATCAGGAAATATTAACTATTATGAAGGAAAATAATGTAAAACTATCTAAAGCGGATAAAAAAAAATATCAATACTTTGCAATAGACATCGATTATATACCAGAAGGGGCTCAAGTAGTAGAAGAACTTAATATTGATGAGAAATTAATTCTAAATATAGAAACTGAAATTTTAAATGAAAACCAAGAAAATAAAACTAGAAAACCGAGACGGAAGGAAATATTGCAAAAGAAATTGCAATTAAAAACGGAGGTAAAAGAAACGACGAAAGAATTGAGCAAATGATAAATCAATATCTGGATGTTTTTTGGATAGAGGGCGATAAATTAGGTACATGTAACGTAGAACAACGTGAAATCAACTTAACTTCTGACAAGCCAATATACGTAAGGCAGTATCCATTTGCACACAAATCTAACGAAATATCTTTAAATGAAATGAGCAAATTACAAGAAACGAAAGCAATCAGAGAAACTGCGCCAGCGTTAGTAGTTCCGAAAAAGGAGCTAATCCCAGGAGAGAAAAGTTATAGATTGGTGATAGATTATAGAGCCTTGAATAAGGTGACTATAGCTGATCCATATTTACTTCCCAATATCAATGAAATTTTAGACTTAATTGGAAAGAGGGAATATTTTGATGTATTAGATTTAAAAAGATTACCGCTCCAATGCCACCACCTATTCCTTTACGCCCACCACATGCAAATACCTATACAAGTACAATCATAACACCGAAAATTCAGACACAATCTAAGAATAGTATATCTTTATCTTCGTTAACACCATTATAAAAGAAATCTATTATATAAAATCCGTATAATGTTAGTCTACGTATACAACAAAATAGGTATACAAAATTTATATTTTATGAAAATCGGTAGTTTATAGATATTTGAGATAATGTTAAAACTCCGATTACATTCTTCTGCATATACGATATATTGATATAGAGTAAATTTGTATTAAAATGAACTGATGTCTTTAATGGATGTTATGTAATCTATAAGATTTTTAAATATGTAAATAAAATTCCAGCATATTTAATAATTTAAATATAAAACAGTAAAAATGAAAACATTTAATGATTTTAAACAGTAATTATTAATAACAGAAAACTATTCTTGAAATTTTAAAGTAAATAAGTTGGAATTTTAAGTGAATAAAATTACTGTTAAAATATGTAGAATTTTAAGGATCAAAATTAATTGTAAACCGCTAGTTAATTTTAATTTTATATAATATTACAATAAAGTTGCCATTGGACCAATGGACAATCAGCTAGTTGTGGGGGTGTGACGTCCTGCGACGTATTGCATTTAAGCAATATCAGCGGAGTCGTTACGAAGCCGAAAACTGACAACTCAGATTAATCAGTAGATCAGCGAGGTTAATGAGTATCCCCCGTATACGCCGAGCGACCAGTTGTAATTATACACTCGATCTGGACACTTTTAGGACGCTCCTATACGTCGACAAGAGTTATCCGGGCTTAAGTCACGATTCCGATACCTATCAAGTGGCGCGGTAGCGCCACGAAGGCGAGTTTGAGAAGCCTGCGGCGACCGCGACACTATTTACTTCTATATTAATTTTTCAAATTTTCAATTCAATAAATACAAATATTTACATTATTTTATCAAAATTTTTTTGGCGTGAAATCATATTTGTATGTTTAACTATGATTTCCAATCGATATATTGCCAAGAAAGCAGCTTCTTTTACAATAAACAAGCATGCCTCAACAAAAATGATAAAATCGGTTTGGGATTCTTCAGCCCAACATGTTCAGACCATGAAGTTGGCCGCACACAGCTTGTGTTAAGACCGTGAATTTAGCCGCACATATTGCTTTCCCACATACCTATACAGACCAGCGGGATTACTGATGTGATCACACACATATAGACCAGCGGGACTACGGGTGTGATTTTATGCTTTTTTTTATTCAATATCAAGTGGCGCGGTAGCGGTAACCAGGGTAGCCGATGACGACGTCTAGGTGTAGTGCACCGTGTTTTTTTGTGTCTAGGTGTAAAAATCATTCAAGGGCGGTGTCTAGGTGACAGGATGCCCGATGATGAAGTCTAGGTGGTGCGCTGCGTAGTTTTTGGTGTCTTAATGTAATAATATTAAGTGTAATAATTTTTTTAATATGTATTATTAATCATAGCCACCATACTAATACCTTACGACAGAACATTCAGTGTTTTCATGTTAAAGATGAAAATGTTACAGAAAATAAAATTGAAATACTCAAAAAATTTACTTAAAAGGACTGAAATCCAAAGCAAAAAAATTGTTTTGTTTAATCAAGGGTTTACTTAACTTAAAGTTATATGTTGATCTATTAGAATCAACTCTCAAGATACTCATTACGTAACTTGTCATGCCCTTTTTATTGTACTTATGGTGTTTGTATCACGTTCTAATACATAAAAAAAATTCTAGTTGTTCACCAGAAAACAAAATGAAACGGGCATGGCAAGTTACGTAGTAAGTATCTTGAGAGTTGTTTCTAATAGATCAACATATAACTTAACTTTAAGTTCAGTAAGCCCTTGATTAAACAAAACAATTTTTTTGCTTTATTATGATTAAATATAATTAACTTGACTTTGTTTGATTGATCTCAGTACTTTTTTATCTGGAATTTCGTTGCAGACTATATCAAACTCGCCTAACCTTTTACTTTTTCAAAAGTCAATATTTTTTTAGTAGAACTTTATCTTGAATAAATCGTGAAAGTCAATTAATTGCAAGTGTTTTTCATTTGAATAAATCCAACCTGTATAAGCCTAACCGAAGCACAGCAGCAGAGTTTCCAGCTCAAGCAGTTAAACCCAAGTAAGTAAAATTCAATAAATAATTATAGATCGGAATTGACTTAACAATGGTACTCAAATGTTGATCTGATGTTCAAGCACGAAGAGGGCCTTATAAACTTTTTTTTATATATTTCTGTGCGGCGTCACGTCGATCTCTGCTCTTGCAAGCGCTTTTGGCATCATTCTATAGCGTCGTTTGCGGCGTCCTCTTCTCGGTTTCGTCTTTTTTTCGTTTTTTCACTACGTCTTCTTAACGTCTTTTCATCTAAGTTTTTCTCTCTGGGCGCGGCTTCGTCTAATTCTAGTGCCATTTGCGCCTTTAACGTCCTAAATTGCGCTAACTCGCGGCGACTTATTTTGTCTTCATCGTCTTAAATTGTGCCAACTTGCGGCGGCTTACCTCGTCATGATTTTGACCTAAGCGTCTTCTCTGCGACGTTGGTCCCTTCTTCTTTACGCGAGCGGGTTGCAGCGTCTAGTCCTAGGTATCGGGCGAGTCCGCGTCATGTCTCTGTGCTGACGGCGTCCTCTGGTTCTGTCTCCGGAGTTTCTCGATACCGTATACCTCCTTAGCTTTGGCCTATTGCTGCGACGTCTTTGCGTCTAAATTTTACTTTTGTTGACAAAGCGTTTATTCAAACAAAGAACCTGTAATTCCGGACTGGGCCCCCAATTGTGGGATTCGTGGTGTTACAGGGTTGTATTAAATAAAAGAAAGGTAGAATAACTGAATATATATTGTAGAATAGTTCATAATGATACACTTTAAAATATAATGACCCAATTCATCTAAGCTCACAAAAACAGCAAGCGCAGAGGATTACCACACCTACCAACATTCCAGCTATATCAAAGTGATCAAGTCTTTTTCTAACAATCAAATAGCCTCTACCAACAAGAGCGGTATTCCTCGCAGTCTGAGTGGGTCTTTTGATCAAATATCAATTATAATATTATTTCAAATGCCTCGAATCAGGGAACACGTAAAATAGTAAAGGAAGCTACTAGCAAAATTACTACTTTGTGGAAAAAAGTTGAAGAAAATAAGAGTTAACAGCACTTTGAAAAGCCTGACACTAGGCAATGAATTATGCCCAAATAGGCACTCACCCAAATCGACTCTTCTCAAGTTAAGAAAGATCAAACTTGTAGATTATTCAAAAGTTCCACTTTCGAGGGCGTCACTGGTTATTTGGTACATGCAAGTCAAGAGTTCTATCTAAGTAAAAGTGATTACTGTATGAGGGCCAAGTTTTCCTACCAAGTACTATTTTGAAAAGAGTTTACAAAAATTAAATATAAAACAAAAAAATTTAAATGGAAGTTAATGAAAGATTATAGATTGCCTAAGGTTTATAACTGTAGCTTTAAGTGGAAAAAAAACTGCCCTGTTGAAAATAATGTCGTCATTTTATGATGACATTGATTGACGTCATTAAATGACGTTAAATGGCGTCATTTTATGACGTCATTATTTTCCACAGGTTGTACTTCTAAATACTTAAACTCATAAATACTTCAAAATTGATAAAATAGTTGCCTATATAGGTGCTACCATAATAATAAGTTCTTACGAGAATAATTGTGAACTTAGGCTAAAGAGGCCATCGAAGGGCGCTCCCTGGCGAAATAAGTCACGGGAGAAACGCAGAAAGAAAGTAAGGCGGCTGTACAACCGGTCCAAGCCCACGAAGAGTGACAAGGACAAGGATGATAGTGCCTGCCTGGGAAGCGTACTCTTGCAAAGGAGTGGTGAGGAAGGGATGCCCACAAGGAGGGGTGCTGTCACCGACACTATGGTGCCTGGTGGTGGACAGCTTGCTCTGCATCCTGATCGAGGCTGGCATAAACGCACAGGCATATGCAGACGACATCGTCATCCTGATAACGAGGGACGACGAGGACGTGCTAGCAGGTCTAATGCAGTTCGCACTAAGCCTGGTGGAGAAAGGGTGTAATAAAGTAAAACTGGGGGTTAACCCCAACAAAGTCAGTGTCATGCTGTGTACGAACAGGTATAACCCAGCCGATGGAAGAGCTCCAACTCCATGGAGTTCCCCTGAAATTGGTAAGGGAGGTCAAATACCTAGGAGTCACGCTCGACGCCAGACTCAGCTGGGGGAAACATATCAAAAATAAATGCGAGAAAGCGATAGGCACCTTATGGGCCGACAGGAGGGCTTTTGGCAATACCTGGGGTCTAGAACCGGATAAAGAGAGATGGCTATATGATGCAATCATTAAACCAAGACTCCCTCATGGAGCACTGGTATGGGGTCACAATGTGAGTTTAAAACTCACACATGGACACTAGACAGGGTGCAAAGATTGGTTATGATAGGAATCACGGGATCCATGCGAACGACACCTACGGTCGCTATGGAAAGACTGTTGGAACTCCCTCCACTAGGCAAGGTAATAGGGGCAAATGCGTGCAGGACGTTCTGCAGAATAACGGTATCAACGAACTGTTCGGATTTCAAGGATGCGGCACTTCTGGAACAAGTAATGCCGCTAATGGAAGAAAGAGGTTGTGACAGAATGGCGGAAAAAATTTATTTCTCTAAGCCGTTCTCGATGATAATCCCAGAAAGGGAAGAATGGAAAACGGGTTCACATGAACTCCTCGAAAACAGTGTGGTGTGGTTTACTGATGGCTAAAAAAATGAGAACGGTGTAGGCGTAGGTGCCTGGGAAAAGGGACACACACAAGAAATTGTGTGCTTACTCGACCACTATGCTACGGCATTCCAGGCAGAAATCAGGGCCATTACAGAAGCTGCTAAATGGCTGTTGGAGAGAGACACAGGACAAAGAACTGTAAGCTTCTGCTCGGATAGCAGGGCAGCTCTCATGGCGCTAGACAGTATCAGTATCTCCTCAAAAGAGGTACTAAGGTGCAGACAGGCACTGGAATCACTTGCAGAATACAACGCGGTGAGACTGGTGTGGGTACCGGAACACTCCGGTGTGGTGGGTAACGAAAAGGCGGACAGGTTAGCGGGTAGGGGCGCAGACGGCATTCGAGCAAGAAGGTGCGCAGTCGCTTTTCCAACCTGTAAGGTTAATAGAGCAATTAAAGACTGGCTCAACTCGCAACTGAGCGACAAATGGACCAATGCCAATGGGCAAAGATAGGCTAGGACTCTGATGGGCAGCAGCCCACCTGAGGAGTGGCTGCGGACCATTAGGGGCCTAAGCAGGAATAGGTTGAGGCTGGCCGTTGGCTGGCTGACGGACATTGAAGGGTAGGATACCACCCGTGAAACCTGAGACCCCGGGAGCTGCAGGTGGTGCGAGCATGAAACAGAGACCACCTCCCACCTGCTGTGTGAATGCCCAGCTTTCGCAGGGACAAGACAGAGGGTGTGGGGGGTTCCCATGTTGGGGTTACAGGAGCTAAGGTTAAAAAGCTTGGCATCAATTTGTCGAGTTGCCAAAGCTATAAACAAGGGTTAATATAGTAATTTCTTATGGTACAGGAGGCAGAGCACAATGGGCTTCGCCTGAGTGCTCGACCGGCACGTCCCCGTGCAAGGGCCGCCGCACTTCACCTCCGCCCAATATGACTATGATTATGACTAGGTGCTACCATCCGGATGGTAGTACGGAAAATGGGGGCTAATATCTAGGAAATTAATAATTTCTAATAATTTTACTAAATAAAAAATAATAAAAAGACAATATTTCTTTGGCGTTAGCCCCCATTTTCCGTACTACCATCCGGATGGTAGCACCTATATAGGCAACCATTTCATCAATTTTGAAGTATTTAAGAGTATAAGTATTTAGAAGTACAACCTGTTGAAAAGAATGACGTCATAAAAGGTTCCAATTTGTAGCAACAAATGACGTCATTTAATGACGTCAGTCAATGACGTCATAAAATAACGTCATTATTTTCAACAGGGTGACCTACAGGCCATGATCGATAAACGGCTCACACCAAATGAGTTTCATGATTTTTATAGAGAACTTATAAAAATATTAAAATAAAAACTTCATCAATTAATATCAATTGTTGTTCAATTCATTATTCACGCTCGGGCGACACCGCGACAGACCTCACTCTATCGTTCTAGATCCAACACTTTCGCCCTTATATGAAAATATACTATTGTGTAGGGTATAGGCTTATTTTTCTGTAGAGTTTGTATGGTATCTTCACCGCGATAATCTGAACTGCACTACTCTTTGTCACAAAAACGTGAACTGCACTACTCTTCGCCGCAAAAATCTGAACTGACCACTCTTTGCCGCAAAATCTGAACTGCACTACACTTCGTAGGGACCGACGATATTAACATATTTTATACGAACAAATATCATTTTAGAGTATTCTATTCTTTCTAAGCATACTCCTTAAGGGGATCCGAAACCTAATTTTTACCGACTTTATGAATGCTCGGCAGAAAATGGCTTGAAACCAAAGAAGTACAATGAATTATAAAAAACCAAGAGTTAGTTGTCCTTTCTTTTATAAACATATATCACAATGCCAAGTTTCAAATAAAAATATCAACGTATTAATAAATGGCATTTGATAGAAAATAAGTATCTGAAGCATGCGTATCCTGAGAATTTCACATATGCACGCTGCGGTTACTGAATTTTGTTCAAATGCTATTTATTAGTGCGTTAATATTTTTATTTGAAACTTGGCACAGTGATAGATATTTATAAAAGAAAGGGCAATTAACTCTTGGTTTTTATAATCAATTGCATTTGTTTAGTTTCAATCCATTTTCTTCCGTGCACTTGTTCAGTCGACTCGGTCAGTAAAAGTTAGGTTTCGGACCTCCTTAACATAATATGATGACTAAGACATGTTAACTACGAGCGAAGCGAGCGTATTTTGCTAGTTATAATTGCAATACTAAGATACAGATTGGTGAAAATGGACAAAAAACTTATAGTTGACAACATTTCATCTTGTAAAAGGTATTTTTAAACTGATTTTATATCCTTTCAATCCGTTTTATTAAAGTCGACAAGAAATGACCTCGACATCATCCATATGGGGTTGCTAGTGTATCGCGGTTGTTTAGAAGGGCGTATCTCGGCAGTGGTTTCAATAAAACCGTAACTCGGCCGCGGCTTGAAGAAGACCGTATCTCAGCCGCTCTTGCAATAAGGCCATATCTCACTTGGAGAAAGACATATCCGGCTGCGGCTTGATAAATGCCGTATCTCGGCGCGAGCTTATTTTCGGTGTCTTTTCTGTATCAATAATTTAGTAGAATTTATCACTTGTAGTAAATTATAAGCAGGTTTGAATGAATTTATCTCCACAAGTTAACTGATCAAATACTGAACTTTATTAGTCGACGTTTCGGAGTATCCCCGACACACATGTTTGCACACGAGCTGCGAGACGAGTCAGCAATAAGAGTCCGCAGAGCTGTACTACAATGCATAGCATACGCTTGTATAGTAGGCATCAGCTCAGTGGTTACAGCTCTTGTTTGTTAATCTCGGGGTCCGCGGTTAAAGCCCGCGTCTACTTTATCGCTCTCCGACTCACCTCCTCATCGTCCGTTACAAGAGGCCTAAGCCTTCCTTCTCAAGATGCTGAAATAATTTATGAAAGTTGACTCTAATGTAGCACAAAAAAAATGGTTAAAAAATCAGTTTTAAGGGATTTCTTACTAATTACATCGTGTAAAGATGCGTACAATCAAGTAGCTAACCAGCTAGTTAGTGTTATTTATGTACATTTAAGGATATTTAAAAACTAATTAAAATTTGTGTGATTTACAATAGTAAGAAAAAAACAATGTGTGATCGTGAAAGAGAGCTTAAACATCTGCGAGTGGCCCAAGGGATGTAGAGAGGAAGAGAACCGCGCAAATGATGATGAGCGTAATCCTGAATGATGAATAATTCTTATGCTGAGACTTATAAAATAATGTATAGAGTAGAGAAGGAAGAAAACACAAAAGCGTATAATAATAAAACTACACCTCAACGAATAGTAATGTTATTAACTTGTGACTAATATTATACCATAAATTATGGTCGTGGTGCAGTAGTGTTAGTGTCAAAATCAGAATTGATGCTACGACGTCTGTGTGTGACGTGTGTGTTTTTAAGCAGTCTCCACTCACCGCGCTCTCGCTCGCGGATCAGCTGCTTGCAGATACTTGTTTACACTTAGTGCAGAGCAAAAAGTCTAAAAAAGTATTGCACCGAAATGGCAGTGACGATACGGTATGTGTCAGTTTGTGAAGGAGCTCCTGTGAAGTAGCACTGCCAAAAAAAAAAGAAATAATTGCAACAGCAGCAAAAAGTGCAATATCAAAGACTTTAATGGATTTCGACGTTTTCGAGGTTCATGAGTCCGAAAAGGGATTTTTTTTTAATTTATGTTTGTGTGTGTGTGTATGTATATGTACGTATGTATGTATCTATCTATTTATGTACGTATGTTTTGTCGGCATCATAACTCTGGAACAGGTTAATATAATGAGATGAAATTTAGCATGTAATTCATCTATGCTGTTACTTAGAACTCATTAAATCTTGAAGACGATTGATTGACTCATTCCAAATTAATTAGTATGTTCGACTTTTTGAAAAAAACACACAAAAATTTGCTTTCTCAAAATTTGTTTCCACCATAACTCAGGATCGGATCGATATGATAAGCTGAAATTTAGTATGCAATTTGACTATGTCCCAACTTATTTTCGAAAAATACATTTTGCTATTTGAAATTCTGTAACCATCACAAATTTGAAACAGAAGCTTTAGGAATGTATACAAATTATATATTGATATTATAATTATATATTACCCGAATTTACTCTATCAAAATATTATAGAAATCAAGAGCTTTTTACTAATTACGTATTATCTACATTTTCCACTCTTTGAGAAAGCATACTGCTAATTCAATTAGCAGCAGTTTTTTTCTGCGTGCTCCTGATGCTGTTGCTGTTATGCCCATACTCTATTCCTAGTTGCATCTATTGCAGTCTGGATGAAGAGTGACCATTGCAGCTCGTGCTGATACCTTTTTGTTAAACGTAGTGTGCATGAGAATTCCGTATCCCTTGGTATCCATAACAGTCAGCAGCTATTCTGTATTTTCTTGTGTTCAGTGAAATCAAATCGAAGACGAATGAACTATGTGATCTTTTTGTAGACTTAAATCACTGTTATTCTTCTAGGCCCTTTGTAGATTGGCGGCTTCTACCACCCAAAGATGACTGTAGCTGGATTTATGCTGTCTAGTGGTGCTTGTTGTTTCTGACTGCTTCCACCACGCAGAAACGACCCTGGAGCTTTATTCATACTATCTGGTGATGCTGCTTAGCATTTTTAGCTAGTTTTACAACCTAGAGACGACCTGGAGGCTAGATTTATGGTGTCTGGTAGTGCTGGTTCGCCTGTGCTATTGATTGAGCAGCTTCTACTGTGCTACTGACAGTATAGCATCATCAATTTTAAGTCTAATATTGTTATTGCGTGAAAGTGAACAAATTTTGTTGCTAGCAATGTTTAATTGATATTTTTTAGATAACAAAATTTATTGCTAACTATATTGAATTCATATTTTTTAGAAATGTGTCGATCGGTCCAAGGGGACATGTTTAAGGTACATTTTAAGTCCGGATAGAGTAAAGAACACGGTCCGGATCTTTCAAAAAGCCGTGGCAAGTGACTGAAAACACTTATTTATATAGTGAAATGTCATGAATTTTGGTCAATGATTTTACAAGGTATATACATGTTTTTTTTTCGATAAAAATGGTGTATATTTTATATATTTTCAATAGAATTTTTTTTTCAAATTACATCAAATCAAAAATTTTTTGGTAAGTAGATTATCTTTTTGTTTTTGCAGGATTTAACCCAGGCTTGACCCCTTAACTAATTATCTCTGTGAACTTAATCTAATGCTGTGCTATCAATAAATCTGGGTTTTTTATGCCGAAAGGCTTTTACCCATAATTTTGTGTTTTCTTAAATTTAAACCCTTAAATCCATATAAAAACAAAATCATTAAAAAATAACTAAATTACTTAACCACCTAAGGTTAGGTAGTTACAGAATTATGCATGGTGCCTCCTGTGAGGTCTGATTTCCTCGCGTAAAAACAATAAGTGACGTTTCACACGCGAAGCTTTGTTCGAACAAAAAATCGATAACGCGCAACATTTCAATGTCAATTTGTGTGCACACAAAACGCTATACAGCGTGCCGTACTTCGGCAAATTATCAATTGCATCGAGAAGATACATCCTGTCATAATTATTTATTATAAAAACGACTGTTATCGTGACTGTATTTAATTCAATGCCTAATTGGCGCATGAATCGGATTTTGATTGAAAGCGATTCAATTTGATAAAATTTTAATCTGTGGAATTGGAGCAGTCGATTGGTTGTATTGAAAATGATTAAAGTAGGTCAAATTTCAATCGAATTCAATCGATTTCGATCCGTGATTTTCAGCTGTGATTCTTCTAAGGAAATGGTTATATGGAATTATGTGTAGTTCGATCAAAGAGGTATAAAATGAACTCAGTCTTTAAATGATAAGTTTGATTATACAGAGCTCAACTACATAATTAATTCATGAGTATAACCATATTATTTGAAAAATAATAACATTCCTTGAAATCACTGTCACAAATCCACGTTTGGTTGGAGAAAGACTGATTTTTAATGAAATAGCCACTAGAAATCGTTCACGATAAATTCTTAAATATTACAATATTTAACAGGAAGTACTTCGAGAGAAGTTAAAAGTATGAGCTGGGCAGAGCGATGACGTTGTTTGAGCTTAAAGAAACCTAGTTATTTCATCTGGAAAGGATGATATACAACTACGACAGTGAAGGAAACCACAAGCATAAATGCACGAAGGAAGAAAAATGTGCTTTGGATGCAAGGATGTAAAATGCATGTTCGTAATGGTTATCTTCACCCGAAAAATTTGTTCAAGAATATGAAAGTCGGAAAAGGCTCGATTTCTCGTATTCGATATGGTCGGCGTCGTTATTATATTCGGAATACGAAATGTAAAATTCATAGCGTTTTGGGCTGTAATAAGATTGAGAGGTCTAAGTTTGATAGAAGTCAAGGCCGACGCCAATAACGTCAAAGAAATTGAAAGGCCCTAAAACTGATAGTATTTTTGTTCTAAATTCTAAATCCGATTTCTGATTGGCTCGTTGGAATATTAAAAAGTCATGTAGTGCACGTATCAACTTGGAATTGATGTTCAAATCAATGATGATACAAAAAGCTTGATATTTAATGTGCGAATTTGTATATTTCCGTGATTATAAATTCGGAGGGAGTAAGTAATTGTCCGAGTTACGCTACTGATGATTGTTCAATTAGGTCTGAACAACAAAATCTGTCAAGTCATTATCTGGTAAATTATCGTCTGCAAGCATATTCTTTTAATAGGAGATTAGGTATTCGTTCAGGTAGTAGGATCATCGATATTTTAGATCTTAGTTAAGTTATATGATGATCCATTAGAAACATCTCTCAAGATACTTATTACGTAAATTGCCATGCCTGTTTCATTTTTTTTTCTGGCGAACAACTAGAATTTTCTTTTTTTAGAACGTGATACAAACACCATAAGTACAATAAAAAGGGCATGACAATTTACGTAATAAATATCTTGAGAGTTGTTCCTAATGAATCATCATATAACTTAACTTCAAGTTAAGTAAGCCCTTGATTGAAAAAAAAAAATATTTTTTGCCTTATTATAACTAAATATAATAAACTTGTTTTTGTTTGATTGATCTTATTTATTTTTTATCTGTAATTCTGTTGCGGAATATATCAAACTCGCCTAACCTTATACTTTTTGAAAAGTTAATTTTTTTAGTGATTTCATTCAGTCCTTTTTAGTAAATTTTTTATGTCTTAAAAATAAATTATAAGCATCCTTAGCACCTTTTGACTATGTCTTTATTGTAACATTTTTATCACTAACATGAAAACACTGATTTTTCTGTCGCAAAATATTAGAATAGTGGCTATGATTAATTATGTATGTTAGAAAAATTTAGATAGGTGTAAATTTTCGCTGTCCACGAATATAATTATTACACTAAGATACCAATATCTACAAAGCGCACCATCTAGACTTCGTCATCGGCCACCCCATACATCTCTACTGTATATTCTGGAGACCAAAGTTAAGCGCCAGACCGCCAAAGTTCATTTGAGCGAATTGCGTAGGTATGTGACTCCGCGAAATCGTGCCGCGAACACGTAGCGCCCACAACGAAGGTAGGTTGTGCTGTCCTTGTTTTGTGCCATAGCATCGTGGAGTCTGGTGACGGATATGCAACGACTTACTGACTCCATACTAATGGACGTTAAACCCCTAGGAAGCATTATGAAGACTGTGTCATGGGCCGAGCACATCGCAGAGATGGAGAGCGAGAGCTACGCGCCATCGAAGATCAGCGAGAGAAGCTGCGCCAGAGTCGGCCCAGGACCGACATGATACGGGCGGCGGAGATTTGGGCCCATCGGAGCCCAGGGTTGGCAGGAGACTATGCCACTACGGTAGCGCCGCGGTCCGTCAGGTGTTGTCGGGTACCGCTGTACCGACGCAGCCGATACGCACCTGCTCCTAAAAAATATTATTTAAAAAAGTTGTCTGGATATTAAGATAAAATTTGTCACTTTTTAAAGTGTTTAAACAATTTTTGTTGATTATTTTCAGAAAACTTTTTTAAATAATATTTTTTTGTAAAACCCCACACTCATCTGGAAAATATGTGTTTGAAGCATATCTATTAGTAAAAAAGTATCCTTTGAAGCCCAAATCTTAAGTAAATCTGCGGTAGCTGAAAAATGGGAATTCTGAATTTTGGCCTTCAACGAAATGTCAGACCTGATAATATGGCACATATAAACATGGTTTTATGTTTCTTACATTATACCTCAATATATTTAATAGTTTAATTAATTTTTTAAACAATTTGGGAAAAATATAAACAAAAAATTGAATTTTTCATTTTTTGACAGTTTAAGGTGTATCCGTCCCCTTAATTACTAATGTATTTACATTCGTATAAACTTTCATTTTTATTAACATTTACTTTAATGTATTAAATACCTAATGTTGTATATTCGGTACAATTTTATGTAGCTAATTTAATGACATACCTTGAAAAAATTCATACATTTCTAAAACTGGAACATATTTTTTTAGGCTGTCCAAATCAAAAAATTTTCCCCAAGGTATAAGACTTTGATCCCCAATATCAAAACTTTGCCAATGGAATAAATTTCCTGTGAAAAATAAAATAATAGATGCATTATAAAAAATACACAATTATATTATATCAGAAATTAATAATGTATAGGAAAATGCTCCCAGCGCTACCATTTTTTCTAATGTGTTTATTGTATTTTACACTTCTTAACTGACATGTTTGATAAGCCACTCATTAATTATTGTTCAACGTCACGGACGAGTTCAAGACTCTACGATGACTGCACGAGTTTGCACGGGCGAAGGCGTATTGTTAGTAGTAGGGTCACGATTATTCTAATTACCTTTTAACGGCTAATTACAGAGGGAACCGCGTTAAAATAACTCGCGGTGGCCTCTCAAGTTGGTCATTAAAAGACCCAAATTAAAGTAGCTATATTCAGATTGTTAGTGACCATGCTGTAAAAATAACATCTTACTTTTCCTTTTATCGGTCTCAGGTAAATTATGATTTCAGATGTGAGGAGACCTTGAATTTTTCTTAGGGCGAACCAAATGGAATCGTCCGAACTGAGCGACGCCCAAAGGACGAAGTTGACAACCTCGAAATCAAAGGTTAGACCGCTTGGCCGGTAAAATTTTAGCGGGCCGAACGGTCCACAGCTAATTCAAGATGGAACCCACGGCCATGTATGTAAGCGCGCAGGCAAAATAAAACGCCAGTATGAACGTAACCGCTTCCCTAACGAAAATAATGTACAGATATCTGCACATTATTTTCGTAAGGGTCCAGCGAAGAGAGATAATAGCACAAATAATTATCTGCAAAATAAAACCTTTCTCAAAAGGTAAAAGGTGGGCAAGTATAAAGTGGTTTTAATTTATTATTAATTTTATGTTTGATAATGATATATTGGATTGGGGAAGAAATAATTTCGGTTCTTTCTAATAGATGGCGTTGTATATCTATAGTAATGTTTATTCAATGAAGCCAAACTATAGCATGTTTAGAAGTTTAAAGTCTATAAAATATTCTAGAGTAGAAAGTAGCGTCATTCGATTACTGATTCAAAAATCATTGCGCTTTGACAATGGAGATTCCAGAAGGCCACTTTCGTCACATTTTGCTATTTTACTTCCGTAAAGGGAAAACTGCAGCGCAGGCTTACCGAAAATTGTGCAGTGTTTATGGTGATAAGTGCTTGAGTGAACGCCAGTGTCAAAATTGGTTTGCTCGATTTCGTTCCGGAAACTTCGATCTTAAAGATA
The DNA here is from genome assembly GCF_009193385.2 of Nasonia vitripennis. Classification (NCBI taxonomy): domain Eukaryota; kingdom Metazoa; phylum Arthropoda; class Insecta; order Hymenoptera; family Pteromalidae; genus Nasonia; species Nasonia vitripennis. The sequence continues at coordinate 851,397 of NW_022279653.1, forward strand.
AACCTCGCCCTGGTCGGCCAACCGTTGAAAAAGTAGATAAAATTCTTAAAATAATCAAGATAGACAGACATATTTTATCTCGTGACATCATTATGGAACTAAACATCGACCATAAAACAGTTTTGAACCATTTACATAAGACCGAATACAGAAAGAAGCTTGATACTTGGGTTCCACAAGAATTACCGTCAAAAAATTTAACGAACCGAGTTTCTATTTGTGAATCCCTGATGAAACGAAACGAAATGAAGCCATTTGGAAACAAATAATCAAAGGCGATGAAAAATGGATCACGTACGACAATAATGTGCAAAAGAGATCATGGTTGAAGCCCGGAGAAGCTTCACAAACAGTTGCGAAACCCGTATTGACGCGAAGTAATGTGCTGCTGAGTGTTTGGGGGGATTGGAAAGGTTTGTTTCCAATCCTTTCCAATATTGTTCATCATGAGCTGTTCGAACCTGGACAAACTATTAATACGACTGTCTACTGTCAACAACTAATGCGATTAAAGCAAGCGATTAAAAAAAACGGCCAGAATTGATCAATAGGAAAGAAGTTGTCTTTTATCACGACAACGCTAGACCGCTCATATCTTTAATGACTCGTTAAAAATTGAAAGAGAAAATCACTTAGTTAAGTTTTTCGCCCAGAAACCTCAGAAGTTCTACAGTAATGGAATTATGGTTTTGCCAGAAAAGTGGCAAAAGGTCATCGATCAAAATGGCACATATATCATTGATTATTGTTTAAAATTTATATTAAAAAATTTACCTTAAAAAATATGAAAAATTAAACAAAATTACTTTTTCCCCAACCCAATATTTTACCAATCACAATGTCAAATTATATAATTTTTGTGAAAAAATTTAAATTGCAATATTTTAAATAGCATAGGGTCCTCATAACCTCATAAAATCATGCATTTTCTCAAAACATTCTGAACTTTAGTTAGCAAGTTTTAAGGTTTAACAAAAATAGTAATTTTCAGTTATACAGGGTATACATAGTGAGATACAAAGAATTTGAATTGTAATATCTTTTAAACTAAACGGTTTCATAAGCTGCAAAAAGCCTAGTCGAGGTGATCAAAAGATCGATATTTTCCCAAAATTTGAACTTAATTAAAGCCTTTTTACTTCCGTAATCGTACGACATGGAAAACCCATTTTTTCTAGTTTTCGATTTTTAACTCAAAAACTAGTCGTCAAAGTGGTTTAACATTTTTACGGCAAGCAGATATTAACGGTCAATCTTCAAAATCTTGCGGAAAAAAGTAGGCAATTTTATGCTCTTTTAAATATACTATTGTTGAATATATTGTATAAAACATTTCATAAAAAAAGCAATAATATTTTTTCGAAAATCGAAAAATGGCTATAATATGGCTATAAAATGCTCAGAATCATAAAAAAAATTTCCCGAATCATAACGGTATACGTTCACACACAAACAGACGAACACAAACACACGCACACAAACATACACACACAGCCATGCGCCCGGACATATGTTCTAAAAACGCATGATTCGAACTCCAAACACCTCCAAATGCGTTTCTACGAGGTTGAGCGAAACTAAAAATTTTACTATTACAAAGATTCCTCTAGGAGGAAGCAATATATAAAAAAAAGCCTTCTGCTTCCTGCAAAAAAATGAATATAAAATAACCGTAATATGCCGCGAATTCCGACCATAATAAATTACAAAAACAAATACCTAGTCACTAGCTACCGTATATTGCACGACTGAATAATTATTTCCTCCTAGAGGAAGCTTTGTAATAGTCAACTTTTCAGTTTCGCCATAACTTCATAGAAACGTATTTAGAGTTTAAATAATACGTTTTTAGAAAATGTTCGTGCGGATAGCTGTGTGCGTGTGGGTGTGTGTATGTACGTATTGTTGCGAGGGGGCAAGGTGTTTATCTCCTCTTATATCGTTTGCAAAACTAATCTTAAACGACTGTTTAGGTATCAAATAATATAAAATTTATTCACAAGAAAATATAACTTTGGTGTAAATGATGTAGTACAGAATAAGTGTTGAAGCGTATAAGTATTGAGTGAGTATGTATATGAATCACGGAGCCAACTAATGCGTCTGTACTCCGCGACTGTCTAGTCAGATCTGTCCTCGTCTGCTGGCGATCGGTAGTCCGTCGATCGCTGAATTTTTGAAGTGTCGGGAAGGGGTAGTTTAGGATACGCCTAGAAGAAATTTGAAGGAGCTGATTGGCTGGGAAAATTTGGAAATGAGGTGCCGATTGGTTAGAAGAAAGTTCGTCGCGTTTGCGTTTTTGTCGAGAAAAAAGTGCGCATCTTGAGCGCACGTGTGAAAGGCTGCGAGCCGAGCGCGGACCGGTTGACCGATACAAAAAATCGTCCGTGTCATAAATCTGTAGATGCTCGAGAGCCGCGTAGGGACTGTCGATTCTGTCGGATTAGTAAAAAAATATGACTATATAAAAACTGTGCGCGTCTGAGTGCATTGTCTTAGTCACGTAGGACGCGTGGGCTGTTGATTTATAGAGAAATGTGTGTGTTGTGTGTTTTGCGCAGTTAGTTGTATGTAATTATTTGTATAAATTTACAGAAAATTGTGTTGCAACGCAACATACCGCCTGCCTTGAACTATCTAGTTCAAAACAAATTTGATCGTGTCTTAATATTACTTTGCATAAATATTTTGTTTTGAAATTATATAGAGTACATTGTATTTTTAACATATAAAGCTATAAGTAAGGTTAAAACGTAGAATTAAATTTGAATACATTAATCTAAATATTTTCACTTATTGTCTCTATAGGTAAAACACATATATATTTAGTGCTTCTTTTGAGTTCCCCTGTGGCAGTCTTTAATGTGACTACTCTGACGATGTCATCTTTGCCTGGATGTAATTGAATCACTCGTCCGAGTTTCCATTGTAGTGGCTGTAGATTGTCGTCTTTGATAACTACCATGGTGCCAATGTTTATTTGGTTAGGTGTGTTCTTATGCCATGTGGATCGAGTATTTAACTGATTAAGATACTCTGTTTGCCAACGTTTCCTAAAATGTTGTTTGACCTAGCTAATATGTTGCCAGGCAGACAATCTATTTGTCTGTACATCTGAAAAATCATGCTCAGGCACATATTTGAATAGATCGCCAATTAGGAAGTGACTAGGTGTAAGAGGTTGGAAATCATTTGGTTCGGACGAGAGGGGAGTAAGAGGACGAGAGTTTAATATTGATTCAATTTCTATTGTGTACGTATTAATTTGTTCATAGGTGAAAAGCGCGTTGCATACAGTTCGAATAAAATGATGTTTGAAAGATTTGACCGATGCTTCCCATATGCCACCAAAATGTGGAGCACGGGGCGGACTGAAATGCCATTCTATGTTTTCATTAGTCATAGTTGTTTGTACTGACGTTTTATGGCCATTTGACTGCCATAATTGCTGAATTTCGTTTATTTCGCGCCTTGCTCCCACAAAATTTGTGCCGTTGTCTGAGTAGACTGTTGATGGTTTTCCTCGTCTTGCGCAAAAGCGTCGAAAAGTGGCGAGAAATGCCTCAGTAGTAAGATCACTTACTACTTCTATATGTACTGCCTTTGTTGAAAAGCATACAAAAATCGCTACATAAACCTTTATTTTGTTTCGGTTGCGTAATCGTTTTTCTTTTATGTAGAAAGGACCGCAGTAATCAATACCAACAACAGTAAATGGTCTCACGACCTTTAGTCTATCTATTGGTAGATTGACCATAAGGTATTCGCTCTCTTTCGGTTTTACGCGAAAGCATTTTACACATTTGTGTATAACAAAACGTGTACTGTTTTTTCCATCAATGGGCCAGTAGTTTTGCCTGATCATAGCAAGTGTACTCTGTGTACCTGCGTGTAAACTTTTGATGTGGGTGTCGCGAATTATTAACGTGGTGATGTGATTATTTTTTCACAATAAAATAGGATGCTTTTGTGAAAATGGTGAATTCACATTTTGCAATCGTCCACCAACACGTATAATCCCATCTGCGTCTATAATCGGACACAGTAAATATAATTTGCTTGATTTTTCTATTGGTTTGCCAGCTTGTAGATTCTTGACTTCACTGGAAAATTCTTGTTGTGTTTGTTTAATTAATACTTCATGTGCTGCTTTTAGTTCTTGTGTGTTTAAAGGTCCGGTGATTTTTAGTTTTCGTAAAGAGTTATTTATAAATCGTTTGCAGTAAGCTATGACTCTAACCAGCGTGAATATTGAGGAAAATCTCTTTACATTAAAAATGTCTTGTGCGACGATGCGTGTGTGAAGAATGACTGATGTACGTTTTTCGGGTATATCTATTGGTCGTAGTTGAAAATTTGGCCATTCGGTTTCATCGCGCTTTAGCCACGATGGTCCATTTTGCCATAGTTGATTGTTGATAAACTCCTTGGGAGTTTGACCTCTTGAAATAAAATCCGCTGGATTGTCTTGTGTAGGTACGTGCCTCCAATCGCTTGTTTTTGTGTTGTCGGATTTCTGCTACTCTATTTGCGACGAAGGTTTTTAATTGATTAGATTGTGTATTTATCCAGTGGAGTGTAATTGTAGAATCAGACCAGAATGTAGTTTTTGTGAAGTTAATTTTTACTGTTTTTATGACACTGGTGTATAGGTTTGTGAGAAGAAGCGCTGCACACAGTTCTAAACGAGGCAACGATGTAGCTTTTAGCGGAGCTACGCGTGATTTTGAACATAATAGGTGTACATTTTTTGTGTTATTTTTAACTGTTGACAGAATGTATATGCACGCACCATACGCCTTTTCGCTGGAGTCGCAGAATCCGTGTATTTGCAAATCTTGAGCCTCATCTACGACAATTTTTCGAGGAACTGTGAATTGATTGAGTGATGTCAATTCTTCTTGAAATTCTGACCATGCTGTGTGTATGTGTAAAGGAATTGCTTCGTCCCAGTCGATTTTTAACGACCAGATTGATTGCATCATGATTTTTGCTGTGCCTATAATAGGGCCGAGAAGTCCAAGAGGATCGAAGAGTGATGCGATTTGCGATAGCATGATTCTTTTTGTAATCTATGTTTTGTTGATGTTTGCTTTTACTTTATAATTTAATTCATCTTGTTGTGCGTCCCAATATACGCCGAGAGTTTTTATGCTTGATGATGTGTCTAACAGTATTTTTGAGTCTCGAACTTGATCATTTTTTAATATTTCTAAGATTTGCTCTGCGTTCGAAGACCATTGTCGGAGATTCATGCCTCCGCACTTTGTTAGCGCAATTAATTGATCTCGCAGTTCAGCAGCTTCTTGAACTGTTGATGCTCCAGTTAAGAAGTTGTCTACATAGACATCGTTTAATATGGTTTTTTTGGCTAACGGATATTTGTCTCCGTCGTCTTTGGCCAGCTGCTGTAGTGCTCGAGTTGCTAAGAAGAGTGCTGAGGCTGTGCCATACGTGACTGTGTTGAGCGTGAAAGTTTTTAATGGCTTGCATGGATCCTCCCGCCATAGAATTTTTTGATAAATTGTATTTGATTCATCAACTAATATTTGGCGATACATTTTTTCAACATCTGTAGTGATAACTATTGTATAAAATCTGAATTTTAATATTAATCGGTAAATGTCTTCTTGAATAGTTGGACCAACCTTAAGTGCATGATTGAGTGAAATATTTTCTTTAGTGTATTTTTCTTCTGTTTTATATCCATTTTTCTGCTTGTCTGTGTTTTTGCTTTTTGCTGGGCCATCAAAAACTACTCTCTTTGATGTAGTAAGGCTATCATCTTTTGATATCATGTGATATGAAATACAATAGCCTTCATAATTATTTGGGTTCAGTAGTTCTGACATATGTCCCAAATCGAGGTATTCTTTTAGGAATGAATTCATTTGTAACTTGTAGGCAGCGTTTTGTTTGCACTTGCGTTCAATTGCGTAAAACCGCTTCAGAGCTACACTGTATGAGTCGCCTAAATTTGCTTGTTTCTCATTGAATGGCAGTTTCACAATGTATCTGCCTGAAGCGCCGCGAGTTGTGTTCGCAGTGAAGTGATCCTCACACGCTTGCTCTTCTTTTGTTAAATGATTAATATCCTGCTGTTCTTCTATTTTCCAGAAGCCTTCTATAGTTTCTTCTAATGTGCTTGAAAAATTGCATAATTTCACACTAGTGGTATCAGGAAAATCGGCTACTTTGCCTGAAACTACCCAGCCGAATAAGGTTTTTTGCAGTACTGCGTTATGCTGATTTATTTTATTTGGGCTCTGCAAAGTAAACTGTAGAATAATTCACCACCGATGATAGCGTCGATCTCGGATGGCTGATGAAAGCGAGGATCTGCAAGCTTGATGTTTTTTGGGATTTTTAGGCTTTCCCGATTGACTTGTGTAGGTAGCATTCCAGTGACCGTTGGTAATACAAGGAATGTTAATAGTGATTTGAAATTATTATGTTGTGATTTTATAGTAGTTTTGATTGAGTATTTAATGTGTGTTTGTATTTGATTGATTGAAATTACTGGTATGTTAACCTTTGCTCGTGTTAACCCGAGACGCAAGGCTAATTTTTCAGAAATGAAATTTGATTGGGTTCCACCATCGAGAAGAATTCTGCAATCGACTTGATCTCCGATTTTATCGACAAAATTGATTCGAGCAGTGGCTAATAGGATTTCGCAGCTGTTGCTTACATGAAGAGCATTGATTAGCTTTGATTCTGTTGCTTGAGCTGAAGTATGATGTAATAAAGAATTGTGACGTTTTTTACATATTTTGCATGTGCTACTGTTGAGGCATTCTTTAGTAATGTGCCCTTTTTCAGACAATTTAGACATAGATTTTTTGATCTTGCCATTTGTTGACGGCCATGTGTATTTGCTTGCAGAAAAGTTTCGCAGTGATAAATAGCGTGCGAAGCGTTGCAAATAGCGCATGGCTTTACGGCTTGTGCGCTCATATAATTTTGCTGTGTTTTGGATTGTGTGGGTTTATTGCTTGAATTATTGACATTTTTATTTTGTGTTTTGCTATTAATTGTGTCATCCTCACTAGTTGCTTCTAACATGTTGAATCTTTCTTCTAAAAAGTTTAAAAAATCTTCAAATTTAGGAATGTTTGTGCCGATAATACTTTTCTCCCATTCTTGGCGTGCATGATTTGTCGAGCTTAGTAGTCATCAAATATATGAAAAGCGATTCACAACTGGTAACATTCTGCTCTAAAGTTTTTAATGATCTAACGTGAGAATTTATATTGTTTAAAAAATGTCTTACGCTAGAAGCCGAGTCTTTGATTAATACATCATGCTCTAATAAAGCTTTGAGATGTTTATTAACAATTACGCGTTTGTTGTCGTAACGTTGATTTAGAAGATTCCAAGCTTCTATATAACTTTCTGCAGTAGTGTCTAAAGACTGTATGACTTGCAATGCCTCTCCTTTCAAACATAATTTTAAATATTGTAATTTTTGAATGTTACACAAATTTACCCTATTGTGAATCACTGTTGCAAATGAGTCGTGAAAAGCTAGCCATTGATCATACGAGCCATCAAAATTAGGTAGATCATACTTTGGTAATCTTATTGACTCGGACTGAGAGCTACCTTGTGTTATTTCAGATGTACTGGGATTTTTGTTTTTGTTTTTTGTATCAACTTCTTTCCATAATCGTCGAGCTTTGCTTATTGATGAAAAATCTCTTCAAACTCATTTCTACGTTCTGATTCTTCATCTTTTTCAAGCTCGATGCTTGTTTGCAATTCATCAAATAATCCCCACGTTTCGTTAGCCTTCGCTAGCCGAAGTTCGAGTTCTTCTATGTCTGACGATTCATCAACTTTATAACTTTGTATCCACTTATAAAATTGATTTATGTGATTTTGTGTAATGTCGCGTTTTTTAATTAATGCTTCTACCGATTCTGCCATGATTTTCGCGTAAATTGAATGCGTTTACTATAATTTGGATTCGAGAAGGGAGAGGAATAATAGCGATCTATTTAAAATATGTGCTTACTTGCATGTTTTCCTTGGATAATATGGCGATACGCTGTTTGATGATCGAATTGTTATGGCGAAATCCGCTGAAGGTTCGCAGTGTAGTCCCAAAGTCCTTCTTTGGGACTACACTGCGGTCCGCAGGTCAACAGGGAAGGGTCGAGCGGCGTGGCATATACCTGGGCGCTGCTCGAGGAAGGCTACGTGGAGGCGAGGTGTATAGACCCGCGCGTTGTGTGATGAGATGATTGGAGCGGTACTACGTGTACTTGACTGTTACTCGCTTGACCGAAAAAACTGCTTGTATGTCTCCTCCGCTGTTCCGTGGACTTGTGTCTGCACGGCTGCGTCGTGGATGAAGTTTGTCAAAGTGACGATTGATTGTTGAACTTCACACTTTGTACTGCACTGAATCGAACTGTATTGTTTTTATTATTATTATTTTGCACTTCCGGAAAATCCGGCTCGAAGGACCATGTTGCGAGGGGACAAGGTGTTTATCTCCTCTTATGTCGTTTGCAAAACTAATCTTAAACGACTGTTTAGGTATCAAATAATATAAAATTTATTCACAAGAAAATATAACTTTGGTGTAAATGATGTAGTACAGAATAAGTGTTGAAGCGTATAAGTATTGAGTGAGTATGTATATGAATCACGGAGCCAAATAATGCGTCTGTACTCCGCGACTGTCTAGACAGATCTGTCCTCGTCTGCTGGCGATCGGTAGTCCGTCGATCGCTGAATTTTTGAAGTGTCGGGAAGGGGTAGTTTAGGATACGCCTAGAAGAAATTTGAAGGAGCTGATTGGCTGGGAAAATTTGGAAATGAGGGTGCCGATTGGTTAGAAGAAAGTTCGTCGCGTTTGCGTTTTTGCCGAGAAAAAAGTGCGCATCTTGAGCGCACGTGTGAAAGGCTGCGAGCCGAGCGCGGACCGGTTGACCGATACAAAAAATCGTCCGTGTCATAAATCTGCAGATGCTCGAGAGCCGCGTAGGGACTGTCGATTCTGTCGGATTAGTAAAAAATATGACTATATAAAAACTGTGGGCGTCTGAGTGCATTGTCTTAGTTACGTAAGATGCGTGGGCTGTTGATTTATAGAGAAATGTGTGTGTTGTGTGTTTTGCGCAGTTAGTTGTATGTAATTATTTGTATAGATTTACAGAAAATTGTGTTGCAACGCAACACGTATACCGTCATAATTCTGGAAGTACGCTACCGATCGTAATAAAATTTGACAAGCATATATATTTTCTAATTTTATGTTCGGGGAAATCTTTTTTTTTATGATTCTGACCATTTTATGGTCATTTTTGGATTTTAGAAAAAATATATTTGCTGCTTTTTAATAGTGTGATTACACAATAAATTCAGCAATAGTGTTTCTAAAAGAGCATTAAATCGTCTATTTTTTCAGCAAGATTTTTAAGATTGATTGACCGTTCAATTGTTATGATAAAACAGGTGATTTAAAAAAAAAATTCAATATCTCCAAAATTAAATTATCATACGTTTTGAAAAAATGTATGACAATAAAAAACGATGATATCTATTTGCTGTAACGATGATATCTATTTGACTAGTTTTTGAGCTAAAAATCGAAAACCAAAAAAATGGGTTTTTAGTGTCATACGATTACGGGAGTAAAAAGACTTTAATTAAGTTAAAATTAAAAAAAAAAGATCTTTTAATCACCTCGGCTGAGTTCTTTTTGCAGCTTATGAAATTGTTTAGTTTAAAAGATATTAGGATTCAAATTTTTTGTCTCTCACCCTGTATACCCTGTATGACTGAACATTATTATTTTTGTTAAACCTTATAACTTGCTAAATTAAGTTCAGAATGTTTTGAGAAAATTAATGTTTTTATGAGGTTATGAGGACCCTATGGTATTTAAAATACTGAGGTTTTAATTTTTTCATGAAAATGATATGATTTGATATTATAGGGGTGCTCCTTTAGTAAAATAATTACGATAGAAAATAAGGTAAAATGCCCAATACTGAAACGAAATGAAAATCTAGACCTATACTTGGACACTCGAATATTTGCTATTGTGATAAAATAAAAAACGTAACCTCAAAAACTAAACTGGATCAGCATTGTAAACACCATTACTAATAATATACTAATAATTTTGATAACATTTTAACAAAAATTATTTCTCAAGGATGATTTGAAAGACTGTTCTCGAATCCCATAAGAGCAATTTTTTCAGTATTGTCCAACTTTACCATAAAGCAGTAGTTGGACACGTTTGATTACAATGTCCAACTACTGGGGCTAAAACCGCGTCCAATGATGTCTGATATATATATATATATATATATATATATATATATATATATATATATATATATCCCTGACAAAAAATCACGTGATTAATAACATGATTAATCGCGTAATAAATCACACGATTTCTCACCTGATATATCACATGATTTATCACATGGTTATTAGGCGTGATTTATCACATAATTTATCACGTGATTATTAGGCGTGATTTATCACGTGATATATCACGTTTAAAATCACGTCAGAAATCACTCGTAAAATTTAAATATTTGTTTATATTGAAATAAATTGTTTATTTTCCATCTGAATAATTATAAAATATTTGATGATATTGATAATTCATATAAATAATCGGAATAAAATAGAAAATAAATTTCCCTGACCAACACTTGAACCTTTGTCCTCCACTTGACAATCCAATGTCCTACCACCTGAGCTATATAATAATAGAAATAAAAAATATATTATTGATTAATACAGTAGAACTTTGAATTCATGACAATATCTCTGAATCGCCTCGCAAGTTTCTCGGAGATATCGAGTTATGATTGAACTTAAAATACACTTTGTAAGATAATGATTAAATAAGACGATACTCTCAAAAAAAATGAATTTAAATACTCTTGTTGAAACTATATAAGTACTTAACATTATTCTAAAAAAAAGTAATTTATAGTACGAAGTAAGTTGAAATAGTTCCGATTATTTATTTTATGAATTATGTTTCAGCAACAGTTGAACTACCTGTCGTTCTCGGGAGACAAGAGTCGATTGTTCGAATGAAACTAGAACATAGAAAGAAAGTACAACACTTATAGTTATTACTCTGACACAGTCCAGAGATTTGAAACAACACAGTTCATCTATTAAGTATTCGAATTAGTTAAACACGATATTGCGTGATTTATTCACGTAATAGAAACGCGATGCGCCTTAACCGGCAGGTACAATACGGACGAAGCCCGGTATTGCAAAAGGCACTTAGCAGTTCTTAGACTGCAGGTCAACCTCTCGGGCTTACGGGGGCAATTGTTAGTTGTGTTATTCTGGTAAGTCGTATTTACTGTGCCAGAGCTTCGCCACAGCTATAGCTCTGTAAGCACAAGTAAAGTTGACGCATGGAGCTTAGCACAAAGGCTTATTCCTCTGGCCAGTATTAGTAACTTAAAATTATCACTGCACGTCATACACATAAAACATTCACAGTGGTTGTTCGATCACTCCACTACACTTACATAAATAACAGTGAAAGCGGTCACTGCCTTGCTCACCATGGCTTCTTCGGGTGCAGAAGTGCCTCGTCCGAAATGTCTGGATCGATCCGGGACCTTGACAGTAAACTGCGCAGTACATAGTCTTCTGTGTGTCGAGAATTTATTGCGCGGGGACGGCTCCACGTGGTTACGAGTAGGTTACATGTTTGCAGTTTGAGAGTTCAGAGTAAGACGATTCCGGTCGCGATACAACTGACTCGTAAGAGTTAGGCGGCTCGAATTTTGGAAAGAACTCAGTAGCCTATTTTCATATTCGATAATGTAAATTCACGCATACCTTTCGCCGCTGCTCCTACGCATACAGGCAAAACTCCGGCGTATGTGCGTGCGTCGTGTCCCCACTTCCGCAGACTCAATATAGACCGCTATGTGTAGCGTCGTTGCGGCGTATGTATGCGTAGGTCACGTGAGTGCAAGTACGAAGTAACTACTGAAGTACCGCGAGTATTAGAAAATAACGTCCATCCATCCATCCATCCATTCATCCATCGAGAGGCCGGAAAAAATGTCTACCCGGGCTTAAAATTTAGCTTAATACATCTAGTTTCCATTATAGAGTAGCATATGTGAAGAATTCATAATGGTGGGCCGGTACAGCTCCAACAGTACACTGATCTCACTACGGAATAGCAGTTACATGTCCTTAAAACTTGCAGGAGCAGACAAAAGATTAGTAACAAAGCTTTTTCGCATGTATTTTTGACCGCTCAACACGAATCCACCGTCAGTTTTTGCCTACGGGGCCACTTTTCGTCCATAACCTCAAAAAAGAGTCCAATAATGCCCTATTACGTGGCTGAAACTCGAAAAAATGGTCAAAAATTTTGGGAAAAAGTTTGTTCGTGTATATTTTTTTTCGCTTTTGTGTTAGAAAAAATAGTCATAGCATTTTTTGTGACGGCAAAGTATTTCCTTTTAGGGCTTGATTCTTTGTTTTTGGTTGCGCTGATAACTAATCTTGCATCAGAATTTTGAAATTTAAAATGGGGGATCCAACATTGCGGCCAAGGACCCCCAAAATGCCTATTATACAGGGTGGGCCATTTTAATCAAACCAGTCTAATAACTCCTAAATTAAGCCATGAACAGAAAAATTGTTCAGATGAAAGTTGTCCAGGTTCAAGGGGGACATCTTTTTGTGCAATTAGTTTAAGAACTCAGATATTTAAAATTAGCACCCCAAAGGGAACATAATCCTAATACGTCCACGTCGTTGTTCCTTGGTAGCGCTGAAATTAGGGAATTATTTTGTTTTCAAGGTAAATATTTTCATGGTCATTGTCACATTGGGTTTGAATATTCATCATAAAAGTACATTAACTACGATTATTCTATCAGAAAATGCGATTAAATAGCAATTACAGTATTTCTTAACATTTGACCTTGAAATGACCTTGTGAAGGTCATGAAAAAATTTTGAAATACCTTTTCGGACGTAAAATTTCCTGTTCTTTCCGAATCTGCTATCAAAAATAGGGGTTCCTATTTAAAAAAAATTTGACCTTCAAATGACCTTGAAATTTGAGTTCAAGGTCAAAACTAATCGCACAAAAAGATGTCCCCCTTGAACCTGGACAACTTTCATCTGAACAATTTTTCTGTTCATCGCTTAATTTAGGAGTTATTAGACTGGTTTGATTAAAATGGCCCACCCTGTATGTTTAAAGAAGGGTACAATCGACTTTAAAGTACGGTTACGAGGGTTTATGGCATCATTTATTACAAATTATATACTTAAGTTTTGAAAAACAATATAGTTTATCTAATATAGGGGTTAAGCATCTGTATAATCTCTCTCGCGACGTGAAAAAAGGGTATTACCGGCATTATAATACGGTTATAGGGGTTTTTGAGATCGCTGATCACTGATTGATCATCAGAATTCATGTTTTTCTATAACCACTCTTATGGTCTAAATGCAATTATCCTGCAGCTGACTATAAAAATAGTGATTAAATTATCAATCATGATATGATCTTCTGGGAAAATAATAATTTGAAAAAGAGCTCTTTGTGTTTAGCAGAGTCGGGACTGCTATGAAGTGATAAGTCACGTCATGCCCACAGTTCTCTTATTATTATTTTTTTTTTATTTATATTTTTCATCGTTTATATATTTTTTTTCATAATTTTAAACATTTTTTTACAGTTTTTTTTGTAGTTGATCTCAGTAATTTATTCGGCACCTCACACAGTGAATTCTACACTTCTCGCAGCATTTGAATATCTTTTGATTATCAAAGTCTTTGGTTGTTTGATTGTAAACGAGTGATTCTTAAAAATCTCGGGTATAGGGGGAGCTTCTCCAAATCTTTTATTTAAGTGTCTATTTGATTTATCGTGATCAACCTTACTGAAATAGAATATCTTGATATTTTCAAAATGGATTCTTGCCCAATCGATCAGAGCTTGTGGTGTCAATATAGCTCTCGTTGGTTTTCGTAGTAGACTTATTCGACAAGCTTCTCGCTTAAATATAGCCCCTAAACCGTCGTATCCGCTCTTACCGTGTGCAGTTACACAGTAATGCCATTCCGCATTCACTTGAAAATCTTCTTTGTGGTTGAGCAGATTAGCGATTTGGAATCGATTTTTAAAATGCTGCTTCGCACCATCTGTCATGTATATAAGTTTTTTAACATTCCTAATAGTTAGTTTTATCTCCAGAATAAGTTGTTTCTGAATTGTATATACTGCAGAAGTATCATGTTTTAAACTCTGTGATAGAAATATTTCACTTTTGTGTTTTAGTACAGAATTTTCTTTATAATAATATATCACAGGAACGACAGTGCATTGATCGTTGTTAAACTGAAAAGCTTGAGAAGCATCTTGTACAACGTAGGAAAAGTTCTCCGAAAAATCGAACATTACGAGTACTTCTCCATCCTTTAAATTTTCTTTTGTTGACGCAATGAATTTAGATTGTTGTTTTGCTATGTAAGAATGAGGTTTGAGGATCTGCAGTTTATCGCATAATTCATCCACAAAATCTGAAACATCTGCTGTTACGGTATTTAATGTAGATCTATCTGTGGCCGTCCATACCGTATACTGTACTTGATCGATAGAAACATTTATTAAGATTTCCAATAATTCAGTAGTGAAAGTTGAGATATCAGGACATTTACGACACTGATCGAGGTAACACTCTGGCGTAGAATCCTTGCAAACAAGTAACTTCAAACAGTCGTGATAATCACTCACTGGAATTTTTGTGCCTTTAGTCAGAGTTTTGATATTAATAGCATCTAGCATCAATTTGCAATTTTGATGAATTTTACATACGCGTACGGAGTGCGTTCCTCTCGCTCCAGCCAAGACGCAGCATTGTGGTCGTAATTTAGCGAAGATACTGAAAGATATTCGATGATCAAGGTAAGATTTTTTAAACAGCGTATGTAATTCTTTCAAATCCATGAGTAAAAGACGTTTTTGCATCTTGATACGCTTGTCGACAACTTTAATCGAACAAGTATCTTTTCTGCCAGGCATAATTCTACTGATGTCATCGTTGAGATAAAAATCAATAACTTTTGCAGCTGTAAACCTGGTAAATTTCGACCAGCTTTCACAGGGAGAACAGTCAAAACTCCAGAGGTTGATCTTAACTCTTTAGCTTTCCTAGCCATGTAGTATGAAGTGTTGAATTCTTGCGCAACTTTCCTGATACTCCATGACTCCGGTGCTATAGTAAGAATCTTGAGCTTAATGGGATCGCCGTTCTCTAAGCTTGCAGATTTATTTTTGAGCCCATGCAGAAGTTCTTCTAAATGTTGTAATCGAGTGCTCGGGAACTCATTTCCAGTTCCTAAAGAATTATGATTATAAGTATCTTGAAGGGATTCTTCTGGATGTTGGGATTCAGTGGACGAGGACGCATTCTCCGTTTCCAGAAGGGAATTCTTTTGAGTAGCTTCAAGGAGTTTCTCTGAATGCCGTAATTGAGTGGATGAGGATTCACAATTAGTATTTAAAGGAAAATTTTGTTCGAGAGAATCGCTATCGGGCACACTTACTGAATTTCGTCGTTTTCGACAATCATTACATATCATTCCATATGGATTAATACAGCGATCTTTATGATAAAACATTATGAGTCAGAATCTAAGGTGTGGTTCAGTCAATAACGATAAGATCACGGATGTTTTATAGTCCATATTGCTTCTCAGGGTTTTCTAGCAATGTGTATATTGCAGAAAATTGTTTCTTAAACCCTTTTAATTATTATTAAAAATTCTAAAAAGCGGTGTCACCGCTACAACCATGAAATAATTAAAGAATTAGCGACGATTAACCGGAGAAAAAAAATTTTACGATTACTGCCCAGGTGGAAAAAATCAGATGCGTATAAACCTTATAAATAAAAAAAATTATTTATAAAACTTACTAGATTTTATTCTACACCCGACTGAAAAATCCACTTTTTGCCCCTGATAAGCGAGGCGAAAGTAGCATATTTTTCCTGAAAACTAGTTTTGCGGGGCAAAAGTACTTTTGTCTCGCAAATTAGTGGGGCAAAAGTACGTTTGCCCCTCAAAATTAAAATTAGCTGGGCAAAAGTACTTTTACCCCGGAAAAATTTACTTTTAATAAATTAAAGAACAAACAACTTGAAAATTAAAAAAGTTTTTTTTAATTTTTAAAACAATTTTCAACAAAATGAAAAAACAAGATACATGTATAGAACACATACGCATTTCTCAATCTAGCAGATACGAAGTATGTTTTCGACCCCACTTTTCAGGATCAAAAAGTGGTCTTTCATTAGGAGTTTATAAAGTGTGGAATTTAGACTCTAGTAATAATTTATAATATTCACAAATTTTAATAAAATTTTAGTAACTTATTTTAAATTTCATAAATGTTTTTAAGATTTTATGAGATTTTATTAGACTTCTGTATATACAAAATATTCTAAAAATGTTTTTTTCTGCTTCTTTTAAGGTAAGGCATTTTTTGTTTTTATGCTTCTTTTTAGGATTTTAAACTTTTTCAAAACTTTTTTTGTGAAAATCCGACAAGCGATTAGTAATAATTTATTACAATTAGGAACTAATTATAAGAATTATAAATACTTAATCTCCGTAAGTAATAATTTAAAAAGTTATTAGTGATTATTAGCTTTATTCAAGTGACGCATTCTTTTCTTTTTGTGAAAAATATTAAATCTAATAAAATCTAATAAGAGTTAATAAAAGCTAGAAACTATCATTAACTATTAATAGAGTCAAAAATCTGCATATCATAAATTGATTATAAAAGTTGTTAGCTTTTCTTATTTTATTTACTTTTGTCATATTTTGATATTAAGCGGATTAAAGTATTATATACTTTTGTTATATTAAAGATGTAATTAAAAAATGCAATTAAAAATAAAAAAACGGTTATTTCATTTGTTTTTATTTTTGCCAAATAATATACAGCGATATTTTTAATGAATCATTTTTTAATTTTTCGTCAACTTATCAAGATATGATAAAAATATAAATAATGCTTTAATACGCATTTAGGCAGGGTTTGTTTTATAAAATATAAGAATCTTACACAAAATTTAATTGAACCCAAACTTTTATTTATTCTTTATTTGCCACAGTTTGTTTTTTATTCTGCATGTGTATGTTCTACACAATTAGGAAATAAATATTTTATTGTGCACAATTTAGGGGTTTATTAAATATTTATTTATTAATTATGTAGAATGTACAGGTGGCGAATAAAAATAAAATCTTTATGATACTTATTTGTGTTTAATTAAAAACGCACTGTGCAAAAAAAAGAATAAATTAAATTTGTGTATGAAATGAACCCTGTCCGAATTAATCGAACTCAGGCGGAAATGATCTTTTATAATATAGGTTTAAAAAAGTTTATAACTGGTATTGACAGACAATAAAGTCAAGATTTGAGACTATATATAAGTTTAAAACTGTTATAAATAGTTATATAAAGTTATTTACATTCATAAGAGGTTTGGATCGTCGTAAAATTTCGAATCTGTGGTCAGTAAAAAAAGTTAGTAACTGAAAATAACTAACTTAATCATACTTATGAAATTTATTTCTTACAAAAAGTAAATCATCAATAAACTTTTAAAAACTATTAATAACTATTATTATCAATAAAAACAAAGTTTGTTTGTTTTTATTGATAATAATAGTTATCCGCCGTATGACCGTAAATACATATTGTATTTACGGTCATACGTTGCGGCCAAGAAAAGCAAATACAAGTTTATCACTGTAATAAACTATTTTTAGCTGTTCATAACAAAAAAATCGGCTGGTAACTTTTATAAACTGTTATTATAGTCTCAAATACTATATTTATAAATAGTTATTAATAATAATAAACTTTTTAAAAAAATAATTAAATATTATAATATATTCTTATTAATAATTATTTGCTAAATTTTATTTCCGCCTGGTAAGTATGAAAAAAGTAAATATATTAGTAATTATTTTAGAAACTTACAACAATAATGTATGTCATAATTGTAGATAAATAATTATAAAATATTACGTTTATTTTTGTTTGAGTAAACGATAATAACAATGAGGAAGTTATTGTGTAAGTTATGGGGAAGATTATTGGGAGTTTAAAATTGTCATGCGACACTAGCGACCGCTAAGGAAAATACACAAAATGGCATCAACAACAAAATGGCACACTTTCTCAGTGTGCCATTGTGTATGTACAGTAGCTACATGACTCATAATTATCTGCCTAATCTTTCGAGTCTGAACTGCATAATACTGAAATTTTGGACTGTTTTTTGAGGTTATGAACGAAAGGTGGCCCCGTAGGCAAAAACTAACAGTAAATTTGTGTTCAGCGGGAAAAAATACACGCGAATAAGCTTTGTTACTAATTTTTTCTCTGCCCCTGCAAGTTTTAAGGACATGTAACTGCTATTCCGCAGTGACATCGGTGTACTGTTGGAGCTGTACCGGCCCACCATTTTGAATTCTTCATATATGCCACTCTAAAATGGAAACTAGATGTATTAAGCTAAATTTTAAGCCCGGGTAGGAATTATTTCCGGCCTCTCATTTTTGGGCAGGGGGTGATCGATTTGGCAAAGAATGCCCCACACACACATATATATATATATATATATATATATATATATATATATATATATATAGAGCTTTAAAAGTATTTTTATTGAAAAATTCAGAAAATTTCACAAAAAAAAGTATTTAGATAGTTTTAGTTAAAAATGCATCCCTTATAAGCTACAAATTATTGAAAATAGGCAAAAAATGCAAAATTGCTTGAAACCTCAACTTTGACCAGCTAGAACCCGAAGCCAAATAAAGAAATCGCGCTGAAATTTTTTTTTTTGGAGTCAGGTACAACATATAGAACACACACACACATATATATATATTTATTTATTTATTTATATTTATATATACACCAACAAATAAGGAACGTACTACCTGAACCATTAATCAGTAACACTAAACAACATGACGCAATTCCCGAATACAGTTACACGCACACATCAAAAACTATGAGGCGTACTTCCTGAACCTCGTCATCAGCAACCCTAAACACCTAGACACCGTCTTCAAACAATATTTATACATAGACACCAAAAACTATGGAGCGCACCACCTGGA
The DNA here is from genome assembly GCF_009193385.2 of Nasonia vitripennis. NCBI lineage: Eukaryota > Metazoa > Arthropoda > Insecta > Hymenoptera > Pteromalidae > Nasonia > Nasonia vitripennis. The sequence goes on from NW_022279653.1 coordinate 870,594, forward strand.
CCTCGTCATCAGCCACCATAGACATCTAGACGTCAGTCTTGAATAGTAGTCATATTTAGACATCAAAAACTACGGAGCACAATGTCTGGAACTCGTCATCGGTTACCCTTCACACCTAGATACCATCCTTGAACAGTATTGATACACACACGGAAAAACTTTTGGTACTCTGGGTAGTCCGAAACTCTTGGAGTCTAAGAGATTCCACTTTTGGACCTCTGGGGCTCCCATTCTGGCATGCAGGCCAAGACGGGCCGAAATGCAGGCTTCCCCCACCACCGTTTTCTTCGCGTTCGTAAACACGCTCGCGTGGTGGGGGAATGACTTACATTCGGGAATTGGGCGCCCCAGGGTTCCAAGTTGGAGTCTCTGTACATCCGAGAATTTCGGATGTACAAAGCTTCCAAAATAATACAGCGTATAGTCGAAACCGCGTCGTGAGGACTCAAAATAAATTATGTGAATAATTTTTAGAGCTCCCAGGGTACCACAAGTTTTTCCGTGTAGAGCGCACTAGCTGCAGTGGCGGTTTAAGGTATACATTAACTACGCCATGGCGTATAGGTGGCACTTGAAGCAGTGAACAAGGGGGCGGCACGGTTCCGAAGAAAATTTGGTTATTATTATTAATGAAAATTTTTAGGCCACTCACCGATATGCATGACGTGCATATAAGAGCAGCATTTGTTATTATTTTTTTATAATGCCGCACGCGTCGCAATTTCCAGTGGAAAAATAGTGAAAAATATTTAGCAGAACGCCCTATCTTGACCGCCACTTTGAAAACGCCCTATCCCGGACGCCGCTTCGAGAACGCCCTATCTTGGGGGCGTTTCGATAACGCCCTATCTCAAAAGAATTTCTTTTTACTCAAATTTTGTAGTGGCAACACAAAAAAATCAAAAAATCTCTTTCGAGATAGGGCATGTTTAAGCGCCGCCGAGATAGAGCGTTCTCGAAGCGGCAGCCGAGATGGGACGTTCTCGACGCGGCAGCCGGGATAGGGCGTTCTTGAAGCGGCGGTCGAGATAGGGCATTCTGCCACTCAGATGTCGATATGCTCGCGGTCATACGTGAACGCGAGAGATTTTCACAGATGCCACAATATTAACACTATTATTTATTGGTTTATTGGAAGCACTTACGGGCCGTGTAAACCCTCAACCGTCAGTTTCATAAAAAGCGCACTTGGAGTATATCTGTGCATGATGCAGTTACTGTCCACGAATTTCAGGCAGCGTCAAATTCGCGCCAGGCAAGGCGCCGGACTTACAGATCTAATTCTGCGAATTAGGAGGGGAGTTGTAGGCGCACCGGGTCTACGAAGCCGATTTCGGGAACCGGATAGAAGAGGACGACGTCGAGCTCGCAAGCCAAACACCCACACGGTCATTTTCGCGAGTCTCTTTGAAGAGAGACACACATTGCCGCTCCCGTTTTTTCCTCCGTATTTATCGATGTGTTGTGACAGCAGTTGTTGCCGGCAGTAACAAAAATAAACGTATATGTATAGTGTTTACTTCCAATCTGTGTTCTATCTTATTAGTAATTCGTTTAATTGACGTGCGGATTCAAGATGTAATTGTTCAATTTTTGCGTGTTTTTTGAATAAAAATTTTGGTGTTACACGATTATCTCTAAGAGACTTTAATCAATCGGGCTAAAAATTTGTGTGCAAACTCCCCTCGTAATAGTAAGGTGCCAAATTTATTTTGGGCTTGATCCTGCATGTATACGCAGAATGCGGTCACATCCAAAAATCGCTAAAAACGGTTTTTTGGCTCTAACTCGAATTCTATGCATTCTACAAAAAAAAAGTTAAAGAGAAAAGTTGTAGATCTCGAAGAAATACAACTTTTTTTATTTACACTTAAGCGTGAATATGCTTTTGATTCGAGTTAACAGGCCAAAATCGATTTTTTTATAGCAATAAACCAATATTCATCATAAAACTTTAAGGCTATACATTATACATAGAAAACTTAAATGTAAAAGTTGTAGATATTTTAAAAACACAACTTTTTACCATAACAAACATTTTTTTTAAATACTTATACATAAACAACAACCCTAGAAACGATCTTTGGTACATATAATTGAATAACAATTTCGGACTGACACGCCCTATCTGGTCCAAAAGCTTTAATTGATTATTGATTGAATATCGAGGCGAGCGCGAAGCGCGAGCGTCGGTGGATCGGGCGAAGGGATGCAAGGCGGCAAGCCACCGTGGCCGTAAGGCCGCGTGTGGCGCGCTAGTTTATTTCAAGATCTTATGTGTTTATAACATTTTTAGTATAGTCATGTCTTATCGCCGGGAAAAGTTGAGCGGTGCACAATATAAAAATATTGCAAAATTAAAAGCTAAAAAGGATGAGAAGGTGATTTCGTAGACACCAAAGTTAAGTAATTACTTCCAATCGGTGTTGAGAATAATGAAGACTCGAAAAACTGCACTAGTTCACATCAACAGCCTTCATTAGAAAAAAGAAGTATTAAAAATGGAGTCATGGCAGCGTTAACTATTGGTAATAATTATTAAGAAGTTCCATGAATTAAAATAGAATACATTATTTTATTTACATTAAATTATGCGTGTATCATAAATTGTTATGAAAAAACCGCTGCTAATTCTTTGGCACGTAGCTTCCTCTAACAAAATTTATGATCCAATAGATAAAATTCGTGAGCCAACATGGCGGGTGTGCAATTGCCTCCTAAAAAGTTTCCCAGCTTTTGCTTTCTTCTAGAGGAAGCTTTGTAATAGTAAAATTTTAAGTTTCTTCAAAACTTCTGGAAAATACTTTTTGGTGTGTTAGAAGTTCAAATCAAGTGTTTTTAAAAAATGTCCGTATGGATGTGGGTGTGTGTGTAAATCGTAATATTTCTGGAACTACTCCGTCAATATCAATAAAATTTGACATGCATATATACAGGGTGATTCTAAAATAATACAACATTTTGGTACCACCGTGATCAGCGTGAAAAACTGAGTCCAGGGGAATTGGTCCGAAAAATTTTCCTCCACTTTTCAATTCCCCAGTCAGGAAAAGAAAATCCCCCCACCACTGCGCCAGGCGGAGAAGCGCGTGAGGGGAAGTGAACGCGGCGGCGGCCGCAGGATGACGAGTGAGGGATACCGTTGCTAAGGAGGTCGTGCACTTGAGATTTCGGGAAAAAATAGATATTTTATGTGGTTAGGCTAAGTTTATTGCACAGCTTTCGAAAGATATCAAGGTTTCAATTTTTGTTTGAAAATTTTTTGATTTCTTATATCTCTAAAACAATGTAGTCAAATGCATCGACATTTTATTTGGTGATACACCATAAAAAAAGCTATCTGCTGCTGAAATTTTAAAAGATTTCGTCGAGCAGTTTTCAACTAAAGAGCTTAAATCGTTTACTCGAAAATTGCGCGAACGACCTATCTAATGAATAGCCTGTTTTGATGGTTAGGTTGGTTAGGAACACATGTAAACATGCATGAATTTCTGTGAAAAAATTATGAATTAGCTAACTACTTATAATAATACTGGATATCCCCTTTATCGAGAAGGTATCAATGGAAAACAAATTCGTTTCAATAAAAATAATATAGCTGATAATCGATTTGTAGTTCCATACAATCCGTATTTATTGTTAAGATGATCATTCGTAACATCTCTTCTATCCGAACCATATCTGCAGATTACGTCTTGTGATATGCGTGAATACATAGAGTAGTCGTTATTTCTCATTCACAAACAGATATCTTTAAAAAACCAGATCATTTATGCACGAATGATTATTCCTAACATCCCTTTCGTCCGGATTAAATCTGCAGATCACGTCTTGTGATATGCGTGAATACATAGAGCAGTCGTCATTTCTCATGCACAAACAGATATCTTTAAAAAACCAGATCATATCTACATAGATGATTATTTGCAGCATCCTTTTCATACGGACCAAATTTGCAGATTACGTCTTGTGATATGCGTGAATACATTAGAATTGAGTAGTCGTCACTTCTCATTCACAAACAGATATCGTTGAAAAACCAGATCATATCTGCACAGATGATTATTCACAGCATCCCTTTTCAAAATCTCAAGATCACTTCTAATGATATATGTAATACATACATATGTATTTATGTGGCGCATATGATTTAAAACATAATTCGGATTATAAATGCAAATAAACATATTTGCCATATTTCTTTAAAAAGATTATTATTTACAGCATCCGACACATCTGGACCAATCTTACTGTGTTTTAGATAATATGTAAACATATACCTTATTTCTAATCAACTACCAAAAAAAAAATCAGACAAATATAAATATTTATCATTATTTTATATCTATATGTAATTGATGTGAAATGTTTCATGACCCGGTCACTTTTTGTGAACCTTTCTTTATCGAAAAAGTGTACTTTATTCTGATTTTTTTTCAGTACGATTATATATTTATGTTTGTACCACATATCTTTTATAAAATAATTATCATCCCAGAATGATTCACTAGTTCCGGCGAATTTTTACATAATGGCTCATTTAAGTGTTTTAATATAGTGTAGATTTTAAAATAACTCATATTAAAACTGATTAGTAATACTCATTTCTGTATTATTTTAATCGCTTCTAATGTGTGGATTTTAGCAGGGTAGAATTGCATTCTTTCCTGCAATGCTTCGCATACAAAATATTTTAAATAACAATAATAATAACGATCATACAATATGAAATACATTTTTACTCACAATTTAACTTAGTTACATAAGTATCACTTGATAATCACTTCATAATTACTTGATAATTGTGCCGACTTCTCAAGTGACATCTCACTTGATTATCAAGTGACTTTTTTCAGTAGGGATATTTCTCGTTGTCGAATCAAGAATAAAATAACAAAATATAACTAATAGATTTGTGGAGTAAAACAATATTTTCTTAGTTATATAGCTGATTTTAGTACAGAACATGATATTTTACGTACAAGGTAAACAATGAAAATCCTCTATTATATTAAAATGTGTCTAGCAGTCTCCGGCTATAAGTTCACATCATCTCCAAAAATACCCTTTCTTAAGACTTGGGGTGAACCGGAAGTTGACCGGAAGTAGACTGGAAGTAGACCGGAAGTCGACCGGAAGTCAACCGGAAGTCAGCTGCTACTGCTTACTCATTGGTACAAAATCCAGCTAATCTTATTCTCAATAAAACATCGTTCAACAGCATGCGAAATATCATTCGAAAAAAATCAGCTGACATAATTAAAACATTATTTATAAAGTCAATTACGACTCATGGTGTAGTACATTGGGATGGGAAACTGATTCATGACTCTGTAGCTTGTAAACAATTTGATCGATTGCCGATTCTGTTGAGTAGTGGCTCAATTATAAAATTAATTGATGTGATAGCTTTAGAAAATTCAAAAGGTGAATCAATAGCTCATGCAACCCATAACGCACTATTAGAATGAGGATGTAATGAACTTGTTCAAGCTGAATGTTGTGCCACCAAAAATTCGAATTTCGGTCCCAATAGTGGTGCAGATGTTTTATTAGAAAATTTGCTGGAAAAAGATTTATTATACTTAGCTTGTCGGCACCATATGTTTGAGCTTATTTTGAAAGGGGTTCTTATTGGCTTAAAAATCTAAAATTGTAGATTTTATTGATTATAATTTGACAAAACAGTTACCAAGAAACGACTATAAGGAACTTTTGCATTTAAGTCTGCTGTTTTGAGACGAAAAAAGGGAAATAAATCTTTGCAAAGTTGGTGCTATGCTTACTAAGAGATACTTTTCAATTGACTGCACCAGACAAATTACATTTTTACCAAATTTGTAAATATATCATATTCGTTTACCTTAAAGTTTGCTATACTGCTCCTGTTTCGGGTTAAAAACGGGCTTTTATGAGGGCCAAGATGTTTCAGATTAAAAAGGGGCTTTTATGAGGGCCAAGATGTTCCGGATTAAAAAGGGGGTCTTTATGAGGGCCAAGGGCTACACGGCGATCGAGGCGTGTGACGCTAAGCGTGGCTGTCCGACGGGGCGAGGCGCGCTAATGGCCGGCCGTATGGAAGGTCCAGGCCGGGAAAAACCCAAAGGCCCGCAATTGAAAAGGGACCGGTCATAAAGTCCCGAAAGAAAAGCTGCTCGGGAAGCACGGTGCGTAAACGACGCAGACAGCGCTGGGTTTTTTGGTCGGGACCGCTCGGACGATAGCTAATAAAATCGCTGGATGCGAACGTGCGGCAACGCACGACGTCGGCATTAACAGATCGAAGCGTCTTTCCAGAAACTTGCTTCCCCGAAAATGGCGATGAGCATAGCAGCTCAAAAGTGCGATATGCAATGTGCGGGTTTGCGTGTTAGATTTGCGTGCTACACGAGGTATGTTACGTGTAGCGCGCCAGCGAATAGGACCTACGCAAATTCTGTAAGCGTAGAATGTGTGGGCTATGCGTGCGTGTATGGATGTATGCATGAATAAGTCGGCCCGCAGAATTGAATGCTGAGGTAGGAGCCTGTTCTCCCCGGAGCGCGCCCTCTCACATAGCACGGACGCAAGCCGATCGACTCGCGGACGCGGCGCCGAACAGTTCATCGGCAACTCCACAAGGCTTGTTGACCTCACGAGGGAGCTAAGCTCTCGGTGCCCAATGCAGGTCCGCCTAATGCTCGGGAGTCCGACGAGGCTTTAGACCTCACGAGGGAGCAAAGGCTCCCGGTGCCAAATGTAGGTCACCTGATGGCGTCGCGATAGGGCGCGAGTTCGAAGATGGCGTGCCGTTGCTCCGGTGGTGTCCGGAGATCGTAGGGAGGGCGGCGTTGACTAGAGAGCGAGAGGGGGGACAAGCAACGAGATTCTTAGCACGAAGCTACGACCACCCCCGCGCAGTCCTCCAAGCAGGACAAGGAGGGAGAAACGACCCTGTAGAGGGGGAAGAGCCGGGCCCAGCTCGGCGGAAAATTCTAACGGACGGACACTTCATTCGCAGCTCTCACGAGTAGTAGAGAGATAACCTAGGTTAAGGCGACACTGCGAAGACAACTTTGTAAACTTGTATCGAGACATTATATATATATATATATATATATATATATATATATATATACGGACTCCAAGTTCAAGCCAAACTACACACACACACATCATGCTCCTAACCCTAACAGCTCCAGTTGCAATAAAGGCCCCAAACAATAATCTAAAATTAATAAAAAGAATTGTTGGTTTTAAAATCATCAATAAAAAGATATCAGAAGCTGCTCTGGCAAAATTAAAAAACCATCTCTGGTATCTAGCTCCAGAAACAAGTGCCATTGCTTTCTTAGATAAAGACATCTCAGTGGATATTAAACGAAAAATGGTCACGGCATTAACAGCTCCAAACAATTTTGATGATGATTTTGAAGATCCAACTCCAAAAAAACTTTATTACAATTCATTGGCGATGATCGAAAGTTTAAGTCAGGCAACGATGGATAATTTTATCACCAATCAATTCCTTTTATTTTTTAACAATTATCGACTTAATCACAAATTTTTGTTAAAATATTGCAAATCTTGCATAAATGTGGCATACTGTGCCACACTGTGCCATACTGTACCAAGCTATTACTAAATGTTCGAATTGGTACATATGCAGCACAGTGTGGCACAGTTTGGCACAGACTGGCACAGTATAGCATGATTTCGCAGTTTTCACTAGCGCGAAAAATCACGTGATTTATTACACGAATAATTACGTGACAGATCACTAGAATGCTCACGTGATTTATTACGTGACTATTTGGCGTGATTTCTCACGTTAAAAATCACGTCAGAAATCATCTTATAAAATCGAAGTACTTGTTTTAATTAAAATAAATAATTTTGATTTTACCAGACAATTACGAGAAATATATTTGTTGATGCTAATCCAAACAAATTGACCGCAGAAAAATGAAAAAAAAAACTGCCCTAACCGAAATTTGAACCCTGTTCTTCAACTTCACAATCCATTATCTTACTCCCTTAGCCATTTTCACTTGTCCTAATAATGATGACTTGCAGATTATATCGATGGCTGAGTGGAATAAAGTCGTATCGTGGCGGCGATTCCGAGAACGTCGTATCCTAGACGCAATTTTGTAGTGGTAGCACTGCGCGATTTTCAAATGCAACTTTATAAGGCATATGGAATGTGCGTGAACAATTCTGAAACAAATCAGAATGACTTATTTTTCATTGCCTATGCATATATTATAAAAACTTGTAACATTAATCGAATCTAATTCAACTTAATGGACGAATCAAATTTATTTATTTTGATGTATATACACGAAGCCCAAGCACATAAAGATCAGTCTCCGTCCTTAGCTAAAGTCCCTGACTGTAGCTGACCAAGTTTTTTACCTGCGTTTGTTCATACAATATGTAAAAAACATGGGTAGCACCTCCAAATTATGCCATCAAAAATGTACAGGCCAATTAAGCAAGGGTAAAAATTTTGAGAAATAAAAATTAGAAATTTATTTGCTTAAAGGTTACAATATGTGGATATGCAATAGTGCAAACAAATAATTAAAAAAACCAAATCGGTATGAGGAGTACGCAAATACAAAATGCACGCATATACGCATTTGGACAATAAATTTTTAAAGCTAAGAGTACACTATGGGTTGTCGGTATGGACTAAGCCGTCCAGAGTTCTAACAGTATATGGTTATTACATTATTTGGAAAAACTTTGGTTTTACACAAAGAAAAGCCGTACATACTATATCGCTTTATAGCGAGTAAGTGTGACGTCAGACCGTGGGCCGGCACAGCAGTCCTAATATCTAAGATTAGTGGACTATTCTCACTCTTCTTCGGCGAACTTCATCGTGGAATTTCCCATCGTCAACCCCTAGTGGAAATGGATTGTGTGTCAAAGTGTGCCAAAGTATGCCAAAGTACAACAAATTTCCGAATTTGAACACTTTGGCACAGTATGGCACACTTTGGCACACTTTGACACACTTTGACACACGTTAGCATACTTTGGCACACTTTGGCACACCCAATTATTTCCACTAGGGAGTAACCAATAATATTTTTTGTTAGTTTTATGATTAATTTTATTATCTATGGCAGGCATTGTGGTAGAGTATTTAAGTGATGGTTTATTAGGATCAAAAGTTATGGTTTTATTTGATTGGTGACGGGATTAATGGTATAATATTGGTACGTTGGTATCGTTTTGGATGCACCCTCTACTGTCAAAGTACATGAAGGCTTGAGGAGGGAGGTAGCCCGTTTGAGCCATGTCAATTATTTCGGTGCAGTTATATACAGTGTATTTGTTCAAGTATTTATTGGGAACTACTGAGAGATTCGCGAAGTAGTTTCTCATTAATCCAACCAAGATTTTAACCCAGAACCTTGGCGTTACAATCCAATGCGCTACTAACTGAGCCATTTTTTCTCTTCGAAGGTTTATGTATAAAAGCAATACGTACATATAGATTTTCATTTTTATCATTCTTTTTCGTACAAATAAATTTTCTCTTTGAAATAAAAATATATTTATTGTTATTAAAATCATAACTGCTTATATTGATCAGCTTGAAAATTATAAAAAATCCCATCATAAAATTAATTAATGGAATTATAATTAATTACTTTTTTAATAACAATAAATTTATTTCTATTATTTATTTCTATTTCAAAGAGAAAATTTATTTGTATGAGAAAGAATGATAAAAATGAAAATCTATATACAGGGTGAGTCATTTTAATCTTTAATCGCAATTATGTCGTTGGCAAAGCATGCCAGCGAAAAAAGTTTGGGGTAAAAGTTTTAGGATTTTTCCCTGGCTATCTGATGATGACCTTGACAATGTCATTGAGCATGACCTTCAAGGTCATTTGAAGGTCAAGTCGATTTTTTCAAATAGAAACCCCTACTTTTGGCACCAGAAATGGAAAGAGCGGGAAATTTTACGTTCGAACATGTGATTTTGGAAACAAATCATCTTTTGTGCGGAAATTACCTTTGACATCAGCCGAACCCAGGATGCACCATCGAGGAGGTTGTCAAAAGGATTTAGCATCCCATTTTTTGTTTTATTTTTTTTTTTGTATTTTTTTGTATTTGTTTTTTTTTGTATTTGTTTTTTTTTTGTTTTTTCCCTTTTTGTTATTTTTTTGGTATTTTTATGGAATGTTAACTGGAGTTAACCATTGATTAATTGTTCGAAATTACCGCCGTTTTGTTGGATGTAAAGATCAAGTCGAGCTCTGAATTGTCTTATGGTTCTAAGTAGAACATCTCGAGGGATTGCTGCACAAGCTGTACGAATGCGTTCGATCATATTATCTCGCGTTGTTGGCCGTTGAGCATAAACAACATTCTTAAGATATCCCCATAAGTAAAAATCGGGAGGGGTTAAATCAGGTGAACGAGGGGGCCAGGCAACTGGGCCACCTCGCCCAATCCACCTGCCATTGTAGCGGGTGTTTAAATAATCACGAACAATGCGTGCATAATGTGGTGGTGCTCCATCTAATTGGATCCACATTCTTAGCTTTGTGGCTAGGTCTACATTTTCTAGTAATTCAGGTAAAATGTCTCGAAGTAATCTCAAAAAGTTTACCCCATTCACGTTCTCTTCAAAGAAATAAGGACCAATCAAATAGCCATTGATGATTCCACACCAGACCATAACACTCCAGAGGTGTTGATTGTCTATGGGCCTGAACCAATGAGGATTTTCATCTGACCAATAATGGCAATTATGTCTATTCAATTCTCCAGTGTTTCTGAATGTTGATTCATCTGAAAAAAGAACGTGCCTGAAAAAGTCTTGATCTTGTTGAATCATTCGTATTGCCCATCGACAAAAACTTACTCGCAAAATCATATCATTTGGAGTTAACTGTTGTGTTAATGTTATGTGATAAGGATGATATCTTCTCGCTCTCAATATTCGGGATGCTGTTGATTGAGGTATACCTATTTCTCTTTCTATTTGTCGAGTACTAATGTGAGGATCAAGATGAATAATCGCTAGAATGGTAATAACACGAGGATCGTTTTCGTCGTATTCATGAAGACGGCGTTGACGAACAAAAGCATTTCGAGCTCTCTAAGTTAAGGTTTGAATAGTAACATTACTTGGGTGTCTCCTATTGGGATAGCGTTCAGCATAAAGTCTGGCAGCTGCTGCATAATTATTTCGACTTTATCCCAAAATCATGATCATATCAACGATTTCGTTGGGACCATAATCAGCCATGATCAAAATCAAAATAATTTGTTACAGACCAGTAAACAGGGAAACAGATTTTTTTCAATAATAATTATCGATTTACAAGAAGTAAAAAACACGATTAAGCTTTTCTGCACTAAATTGCTATCTACATAACTGTTAAGAGTAGTTCACTCTCAAAAATTGACACTAATACAAAATAATGGAATGACTTAACTACATCAAGAATTTTGAAAATTGACACTAATACAAAATAATGGAATGACTTTGAAAATTTTTGAAAACTGAAAAAATTACGAAAATTTTAGAAAATATTGAAAATTTCTGGAAATATTGAAAAATTTTTCCTTTTTGAACGCATGTCACTCTCTTTTCATTTATGGGGCTAAAAGTAGGGGTTTCCATTTCAAAAAATCAACTTGACCTTGAAATGCCCTTGAAGATCCTGTTTAACGACAGGGTCAAGATGACCATTCGTCAGCCGGGGAGAAAACTGAAAACATTTTCTCCTTGAATGCATTCGAGTTCAGCTAACCAGTTGTACTGTTATCGGCATGACCAATGACCTTGACCATTGAATTCAAGGTCAAGGCAACGTCATATTCAAACGTAAAATTTCCCGCTCTTTCCATTTCTGGTGCCAAAAGTTGGGGTTTCTATTTGAAAAAATCGACTTGACCTTCAAATGACCTTGAAGGTCACGCTCAATGACATTGTCAAGGTCATCATCAGATAGCCAGGGAAAAATCCTAAAACTTTTAACCGAAACTTTTTTCGCTGGCATGCTTTGCCAACGAGATAATTGAGATTAAAGATTAAAATGACTCACCCTGTATATATGTATTGCTTTTATACATAAACCTTCAGAGAGCAAATTGCTCAGTAGTAGCCCATTAGATTTTCACGCCAAGGTTCTGGGTTCAAATCTTGGTAAGAAATTTTTTTGCTCCTCCTAGAGGAAGCTTTGTGATAGTAAAATTTGGAGTTTCATCAAAACTTCTATCGGCAATTTTTTGATTTTTAAAAAACACTATTTTGCATTTTTTTCTATCATCCCATTGTTATAAAGAATTCAGCTAAAATGCATTTGAAAGAGAATAAAATTATCTACTTTTTCTTGTTTGGTCCTCGGGATCGACCGCTTTGTTCGGCAGATAAAATGAAAAAGGTGATTTTTTTTTAAATTCATATCTCTAAAACTAAACATTATAACCTCACGAAAAAAATCATGTCGGTGGGTCATGTGTCAAACTATATCCCATTCAAATTTTAAATGATTTGACTACTTATTTTTTCAATAATAAATCGAAAACTGAAAAAAATGAGTTTTTTTTTGTGCCTTAGTTACAGACGTAAAAAGGCTTTATTGCACTTGAGATTTTGGGAAGAAGTACGTATTTTATGTATTTTGGCTAAGTTCATTGCGCAGCTTTCAAACCCCTATGGTTCTTAAGATATCAAGGTTTCAATTTTTTTTGAAAATTTTTTTATTTCTTATATCTCTAAAACAATGTAGTCAATCGCTTCAAAATTGGAAAAATTTTTTGTTTAAATCAATCTAATAAAAAATAAAAATTTTGTAGCTCACAGCTAGTGTTTTGTTGTTATCATCTGGGTGGTAAAATCGTATTGGCCCTCATTATGTGAATTTTATAAATTTTATTAATTCAAAACAACTTTGAAAAAATATACTGAAGGTTAAAAATTGTTTGATGATTATCGCCTGATAATCAGCTGATTATATTATTAGCATTTTATCTCATATAAACACATATTTGTAACTATTAGCTTAAATAAAAATATTAAGCTGATATAACCTGATAATCAGCTGACGTTTTGACACGATTATCGGCAGATCATCAGCTGATTGTCATCTGCCTTTTTTCAGAAGGGTATATATTCTTTTCAATTTTAATGCATGTTATACTATTCATGTCTAAAACTGAAATCCAGTTAAACTGCAGGTGCGAAAAATTTACACCACAAGAGATGATGCAGAAATTTTGCAAAAGGTAAAACTAAAATACATGTGTTATACAGAAAGTATACACAGGGAAAACAAACTTGGGGTATTGCATGAAACACACTAAGGGTTATCACATGTAAAAAGGAATAGCGAGGAATAGCAGCTGACAGCCAATCAGAAGTAAGCGTTAAACAGAGTTGTTCCTTATTGAGGTGGTGGGGAGAGAACATGAAGGAATGAGTCCGTTTCAAGATTGCTTCTGATTGGCTGTCAGCTGCTATTCCTCGCTATTCCTTTTTACGTGTGATACCCCTAAGCAATAATACCTGAACTTAAATGCATGCTTCTTGTGAACAAAATAAACAGGTTTTTGAATGCTTTGGCACACTTTGGTACACTTTGGCACACTTTGGCATACTTCAGCACACTTTGGCACAAAATCCATTTCTACTAGGGCTTATGCAAAACATACACGAGACAATGGCAACCACGCATGAGGCTTTTTTTGTATGCACTGCACCCATGCTTTTATTGCTAGTTCATTCTCTCTCTGTACTTAAATAAGCATGCAAGGCTGCAGGTTCAGCTGCAGAGTTATTTTTAGTAAGAGATATAAGAAAAAAAAGAAAAAGGTCCATCTAACTGCTGAGACTTCAAATCCAAATCCAAAAACTTCATAACCTAGAAGACTTCAAATCTAAATTTAAATACTTTTTACCCTAAAGAAAATGCTACGTAAAATTCCCTTCTTTTTTCTCTATATATTATTTTATGCATAATACTTATAGTACATGCCTTCTTAGATAGAAAAAATCTCAAGCACTTCAACGCAGAATAATATAGAATAGTGTATGGTGAAGTAAGTTATCCACAACTAAGCACATAGTTTGATGTTTTTGTATGTTCATATACAATCTGTGTGATTGTGCATGTTTTATGCACAATCATGCAAAAGCTCACGGGAGTGTAAGGAATTGTACAGAAGCATACGAAAACGTACAATGACATGCCAAATCTTACGTAATCGTACAAGAACGTACTTGATTATGAAAAAAAATACGACTTTGTGTATGCTTTAAAAAAATATTCTTTTACAATAAACTAGAATGATCTGCTGAACATACCCAAACATACCAAATAGTTAAAAAATGTGCCAAATCTTACGCAAAGGTATTAAAATGTATGCAAACGTACCTAAATATATGAAAACTTATTAAAATATACAATATCATACAGTAATTTAAACGGGATTTCTTAAGGTTTTGCTGTATTTGAATTAATAAAGTTCATTTTCATGGAAATCTGTTTTTCACTTGATACTTTATCATTACTTTTAAGCACATTTTTGTTAAATTCCATATGATTTAGTACAACAGCGTAGAATGACATATGATAACGCACAATGTGTCTAAATTTTAACACCAATCCATGTGATTGTACAAGAACGTATGGAAACATTTGTACAGAAATTCAACTGAACCATATACTTTTTATTTCAATTCAGGTTAGTGATATTCTGATTTTTTTTAGTTTACTAATCAATAATTATGTAGATTAAAATGATTTTATTAAGTAATTTTGGTAATGATTATAACATATTGAGAGAAAAAACTAACACAATAAACTGCAACAATATTTTAATAGAAATATATACGTTTGCACTATTGATACATTCATAATTTTTACAAAATTAAGATTTTGAAATCATACACCAATGTGATTATATTGAACAAGAACGTTTCTTGTCAATTTAGTATTAGTTCCAAATTTGGACAATTATTGACATGTAATTAATTACAACATGTAAGTTTGGTAAGAGCAACTTTCAGCTCACCCTATATAAAAATATAAAATGATACCTTAATGAGATTTTTATAAGATCTATGCAAAATCTTATTATGAATGATATATAAGATCTCAGAATATTTTTTACCTGAAAAATTATTGCATAAAATATTATAATTATTTACAAAAGATGTTATCTCATAAAACAATCTATACAAAAATTAAAATTTTTAATTATTATTTTAATTTAATCACTAATAATAAAATTAATAATTTAACCAAAATGGCTGGGAAAGGTGCACATTTCCTTGACAATAATAAATATCAAATCAAAATATTAAATTTACAACAAATATTATCTACCCCACGGAGGTAATACTAAGTTCCATTGATATAATGCATCATCTTCTATCAGTTCCTTTACAAACATTGCAACTCTGATGTAAACATCTCTCCTAAGGTTAAATCCTTCAGCTGGATTAATGTCATAAAAAAGGTATCTGTTTCAAATATAAAATATCTCGTTATTATTTTTCATATGATATAAAAAATAAAATTCTATTATATGATATAGTTTAATTTACTAAAAAAGTATTTTCAACCAGATGAAATTTCGAACCTTTTTTGAGTAATATGTGAATTATATCTTTCATATTTAGAAATGCACTCTCCATTTTTCATTCTAATTTCACAGGATTTAATTGTATCTACAGTACAGACATTAAGTATTTTTAAATTACAATACAATATAAAAATAAAAATGTAAGTTTGATACTTATATTTCATGTTATCAGAGATTTTATTTCTCCTTGACTATTTAATTAGGCAAAACCGAATTTGCACAGGTTCATCTACAAAAAGGAGATAGCGATTACTATCGAACAGGGAGTAAGGGGTATCACACGTAAAAAGGAATAGCGAGGAATAGCAGGTGACAGCCAATCAGAAGTAAGCGTTAAACGGACTTGTTCCTTATTGAGGTGGTGGGGAGAGAACAGGAAGGAATGAGTCCGTTTAACGCTTACTTCTGATTGGCTGTCAGCTGCTATTCCTCGCTACTCCTTTTTACGTGTGATACCCCTAAGAGAGAAGGAGACCAAACTCCATGCTTTCAAAATGGCAAGCTTTCTCCGACGGAGATCGCCAGGTCCGAGTAGCAGAGCTGCCTGTTGGCAGCTAATTGTACTCTTAAGCGATCTCATTATTTTTAAAGATTTCCGGGTTCGAATCCGCACAAAGAATAATTTGTTTAACTCATTTTTTTTCTTTAAACAATAATTATAATTATTGTTAAACTGTTAATTTTTTTATTATTGAAATCAAAGATTTAGATATGTATAGGTATCAAGAAGGCAAATTATCAACTATTTAGAAGTGCATAAATCACTTAAGATGAGTAGACATAGAATGCATTATTTTTCGAATTTAATTGGAGTAAATGATTTTTATTTGACTGTTACATTATTTTTAACCGATATAAATATATATATATATATATATTTTTTTTTTTTCAACTTCATTAATATATATCATATTTGTTTCATCTATTACATCGTGTACTTATTATAATTAAAACATTCTACATTAAGGCTACTTTATAATATGATGGTTTGATATAATACATCTCAATATATGATGAAGAACCTTAATAATTCTTTAAGTAATTGATGGCTTATGAATTGTCGCGCGCGAAATATTCTGAGGCGAATATTCCCGCTTTTTTTTGTGTGTGTTCGAGTTCGCAAGGAGTGAGGTGTGGGAGAAATAAAGAAGTCGATTGAGCGAAAATCGAAAGTATTTAATCGCGCTCAAATTGAGAGGGGAAAGCCGTGAGGCATAAAACCCCTCTCGAATATTTTACAAGCTGCGAAGAAAAAGAAGAATGTGTGTCGTGTTCGTGCGATTCTCAGAGAGAATCTTCGCTTCGTGTCAGCGGCGCAGTTCCACAGACTCAAGTCGGTAGCGCAGTTCTACCGACTTGCACGTTTCGACGCGCGCGAGATACGATTCGCGGAACCGGGCGCGAGCCGAACGCGAGTAGCAGGCAGCGAAAGAGACGAAGGAGAGAGATTTAGAGAGAATGAGAGAGAGAGATAGAGAGAGAGAGAGAGAGTAGCACAAGCACCAGCACCAGAAACACTCGATGGAAGTACGGACGAATTCGCAAGAGCCAAAGTGTCGTTCGATCGTTCGCTAGTTTGACTGCACGAGCTGTCAAGCTTGGCGTCTTATCGTCAACTGACTCGGCGCTCGTCCGGCCGCGCGCGACACGAGGCCGGCGGCGCTGCCGGCGAGCGCGGCAAGTCGCGACTCCGCTTGTTCAACTCGAGCACGGGAGATGGAGCCACATGCTCTACGTCGACCTCGCTGAGTTCGCTCGACACCGTTTTCACGGCGGAACTTACACCTCGGGTCTCGACGGAACATTCTCCCCCCGTTGCGAGTAACACGAGCAAACGAAATCATCGTTCGAGAGGGTGTACATTCGACGGTTGTACATGTGATTGAGTGTGTATGTATGTGAGTGTAAATATATATAATTCATTCAGCTTCTTCCGTTGAAGACGTGGGAAGAGGGCACAGCTGAGTGATGTTCCGCTTCAGAGTCCCTCGTGAAGTTCTAACGGTGGCGACTCGAGCGAGTCCGTCGGTTCCCGGGTGCACCTCTTGAACGACTGCCAGCTGCCACTGCGTACAAGGCTGATTTTTATCGATGAGGATGACGACCATTCCTTTCCGTAGTTCTCCAGTAGAGTCATGCCATTTTTGACGCTGCTGGAGCTCGTGGAGATATTCCAAATGCCACCGCTTCCAGAAGTCCTGTCGGGCTTTGGTGATGAACTTCCAAATGGACAGTCGATTATCTGGAATAGATGTTAAATCAGCGCTTGGCAGAACTGTAATAGGCCTACCTATCAGAATATGAGCTGGGGTTAACGCTATTGGGTCATTGGGGTCGGCAGAGATTGACCAGAGGGGTCGAGAATTTAAAATTGCTTCTATCTCTATCACGAGAGTATAGAGCTCTTCAAATGTGAGAAGTTGCCCACCCACTACGCGTTTGAGATGATGCTTAAATGATTTTACCGCGGCCTCCCATAAACCACCAAAATGCGGAGATAAGGGCGGGTTAAAATGCCATTGAATATCTAACGAAAGAGCTTTGGCATTCACCTTAGATTTGAACTCTTCTGAATTGAGGAGTGCGAAAAGTTCCCTAAGCTGGTTGTTGGCCCCAACGAAATTGGTCCCGTTGTCGGAGTATACATGCTGGGGAATACCTCTACGTCCTACGAATCTAGCGAACGCGCCTAGGAAACCTTCGGTGGTCAAATCGCTGGTTATCTCTATGGTCACCGCTTTTGTGGCCATGCATACGAAAACGCACCCATACGCCTTGAGGGCTGTACGATTATATCGCTTTTTCTCTTTAATGGAAAGGGGACCAAAGAAATCTACGCCTACGTGAGAAAAAACGTGAGATTCGGTGACCCTAGCGGTCGGGAGATCTGCCATCTTGCAGTGAATTGGAGGGGGCTTGTGCCTAATACACGTGACACACTCGCGGATGACATGACGAACCTGATTTTTTGCGTCAATCAACCAAAAACGTTGTCGCAAATAGAAAAGAGTGCTTTGAACACCGGAGTGGTAGTTCGACTCGTGAGCTTCACGGATGATCAAGTCCGTGACATGATTCCTTGAAGGCAATAGTATGGGGTGTTTACTAGCTATAGGGATATCTGCATTCTTCAGACGTCCTCCCACACGTACAACTCCATTCGCGTCCAAACACGGGTTAAGTGCCGCAATATGCGACCCCTTCACCTGAATACCCTTCGTCAAGCATGCAATTGAATCGGAAAACGCGTCCTGCTGAATGCTTCGAAACACGCGGGTTTCAGCATCGCGTTTCTCCGCGACCGTGATGGGTTCTCCTCGGTACTGTCGGCCCGAAGGAAGCCATCGTAAGCATATTGCAACGATATTAAGCATCATGCGGTGATTAGAAAAACGCGATAGGAACATGCGATCCTTAGCACTGTCGACGAAGAGACAGACTCCTTTTTTCAATCCGGGTATATCCGGAGACGATTCGACGATGTTCGCGGGCCATGAAGCCTCCGTTTGCCGTAGCCAGGTAGGCCCGGTAAACCACGTTTCGTTTCGCAGGAATTCTTTCGGGAGTTGCCCGCGGGATAAAGCGTCAGCTGGGTTGTGTTGGGTAGGGACGTATCGCCAACTGGCGCGCTCTCCTAATTCTTGAATTTCGCGTACTCTATTAGCTTCGAATAGCTTCAAATCTTGCGGGGATTTCCGTAACCAATGTAAGACTATAGTGGAATCGGACCATAAAACGATCCGGTCAATGGAAAATTCTAAAGCTGGAAGAGTTTCTAAAAGAAGTCTTACAAGGATCACGGCTCCGCATAATTCTAAACGGGGAATAGTCTGCTCTTTCAAAGGGGCGACTCTAGATTTGGAGCAGATCAATCGTACAGTGATCTTTTCGTCTTTATCGGTGGACCTAGCGTACAGGCAAGCGCCGTAGCCCTTTTTGCTCGCATCGCTGAAACCGTGAATTTCTATGCGCGAGGGATTAACGCAAACTACATGGCGTGGTGCAGAAACGCTGGAGAGAGACGACAACTGACTCGCGAAGTCCATCCAAAGCGTAAACAAACTCTGTGGAACTGATTCGTCCCAAGAAACTTTCTCCTTCCAACATTCCTGCATGATCCACTTCGCGTGCAAACCTACCGGTCCTACTAAACCTACTGGGTCGAAAATCTTCGCAATCTCCGACAAGATTACGCGTTTAGTTACGTTAGGGGGGATTTCTACGGGCTTGACTACGATAGCCAATTCGTCGCGTTTAGAGGCCCAGGAAACGCCTAATGTTTTTAAAACCGCGTCCTCGCCATCTGGTGCCAAGCTCAGAACCTTCTCATCTAAATTATCTAATGCATGGTTATGGTTAGAAGCCCATTGCCGGATGTTAAATCCACCATGCTTTAAGACGGTGATTATCTCATCACGCGCCTTCAAAATCTCATCTAAAGAATCTGAGCCTGTCAGCAGATCATCTACATACATATCCCTCTTGAGAATCTCGGCCGCTCGGGGGTATTGCGCGCTTTCGTCGTTCGCGAGCCTATGAATAGTTCGAATCGCTAAATATGGAGCAGAAGATACGCCAAACGTAACTGTGTTCAACTCGTACACCTGTAGTTTCCCGTCGCGATACCAGAAAATGCGTTGGTATCGGCGATCCTCGGGATGGATAAGTATCTGCCGATACATCTTTTCAATATCAGCAGTGAGAACGTACCTATGCGATCGAAACCTTACCAGATGAACGTAAAGTTTGTCCTGAATCGTAGGTCCAACGTACAACAGATCGTTTAAAGACACACCTAACGACGACTTAGCGGATGCGTCGAAAACGACTCGAAACTTGGTAGTAAGGCTCAAAATCTTAACGACAATCAAGAATGGAAGATAATATTCCGAGTCATTCTCGTCGACCACCAAAGACATATGACCCAAATCGAGATATTCCTGAAAGACACGACTGAATTCTTCCATCATGCCGGACGAACGGCTGCATCGCCGTTCCAATCCCCGGAACCGCTTGAGAACTTGCGCCCTCGAGTCCCCTAGTACCGGGTCCTTTTTCCGAAACGGCAATCTCACCATGTACCGTCCGTCAGACAGTCGAACCGTGGTGTCGACATACCACTTCTCGCATTCTAACCTGTCGTCAGCCTGCTCAACCGGACTGGAGCATTTTTCCAGAGACCAAAATTGAACCAGCTGCTTTTCTAACTGAGAAAGATGACACGACACCGTTGAAATCTTGTCGGTGTCAATACCACCAACGATCACCCATCCTAGCTGAGTCTTCTGAAGATATAACTCGCTTCCTTCCCTAGACAAGTTAACTTGACCTATAGAAAGCATGGACAACGTTGCTCCAGAACCAATTAAAATGTCGACTTGTCGAGGGAGATGGAATTGAGGGTCCGCTAACCTGATGTTCTTGGGTAGCCTGATCGAATCGCGAGGAAACGGTTCCTCCGGAGTGACGCTAGTTATGTTGGGAACGGTGAGGAAAGTTAAACGCTTATTAAAGTCCGAATGTAACGCTTTAAATTGGGCATCGACGCAATGTTTCGTGGTAGTTCGCACGTCGTTAATTGCTCCGATCGGAATCGAGCAAGGCCTAGTAGGGAGACGCAATCGTTTAGCTAAATCCGCGGTCATAAAGTTCGCATTTGCACACGTGTCCAGGAGCGCGCGAGCCTCTATGTACGCCCCATCGGCATCTCTAATCAAAACAACAGCACTCATCATGAGCTGAGACTGGAGAGCCCTGGACACGGTGCTAAGGACTCCTACGCCTAGTCACGGCTTCTTGCCTGAGGAATCTGTCTTTCGTTCCTCGTGCAAGAGCGTATTGTGATCCTTGTCGCATTTTTTGCAATTGCGGGATTCGCATTTGCCTTCGTGCGTTCGCAAGCACTTCCTACATAGTTTTTTCGTCCTCACAGCATCCCATCGTTGCTGGACGGACAACGCAGCAAACGACGAACACCGATAGATCGTATGCTCGCCGCTACAATAGTAGCAGGAAATGGACGAGCTCGTTACAAGCGCTCGAGCTTGCCCGTTACCTCGCCGGAACTTGGTCCCTTTCTCGCTCTGCGCCACCGTCCGCTTGGCTGAAGCCTTGGCGTCCTTGGATTCCCCTTCCTGGGCATATAGATAATTGCTAGTTTCCTGCAAAAATCTGAAAAACGACTCGAGATCGGGAATTGCATCGATGGACATCCTTTTGATCCATTTGTCCTTGATGTTAGTGGGCAATGCTCGTTCGAGAGTGCGGATCACGAAGTAATCGGAAGGAACGACCTTGAGAGATTTTAAGTCTGCCAGATGCTGCCGGACCGAAGTTTCCATGTCCTTTAGCGATCGATGGGAGACCTCCGTGATGACAGGATAATATAAAATTGCGTCAATGTGAGAAGCAGCAATGAGCCGAACGTGCTCGTACTGCGTGCCCAAAAGTCGCCAGGCTTCATCGTAGCTGCCATCGCTTGGATCCAAGATGTGGAGCGAATTAGCGGCTGCTCCGACTAACGACTTTTTTAGATAGTGGAACGCTGTGATGTTGTCGATATTCAATCGCACCATCTCGTTCCTGAAAGTCGTTTTGAACGCGTTCCATTTTTCTAGACGACCATCAAACTTCGGCAAGTCAATAGTCGGCAACCCAGAAAATCGAGAGATGTCTAGAAGAGTCGAATGCCCTAACGGAACGGTAGTATCGCTACCGAGAGTCTTGCTCTGCTTATCCTCGGCGGATCGGATGTACGCGGTTACCTTGAAGTAGAAATTCTTCAAGTCATTGAACTTCTCCCTCTCGGCTTCCTTGTGGACTGCATCTAATTTATAGAATAAGTTACCGAGAGTCTTGTAGTGCATGACGATTTCCTCCATGCGCGCTTTACACTCGTGAAGAACAGCAGATTTCGACTTAATAACTATCGACAGGTCTGTCAATAAATCCCTAAGTTGCTCGGTCTGGTTGTTCCACTGTACCACTAAAGCGTCCATGTTGCCTAGTAGTCAGTGAATACGCACGCTAAATAATAAATACCGAAATCCCTTATACGGACTGAAGCGCGAGCACGTGTCTCGACCCGCTCAGATTCTCGGAATTCGCTCGTCCGGCACAACAACGGTTTGCCGCTCGCCGCAACGCGCGACCTCGTGTTTACGCGCGAAGTCAAACAAACGCCGCGCTGTGTTCGAAATTCACACACGCGTAGAGTCACTTTGAAAAGATAAACGCTACTTATCTTTTCTGTTGCGTTGACAATGCGTTGACCTTGAAGCGGCAGCTGGAGAGGTGACCCCAGGGGAAGACGTCTATGCGATGACCTGGGGAACCTTGATGAACCCTTTGTCCTTAGCTGACTGGCCGAACTGTCGATCCACACCTCACAGGAGGCACCATGAATTGTCGCGCGCGAAATATTCTGAGGCGAATATTCCCGCTTTTTTTTGTGTGTGTTCGAGTTCGCAAGGAGTGAGGTGTGGGAGAAATAAAGAAGTCGATTGAGCGAAAATCGAAAGTATTTAATCGCGCTCAAATTGAGAGGGGAAAGCCGTGAGGCATAAAACCCCTCTCGAATATTTTACAAGCTGCGAAGAAAAAGAAGAATGTGTGTCGTGTTCGTGTGTGTGTCGTGTTCGTGCGATTCTCAGAGAGAATCTTCGCTTCGTGTCAGTGGCGCAGTTCCACAGACTCAAGTCGGTAGCGCAGTTCTACCGACTTGCACGTTTCGACGCGCGCGAGATACGATTCGCGGAACCGGGCGCGAGCCGAACGCGAGTAGCAGGCAGCGAAAGAGACGAAGGAGAGAGATTTAGAGAGAATGAGAGAGAGATAGAGAGAGAGAGAGAGAGAGTAGCACAAGCACCAGCACCAGAAACACTCGATGGAAGTACGGACGAATTCGCAAGAGCCAAAGTGTCGTTCGATCGTTCGCTAGTTTGACTGCACGAGCTGTCAAGCTTGGCGTCTTATCGTCAACTGACTCGGCGCTCGTCCGGCCGCGCGCGACACGAGGCCGGCGGCGCTGCCGGCGAGCGCGGCAAGTCGCGACTCCGCTTGTTCAACTCGAGCACGGGAGATGGAGCCACATGCTCTACGTCGACCTCGCTGAGTTCGCTCGACACCGTTTTCACGGCGGAACTTACACCTCGGGTCTCGACGGAACAGCTTATATATTAATATATGCATACAGATATTGTCGTCATGATTTATGTACATGAAAGAAATATAATTGTTGCATTCGTGTTTTGCAATTGCAACTCTGTAGTATTGTCTGGAACGTATGCCAATTTGCTTAGCTTTCGTTTTTTTCTCGTTCTTTCCTTCTCTATACAGTCATTTTTATTTTCTTGTTTGGCTGTAAAAAACATTCTGGTAGTAAGAAAAAAACTAATTATCCGGTGTATAAATGATATTTTATGTACGTCACAACCGACGAACGGAATTGGAGCAAGCTCGTCCAAAGCTTTCGTTATATGGAATATTGTATCTACGTTTATAGAACACGTATTTAATACATTTAACGTCGCTTGCTCCAATAAACTTATTAAATTAAAAAGTTTGATCGAAGTGTGACGTCAGCCTACTATGATCTAAACTGGCCGGTCAATACTCACGCGAATACCACGCTCGACCAAAGGAGTACCTCACTACGGTAAATGGAACTGTTCCACGGCAGGCATAACGGAGACCAACAAACCAGCAACAGTCGGCAACGCAGAGCACGACACAACAGCCAAGCCACTAACACGCGCGACGGCAGGTGAAAGGGCGTCGATCCTGAATAAACCAGGTCAAACAGGGGGAGACACCCCAGATCTACCAAACAATAAGGAAGCTATAAATCTCAGCCGAACGACCCAAATAAGCGGAAATCGATACGACAATGAGGGAAATTACAATAAAGAAAACTATTACAGCCGGCCAGGCTAGGGGACACGTACTAAGGAATATGACTAATAAAAGGGGAGCCACCCCCGCTGAGACATACACCCTCCTTAAATCCTGATTGGCCAGAACCTTCCCTATGCTTATGCATTACCCTCATCCCTATAAATACCAATAGAGAGCAAGGAGGAGCATCTTTCGTAACCCGGAGGTCTTACTGGTAGGGCGAAGCTCTGTCCGACTCGCGACTTAAACTATTTTTCTGTAACCGGACTTAGACTCAGAGCGTTCGCAAAGTTTTTGGACTTGGTCATATTTCTACCTCAGACACGAGTTGAACTCAGTCGAGGCCTTATATCTTGTACTAATTATAATCTGACTAATTGAATAAATCATTTCACTCAGTTACTTAATCCTTGCGTACGAATTATTACATTACAAAATTCGCGCCCTTTTGAGACGAGCTACAGCGCCAGAACGAGAGCGAGCTAGCCAGTCGGTAACTACAAGTCCGCTTCGTCAAGGTAAGTCGTTCCTCCTATCATTATTCACAATTTCACGTCAGTGTTGCATGTAACGTTATTGTGTCAGTACATGGTGTCTTAATCTAGCTAAAATCAATTCGTACAGAAGTCACTCTGAGTTACGCTACTTGGTGAGCTATCACTATCTCACCGTCAGCCGAGCTACCGGTCAAATTGCGCCCTTCTTTACCTTTTCCCTAGGCGGTATCGCGTGAGCGGGCTGCGCTAAATAAAAGGTCTCGTCGACTCGGAATTTGTAATTATTTCTATCGTGCGAGTAATCGCTCTGTGCGGCCGCCCGGACGTAACAGAAATTGGGGGCCCCTTCCGGTCTTGGTTTTTTTACTAGAAGCAAGCGCGATTAGATCAACGGAAGCATGGCGTTAGGTGGACCGAATAAAGTCGAAGAAGCATTACGAATTTTAGAAATAAATGCGAAAGCGCTAGAACCCGACACACACAGGGACGAATGGGAATACTCCTGGACGAATACTCTAACAGAATCCGAATTTTGGACGTAAACATAAAAGCGGCAGCAAATATGGAAAGAAAGGCGACGCCGAGTTTTAACGCTGAACTGAGTCGAAAATTAATATATTATTTCAAGAAAGGACTTGATTGGCCAATAAGCACGAGGCTTGGCGAATTTAATGACGTTAACGAAGCAATAATCCATGCAATAGAGATAGAGCGTGACTTCGCATGCTATCAAGAAAATCAAGATCAAAAGAATAGTACGGCTCAAGTTGGCGTAGTAAACCCTCAAGCTATTGAAAAATGGCAAATCTGCAATAATAAGAACCATACTGCACAAAAATGCTGATACAGAAACCAGATGCCGATTAACGAAAATATAAGATCACCAGTCCGGCCGCAAACGAACCCGAGGGAGGGGCCAAACAATAGCGCGGCGCAGGATGCAAGGCAGACGCCATGGCGAATCCAACCCCCGCTGCGATCTACGCCCCAAAGTCAAGGGGAGCAATACGTTCACAGACAAAGGGTAACTTTTGCGAACGAAAACGCGCGCGCGGAGAACAAACCCACATGCAATTATTGCAAAAAAGAGGGCCATTTCATAGCAGAATGTAGAAAAAGGGAATACAACAACAAAATGCGCGAAACGCAAGGAAACGAAGCGGGTCAGTCGTATCAGGGTGCGGGACGAATGACCGAAAGCAGGCCGCGCCCGGCACAGGGGTTCAATCGCCGCGAGCAACAATAAGCATCCACGAAGTAAAACTCAGCTTGTGCGCGAAGTCACCTTCAATCAAATTAATAAACCCGCTAAACGGCAAAGAAATCGTGTTAATACTAGACTCAGGAACAGGACCAAACTTATTAAAACAAAGCGAATGCGTGGAGGGTATCAAAATTAACGAAAACGCTATTATTAAATTGAGAGGCATCACAGCAGGAGTTACGCAGACGCTCGGCACGATCACATTATACTTCGCGCACTTTAAAATAGAATTTCATTTGGTGAACAACGACTTTCCAATAAAAGAAGACGGACTGTTGGGATGCGACTTTTTCGCGCAATCGGGAGCAAGTATCGATTACAAAAACAGCTGCTTAAAAATTGGAGATCATATGACAACGTTCGCTAATAAGATAAATAAGGAAATCGTGGAGATTGAAATGAGCGAGAAAACGTTAATTGAACACAAAAAGACGGAGCGGAGTGCGCTGATAGCAAAAAAATCAAATCAAGTTACTCTAGGAAACATAAAAAATGTAATCAAGGAAAAAATCAAGATAATATTCTAAATCAAGGGCAAAAGCAAGTCGAAATCGAGAATCTAATTCAAGAACAAAAGCAAGACAGAATCGGCGGCATAAAAAATCTAAATCAAGATAATATTCTAAATCAAGGGCGAAATCAAGTCGAAATCGAGAATCTATTTCAAGAACAAAAACAAGACAAAATCGAAAAAATAAAAATTCTAAATCAAGGAGAAAATCGAGATCAAAGCAACAAAGGCAGAAATCGAAAACGGGAACAAAGTCGGGATAAAACCCGAGAGCTAAATCAAGAACAAAATCAGGCAAAAATCGAGAAACTAAATCCGGAAAGAGATCTTAACAATACCATTAACAGAAATGCTTAAAAATGACGCGGAGTTCGTATGGACCGAAAAGGCACAAAGAGCGTTGGAAATTCTACGCGATAAACTGTGCGAGGAGCCTATTTTAACGTTCCCGGATTTTAATAAACCTTTTACGCTGGTAACTGATTCGTCGGGTTATGAACTCGGAGCAGTATTACTAAACGGAGAACCGGCAAAAGAACATCCGGTAGCATATATGTCACGCACACTGACGGAGGCGGAAAGAAAATGGGACACGTATAATAAAGAGGCGAACGCGCTAGTATCGGCAATCAAATATTTTTGACCGTACCTGTTCGGGAGATATTTCGATTTGATAACGGACAATATAGCGCTACAATGGCTGCGTACTCATAGGGACCCGAATTCGCGAGTTAACAGATGGAGATTATTGCTTCCGGAATTCGAATTTAACATAATATATAAACCGGGAAAAACGAACATAGCTGACGCGCTTTCGAGAAATCCGGTAGAGAAGGCTATAAATATCGCAACGGCGGAGGATATAAACAAGTCACAGAGTGGCAAGTCGGCGGAGGACGCGGCAGGAGGCAAACCAACCCGCAGTAAAGACACCGCGCCGTCGCACACAATGCAGACGCGCGGCCGAGGCGGAAGACTACAGGGGGAGAAATATAAAGAAGCTATAGCAGCTCTAATACCAAAAAAACGCAGGTCGAAAGAAAGTCGCTCAAAAGAACGGGTAGAAAGAGAAAACTCAGGAGAAAGTCGGGAAGAAAGCCCGGAGATAAAGCAAACCACCGCGAGAGGACAGGACGATGACGAACGGCCGGGAACGGAGGAGCTCGGAACCGAGACAACGGAGACGCGACAGGACTCAAACGAGGGGGAGGTACAATCGGAAAGCGACATTAGAGAAACGCAACAGGGGATCGATGAGGGGGAAAGCGACGACCCGGGAAAAGGGGCGGAACCCCCGAACACGACTGAAAATGGAAGCCAACGGAATATTCAAAACTCAGAGGAAGCCATTACCTGCCGAGAACAGATGTTTATGCAGAAAGACAACTTTATTTACTTTATCTCGACAAAGGGAGAACCTTGCGATGAAGGGGCAAGACAATTAAAAATTCTGGGAAAGTTACCGATGTTCGCACGACTACAGGTCGGAGTTCCAGCGTCGATACGCGTCAATAATAAAACGCATATAGCGCTTCCATTACGAGATGAGGCGCGAATCGGGCCGACCCTGGCACGACACAACATCGAGATTTTGTGCACCAAATTAATTCCATTTTTAAATCGAGCAGACTTGAAATCGATAAGTATAGCAAAAACCGAAAGAATCGAAGAATTGGAATGGCGCGACGCGATAAAACCATTACAAGAATCACTCGCTCGCGCACTAAACTAATAATTTGTTTGGGTCTTATAAAATATCCATTGGCGGAAGATCGTGAAACAATAATAAAAGCGCGGCGCACGCGTCAATAGTCGGGGGACACCGCGCCGTAATAAAAACCTATAAAAGAATTAAACAAAACTATTATTGGGAAAATTTAAAGGAAGAGATACAAGCTTTCGTGCGAAAATGTTTAGACTGCCAATTAAAGAAATTAGTTAGAGTAAAAACAAAACTCCCTATGGTGATTACAGACACACCAACAGTAAGCATGGAAAAATTAGCCATGGACGTAGTAGGCCCGCTACCTCCGACGGATAGTGGCATCGAATACGTACTAACGTTCCAAGACAATCTAACAAAATTCGCGATAGCCGAACCAATGGGGGACGTTACGGCAGCGACAGTCGCAAACGCACTAATACGGAAAGTCATTTGTGTTTTTGGAGCGCCGAGAGTAATATTAACGGACCAGGGAACAAATTTTCTTAGCAAACTATTGAAAAGAGTGGCAAAGAAGAGAAGAATTTAGAATTAAACAAATAAAAACAACGGCATTTCACCCACAGTCGAACGGGTCACTCGAACGCTCGCATTTCAGCCTGATGGAATACGTAAAGTTTTTTGTACAAAAGAATAAAAAAGACTGGGACGAGTATATAGACTTAGCAACATTTAATTTTAACATCAGTGTTGGTGAGGCCACTTGGCACACGCCGTTCGAGCTCGTATTCGGGAGGCTAGCACACACGCCGGAAGAAGGCGAACTCGAGGAGGAAGATTTATTACCAACCTTTAATGGTTATATGAGGGAGCTGGTAACCCGACTTAATACAAATCGGAAACCACGTATGGCTAATAAGCGACCCGAAACTGCATAAATTTGAGGATCAATATAAAGGACCATATACAGTGCTCGACGTGAGCCCAAACGGCAACGTAAAAATACAAATAAGCGCGACTAAAGAAAAAATCGTACACGCGAACAGGCTACGCAAGTCGCATGTGGAGAATGAAAGTGATAAGACTAAGTAGAAGTAGAACTACAACATAACCGTACGCACATCGTAAACAATGCATGAAAAGCACAGTAAAAAGAATTTTAATCACATTCAGTGCAAGTTGTAAAATTTTTTTTTCTTCAAACACGCTACAGGCCAACACACATACGCGTGCCATTATGGCAGACACGAATACGCATACTCTAGAAGTACGCGATCACCAACAAACACGCGCAAGCTTCAAAATTTTTTTTCTTTCTTTCCTTTTCCTGCTACCTACCCGCTCACAATAACCATAAAACGACGACAAATAAAAACAAGAACCAGCAAACGGTACATGCAAACAACAGACAAACATGCTAAACAATACAAATAAATGTTTGATAGATAAAAAAAAAAGAGAACGCATGACGTTTAATGAACTAATTACAATGATTACAGATGATAAACATGTGGATTTTGTGGCTAACAACAATAGCTCAACTTTTCATCGGGGGTGCCGCGATAATAGCATACGACTGTTCGCAGCAAGTCTCTAATTTAACAACCTTCTCCTTAATTAACGTCGGAGAATGCGATATAGAAATGCCGGTAGTAAACACGACGCGAGTGTTCGTAAAACTGTTGCAAATAAATGAATTTACGAACACGCACGTAAGATTCTGTAAAGTCGAAATAAAGAGAACGGCAAGAACCTGCGGCGCGTTTTCGCATTCGTGTTTAGAGGCGAGGTCAAATTTCTCGACGTCATAACGGGAAAAGAGTGCAAAACAATGCATAGGCATCGAACACACAGGTTTCGCGACGAAATGATTACTAACCTGAAAATAAACGCGACTACGGTGCACCCGATGACCTTCGCGGGAAAAATAGATCATTCAGGGAATTGCGAACAAGCAGGCACGTACATGGACCCATACGGGGTATACGACAAACTAGTAGTTTCAGGATATCTCAAAATAATGTTAAAAGAATACGAAGCATCAGTTAATTTAAATACGAACGAAATAGTTCTGAGATCAGGAACAAAGTGCACACTTACGCAGGACCAATGCATAGACTCGGAAGACGGGTACGCGTTTTGGGACCCGGTACCGCCAACAACGTGCGAGTTCAATAAATACACGGAGTTGTACGCAGGCGAAGTAAATAAAGTCACGGAGGAAGGAAATGCGCAAAGGCCGGTGTATATTATGGAATCATCGCAAGTCACGTTCGCGTTTACAGCGGTCGGCACAGTAAACGTATGCGGATACGACCTCGTGCGTACAGAACACCCGAAATTATTATTTTTAGAAGGCTTGCAAACTGAATACTTTCGAACTGTAAAAGCGCCGTCAGTCAATAATTTAGACATATTTGCGTATGTAAATTCAAAATTTGTGTATGTAGAAAAACATATAAAGGGACAGATTAAACAGCTGTACCACGATTTAATATTACAAAAATGCGAACTCGAAAAAAGAGTAATAGCAAACGCGCTAAGCATAGCGACAGCGGCACCAGATTTATTTCAAATCACAAAAAAGAGCGGCTACATAGGGTTAGTAGCAGGCGAAGTAGTTCACTTAATGAAATGTGTGCAAGTCGAAGTACACCGGAGGGAAGAAAGCACTTGCTATCAAGAACTGCCCGTAATGAAAGATGACAAAAAATACTTTTTGACGCCGCGAACGCACATACTTAAAACGTTCGGGACAGAAACTACATGTAATCCACTAATTCCGCCTATGTTCCAACTAGAAAACGAATGGTACACGGTGCTACCAGGGTCGGTAACAAAGGGTCGATAACACCAAACACGCTAAAACCAAAAACGAAACCGACGTGGAATTACACGGACCCAGCGAACCTCGCGAAAAGCGGAATATATACGCCGGCGCAAATACAAGCGCTGCGACATCACCTAATGTTTCCGGTCGAAAAGCCAGCAGTGCTTAATTCAATCGCGATGAGCATGTCGGGCAGAAGCTCTAGAATGGATGGGCTATCAGTCACGAGACTGTTCGATGAGAACACTATGGCGAGACTAGCGGAATCAACGTGGAGTAGAATATGGGGAAAGTTTTTGACATTCGACTCGGCTTCGGCGGGGATAATTGGCTTGTTTATGATAGCGAGACTCGTTAAATTCGTGGCTGACACAATAATTCACGATTATGCTCTACACTCTATATACGGATTCTCAATTTACATTTTAGGAAGTTTCTGGAACTCGGTAACGCAATTATTGTTGCATTTGGGATCGCGAAAGGAGAAATCAAACGAGCAAAGCAAGGAGGGGGAAAAGGGCCCGGACCCTCAGCCGCAGCCGAACGAATGCCAAACACAAGACCCGCCTCCTGCGAAGGACGTCGGCATCGCTCCCGCAGCGATTTTAACCGAGGGGGGAGAGCAACCATTGCGGTATCAAGCGGTAGCGAACCAATTATACCCGGTGTTACCAAACGCTAACGGAGTGTTCCCACCGCGAAAGAACTTCAAACGCTCATTCGAAATGGTCTAGTCTAATCAAACAAAAAATTATCGCCTCAACAACTAGTATGTATGCACTTGATGACAAAGCAAAGAAAACATTAGTAAATCAATTAATCGAAGTCAGAAAAGAAATTACGTGGTCAGCACAAAGACGCGGTGAGTCGGCGAACGAATACGGAGCACGAGTAGCGGAACTCCTACTAGCCTACAATAGTAAAGGCAATTTAGCAAAGACTGAAGTATTCGAAATCACCGATTCACCCGGGGATAGGGAAAGATTGGCAATTTATTCGTTCTTGAGAGGATTCCGAGGTGAAGTTAAGAAGTATATGTGTGATCTCGCGGTTTATAAAGACTTAACACACGCGAGAAGACACGCACAACAGATCGCGCGCCGCCTGGAAGATATTAAACAAATTAAGAAAACTATGGAGACCTTTGTCTAGAATAGCACGAATAGAACGATAAAGAGCTAATGGACCAGTACTCGGTCCGTAACGTATTGGAAGGCTGGTACTCGTTCCAAACTAGAGCGGGAGTACACGGATACTACGCTAACGAGCACAAAAAACTATATTGTCAACTCTGTTACCATCAGCTTGTACAAGATACTCGGGGCGATTACGTCCGATTTCGAGATACACATATACTCTCAAAAATCACTTTACCGACTTCTTGCAACATTTGTGAGGCGACACTGCTTGAGGTAACGCGCGCGCGAGTGCGAAAAATGTCACAAGATTTATACCGGGCAGGCAGCAATCAGGAGGCCGACCGCCTCACATTTCGTGATCGGTTTCGTAAAACTGAATCCGAACTAATCAGAAATTACGAACGTGTTAGCTACCAATACGGATTAAATATTCTCTGCGAACGGTCCTATTCGGAAACGGCATTCGAATTATGAAATTTAGCTTCACTTCACATCACTCGAAAGGTGGATGAACTCCGGAACGAAATCCCGCCCATCTGGTGTGGATATTGCAAAAAAATCATTGGGTTCGATCGATGCCATTTAGATCAGGCGATCAAAAATAGACGACGAAAATTCCCAATAGTGGGCAGAGTGAAAGAAAAGGTTTTAGCCACGCATATCGGAGTCAGGTGGGAGTCAATCTCCGAAAGAACGATAGATAAGATAAACAGCACAGCAGTGCAAGAAGCCAAGCGATTACGGGAAAAGATAGTAAACGAGTACGGAAAACTATTAGCTGAACAGCGGGCGCAGGCAACCGACCAGGTACACGCCGGAACAATTGTCTCGGCTGAGACGCAGGTAGTGCGGTCACTGACCCTAAACCCCCAATACTACGGAGAAAGTAGAAATTACACGGTCACTACAGATGAACTTACGAAAGAACCCTTTTCGGGAAAAGCGCTCACAGGGGAAAATGAGTCGGATGGGACAGTCGAAATCAAAGAAGAAATCGAAGAAAATATAGATCACTACATGATAACGCGCACCAACGGTACGATAGAAATTTGTTTTGTAGATAGGAACTCGGAAAACGCGACGCGTCTGGCTTAAAGTAACTAGACGACATATTCAATCAAAACACTACGAGCTGACACAATCCAACATCACGTAATTACTAGGTGAAATAAATGTGAACCTCGCATTACAGATGAAGTGGAACGCATACGTGGGAACCGGACTTCTCCTGATCCTAGGGACAGTAAGGGCGGAAATCGGCATCAAAGTATCCGGGACCAAAAACAACCCCGGACTTATGTATCAACGAAAAGACGATATACGCCTCTCACCTCGGGAGAATGGATAATCGCCACCGGGATCGACACAACCCTCGTCTTCGACAGCGCAGGCTTGTTCCAGCGCGCAGCGGTATTCCTGACGCAGACCGAGGACTATCGAAATGCATCGACCGGAGTATTAATGAATCAGATGTATCTACTGCAGGACAAAATCTTACAACGGAATAAAATGGCAGTTACGTTCGAAGCAATAAAAGGACCGTATGATATCCGCACGCACAAACACGGGGGCAAGGACCACGAGCTATTGGAAGGTGAAGGGATTAATAACTTGATACTACTCGAGGACATGAGGCGAAATAAGAAAGAAGAATTGTTTCAACCTGCCTATCACAAGGTAGTCATTGAGAATGATCTAAACGAAGAGATAAGTAATTTAGCAATCAAGAGGAACGCTCTGATGACTCGACTGGGCTTGAATGAGGAGGACGAGTCAAACGCAGTAGAAATCGAGGAGGAGCCGTCCATCGACGAAACCATCCAAGTTCTCAACGAAAACTTAGAACTAGCAAATAAATTGATCACCGTCATGCAGATTATGGAATATGGGCTATCAACGAGAACGATGAGAAACGCGTTGGCCCGACTCCAACGAAAAGACAGACAAGCTCTGGCAACGCCGTTCGAGTCAATAAACCAAGGGACAAT
Source organism: Nasonia vitripennis (assembly GCF_009193385.2). Lineage (NCBI taxonomy): Eukaryota > Metazoa > Arthropoda > Insecta > Hymenoptera > Pteromalidae > Nasonia > Nasonia vitripennis. The sequence continues at coordinate 904,990 of NW_022279653.1, forward strand.
ACGCGAATACGGTACGGTAGAAATGTACCTATTACAAAGCCAGCTAATAATCCAGGTAAAAATTCCACTAGTGACCGAGCAGGTATACAAGACCTACGAGCTCGTGTCGATCCCTGTTTTCGACCCACTCGAACTACCCCGGCACACCGCGATGAAAATTGTCCCGAAAGGTGAATATCTCATAATAAACCCAGATAACAACGAGCATTTCTTTATGAGTAAGGAAGAAACGAGGGAATGTTTGAAAGTACACCGCGTTCGGATATGCAAGGCCAACCGAGAACTAAAGAGAGGCATGGACTGCGAGAGTAATTTGAAAGCAGATCCAGAATCGTACAGGGCCCACAGTTTGTGCAAACGGACCTTGATACACGGACCCGAGTTCTATCTAATCAAAACACAAAACCCCGCACGCTGGATCTTTTCAACAGCAGGGAGAGTGAACGGAACCAGGACGTGCCGCGAAGAAAAACAGACCGTCACCTTAGAGGGAACCGGAGAGGTAAAAATACCCGAAACTTGCCACATAGAAATTGCGAACAGCATTTTTTATGGGGGAGCCGATCATGACGAACGTGAAATCTTCATCCCGCATGTACATCTCACAGCGGCAAGCACCCTATGGGCCGACAAACGACCGGAGGCGATCCCACAGGTAGTACGCACCGGCACGACGGGGGTCGCAGGGAGCATGGCCATCACCATTATGGCGGTAGTGATCGGCGTAATCGGGACTATGATGAGTCTCTTAATCTTCGTAGGGATCCGAAGCCTGAGGGGGCGTGAGAGAGAAACCGAACCGGAGGCAACTTACGCGCCGATGAGAGGATTAGACCCCACAATCAGGTGCGAATTCCACGGACCCCACGCACGGGCCGAAAAAGTTTATGACGTACCAAGGGTACCAGCCGTGCAAATACGAGAAAACGTATTGTCGGCATTAATTGAAGAGAGAACAGAGTCGGGATAAACAAGCAAGAGCACAGAACCACGAGTCGGCAGGTAGAGAGAATGCAACCAACTAGTCTAAATACTAATACGCGACTACCCGCAAAGAAAGTATAGACATTATATTCATGTGTGAAATTATATAATCCTTGTGTGAACAAACTTATAACTAATCTCAGCATAGACAGGGAGCTACTCTCAAACTATGCATATATATTTAACCAAAACAAAACATATTTAATCACGTGTGCGACCATATAGTCAATGAGTGTGCAAATAAATGAAAAGAAACAAAAAGATTTTGATTACAAGTTAATTTTTTTATTAATGCTGACAAAAAAAACTAGATATAGAGATCTTAAGTACACATAGGATAAAAACTAGCTGACGTAAATTAATTCATCTACAAATAACTTAGGTTGTAAAATTTACATGACAAAGATTCTTCTAACTTGCTAGGAATTAAGACTAAAAACTATGTAGAAGTACGAACTATTCGATTATATGTGCAAGGAAAGCTTTAGGATAAGTCAAAAGGAATGTACGTTTTAAGACATATTAGGCTAAAACTATACTTAAGAATTTGTGTAAATCAAGCAACTAGGGGACGGGCAAAGATAAACAAAATAACATCCGCACTCATCCACTTCGCGCGCCGCTTACTCGCTTGAGATATAAAATAAGCCAAACAAAGATTATAACTCTAGAACTATTAATACTCGTATAAGAATATAGTTGGTAAAAATATGTAAACCGGCAGCAAGAAAAGCGGAGACGAGACTCCTCGACTCGAGAAGGCTCGTACTGTTTCGCTTGCCCAAGGGAGACGTAAAATCGATGTATGTGACAAAAAATAATAAATAAAGAAAAGGGCACTGGCCCACCAAAAAAAAAAAACGAATAATAACCGGAACATCATTTATCGGACCGGGTATATCCCTAAAGGACAGTCGAGTTTGGGGAAGAGGGGATACGGACGACAATACCAACAGACGAGAAAAATCCTTTACTATAAATATATATTTATTTATTTTATTTATAGATCAACGGGCAGGAGTACCCTTACGAAAATATAAAAAAGCACGCAGTACAAAATACATTATGATCACACGCAGAACGCAATTACAACAATCTCAAAACAAGTCGGCGTCGCTCGTCGCTGGACAGCACTTGTGACTGGGAATGCGGATCCAATTCTGTAAACAAACCAAGAAATTTTTTTTATTAAACACAAGCATCAAAACAGCTGACACAAAATAGAGAAATACTTACGCCCTTGCCCCGGAGACGCATCATGTGGAGTGGATGATCAAGGCGGCAACGGCAGATCGAGCAGATCCTCCAGGCCGCGTGATCCTCCCAGGACTCGTGGTGACACTCAATCCAGGAGTCAGGGAAGGAGTCCCGAACAACAGGGAACCGGGAATCAAAGACGAACTGCAAAAGAAAAACAAGAATAAACATACCAAACGACAATGAAAGGGCTTTATATATATATATATATATATATATATATATATATATATATATATATATGGAACGTTTCACGTCAATCGGACCATCAGTGCACCAAAAATTTGGGTTAACCTAACAAGACGTTTGAGGTCAAAATGATCGTCTGGTCAAGGGCTTTTGAAAAAGTTCTGGCCTTTTCAAAAATCCAATGTGGCGCATAAAATATGGAGCCTGAAACCCACGTTTTCATAGCACATTCAACAACAACAATAGTAAAAATGTTCTAATTTGTGAAATATCCCACCAAAAAGCATGTACAACTCATGATAGGACATATTATTGACAATGCTGACGGAATTCCAAAATCAAAAATGGCGGAATCAAAATGGTGGACATTATACCTCCACGAAACCCATTTTACCGCAACAAATGATTTTTGATCAGTTTAAAGTATCGATATGGGGGTTTTCAGGGTCACTGAATCTTATTTTAACCTCGACATTTCAAAATTCGAAATGGTGGATCCAAAATGGCGGTCATTATACCACCACCAAACCAATTTTACCGCAACAAATGATTTTAGACCACTTTAAAGTATCGATATGAGGGTTTTTGGGGCCAATGCACCTTATTTTAACCTCGAAATTTTTAAATCCAAAATGGCGGATCCAAAATGGCGGACATTATACAACCACCAAAACTATTTTACCGCAATGAACGATTTTAAATCAGTTTAAAGTATCGGTATGGGAGTTTAAGGGGCCGCTGAATCTTATTTTAACCTCGAAATTTCAAAATTCAATATGGCCAATATAAACTGGCGGATATTTGTCATAACCCACCCGCAGGCTCTCTCGCGAAAAGCCCCTGCTAACGCGCAACGCGCCGAACACGCCACGCACGCTGCAGCGCTTATCACCGCGGCGCTAGTACCGCGGCGCGCCGCTAGGCGGCTGCGCATTACCCACAAGTGAAGTAGCGTCGCGGAGGGCACATAAGGAGGCCGAGTCCAGCGCTGTACCTCGCCCCTCTTCCAACAGCCTAATGCTGCAAGTACACGGCTCGTGTCCAATGACAACTTGTGCAAAGACTTCAGCAAATAAAACTGTTTTGTGGAAAAGGAATTTATTGCTTTCAAGTGATTTATTTCATCCCTCTTTTTTACCTACACCCCCAACCCCTTCCCACGTTTAGCAACCCATAGAAAGGAATATTTTCTTCAAGAAATGCTTTCTTCATCGGCGACTTTTTCTCCAACAATCTTTTTCGGGATAGTTGGTGAGCAAGTCCATCAGCGGCTTTATTCATAGGCGACTTTTTCTCCAACAGTTGAGTAAGTCTTACTTTATCGGCAACTCCTTGTTCAACTGTACTAGCCGTAATTTTGTTATTTCTAACATTTTTTTTTGTTTTGGTTGCGCTTTCTCATATCCTACAACAATGTCTTCTCCTGCGAAAAAATATCGTATCGATAGATGCGTTAATCCATTTGATATTAATACAGGACACAGGAAATCTCTTAGGAAGATCTCCAAAGAATTTCAAGATGTCTATCCTGATTATCCAACATCTTCACTGATTTGTGATACATGTAGAAAATCCTTTTACAAACTACATGATTTGTCATCTCCAAACGTCAGTATGAGTGTTGATTTTGAATCAGAGACTGACTCACCTTCGGTTTCAAACACGGATGCACCTATGCAAGATGATCTTACAGATATTTTAACTGGACTTAAAAACAAATTCCAATCCCTGCCGGAGAACGATCCATTACGTGTCAGTATTCTTACTATTTTGCCCGAACACTGGGCAATACGTAAAATTATGAACCAATTTGGTGTGTCTCACAGAATGGCTCGTAAAGCAAAACAGTTAAGAGAATCAGATGGAGTTTTGGCTTCTCCTGTTGCAAAACGTGGAAAAACATTACCTGCAGAAACTACTCAGAAAGTTGAAGATTTTTACGAAAATGGTCTTAACAGCAGAATTATACCAAATAAAAAAGATACCGTCAGTATTTATTTATATGGTGAAAAAATAAAAGTGCAGAAAAGATTATTACTTACTGATATTAAGAACCTTCAAAATCAATTTAAAGAACAGTTTCCTGAACATCCGATTGGGCTTACCAAGTTTGCGGAACTGAGACCAAAATGTTGTGTCTTTGCAGGATCCTCTGGTACACACAATGTATGTGTATGTACGATACACCAAAATTTCAAGGCGATGATTGACGCAGTAAATATAGAAAAAATCTCAAACAATATTCTGAAGAATTATAAAGATTGTTTGAATTTCGTTCTATGTGAGGATCTCAAACCAAGTTGTTATTTGAATGAATGCAAATTTTGTCCGGACATTCAAAAGTTTTCTAATTACGTTGAGAACATTATGGATGAGCACAATATTGATCAAGTCATCTTCACCACGTGGCAATCAACCGATAGATACACTTTGATAAAACAATGCCTAACATCGCAAGAATTTATTGAAACTTTATGTTCTAGCCTAGAAAAGTTGATACCTCATCACTTCATCGCTAAGGAACAATCAAAGTTTATTTCTGGGAAGAAAAATAATCTTTCAGATGAAGAGGTTCTTGCTCAATTGGATTTTGCTGAGAACTATGCTTTTAGAGCCCAAGATGCTGCACAGGCATTTCATTTTAATAATGATCAAAGTACGATTTTTCCTGCTGTTGTTTATTAAAAATCTGAAGGCAAGCTAAAGCATTTCAGTATAGTATCTATGTCCGACTGTACTACTCATGATGCCACTGCAGTATACATAATGCAGCAAAAGCTTATACCTGAAATTCGTAAGGTTTGTCCCACAGTAAAAAAGGTAATATATGCTATTGATGGTGCTAAACAGCATTCTAAAAATCGTTATCAAATGAGTAGTTTAATGAGTCATAAGAGAGATTTTGGCGTTGATGCTGAATGGCACTGTTTTGCAACAGCACACAGAAAAGGTAGTTGTGATGGAGTTGGAGCGATAGTAAAGAGAGAAGCTACAAGAGCGAGCTTACAAGCTGCAAAAAATAAAGCAATTCTAGATGTTAATGCTCTTTATTCATGGGCTAATGGGCGATCATTCAATATAAAATTTTTCTTATACACCAAAAAAATCACGAACAAACTCGTCAATTCCTATCAAAGAGATTTAAAAACTGTCCACCTGTCACAAACATACAAATGGGGCATGGATTTATCCCAGAAAATAATGATACGTTGAAAGTCATGCATTACTCAAATCCCAATGAACCTAGGAACAGAGTAATTTATGATATCGGCGAAAGCCATTTATCACCGGTAAAAACTCCACGAACGAGGAGCCAGAATTGATAAGAGTGCACAAAATGTCATTAAAGATTGATTCATTTGGCTAAATTATATATTTTTTTCATCCACGCAGGCATATATATATACACAGAACAATAGAAAAATGTAAGTGCAAAAACCGCAGACAGATAATTCTAAATCTAATAGACCGGAAAAATATAAGATTCATGTGCACAAATACTGATTCCGATAATACATTTATAACTATTTACCTCACAAACCCCCATATCGATACTTTAAACTGATCAAAAATCATTTGTTGCGGTAAAATGGGTTTGGTGGAGGTATAATGTCCACCATTTTGATTCCGCCATTTTTGATTTTGGAATTCCGTCAGCATTGTCAATAATATGTCCTATCATGAGTTGTACATGCTTTTTGGTGGGATATTTCACAAATTAGAACATTTTTACTATTGTTGTTGTTGAATGTGCTATGAAAACGTGGGTTTCAGGCTCCATATTTTATGCGCCACATTAGATTTTTGAAAAGGCCAGAACTTTTTCAAAAGCCCTTGACCAGACGATCATTTTCACACTACATCTTACTCTGTCATAATCACGGTAGTACTCCCGCTCGATGGTCGGAGGAGTGTGGCGCGGCTGACGGCATAAGGGGCAAAAAGACCCGATGTCAATCCACCAGGGAGTCTGGGTATGGCAAGGTAGAGTGAACAAAGGGGACTCTTCCTCCGGGAAGTCCTCAAAATCAGAAGCCGGAGAGGGCGATGGCGTAACAGGGACCTGACGGTCGGCCTACAAAAAAAAAAAAACAAAGAGGAGTAATTAACACCCAAAAAGGGAACACTACACATTGGGTAATTTAAACAAAAAAAAAAACTTACCCAACCTACAGGCTTCGAGGGGACCCAGGCAGGACGATGCCAACTAAGGACACGAACCACTGGATCGAAGATCGGAGCCAGAGTAGAGATCATGGCCCGCGCAAACCGAACCAGGATACCAGCACAAAGCACTACTGTGGCGAAGATCTCGAACAGGTAGGAAGATCACGGAGGAGCAGAAGGCGAGAAACTGAGTGCGGAATGAGCAGTCCGGGGGCCTTTTTAAAGGGACACAGGTAGGCGAACCCCGAGAAGGACCGAGGAGGCGAAGAAAAGTGAGAAACCAATCGGGCGACGAATTTTCCGAATAGACCCAAAGGAATGGATTCACCCCCGCAAAAAAGAACCAATTAGAGGAAAACACCACGGTCAAGAAGGAAAACAAGGAGGTACGTCCACCACACCGACTAAAAATCGGAAGGGGAGAGACTACTATGATCTAAACTGGCCGGTCAACACTCACGCGAATACCACGCTCGACCAAAGGAGTACCTCACCACGGTAAATGGAACTGTTCCAAGGCAGGCATAACGGAGACCAAGCCACTAACACACGCGACGGCAGATGAAAGGGCGTCAATCCTGAATAAACCAGGTCAAACAGGGGGAGACACCCCAGATCTACCAAACAATAAGGAAGCTATAAATCTCAGCCGAACGACCCAAATAAGCGGAAATCGATACGACAATGAGGGAAATTACAATAAAGAAAACTATTACAGCCGGCCAGGCTAGGGGACACGTACTAAGGAACATGACTAATAAAAGGGGAGCCACCCCCGCTGAGACATACACCCTCCTTAAATCCTGATTGGCCAGAACCTTCCCTATGCTTATGCATTACCCTCATCCCTATAAATACCAATAGAGAGCAAGGAGGAGCATCTTTTTAAATTGCAACTCAACTATTCATTGTTGAGTTGCAATTTAGTCAATAATAATCACCTGCCACATTTCGTTGCCTGGCTTTAAGCTATTTAAAGGCGTTCTGCTATTCATGGCGGTAATAAGTGACTTAATCCTTCTACAAAACATTATAGATCCCTCACAATCTGTAAGATCCGGATGTTTATCTTGAAAGATTTGCATACTATCAGCAACTCCAAAGAACTGTGCGGGTACATAAAATAGTTGTGAAAACTTATTATTATAATTGAATTGTAAATAGCGTAGCATAATTATACATTCGTTTTAAATTGCCCATCAAATTAAAATGTTATAAAATGTTTTGCTTTACCTGAAACGCTAGAGCAACATTCATTTTTTGGTAGTATTGCGGATTAATATGCTCTTCCCTTAAGTGATAATTTACTTTTAAATTATATGCTTTGGGAATTTTCAATAGCTAGGAGAGCGTACCAATGTTTTAAGGAAACATGTCCATCGGGTGTCTAAAAGAAAGTAAATCAGATGGTTCAATAACATTTTTTATTTACTCACTCATATATATTTACCCAAACGTTAGCATATTTTTCTTGCTTCGAAAAGAAATTGCGCAGACACTTTATTAGATGTGGAAAGTCCGAAATAAACCATAATCTGCGTTCTGGATCAACGATGTGCTCTATACTGACGCAATCTTCCGTAACACCAAACAAATCCCACATCGTACGGTTCCACGATGCACCATCATTGGCAATTGCATCGACTTTTAAGCCGGCTTTCTCAGCTAAGATGATGGCCTCCATCATTATATGTAAAACTGTGCCGTTCGCACTACCTTTACTGAGAAAGCAATCTAGTGCTTGCACCCATTTCCTAAGCACAGAGGTTTCATTACATATTCACGCATGCAGTGATTAAAATATAACTTTAACAAGTAAATGCATTGCATATATTACGGAATTCAATGCATGGAGCAAAGAGAATTACTACCTACTTTTCGTTATTTTATTAATGCAGTCTGTAAATATTGCGCACCTTTCGTTATTATTTATTCAATTAAAAATAATTACAATTATATCAATTTTTTATTAACACTTACCATGTACATCTGATTGATCCATGGACTCGACTTTTACCTTCAAAACAACCAAAGTTTTCGCATCGAAACCATAAGAACTTTTTATTACTCTCATGTAGCGATTTAATGTTTGTAAAGATGGCAACGCTAATATATTATGATTGCGTAAATGATTGTACGTTTTTCGACTCTTAATTCTTAATAGAAGGCACTCATATACACATTGGTTTGTATACCTAATACCTCTTTCTAATCTTTTACTTTTGATGCGTTAAGACATGCTTGCACGGCAGTCCGTTGACCTTCGGGTAACGACTCACAAGCTTTTTGTACTGCTTTCCCATCTGCCTTTTCTATCATTCTATTTTTGTTTCTTTTATAATTACGACTTTGGAACGTACGCCTTCTGCGGAATTCTCTAAGCTTGCGAATCTGATCAGTAGCAGTAAGTATCTTCTTTCGATTCTGTCGTAGAATTGTGCAATCCGTGCATGTACTTAATTTTGGACCAGGTGCAGAAATCTTCGTTACAATATACGCAGTGCAAGTCGGTGCTCTGAAAATTGAGATACGAATATTAGTAATAGATTTTTCACAGATATTGAAACAAATGCAAGGTAAATAATTATAGTGACATAAAAAAATTTATACTTCTTTATGTCGTCAATTTTCTGGCAAGGAAACACTGCCTGAGCAACAAAGGATATCAATTCATTAATATCATCGACATCTTCCACTTTGTTGATTTGGGCGATAGAAATAAGACATTCTTCGATGTAAATCTGTTCAAAGAAACATAAATTAATGTTATTGTAATGTTATTTTTAGACTATACCTACTCAATAATTTTATGACTCATTACTTTTACACTCATACCCGGAAAAAGGATAATACGTTTATATATTCCACTGTATTGTTTTTTCCATTTCGCCCACATTATGCATGGTAGTCCAGTACTTATTACCTGTGGAATCCACGTTGCAGGTAACGGAATTGTTTGAGGATTTCTGATGAGATTATTACAGATTGTTTGAAACTGTGCATTCGCCGCAGGAGGTTCCGATTCACGTAAAGTACCAGCAAGATCGTGCATTGTACCATGTTGCCGACAACTATCCGCAATTGTTGGTGTAACTGTTGAGGTAAAATATATTATTGTTGTAATTATTGTCGATGAACAAATATTTTGTTTTTGTATAAGAAAAATATAAATGCGTTTTGAGGCAACTTTGAACAATACTCACAATTGATTTCAGCGCTATACGTTAATTCTTTCGCAGGCTCAATTGCAGTTTCGTCTAAACATTGTCTTTTAAACGTTTTGTCTAAAAATTATAATGTGTTTTCATAATGATTTTAATGCAATAAGGATAGATTCAGAAATGGATATACCTACCCTGGTAGAAATCCAAATATTATTAATAGTTTGAAAACTAATAACTAATTGTAAGTATGAAAAATCAGTAGAGATGTTTACATTTCTAATACCTACGAAATATGAAAGTCTTAGCTAGATTTCACGTGAAAATTATTTAATAAAGCTTGTCTCATTTTACTACCTACAAAATCCTCAGTAAATACCAGCCATAAATGAAGAAGGTTTCTATTAATAGTGCTGCTTTAATATCTAAAAAATAGCCAGTAACAATGATCTAATATATTATTTTAATATATTGGACAAACAAATTTCGTTAAAAAAGATAGTTTTAAAGGGGTTGGCACCTTCTTATATAAATCAGTAAAGGAGGTTTTCAATTTAAATTTCAAAATATTCGGACGTATTTGACTGTCACTGCCATTTGTAAAACATTAATTGTAAAACATTAATAATAATTATTATATAAAAATATATAGTGATTATTCTTAATGTTTTATACTAATAAGTTAATTAATATAACTAAAAACTAATCTCCGGCCACGAAAATACCTATATACGTATAAAGAATGTTATTATTCCCATTCATATTTTTAGAATAAAGTTTTTGGACGGACAAAAGTGGTGGGATAACCCTGGTTTCTCAAAAAAATTTTCTTTAACTCAAATTCATAAATAAACAGCAACGTTTCGTCCCTGGTGGGGACCTCTTCAAGCCATAATAAATAAGTCAGACTGACAACACTTACGACAAGAGAGACACCCTTGTCTCTTGTGATATTATTTATTTAATTATTATGGCTTGAAGAGGTCCCCACCAGGGACGAAATGTTGCCGTTTATTTATGAATTTGAGTTAAAGAAAAATTTTTTGAGAAACCAGGGCTATCCCACCACTTTTGTCCGTCCAAAAACTTTATTCTATATACGTGTGTATATATATATATATATATATATATATATATATATATTAAGGTACGTATATGCGATATATATATATATATATATATATATATATATATATATATATATATATATATATATATATATCGCATATACGTACCTTAAAACTAGCGCATTCATAGAAATTAAAGGCCTACGATAATGGTAGTATTTAGACACTTACATTACCCTAATAATAATAGTCAGTTCTTCGCTTGTTTATATACCCTATACAAATTCACTTTTGCCTTGTAATCAACTTTCCTATCCAATTAGTATTTAAAAACTAGCTTAGGCTATGCTTTTCAAGAAATGGCTCAAAAATGCTTGAAAAAGCGTTTCATCGGTGGTCAAGTCTTTGCTAAAAAACAAGCTTGTTTATAGCCCATGCAGAGATATACTGCTTAGTAAATAGCCATGAGGGTAGTGTAATCTCATAACTTCGTGAATTTCCGTTATTTTCAAGGACTACATTTTCTTGGCTAATACTTCGTAAATATTCCGTATTTTCTGCAGCTTTGTTAACTATTTCATTTCTTACTTTTCCGGCATTTTCAAAAACTTCGACCTCTTGGTTACTACTTCCTGAAGGTAACAGCGGACTAGTTGACGAAGCATCTAACATATATTAATTAGCACAGTAATTATTATGATACACATTGTTACTCCGCGTAATATCTATAGATTAGTTAACATTTTCAAGTAAAGAGGAGCACTATTGATTGAGAATGTCCCACAGAAAGTGGCATATTTAAAAAATGCTATACAAAACGTAGCACGTCTCACGAATTTGCAGCAAAGACTAGCATTACTCGCGGAATTTCAGTGAAAAAGTAATTTACGCATTTTCCTCGACTACTGGCTCGAATTCATTTCTTTTTTGTTTCATTCAAATTTTTGGGGTAAGCTATTTTCTCCGATACTCGACATATTTTTTAAATCACATACTGCAGTCCATTTCAAATTCTGGATGTGGTTTGCCACTTTTTAAAAACATATCTCGGATTAAAACTCGCGGTGGTTAAATTATACATACATTTTTTTATGATCTGAATTGTGCAAATTTTCAACGCTGGATTGCAAATTCTGCTAGTAACTGCAAGCAGGTTGCAGTGATCTTCGCGAAAATATTTAGCTCTGATGGTTTACCACGTTTAAATGTGCTAGCTTTGATAAAAACTTTTCAACTGTGCTTCTTTCTATAAACCGATAATATACTGTACTTTTCGATATACGGTGTAGAAGCATATAAAAATAAATATTTGTTCACCTGTTCACAAACTACTATACAATAATTATTATTAATATTTATATAAAACCATATACTGCATGCACCAATTGCTTTCGGCAAATAATTAACTTCTACAGAGACTACAGCACAGCATATACTGGTTGTCGATCTTCTGCATTGGTTTCTTTCTCAATTAATTGAAAAATAGACGGCACCGAACCTTTTTCTTGGGAACATTTATCCTTTGGCAATGTATATATACTGCCATCGGGAAGAACGTGAATGAATTCTTTCTCGACTTCATCTTTTTTAAAATGAAGTTCACAAATTCGATGGTGCTTTCGCAACGAATTGCCGTTTGAAATAGCTTTTTGCCATAAACGAAAAATTTCATCCTATAAAACAAATATATTACAGGGTCATTAAATAGATACTTATCGATGCGTAGAAAGTCTGCACAAAATCCTAGTGTATTACTGATGTGGCCCTAAACATAGCTATACGCAGTTCACTGTCGTTGTCCTTTTTTTATTTTTGATTTACATCCACTTATAAAACACGACATTTTTATAGTGTCACGGACGTAACCCACCACCACTCCGTAACAATAGTAATGCAATTATCGAGTCTAGTAACGTAAAATATTAAGCACTCATGTATTGCACATTAATATAACCATGTACTCTTCCTTTAACGCACTCACGTCTGAACTGATAGTCGACTGCACTCTTGCAGACCTACTGTATTACTGTGAGAAAAAAACACAGTATAATGTTTTTGATCGGAGTTACAATGTTTGGCTATATACTCCACTAACGCTGATCTGGAGTCGCGAAATTCCCGGACTTCTCGAACGAGCGAGCTGCTCAACATTTCACGGAAAAACATTTTCCAGAAAGTCGAGACGAAATACGATCGTTTTAAAATATGATTGAAAATAAGTTGGAATATCTATCCTTTTTTTCAATGTTATTAAGAAACTTATTATGTTTAATTTAATCTTTCTTATCGTTATAAGAAATATTAAATTTTTAATATATATATATATATATATATATATATATATATATATATATATATGTATATAGGTACTTACCATACATTTTACAATTTAAAATAGATTATATAATTGTTTTAGCAAAAAGAATTACATTTTGTTTAGATACAGGAAAAATTTTGAAATACAGAAAAACAATTGACGAGACTAGGATTTGAACGTGTGGACAAAAGATAAGAATCTAGCATCATAACCGCTTCGCCACGGTGACAATAGTTAGTAATCCCTGGAAGTAGCATATGTTCATCGCTCAGGTGGGCGTAACTAGATGGGTATAATTTAATTAAATAATTATTAGAAACCAACTTTTAAATAATTAGGTTTTAATATTATTTTTTTTATCTTATTCCAAATATTTGTAAATCAGAGTAACAGATATACTGCTTCATAAGATATTTACCATAAATGGTATATAGAAAAATTATTATACTTAAATAGCTTTAATAATACAAAAATGATATTAATTTATCACAAAAATGCAACAATAGCTAGAATTAACTATAATATCGAAAGTAACATGAAGACTGAACGTAAGAGGGTATATAAATTTTAGTATCATTTGTGTAATCTGGTTTATTTTGAAGTATACACTTTATTTTTAGATATCAACAATTAACAAAAGTAATACAAACAAACATATATCTATATATCGTCGGTAGGTATGTACAATCACTAATTCGCTTATAGTACAATCAGCCACCAACAGGTGGCACTGTTACTCGCTAGGTCTCGTCCGTTCCGCCACGCGGATCTGGTGATCTTCGTCGGAAAAAGCAGTCCACTTTTGCGACGCGACCCCATAATAGTTTGGTCTCCTTCTCTCTTACTCCCTGGTATCGAATCACAGCTATCCATTTCTAAAAGGGAGATTGCGATATTATCCAATTGAAGCCCTTACAGAGCCAATTCAGACCGTTATCAAAAAATTTCATTGGTGGGTACAGTGAAAACAGGGAGTAACTTCAGAGAGTACAATAATAACAAAATCAACGCGCGCGGCAGGCGCGCTAAGCCAACTTTTAGTCATCTACAAAAAGAAGATAGCGATTAGTATCGAATTAAAGCTATAGAGCCAAATCAGACCGTTATCAAAAAATTTCATCGGTGGGTACAGTGGAAATAGGGAGCATCTTCAAAGAGTTCAACAACAAAATTAACGCGCGCGGCACGCGCACTAAGCAAATTTCTAGTACATAATATAATGCAGAGAGTAAGAAAGAAGGGGATCAAACTCTAAGATCTAATAGGCATAGGCTTGGTAACGGCTCTCTTTTTGCGACGAGTGATCGCCAGGTTCACTCGGCAAAATCGCCGTTGCCTAAGGGTCTGTCTACATGGTACATTGCGTGTCACGTGACGAGCACTGCGTACTGTCAGTTCGCTTGTTTCGGTGCGTTCCTAAAGTCTGAAATATATCCCTGGTGAAAATATTGATATGATTTTGTGATGTATTAAATATTACGTATTTCTTCGTGTAATTTTGATATGTGATTTGTGACGTCAGTTAGTTATGTATTGATTTCGAACGTTTCATCACGTAATTTTATGATTTCCCTGATGGAAGTTTTTTTAAATTGCAAGAAATAAAAATGAATAACGACAAATAATGAAAAATATTAACGAACCGTAAGCGATAATAAACTATAAAATTAAATAAAAATAAATAATGAAAATAATATTAAATACATATAAATAAAAGTGAATAACGACAAATAATGAAAAATACTAACGAACCGTAAGCCATAATAAACTATAAAATTAAATAAAAATAAATAATGAAAATAATATTAAATACTGCTGGTACAAATTCAGACAAATTTATTTATCATTATTTGTCAATATTATTATTATTATTTTTTTGTTATATTTGATAGAAAATTAGTAATCTAGCTAGATGTGCGTGATAATAACTGAGTTTTATTCAGATTAAAATACAAAAAGGTGCTCGCAAACGCATCGTCGTTCTTACACATACGTAGTGCTACAAACATGAGGGATATCGCTGTTACGTCGTGTTGCCAAGGAAGAGATACCTTGCTTAATTCAGACTACGCGCGGATTTATACAAGCTACTATTAAATTTGTCACTTACTTTGTTTGATAAATGCCGTGGACGACGCTGAGTCTGCGGTCTCTTCCGTGCAGCAGTACGATGTCTGTGACCGGTTCTTTACTGCCTGGTGCCTACGGTGCATTTCAATTAAGTTCCGACTCAGAATATGATACTCGAGAAGTAACTAAACTTTCGCTGTTGTACCCTTTCCGTTTATAAATATTGAATCGATTCATTTCTTAGCAACTTTGCTTCCTACTAGCCGAGAGTATGCTCGTCAGGCCAGGTCGAGATCTCAAAGTGACCAGTGGTAGTGACAGAGTCTCGCACCGCCAAAGAATCGATTTGTTCTCGTGAACCTGTAGATAGCGAACAAAAGCATAGCAGTCGTACCCTATCAGGTTTCGATTGTTAGTTTTCTCAACAATCACTAATAAATTAGCAACTGTAATCAGAAGGACGGAAGCGGAGTTGCAAATGAATGTAAGCACAATTTAGCCAAAAAGAGTTTATTACGGAGTTCAATACAAGAGAATAACTGACGGACGGAGCTTCGCCGTTTTAGAGAATCGCGAGAAAAGAGCACACCTCGGTAGGCTCCAGGTCCTATTTATGCAGTCTGCTTTTCGGTGTACGCCCTTAGCTAGTTATCTAGGGACAAGGGTAAAGCCAATGGGATTTTTATGGGATATTAGGTGATTCGTCCTATAGCGGAGTTGTAGAGGGAGTTGCTGGTTATCGGCACGACAATAGTCCTGTTGTAGATAATGTAGGTATCCATTTGACCCTCCATTTTAGCGGATACGCTGGACGTAACATCGCAAAAGAAAACAATACTTCCTGCTAAAAATAACCAATTAAACCTGATGAAAAAAAACTATTCGGTTTGAATACGTTTTTGTGATCCAGGATTTCCGAATACAAACCAATTAACACAATTTACACCGATTGGGCAAAATTTTTAACGATATTTTAATCGCACGTATATCTTATGTTTAATTGGTTAGTATAGTAACTTGAACGGCCTTATATACTGACCAGCATAGATTCTTTGTGCTTGCGAGTGAGAAATACCGGATGACCTTTAGCGGTGTGTCCCTGTTAAAAATAGTTCATAGAAGTACATTGAAATCGATAAGATATCTTATTGAATTGAATGGTAAGTCTTAATCGCCATTTTCACATTAAAACTAGATTAAATTCGATAGGGTCAATAAAAGTCGATTGAATTCTATATGAAAAACAATAATTTAAATAAATAGATGGAAAACAGCAATTAAAATCCATTGATTTCTCTATAGATTTTAATCGATTCCCATTGACCCAATCTAATTTAATCGATTTTTATTGCAAAAATCGCGATTAAGACTTACCCTTCGATTTGATAAGAGGTCTTATTGATTTCTATGGACTATTTTTAGCAGGGGTCTGCATCAGTCACTTTGTTCGTCTTATACATGTCTTTTTTAGACAGAAATAAAAAACCGATAACTGAGGAACCGAAGTGATGTTTCCCAAGGTACTTTGTCTGCCCTTTAAATTAAGCGGTGCTCTAGGTGGTCACTATCACTTGACCGATGACCGAATCAAGATAGTGCGCAATCATAAAACGTCAGTTAAATACCAATTTCAACCAATTCCGATTATAACCGATTATTACTGACCCCAACACTAATTTTTTATACACGGTTAAGTTTAGAACAACAAAATTAGAACCGATCAATTCTGATCATACAATATTGGTTGAGTACTAATTTTGAACTAATCCCGATTACAACCGATTACCATAGACACAGACGCTAATTCTTCAAAACACGATAACATTTGCACCACTATAAGAACCGATTAATCACGATCTCACAGTATTGGTTAAATACTGATTGGGACCAATTACGATTACAACCGATTATTACCAACCTCAACTCTAATCCTTTCAAACACGAATACATTTGCACCACTATAACAACCGATTAATACCGATTACACAGTATTGGTTAAATACTGATTAGGACCGATTCCGATTACAAATGATTATTACCGTATAAGGTTCAAATTACAAAAAAATCAATGGTTAAGACCGATTTTTTCCGATTAAAAGAAATTTGGGTTTTACGTATTCGGACCGGCTTCAAATTGAAACCAATTAACTAGTAATCATACTGCTCGATTATCTCAATGAAAACCACTTAGAACCGATCAAAATAGAATCGACATTAATCGGGTTTAATTGGTCATTTTTAGCAGGGTTACCTACATAAAACAAACAAAAAACATATCTCAACACTCCCACTGTTTTCGTAATTTAATGAACAAGACTGAAAAAAAATATTAAAAATATCATACAATGTTCTCTAAAAACTATTCTCTGTAGATCTTGTTGCGGTGTTATTCGAACAGCTGTCTTAATAGAGGCTTGGTGGAGATGTCTGCTAGTTGCTCTTTAGTGTTGATATACTGCAGCTGGAAAATATTCTCTTGGAATTTCTCTCTAACGCTGTGGAAACACACGTCTATGTGTTTTGTCCTCTTATGGAAAACTGAAAACTGAAGCGTAGCAGCTGTAAACAGTGACACCTGCTACCTTAGCCCGTATATATCCTTCTTCAGGGGTCTTCATTTTTCCATAGAAAGCAACGTTTCCACATATCCAGATTGCTGCTTTACCCGTAGTGTCTATTTCCCACGATGGTTCGTCCAGATCCTTATATTGTTCGCACACAATGGCTACGTCTACCTCTTTCTCGCGGGCATACTGATTGAGTAGGTCCTGTGCCGTCTTACAGTGGTTTAGATTTATCTGCACTATCTTTATTTTCGTTGGTTCTTCAGTACTTTTAATGCAGCTCGGTAGGCTGGGCATGTATAGCTACCAGCTGCATGGTCACTCTTTGATTCTCCATCCTTTTTCCGGCAGAGAATGCAACTCAGCGCGTTCGTGCAACTTTTCGCTGCATCTCGACTTCCGCTCCGCACTTAAAACAGCATTTACTTCTGTCGTACGTCTCTGTACACTTTTTTGCGATATGGCCAAAACCCAGGCATTTATAGCATCTAGGTGGTCGTGATTCCTGACTAATCTCCCTGATTTTTTAATTAACCCAACCTATTTTGAGCTTTCCCCGTGCGATCGCTTTTAGTGCAGTCTGGGCATGCAGCTGTACGACGGCAGTCTGCGTATCTCCATAAGTTTTCCGAAGAGTCTTTACGGACGTCTCCTCTACTATTTCCTTCTCTTCTGGAAACTCTCTACTCAGGGCTTCTAAAATATCCTGCTTAGAGGTAAGCATTTAGAGAGTTGAGTTGGTTTGGATCTCTATCTTCTACGCTCCCTAATAGGAGATAAGGTAGGGAAAGGCGAACGGACCAAGTACAAAGAATAAAGACAATGCTGAGAGCTGATTGTGACTAGATTGTAATTATTTATGTACAAGATGTCTAGGTCTGTTCGATCCGGCGGCCAGGCCGCAACGAAAGTGACTAAGCTTCTAAGCTCCCGTCGCGCTCGCCACGTCGTGGTGCTCCGCTAGGCGGAGCTTCGGGCCGCATGTGGTGGTAGGAGGGGACCGCCACAAGCATATCCAGGTCTTTTATTTTAAAGACTACTTCGTGCTGAAGCTTCTTGATTGTGGCTTCTTTTACCAGCACTGCTTTAACCGCTTCTTGAATTTCCTGCGTTTTTACTTCTTTGGTGCATCGTAGCTCCAAAAGAAGATCTCTTGCCACCGTTTTGCGTATCTTTTTGACGTTATTACCAAGCTCCGTCAGATTACGGTCAGCTTTTATATCAAGCCTGGTGAGTCTTTCTCGTGGTATTCTAGTGCCATTTTTGTTCTTGGCACCAGTGCTTTCGCGTATCTTCTTTTTCCTCTTATTTTCTTACTTTTTCTCCTCTCTGGTAATAACCTCCTGCCAGGGTTGGTCTGCCTTTCCTTTCGGAGACACCTGTGATTGGATTTTTTATGCGACTTCCACAGAAGCTACTTCCTTATTTTTTCTCGTTCTTTTAGCGTAGTTTTCTTGTCTCTTTTATACCTGGCTTGGTGACATTGCCTTACGCTTATTTAGCGTTTTTGTCGTCATTGCGTTTGATGCTTCTATCGTCTGTAATGCATTGTCCCCCTTCTGAATATGCTGCTGGTTTGGTGACATTTCTGCTTTTTTTAGCATCAATCCAAGGCTCTCCTTGCTCTTTTCCAGCGCCACTTGTCCTCTTTTAAGCCATTTAACCTGGATCATAATCGCCGATAGATCGCCTTTAACAGACTTATGAATGTTGGATGCGTTTGACACAACATTATCCATAGAGTCCAGCCTGTCTCGGATCTTCTTCCATATGCTTTCTCGTTCTCGCTCAGCATCCCGGATTGTATTCCAGATCTCGAAAACTCCTATTCCTGCTTTCTCTCCTTACTCGGTTAAATTTTCCATGCTCGATAATAGTCTTGATTCCGGTATGTGTCCGACCACCGTCGATCCCCCCGTCTATGGAGGCAGCTGACATGGCCCCAACACATGACTGTAAGCGGTGCCAGACTGGGAACATCATACCAGAGTATAGCACGCGATACTGCCCTAGCCCACCTCCACTCTTTTGAACCTCCCACCCCGAACAAAGTGCTTGGCTCTCTGGAGAGTTTCTAACAGACATCAAGCAATATCACGCACTCGCCTTAGCCGATTGACCGGTACTGGCTATGCGACCGCGGCCTCCCGCATTATCGTCAGCGGGAGCCAAAGGTGGTCTAGGTCACTTTGGCTCGCAACCTCAGATTGCCTTGCCACCCAGTATCTCCTTTTGGCAGCTTACGGGTCGCACCGCATGGCAAAGACGGCGACCTGATTTGGTCCACGGAGCATATTTCATTTCTGCTCTACCTTCCGAGGTATATACCCCAGCGAGCTCTCTCCCATCCGCCACCCAGGGGACGTGCCACATACGGGTGTCAGGCTTACTTGCGTGGTGTGTGTGTGTGTATGTGTGTATGTATACCGTATCGTAGTCTAGAACTACTCCGTCAATATCAATAAAATTTGACATGCATATCTATTTTTGGATTCTGAATTCGGGAAAAACAGTTATTTTTTATTTTCTCAACTATTTTTTAGTATGGCCATTTTTTGATTTTTGAAAAACACTATTTTGCATTTTTTTAAATCACCCCATTGTTACAAAAAATTCAGCTATAATGCATTTGAAAGAAAATAAAATTACCTACTTTTCCTCGTTTGGCCCTCGGATTGACCGCCTTGTTCAGCAGATAAAATGAAAACGGTGATTTAAAAATAAAAATTCATATCTCTGAAACTAAACATCATAACCTTCCGAAAAAAATCATGTCGATGGGTCACGTGTCAAACTATATCCCATTAAAATTTAAAGTGATTTAACAATTAATTTTTTTAGTAATAAATCGAAAACTAAAAATAATTAGTTTTTTTGTGCCTCGATTACGAACGTAAAAAGTCCTTATTGCACTTAAGATTTTGGGAAAAAGTAGATATTTTATGTGTTTTGGCTAAGTTCATTGCACAGCTTTTAAACCCTTATGGTTCTTATAAGATTTCCATTTCTACAAGGTTTCAATTTTTTTTTGAAAATTGTTGTATTCCTTATATTTCTAGAACAATGTAGCTAAATGCTTCAAAATTTTATTTGGTAATTTACCATAAAAAAGCTATCTGCTGCTAAAATTTTAAACGATTTCGTCGAGCGGTTTTTAAATGAAGAGCTGAAATGTAAAAACCATTTTTCTAAAAAATTTTGCTTATTCTTAGAGGGGTGTCGTTGAATGTCGTTATAAAGTCCCTCCCTTGCTAATTTTGCAAATTTTTTCCCACTTACCCGCTTATATACGATAGACTTTTTTTATACCTCTCGTTCTGTTAAGTGCTGGCACGCTGTGCCGCCAAAATGTCAACATTATGACTTCCCGAATGTTGATATTTTGGCGGCACAGCGTGCCAGCACGCGTGCTCATATTGCGACGGCACGAAACTTTGTCAGAATGACCGCAGAATGCTGGCTTTGTTAGCTGCGAAACTTAGAACATTTTCAGCCGCACAATTCACGAAATAAAGCTTTTCAATGTATTATATTTTAAGGCTGTTGATTTTGTTAATTTGGACTATTATTTATCCACCGGACTTTGTTCCTTGCCAATTTTTATTAATTATATTATTATGACTACTCTTTCATGACTACCGAATTTATAGCAGCCTGCCAGTTTCGCGCCTTACACGAAATATGCGGCGAATATCAATGTTGTTAAACGCGTTAATAATAATTTTGGTGATTGTTTATTACAATAACTTGCAACTTTATTAACATCAACAGCTGCTCACAGTACATAAGGACACAATTAGCTATGACTTGTAACAAGTGTTCGTGGTCGAGTGTAAAGTGCCAGCCTGCTAACTGAAAGGTTCAGGATTCGATCCTCGTTAGGGTTTTAATTTTTTTGTTTTTTCGCTTAATTTAAGTGCCGGCACGATGCTTGCACCGCGTGCAGTCATTGTGCTCAGCACAATGCCGTCATTTCCGTGTCCCGGAGCAGGGGTACCTGGACGTCACGCGTGGCCCATTCCGTGCAGTCTCCGTTCCGTCATTCGGCCGACATTAAGAAAACAAAACCGCTGCCAATTCTTTGTCACGTAGCTTCCTTCAACATTATGTATTTCTTTAATTTCAAACTAGCGATGGTCGCTTCGCTTGCTGATGCTCGCTCGGTTGCATTTCGGTGGAGACTCAGTTCAACATGTACATTGTAAATAAGTACATTTAAAATAAATTTTTTATGATTTGCATTGTCATTTATATAAAAGTTGACCTTTTTAAAATATTATAAATTTTATGTATATATAACATTCTTCAAGAAAAAAGTGTAACGACTGTTAGTGCAATTAATGCACGTTGAGCACGTTATGACTTATCTGCAGGACAGAATCAAGATGCTGTATAATACTTCCTTTGTTACAGCTTCTAAAGGCGCAGTACATGAGAAAGTAAGAAAGCTAGAGAGAGAATAAGTATCGAGAGAGATTTAAATTTAGGACGATATTTGATAAAATATCGATACTTGGTTTCGAATATCGATAACAGAAATATCGATAAAAATCGAAAAAAAATTCATCAATTTTGTAAAATAAAAGTAGTAAAACGATTTGTGTATTTGTGAAATTTATGTTATTCATTATTTTTAATCTATTACAAAAGAATTTATTTATCATAAAAGTTTTACATATTTTATTATAATTATTTTAGAAACCAATATTCTTTGGGTAGGGTAGTTAAAAAAAGTAGCTGCTGGAAGTGGTCAGCTGTAAGCTGACTCCTTTTCTCCGTTAATACAAGAGACGCTTGAGAAAATTGTCGTTCGCTGGGAACAGACGTCGCAATCACTGTTAAATATCTATAGCTACTTTTTTCAACACAGAATGAAGTATTTTATTCCAAAATTCTAAGGGATTTTCTTGCCTAGCAATAATTTCTTGCGAAAGATAAAATTTGAATTCGTCTGGCATTTCCGTGCGCGGTTTATTCAATGCGTCTCTTGTTTCCGACGCTATTAATTTTTCTCTGAGTTCGATGTCATAACTCCACACTGAATTAGATTTTTCTTCATTTGCGCTGTGTATGTTTGGATTTAAATTCTCTGATGTGTCACTGCCGTCACTGGTATTTTTGTTTCCATGGCTTATCCACTGGTTGGTTTAAACGTACGGTCAACTCATTTAATTTTTACGTTTTTGATGAGCGGTAGTGCTTCACTACCGGTGATATATTTTTCTCCCCCAATAAGCTCAGTAGCTTGAGCGATGGATTCTAAAATTACCATCATTTCTTGGATGGTTATTAAATCATCGCCCATTATAGGTTTAGGAGCCTTGAGATTGTCGTGCATTGTTACCAATAATATATTGATAACTGTCTCGGATAAATCTAAGTATCGCTGCAGCATTTTATAAGTAGAGCCCCATCGGGTGTTATTACATTGAAATAATATAAGATTCGATGTTTTTCTAAGTTCGTCAGCTGCTGCAGTAGAACTTCTAAAAAAAGTTACTATTTCTTTTACTTTTGTAATGATGGAATAAATGTTTTTGTTATTTTCGAACACGACTACAGGTACTAGATTCAGCGTATGCGCAAAACACGGTAGCCATTTTTCTTTACCGAAGCAATCTATAGCTCCTTTTTTGATATTAGCAGCGTTATCGGTAACAATTATAATGACTGAATCTTTTTTAATTTCCCACTGCTCCAGCATTTCGTTAAACCATTTTTCAATGTTTTTGGATATATGGCGTTCGTGTAGTTCTTTTACTCCTAGCATAATGGATTTGTATGTTGCATTTTCAATAAAGTGAGTTGTGAACCCCAAATAACTCTTACATTTCTGGGTGTCCGTCCATATATCTGCTGTTATTGAAATGTCACTTACATTGGACAACATTCCTCTAACGAAATTCGACAATTGCACGTAAATGTTTGATGTCTGCTCCGTGATTGCTTTCCTATTAGGAATTTTGTATAAAGGGGCTACAAAATTCACAAATTTCTGGAATCCTTCCTTTTCGACAATACTATACGGCATTTTGTCTTTGGCAATCATGAAAACTAATCTTTTATTAGCTTCTATTGATTTTATTCCGCCATCTATTAAAAAATATGAATTAAATTTAAAACAAACAATAGTGTTAAAACAACATTAGCTTTAGACGGTTACCTTCATATGAACGTTGCTCAGACATAACAGTATCTACTCTAAGTTGCCTTTTCCGTTGCGGCTTGATAGTCTCTTGATTCGATTCCTTAGCTTCAAACTCTAATTCATTAGATTCACTCGTTTTTAATTATTGTTTGCTAGGTGGCTCGGGTGACTTGGATGATTCGTGCATTTCTAATAGTGAACTGGAACTCGACTTCGTACTCGCAGTGGACTGTGTGTTTTTTTGAATTTCCAATTTAATTTTAGGGTGATTTGTTTGTAAATGCGATCTCAAATTTGTCGTGTTACCCGCGGACCTCACAACTTTGCCGCTAAATGAAATTTCATCACTAAAATGAAAAAAATACGAATATTAGTCTTAACCAGTAATAGTTCTTCTTAATATTCAATATTTTAGGTTGAAGATTAGAGAGTTAGTAAGATACACAGAACTTACGAAAATACTAACCTAACACTAACGCACATAAACACACACACACACACGCACACACACATATATACCTATATATAAGCACGCTACACGTTGTGCCGTCGATAAAGTAGCTTCCAGCTTTTGAATTCGGCTGGTGTTATCGGCAATAGAATAATACGATTATCACGATTTTTCTCTGCGTTATATTTTATATAGTAATTATTTAATAGAACTTTGTTACTTACTTTTTTAGAGTTTTACACGTCACTATCACTGTCACTAGAAGTAATAGAAACTGTATCTGCTAAACTATCGTAGAGCTCTATGATCCAATCAAATATATCTTTCAGCAAGCTTTTTATCATTGATAAAATTTTTAATAATCTAATTTGAATTTTCTGTAATGATTCCGATCCAATGTTCTGTGCGTCTTTACATTCAGACCAAGATAGTATATGATCTAAAGACTTTTTGTTTTTTTCAACAATCGATTCTATTTCTCGGAATTCCTGAATATCAATGGATATGTAGTGAAAAAATAACCTATCTTTTAAACGTGTCAACAAGGACTCTTGATGATCTAAATGAATAAATAATTCATGCACTGCTTCTGTTAAATGCATTCTAAGCAATAGGTATTCATCTGTACACTACACAAAGAAAATTGAGCGAAAAGAAGCACTCTCGACTTTTGGCACTCGACTCGTCCAAACCGGTAGTCGGCACTGTTATTGTCGAGAGTCGAGTATTCGGCGTTGCGTTCGAATTCAGCACTACTTACCAGTATCTGGTAACTTCCGCCACTTGCGGTTTGCTGTCACAATGGCGCCACCGTGACACAATCACAATGGCGCTCAGCGACAGCACGGCGAGTTGCGAGGAGAGCACAAGTCTCTAATCTCTACCTTTCGCATCTCGCCTCTCGGTCTATCTATAAAATTTTAAAGTATCGGAACGTAAAATTTTTCGATATTGGAGGAGTAATATCGATATCTATGATTATCGGTTAGGAGAAGTATCGATACAATTTATCGATATTTCAAAATATCGATAAATATCGCCCACCACTACATCGAGTATACATAAATATATTTTCAATACAGCCAACATTCTATAAAAGTAGTTATAGCTACTCGTACACAGGACTGGTTTTAAAATTATAGAATAAAATAGAAATAAATTTGAAATATTAGAAAATGTTTTTAAATTCTTTGTTATTATCAGATGACAGTATTAATTATATTAACAAAATCTAACAATAAAATAATATTAATTGAACATTTTTTTTTACATTTATTATATAATGTAAATTGTAGGATTATAACAATCATAACATTTATATTCTGTACTAAAATGTAATACATAACAACTGAAGAAAAAAGTTATGAACTGCAAATGATAGCAGAAAAATGTCGGAATTGATACACAGACAACAGTAATCTTTTGTTGTCTTCAGTTTTATTTAGTTTGTTAGATTCTTTAGTTGGATTTTTTTTTCAGGTATAAAATTTTACGATTTTGTTAATGAATAAAAAAATGAATTCAACAGACAATAACTATTAATAAGCGATGACAACAGTTTTCTCATAGTTTAAAACAGTTTTCTTCATTTTATAATTGTACTGCATTCACTTGTTTTAAACTAATAATACCTGTAAATAACTGTTGTCTACATGTACTTCTACATTCACTAGTTTTAAACTAATAATACCTGTAAATATATAACTGTTGTCTTTATTTCAATTATAAAGATCAATTAATTTTATCATCATTTTATTCAATACCTATCTAAATTCTTGAATAAGTCAGTATTTGAAATATTTTAACAATCCTTATTGAAAAATCTTCAGTGAGATTTTCAGTCAAAATTATCCACATGGTCACAAAATATATAAAAAGTATTATTTAAATAATTTTTTATATTTTTTCTTTCCAAATTATCCAATTGGATATCCATCTGGATTATCCACGTGCAATCTATGTCAAATCCACATGGAATCCATTTTTAATCTAGCTGGATATCCATTCATTTATTTTCAATAGGGTAAACTTTCATTAAATTTTGGGGTTATGTGAAAAGGTGTACGCACGTGTCGCCACAAGTGACTATAGTGCGCATGCGCGGCATCAGTTGCAAAGCGCATGTTTGCTAAAACACAGAGCAGGGTTCTCATAGTTAAATTTGGTTGGGAAGCAGTTGGCGAATACCGTAAGCCAACCGTTGGTAAATGGTTGGTTTATTTTCTACCAGGGTTATAATAAAAATATCTAATACATTATTCAAAGTATGTAATTTATTGTAATGTTTGTTTAAAACGTCTATATGATTATAATTTATGGATTATTTAAAGAAATTAATATTGTTTAATATTAATTGATCTTTCCCTACTGAAAAAACTCATGTTAGTGCTCTTCATATAAAAAAATGATTACATGAAGACTTTCGTCATTTCACATTCACAAACAGATACTTTAAAAAAAACATGTCTGCACGAATTATTATTTCCAGCATCCCTTTCATCTGAACCAAATCTGCAGATTACATCTTGTGATATGCATGAACACATACAGCATTCATCATTTCATATGTACAAATACATAGCTTTAAAAAAAGATCATATCTTCACAAATTATTATTTGCAGCATCCTTTTTTATCGGACTTAATCTGCAGATTACATCTTGTCATACGCATGAATATATGCAGCATTCGTCATTTTATATTTACAATCACATTGCTTTAAAAAAGAGTAAAACTACACAAATAATTATTTGCAGCATCTCTTTTATCGGGACCGAATCTGCAGATTACATCTTGTGATATGTATGAATACATACAGTATTCGTTATTTCATATTCACTAATACATTGCTTTAAGAAAAATATCTGCACAAATAATTATTTTCAGCATCCCTTTGATCTGGACCAAATCTTAAGATCATCTCTGATAATGTATGTAAAATATACATGTATATCTATGTGACGCATATGATTTATATAATAATTCAGATTAAAAAATCGAATAAACATATGTTTCATATTTTTCCGAGGAGATTATTATTCACAGTATCCGACATATGTGGACCAATCTTACTATAGTAAATTATTATTAATAATGTATACATATACTTCATTAATAATAATCCTCTCTTTAAAAAATGATGGCCTTTGTTGTGAAGCATTTAATACGTGATTCTGATTGGTTGCTGGTTGGTTGCCTAGGCAACGTGATCAGAACCGCGCTTTAAATTCATAACCCTCAAAACAGTCATAGATCATAACTCTGGTAGAAATGTTTGAGGTGTTTAAAATGGAATATGGAAACCTTGATAACAGATAAAATATATGTAATATAACTAGCAAGAAATTTTAGTAAAAATTAATCATTACCAAGAGTATGTAGTATTACAACATGTGTATTGAAAAGTGGCACCCTAACCCTATTTGAAGTAGTAATAAAGTGTGTGAATATTATTTAGTTTTTTTTTTTTTGAAATGTCAGTGAGAAGTTCAATTAAAAGAATAAAGAGTTTGAAGATATACTGTGTCTCTGTGCCCAAAGTCGCCCTCGGTGAGGTTTGAGAGGTGAATTTAAAGAAAAGTTCAGTATCAGAATCAGTAAGTTTAAGTCTATCATTATACAATGCTCTTCGAATTGTAAAAAGGCTACTAGACAACTAAAATATGACACTGCCACTTCCTATGTTACCTAGAGATATGTAACCTAGATGATTCTGATTTAACTGTTTTTTAACTGAGCTAATTTTTTAATTGAGCAGGTCAAATTTTAATTATAGCCATTTACGCAGAAACTTGCGAGATTATTCTATAGTTTGTCTTTATATAAATTTAATGACAAGTAAAGAGACTACTGGTTTGAAGATACGGCGTGCAATCCTTATTTTAAAAATTGTTCGTTAATCAGAATTGATAATTAATTACTAACTTAGAATGAATAGATACAATCAATATGTGATAATTTAGGTTTAATTAATAATTTTGGGTGCATAAGGTACTGAGCGGTCGTAACAGGATGGGTTGAAATAATATAATCGTATATTTACTCGCTATAATATGTTTGTGGCATGAAGTCTTTATCATTTATTTAATTCTTACACAACAAGTAGAAAATTGGCGGAGCGAGATAACGCAACTCATGATATTAGTAAACACATTACATTCGATGAAATAGCTATAAGAATAATTGTAGGAGTGAAGTTTTATTTATCTTTTTAAGTAATGAAAGAGTATTACGACAAAATTTATGAGTTACATAAGAAACGGTACAAAAAAAAGAGTAAAGTTTAATTTGAATGGTATAGTTGAGTGGATAAATCTAAGCAAATAAATTTTGAATATGCAGAATATAGTTCGTCTTGAATTAACATGTGACTTACAAAGTTGAATGACGAGTGAACTAGATACGCGAAAAATATTTGAATAATATACAGTAACGCAGGAATTTATGTGTACTAAGTGCTCGTTTGTTTGGCCTTGCCTATGACACAGGCATGCGTCTGGTTTTAGAACAGGTCCTCTAGGTCAAACAAAACATCAATTAATGTTTACTTGTTACGAGAATATTTGAATAAGAACCGACGTGGAAAAATGTTTCGATTGAAAAGAAGGACGTGATGGAGATGCGCAATAACACAAAATGTAATATAATGAATGAGCGCGTGTTTTTTTACGGATATGTTATACACTGAGTTATATGTGGGATTAGTCCCTATATAAAAAAGTCATGACCGGATGAAGTGAAGCCAAGAATGCGTTAATATGATTGGCTCATGTAGTGCGCATGCGTCAAAAGTATCGTTAGAATTTTTTGATTTGTTATTGATTTCTAAAATTAATTCTAATATTGAAAATGTAATATAATACTATAATACATATCAAATTATAATTTGTGTATTTATAATATTCTAGAGACATTCTACTCTCGAGACTATTCTATTCTCGAGACATAACCTTAAAATTTTAAAAGGAAGTTGGCGATGAAACCGCGGCAATTTTGAAATTTATATGAGCACGAAATGAATCATATATTGTAAAGTTTGATATATTTCCGTGATAGAAAACAAATATTAAAAATATCAATCAAGTATTTATATTCCATTTAATAAGTTAATGAAATTATAGTCTACTACAGTGCGCGCAGCGCACTGCGCCACGTCTAGTATAAGAAATATTTGAGGAATGCGTCCATGAGAAAACCGACTAGGGGTCGACGTAGCCGGCCCAGTCAGACAGCGCTCAGCCGTACTTTTACAACTCGTCGGAGGCAGAGTTAATGTATTATGATTATGTGCTGAGTTTTCACCAGTGTTAGGTGAAAACTCCCCGGATCAGTTCACAAGGAATATCCCCGGGTGCACAGTGTTAGTAATAAAATTTAATATAAAATATTATACGCGGAATAAAAGAGAGAACCAGGCTTTTCGGCGTTGCTGCAAGTGTGCGTGTGCTGGGCCTGCTTCGATATCACTCACAACATGTGGCTTAGTAGTTGGCTATTGCTGAGAGTGCTGTGTCCGGTTTGGAGAGTTAAGTCGTTCTCCTCGCGCAGGAGAACTCGGGCTGCGAGCAAGCTGTAGAGACGCGAGCGTAGAAGAAGACAGCATGATGCGCGTGAAACGAATTTACATAAACGCTCGAGCTAAGCGCGTCGATGCACGAACATCGACTATCGACACACGCACTACTCAATAGAGAGCGAGCGGTCAGTGCTGTAACCCGCGAGTAGGCGCCTGCGGTAGAAGCCCAGGTACGGCGGCTGCTGCTCGGACTCCCCACTCTGCCAGCACGTATCTACTTGACCGTTGCAAACTAATATCTCTAGCACATTGTATTTCTGGTTTCTAGCATATTTTTACATAGAGAAAGTGATAAATGTTTTGGCTTTTTTGTCAAGGTATTAGGTAATTAGAATTTTGACTTTTAATAGTTGTGAGAGATTTTGAGACCGATACCTGTTTTTCCATTTATTCTCATTCAAAAACTAACAGGTCTAGAGAGCTCATATTTTGCATATAGATTTCTTTTGTGATTGTGAAAAGATATTTAAAGTTGAATCGACCTTAACTGAAAAACTTCTGATTTCGACTCTGACACTGATGATGTGAATGCTAACTTATGCTATACAACTAAATAATTATCATGAGTGCTGTAGTCGAAAACAAAAGTATTTCAGTTAAGGTCGATTCAACTTTAAATATCTTTTCACAATCACAAAAGAAATCTATATGCAAAATATGAGCTCTCTAGACCTGTTAGTTTTTGAATGAGAATAAATGCAAAAATGGAAAAACAGGTGTCGGTCTCAAAATCTCTCACAACTGTTAAAAGTCAAAATTATAATTAATGCCTTGACAAAAAAGCTAAAGTACTTATCACTTTCTTCATGTAAAAATACACTGGAAACCAGAAATACGATGTGCTAGAGATGGTAGTTTCTGTGTAACTGTCTACAAGATAATTTGATACGCTAAATTAAAAAATTCATATGGACCTCGATGTGAAAATATGAATTAAAACAGTTAAATCATAATCATGTAATTTACATGTTTTCTAGGTAGCATAGTAAGTACAAACCCACTGACTCTTATACTAAACTTTTCTTCAAATTCACTATTCAAACCAATGATGACGACATTGAGCATTATTATTATATTTATTAAATAATAGTTTTGAGGGATTTAGTAACATGTTACATGCTTATAAAATATTAGCAGACGTTAGTGCGCCACCCAACACTTATGGTAGATTTTCTACCAGTGTTATTAGACAGAGATAGAAACAAGAGCCCGCGAACCGCGCCTTCATTCCTAGTTTACTAAAAAAGATAACGCAAATATATTAAATTATATAGTTGATTTATGTGAAATGTTTCATGACCCGGTCACTTTTTGTAAAACATTTTTTTATTAAAAAAGTTAACTAAATCCAATTTTTTTTTTTACTTTTTTGCGACAGTATGATGCATTTATGTTTTTATCCCAAACCTGTCATGAAATAATTGTCATTTCGGAATGGTTCACTAGTTCTAATGAATTTTTACAAAATTGATCATTTTATTGTTTTAATATAGTGTAGATATAGATTTTTTAGTTTGTTATAATTAAAAGTTACCTTCTAGGTGGTAAACAAATTTAAAAAAAACAATTTTTCGAGTCGCTTTAGCCATTTATTAAATTTTTAATATTTTTACCTGAGTATCTCACCAGAGATTCTCAAGTGATTTTTGAAAAATTTAAGTATTGCTTCGAATGCTTTAAAACATGAATTTTTGAACTTATTTGGGACATTTTACTACCTAGAACTCTTAATTATAACAATTTAAATTATAGTTGTTTAACAAATTTCAGTAATCCATAGGGCAGAATCTCAGGTGAGATTTTGGCTAGAGATCTCACCTAAGATTTTTCAGCAGCGGTAGCTTCAGCTCTCAAATTAATGCAAACAGCCACATGGAATGCTGCTGTAACATTTAGAAACTAGTGTTAGGAAAATAAAATGTGATGAGAAACCACGATTTCAAAGAATATAGGGCACGGTGCTTCTTGACTTCGTATTCTAACTCGTATACGTTATACGTGCCATATAGAAATTAAAAATTTTACATTTAAATTTGGAGCATCACTAACATGAAACCTGTCATAATATTTACAAATTTTCATGATTTTTCAAAATGCTTCACATTTTTACAAATTTATATTGGCAACTCAAAAAAGCGTTCTTTTTATAGTAATATTTGTGCACAGTATTTCATGTTTTCTCACAATCAGGCATATAATATCTTTGCTCCCTACGAAGACTAGCACGTTTCGCGTCCTTGCCGCGAAGACTAGTACATTTCACGAAAACACTAGTGGTACCGGGGCTTTATGCTTAAACAATAGATGATATATACGAACGCCAAAGTAGTACATAGGAATATTCACATGCAAAGAGTCGGCTTGTACAAAAATTAATAAATTATCATAAGTATATCTCATACTACAAAGAGCATTAATTTGAGCCGTAAAACGTGCTATTTCGCGGCAAATAGTGAAAAGTACCAGTTTTCGCGGCGAATAACCAAATGTATAGTCTTCGGTGCGAGATCTGAAATGTACTACTTTTCGTAGGGAGCGATAATGTATTGTCTCACATTTACAAAATATTATTAAATATATAAGAATGCTTTCAAACGGAGTCGGTGTTTCAGGTCAGTCATAATGGGTCACAGGGAGTGCGCGCCGAATTTTTTATTGGTGTAATTCGGATTCATCAACTAACAATCACAAAGAATTAAAGTTTATCACTTTTAATTGCGTTATAAGTCGTTAAAAATGATTCCAATGATTTGCATTAAATACGATCAAAAACGATAGAATTATGTATTTTTTGAGATTTTAATACTGTATATTAAAAACGATTAGAATAATTTCAATTATATGCTATTAGAAACAATTTAATTTGGCTCATCATTAATTACGATTAACTAGCAAACAATCAAATATAATTAAAATTTATTACTTTCAGTTATAATATAGTCTTTTAAAAACGATACAATTACTTTGGATTAAACCTGACATTGCCGCATTATTTTCAGCAATTTCAAGGACATTAAAATAAATTAAAATAGATTAAATGGAATTGTTAGTGATAATGCGGATCGAAAACGATTAAAATTAATTCTAAAAATAAGCATTAATTGCTATACGATTAAAATGTATCAAAATTGATTTGTCTAAAATGATCACGAGGATTAGAAGTATTAAGAACGATTAAAATTAATCAACTTTAATCGCTTTTAATCTTATCTAATCTATTAGCAGGGCACCTTGCAGTCAGTCCGCAAATTTCAGTTTGTTCACTTTATATGTTTTTTTTCTCTTTATTGATAATTACAGTTTATTACTTTTTTTTATCGTTTTTCTCTGTTTTTCTCTATCGTGATTGATTTTTATCTGGTTTTTTCTCTTTTTCGCTGTTTATTTTTGTTCATATTTTTCAACTTGTGATGAATAATGACAACTTTATACGAAAATAAATGATAAGCAACAGATGATAGTAGAAAATACCAGAAAAAACAGTGAATTTTTGTGAATTGTGTTTAAAATTATGATAAGAATAGTGACGTGCATTTCCTTATGATCGAACAACTAGTTTACGGTATAAAAACACATTGAACACATTTTCAGGTATCTCCATGGTAACGAATACTACTTCAGACGTGCTCAATTGTAACAAGCTATTTGGATTGCTCTTACAAGTTAGCGTGTCTCATAACTAAATACAATATTAATTTAAATATTCTCGATAAATCATAAGAAAGTAATCTACATCATAAAATTTAGAATCAGAGGTTGCAAGTCTAAATTGAACAAAGTTTAATCAAATCACAGAAACGTTAACGAAGAGTTATGGATGATTCTAAAAATAATTCTGTAGTTAAGCATAATATCTTAAACTGTCAAGAGAAAGTACTTAAATCTATAGAAAAACAATTAGATAGCAAGTTATTTCGTGCAGAGATTTATAATCAAATTAAAAAAACTGTTGATTCCAGAAGCAGCGAAAAACACCAAAAAGAAATTTGCTTGTTCAATAAAAAAAATGAAATCAGGTAAATATAAGTCTTTTAATTAAATTTCATAAAAAATTTTACGTTATTATTTATATTTTGTGATATACTTTTTATTTTTGTACAGAATGTCAGAAGATCTTATAAAAAAACATTGTCGAGAGCACAAACTTTATGAAACTCCAAGTCTTAACGACGTATTGTATTTACATTATAAAGGTAATACCTCAGTTATACGTATTAATGAGTGTGTGTGTGTGCGTGTGTGCAATAGCAAAACAAAAGAAGGTTTTTTATATATATACACACACACCTTATTTAATTTTGTTATTGCGTGTGTGTGTGCACCAGGGAAATCATACTATGTATTTAAATTTACTCTTGAATCTGAGAAAATTCTTCTATATTACACTTTAAAGTCGTGACATATTTACTCTATGACAATTTTCACTGCATTAATTCTGGTAACAGTGATACTTATCCATATGTATAATAATTTCACAAGATTCGTGGAATATGATTTAGTTATTTTCTAAACACTTTAACTCTTTAATGACCAAGAGCCAAAAAATAATTTGGAAACATCGCAGTGAAAAGTGCCAGTTTTCGCGGCGAATAACCAAATGTATAGTCTTAGGTGCGAGATCTGAAATGTACTACTTTTCGTAGGGAGCGATAATGTATTGTTTCACATTTACAAAATATTATTAAATTTAAAGACTAAGATGTACAGTTTTAATGCACTCAAATTTTTGAGAGTGGAGTAATGCAACTTCTATCTAGGAGCTCCAGATCGCCACTCACTGAGTCTAGTAAGAACGCTACGTAGTTTTTGGCATTTAAGTATAAGAATGCTTTCAAACGGAGTTGGTGTTTCAGGTCAGCCATAATGGGTCACAGGGAGTGCGCGCCGAATTTTTTATTGGTGTAATTCGGATTCATCAACTAACAATCACAAAGAATTAAAGTTTATCACTTTTAATTGCGTTATAAGTCGTTAAAAATAATTCCAATGATTTGCATTAAATACGATCAAAAACGATAGAATTATGTATTTTTTGAGATTTTAATACTGTATATTAAAAACGATTAGAATGATTTCAATTATATGCTATTAGAAACAATTTAATTTGGCTCATTATTAATTACGATTAACTAGCAAACAATCAAATATAATTAAAATTTATTACTTTCAGTTATAATATAGTCTTTTAAAAACAATACGATTACTTTGGATTAAACCTGACATTGCCGCATTATTTTCAGCAATTTCAAGGTCATTAAAATAAATTAAAATAGATTAAATGGAATTGTTAGTGATAATGCGGATCGAAAACGATTAAAATTAATGCTAAAAATAAGCATTAATTGCTATATGATTAAAATGTATTAAAATTGATTCTTTTAAAATGATCACGAGGATTAGAAGTATTAAAACGATTAAAATGTGATTAAAATTAATCAAATTTTATTGCTTTTAATCTTCAGCTATTAGCAGCGTTATTAAATCAAGCTTAAAATCATGTCAGCACAACATTTCCTATCAGGGAACATAACCTAACATCTGTAGCACCTATTGAAATTTAATTATGGCGCGCGATGCACACTGTACACTCTGGTACGTATAGCTTTGAGAAATTGAGGTTATAGTACGTCCGGTCGTCCCGCCGTGACTATAGAACTTTTGCTCCCGCTGTTATAGAGGGCGCGCGTGATATCTACCACTGTACAAATCTTAGGCTTTCTGCATTGAAATCGTTGCGGGATATGCGTACTTTCGACCGAGGTATAAAGAAAAATAGATTTCATTGTCTAAAGCAAAGCACAGGTGATAGCTAGTCCATGACGACGAAAGTACTACGCAAAATAAGTCGGGTCAAAAAAGTGAAAAAATAAGAAAATCACGAATATCTTCGTTTGTCGTGTTTGTATAACTCTAATTGACTGTTAATTTTGTAAACCGTTTGGAAATCGATTAAAATCCGCAAGCCTCTTTGAAATTAGTGAACGACACAAGGACTAATATCAATACGAAAGATTTAAGGTTATGTTTATTATAACGAATGCTCAAGAAATGGGAGAAAAAGCATTTCATCATAAGTTATGTCTAGGCTATTTCTCATAGCCATTTCATAGTTTCCAGCCCATTTTAAATATTCGAATTTCTATCAGGGAACTGATTTATTTATTGAGCTTTTACGAGTAAGAGTATTTTATAATTTATCAACTAATAGAGATTTTTAGCAAGATATGAGTTGGATATATAATTGATTGGCACCAATTGTCGAACAGCGATGCACGGAGCTCGCGACTGACTACGAATGGCTTGTTTGAGCGCGTGTAAGGCTTTTTAAAAACTTTGTTTACAACGTAATTGTTTGCAATATCTACAAACTTAAAATAACTGAAAATGTATACATTCAAAGTAGCGCTCGCTTACAACGTCACGAATTGCTTATTGAGCATTTCGCTGAATCAACACTGACATGCATTCGGCCGTGTGTCGAAACTGTACAGCGCACGCAATGCATTTTTTTCCTTTGAGAGCTTGAATTTCAACGTTTGTATTGTAAAGATGATCAGATTTTCAGTTTTGAAATAAATTTATCCGGTAAGTCGTACGACGTAACAATTGCACGGAACATCGAATCGGGACCATTCATAATCATAGAGGGCTATTTTAGAAACATTTTTTATTTTTGTTGAAGGTAAGTAAACAGTTACAGCCAGAATATTTACAATTATTTTTACTGGGCGCATGCTTCCAAGATCCCGTAAATTACACTTTTTACGTTAACGCGGATAACTTTTTTTAAAGGCGACATTGACTGATTTGTGCGACGGGGTGACCGTCGAGTTTTCAAAGATCTTTCTCCACACTGCTCTCTACACTTCTCTACTCTTCGCAAGGACTGTACCACTCCACGAGTTGGTACTAATAGCCCTTAAATTTATCCCGTAAAAAGAGCGAGAGAGAGAGAGAGAGAGAGAGAGAGAGAGAGAGAGAGAGAGAGAGACATCATAACAGACTACGCCACGCTATACTGCGTAGTTTCGCCGCCAGCCACACTACTACGTTCCCACCGGTTCACACGCATGCACTACCTGGAAGAAGCCAGCGCAGCACCGAACCAGCGCGAGTGAAGAAGAGAACGAATCGCTGGGAGGGGGAAAAACGCGTCGTGCGCGCCTGCTCGCAACTCGCCGATAAGCCCGAGCGTGTCTGTGAGGAAGTCAGCGTATGAGTATGCAAATCATGTAGCCGGGAATAAATAATGTTGATCGCCGAGCGACAATTATAATGTACGGTATGAAGGAGATATGCTGATTCGCGAGAGTGTGTTCTAAGCCGATTGATCTGTCAGAAAGCTTGTAAAACAACGACGAACTAAAAGTGTATGTACGGCGCATGATCCGCCAATCCAAATCCTCCGAGAGAAGGCATTCATTAGGTTTTGAAACGCAGCCTGGAGTAGACCCCTCCGGTAGTGCCGAAAATCCTAGTTGGTTTTTTTCTATTGTTCACGACGAAATCTTCAGAGCACGAGACATCACCAGTACGAGAGGAAGAGCCGTTTTATTTTTGCTAAAAAAGTTGAGGTAGAGAGTGAGGTATCCGTATACCGATTTTATAGCCATACTGCCAGTTGTTAGATTTACTCTAGTCGCGAAACCATTGTGTTTAACCGTCGGCAGGTTAGTTTTTTTTGCGAAAGTGTATCGCACGAATGCGAGTTTGCCGCCGAATATCATCCAACGCTTCGCTGTGAACTGCCTAGCCAGTTAAAATAAATGAATTGTGATTTCAGTGTAATAATATTAAGAGTAAGATAAGGAGATAAGGAGTCCCCTATAGCCGGCAACGTGTTAGTAGATTCGCCAAATGAAAGTCGTTCGACCTGGCGCCCCTTTTAATAAATACGGTCAAACGTTATTGACTTGTGACGGTATTAACGCGTGAATGGCGTAATTATATCACGCCTGGTTGTCTTCCGAAAATCCACAACGTTACACTAGAAAAAAATATATATATATATATATATACGCATGCTAGTATTGAAATATTAAAATATTTAAAATTATGTACAATTTTAATTGAATCGAATACTAAAAATCACATCAATATAACTTATTTTTAAAAATTTTAATTTAAATAAATATTCAACGTAGTATACAGTTGAACACACTTGCACGTTAATGTGACAGTTAAATTTTAATATTAAGTATGGGCTATATGAAAAAACAAATTAATTATCTGTTGATCTATTATCAATAGGGTATGATAAAATACTATACTGTTTTAACCAAATTTTCGTTTTAATGAAGTTTTTCTTGCATATTTTTAATTGATAAATATACAATGTCATTGTTATCCACATCCATCGGTATGATTCTTTCAAATTGATGAATATAATTATTAGTTGTTTTATCAGCTAAACTTATTATTTGAATATCTATATTATTTTTTGATTGATTTTTAGCAGTTACTTTTTCTTTGTGTTAGCTAACAGAGTTAATTAATGATTGCT
Source organism: Nasonia vitripennis (assembly GCF_009193385.2). Lineage (NCBI taxonomy): Eukaryota > Metazoa > Arthropoda > Insecta > Hymenoptera > Pteromalidae > Nasonia > Nasonia vitripennis. Next base: position 943,442 of record NW_022279653.1, read on the forward strand.
TTATATAATACCTCAAGTTCCTCAAATTAATTTTATCAAAATTTAACTCAAATTGAGCAAATTTTATTGCGTACTGTATATTAAAACAATATTTTATTTATTGGACCTATAAATTTAGTTGTAGGAAGCTACGTGCCAATGAATTGGCAGCGGTTTTTTAAATATTATAAGTTAAAGTTAATACTCATTTGGAAATGATTTTTGTAAACAGTGCAAGAAAGACATATTTAATACACAAAAAATTAAAAATTTCTGTCCACGTTAAAAAAATTAAAATTTCTTCCTACTTTGTCCTTGAAAATCTTTATAATAAGTTTATTTATTTCTAAAATATTAAATAGTGGTTTTTGGTACAGCCTAGGTAAAATATAGGTTTTTAATTGCATTCAGCGTCTTTTATATAAAAAACAACCTACAATACACGTGTGAAAAGTTGATTTTTTAAAGTCACCAATGATGAGGTTTGCACAGGTATTTGAAATCTCATCAGTATGCGAGCGCAGTCACTGTCAACTCTCTCATAATCATGCTAAATCCATGATATTGAAGTTTGATGTCTGTTCTTTTGCATTAAGACTTGTTAAATTATTTAGAAACAGCCTGCTATCTCAGTTTTCACTTAACAGTCTTGGTTCGGCTTTGCACCCTGAACCCTATGGCTTTAGGGGCAAAAATACAGGTGGGTCTATACATGAAAGTTGAATTCATATCAGCTAGAATGAATTCAACTTAATACACTGTTTCAACATGCCAATACAAATTAAGTTGCTAAATTTCAGCTCTCTAAGTATGATAGTTTTCAAATGAGAGCCAAAATAAAACTGTGAAAAAAGTAATCGAAATCAATAAAAATTTGATTTTTCTCTCAATTCTTCTTCAACATATATTAATTTATATGATTCAAAAATTTACAAAAACATCGTTTTACATATTTTTTTATAAGTTAAAAATTGTTAACAAATCAAATTTTGGTATACATGTCAAAATCCAGTGATTGATCTAATTTAATGTTGCTGATGCGATATTAAAGAATTACCTATCAAGTTTCTTTTTGGACTGCGGAGTTCCTTTGCCCCTCCAATTTTCGATGTCGTTCATTTAACTCATTTTCTTCCAAAAATAATCTTCCCGGGCTTTACTATTTTGCTACCAATATTGGCACTAACATTACAAGTCTATAAACAAATACGTCTTTTTATTAATCTTTTTTTAATCTCTTTTTTAATGTTTACTTTTCAATAACATTACTTGTTAAAAAATATAATTTACTATCGACTAAATCACAAGTTTCTCACATCTATTTGATTAAATTATTTTTATATTAAATTTTTGTAGTTAAAATATACTAAAAATCTCAAACTTTTAACGCAATTTTTTTTTTTAAATAATGCGTACAAAAAATATTTATTAGGTTATAATTATTATCAAGAAATTGTATTGGTATTTTTAGAAGTTCAGAACTATTCTTAAAAAATTGATTTTTTAAAACTTTTAATTAAATTAACAATACTGTTTTGGCTAAAAACAGGGATCACAAATTACGTGTGCGCACGATACTACCCGGAGTGGAGCTCGAGTAGAACTGCCTATCGTGCCGCGCGATCCGCCTTATAAAGGCGCGCGGCGCAGATATGTATAGGTTCGTTCACGGCGCACCACGTACGCCGCTTGCGCCGCCTAGCGCGTCGTCGCTGAGTCGCTCGCCGGCTGCCGCGCTACGTGCTCGTGTGGACTCGCCCTGCGAATGTTGCTCGCGCGCTCATACCGCGTCGTGCGGATTCGCCTTTCGTTCGTTGCGCGCGCGCGCTCGCAGCGCATGCCGCGTCTATTACGGCCGCCTTCACACGTATTTACATGTGCGAGACTCGTGTCTCGTCACATATTAACATCGATTTGCCCCTTAACTATGCTATGTATCAACAAATTTATCAACTCTGATACCGCCACGGTATTTTCTCAAGATATGGTTTTTTAGTTTATTAAATTCGCTTTTAATTAGAGCACTAAAGGCTCTGCCGTTTCCATAGGTATACATTTCATTCGCAATGCTGCTTCATACTGGAAATGTCTGTAAATCTTGTCAATTTGTCGTCATTCATATAATACGCATTAGATTGGTCGCCTTCTTGTTTAAAATATATTTTGACTCTTTCGTGAATACTATTAGCCCATTTTCCCCACCCATTTTTCACATTTTTCTTCGTTTACTGGGTTTATTTCTTCTTCTTCATCGATCTTTGCAAGCTCAGTATTATCTTTAAAGGCTAAACCGATAATTAATTGACCATTATTTTATGCAAATGCCAAAATAGTATACTTCGATTTTAGTGCTAAAAAGTTGATTCTATAAGAATATGAAATTTTACAATCTAACGAGTGCAAAACTAACTTTTTGCACGTATATTGAACGTTATTGCTTCCTCCTAGAGGAAGCTTTGTAATAGTAAAATTTTTAGTTTCGTTAAAACTTCGTAGAGGCGCATTTGGAGGTGTTCAGAGTTCAAATCATGCGTTTTTAAAAAATGTCCGTGCGGATGGATATGTGTGTATGTGTGTATGTACGTATATCTTTATGATTCTAAAACCACGCAACCGATCGTAATAAAATTTGACATACATATATGTTTTCTGATTGGGTATATTGGGTATACCTTGTCTTCCCGACATGTACAATTTCGCGGATAGGCGCATCGCATTGTGGATCTATAGAAGCCACAGAGTAGGCTCGCGGCTCACTCGATTCTATAGTTATCGAGTCAGTGCCGCTTTCTCTTCCTTAGTCATTGAAATGACTTATAAGCAGGAGAGGCTACACGAGCCATGCAGCACTAAGACAAGAGAGGCGAAGTGTCGCTCTTGTGCTTAGAGGGCCGCAGATGCGTCGTATCTGCGAAATAGGTACGCTTGATAGCGGCCTACGTGCATGTATGTGTGAATGAGTATGGAAGTTGGTCGGCAACGCTCGCGTGCGTAGTTTTAAAATTGGAGAAAATGTAATCGATGTTCCTGATGCAGGTTTTCTACTCGTTAATCGAACGAGAGTTTTTCCTGCGTCGCAGGCTACGGCCTGGGCAAATGCGGGAACAGAGAGCGCGTTGTAGTTTTTGTGTCAACAGCGGAATGGTGAGTGAGTGGCTTGCATGTGCTTGCAGAAAAGAGCTCGCCCTGTAGAAGCGAGTTCTAGAGCCGATTTTATGACTTTCCACGGAGGAAAGTAAATCGGCTCGAGTTCGGATTTTGAGTGCGGACATCTGGCAACGCGCAGTCGGGTGGCGCCCGTTGTTTGGGCTCAAGCGGCGTTTTGATTGTTATGGCGGTACGGATAAGCGCGGGGATAGCTCCGACGTAGCGTCGGGGTTTTTCCCGAGTTTTTCTAGTACAATCAAGCCATTGTATGCGTGAAAGTATGGAGTGGATGTAATCGTTTTTAGAACGATCGGCGACGATCGGGTTGAGCAGCGGCTCGGCTCGGCGAGGGTGGCTGCAGCGGCAGCTCAGTTCTGTTCAGGACACGAAGCTGTTAACCTCATGCCTGATTGTACGACGTGCATAACAGTTTTACATCTGAACAGAAATAAAATATTTTATTAAAATATTTTAATTCAGCTTCGCTCGTTGTTGTAGTTTTTATAAGTCCCTGTCACTTCCCTTTCACACGATAGTTGCTCACTGGAGTGACGACACCCTGTACAACTGAAAATTACTATTTTTGTAAAACCTTATAACTCGCTAACTAAAGTTCAGAGAATGTTTTGAGAAAATTCATGATTTTATGAGGCTATGAGGACCCTATGGTATTAAAAATAATGAGGTTCAAATTTTTTCATGAAAATTATATGATTTGATATTGTGACGGGTGCTCCTTTGGTAAAATAATTAAGATTAAAAGTATTTTGAAAATCATCAATATACTGTATATTAAAACAATATTTTATTTATTAGACCTATAAATTTTGTTGGAGGAAGCTACGTGCCAAAGAATTGGCAGCAGGTTTTTTTTATACAGTGGAGTATGCACAAGTGGAGATTTCACGCACACTGTATCGAAAAGTATATTGTGAATTCGAATTATCGTGCATTAAAACATACAATGTAAATAATTATCATAACGAAATAACCATTTATTACAACCAAAATTATTGTAACTTTACGTGCTAAAAGATGCGTCTAATTATAACTAAAACATGAATACGTATTTATACAATATGTAGCTATTTATGAAGTATAAACTGACTTATAAATTTAAGAATAATTGCTTTCATTTATATAAATAAGAAATATAATATGAGTATAAAAGATTTACATCTACTAAGCCTCTGTGATAATAACTTCAAATTTATAATTATGTTAGCTTTATTTGTTCTGCATTCATTTCTTGATTTATACTTTGTAAACGTACATTTTTGTGCCCATACAATTTAAGTAAATAAATAAATGAAAATTTCGTTAATTACTTGTTACGCATTCTTCAAGCCAAGCTCTGCGTTTTGTGCATTCTGTTGGCTGTTTATTCGGTAAATAATCCTCCGTCTCGCAATTAGCAATAAAAAAAATTGCTTCAATAATTTTTTCAGCGTGTTTAAGTTCCTCTGTAGTTCTTAAAGCCCATAGCGCTGCCATGTATAAAGTCTTTACAATCCGATTTTGGTCCTTAAACAAAACTTATCACATATAAACTCATTGGGAGGCGCTCATTCACAATCATGAAAACTCATCAGAAACAGATAAATATCCTTGGTTGTGTGTCTAGCGGCTATGCGTTGAGCTATTGTCGTTTGTCCAGATTCACAATTTACACTAAGTATCAAAATTATGCAATTATTTCAAATTAAACCAATGATTCAATTAATTAAATATAATATTATCCACACTAACAGTAAATTTCGATATAAGAGCGTAAAAGTAGAGTCTACACAAAATCACTTTAACACACACTGTATTATGAATAATTATAAATTTAAAGAAAAAAATGTTGAACCTAATGTGATATACTTTTATAATTTAGTTTAAAAATACAAAATTAAAAATGATCCCTAATTTATTTCCCAAAGTCTTTTTTATACCCAAATTCTTCTAGTAATCCCCTATTATATTAAAGAGAAATCCATTTTGGCGTTCTCCGTTTCTCCGGTCCTCCGAATTTCCGAGTTCATAATTTTTGTATGTATTAGAGTGACCTCTCTATTATATTAAATCTCATTTGAATCATTAATTAATTAACAACCTTGTGCAATAGCATCGACTTAAGGGTAACTATTACAGACCCGTCTCACAGGTCGCCAAAACGAACAGAGCCCCTCCATTAAAACCCATAAAGTCAATACATGCACAAGGTTGTAGTTATTAAAATTATTAATGATTTACCGATCTTAACGCATACATATTTTTAAGATGTATGTACGTTCAACCTGCGCAGTCTTCCAAACGTTTAGTCTGCTTTCGATACTGCAATAATTCGAGTAAAAAATAATGAAAGAAAATTATAGAACATTTTATTGACTAAAATACTGTGATTTAACGATCTTACCGCTTTAAAAAGTCGGAGCAGAATGAGCACGGAAACCGATTGTTTATGCTATTTATACATATTTTCTCGCATGCGCAGGCGTCATTGATAAACAACAAGAAAATACTGTTACTAATATATTTCGAGTGGAATACTATATTAGAACATTCTAGACAATCAACGTATAAAATATCTAAGATTTACTGATGTTTCACCTACCAACCCTGTTGAAAGTAATGACGTCATTGACCGACGTCGTTATATGACGTTAAATTACGTCATTAGATGACGTCATTTGTTGCTGCAAATTGGAACCTTTTATGACGTCATTGTATGATATGTATATATGTATATATATATATATATATATATATATATATATATATATATATATATATATATATATATATATATATCACTTGAACATGGCACATTACAGTACAAAACCAAATATTTGAACCTTAACATCTTCGAAACTAACTAGTATTTTGAACAGTCCAAAGAAAGGGCCCGTTCTACTGTATAATGATAACTAAATCTAAAATTTAAATTTGATAACTGCCTATTTACTCCAGTTATCACGGCTTGCAGAAAAATGACTTTTTTAATTTTTTAATTTTTCTCAGGATCTGCCCCATAAAAAGACTCAAAATTATAGTAGTGTAAAGTTCTAATAATCTTCAATAATCATGGTTTTTTAGAAAGATTAAACATTTAGTTTTCAAGTTAGAACAATTTCAAAAAATTGCGGTTTATGGTGTAGAATAAGATAACGACGAACGATAATATAAATTTTCCGCGGTAACAAGATAGGTAATTTTATTCTCTAAAAGATATATATTAAGCAGTTTACTCGGATTAATTTTTCGATAACTTTATCAGATAAAACAGACCTTTCAAAACTAAAAAATTGCTATAACAAAAAATAGTTGAAAAAATGTAAAAACGAACATAAACTGCTGCGTATCGCGCTCGAAATGTAATAATTGTGCACTCGAGTCGAGGGCCCTGACATGCGTGACATTTCGTTTTTTCGAGTCCCGTAATTCAGAGTTGATAAACTCTGAATTATATGCAAGCGTATGGCTATCTTGTGACAGTGCACATGCACACACCGAAAGCAGCGTGCGCATAGCACATACAAGCGCGTAGACGGCGCTTACACGCACACATACACTACACGACACGCGCCTACGAGACGCATGCCGAGGCGACAGGAGTCACCTGCGAAGCATAATATAGGGTAAGCGAGGTAGGTGCGAGAGTGAGAGAAACACAGAGAGAAAGTGTAGCGCGATACGGCGCCTTGTCGCCAAGCGAATAGATATCAACTCATCCTGATGGGCTAAGAGAGGGGAGACAAAATACCAGGCAGCAAAACCGAGCCTGGACACTTTCGATAACTACGATAGCAGCAAGAAGCGCTAGGCGCTCTCGACGAGGCGAGCAGAGCACGGAGCGGGACTCTGACACGACGATCCTGATCGACCAGGGCAAGCATCAGCCCGATCGGCGAGAGAGGCGCAGGCACACGAGGGCAAGAAGAAACAGGGCATAATCAGCTCGACGGATTTCCGGAGCAGCGTGCGGCCGACTTCGCAGCAGAGACCTACAGCGCATCGAATATTTTGTAAGTGTCAGCGCGCAGCGCACCTCTCTCTCTCTCTCTCTCTCTCTATATATATATATATATATATATATATATCGCGGAAAGCGCGTAGCGTAAACAGCGTGACAGACGCTGTAGATAGATTAGCTAGCCTCACGCATTGAGTCAGTGCAACTAAAAGCACATAACCTCGGTGAGCGACGGCCGGAAGAAATTCTACTTGTCAATTTAGGTAGATAAAGGTTATACCGGGCAAAACCATCCCGAAAGATCAAACACAAATATATCGAGTAAGAATATTTATTAATACTACGTCGAAAATATGCACTTAATACCATGTTTTGCACGAGTTACTATTACTTCAGGATAAAAGGAAGGGCGGTAAAGAGCGATTTTTTTTCTTAAGTACGCGGTTCATTTGTATTTGTTGTTCAATTGGGATATAGCCACCTAACCGCAGCACCACTTGGACGTTGCGGCGATAATTTTCGGCTGCTCCTTTGACAGCCCCTTAAGGGGTGAATCAAAATTAAATCAACAAATAGTTAATACAAATTTTATAAATTTTTAAAAGTGTTATTCATAGACTGCAAACAATGTTGAAGCCTTTCTATATATATATAGGTGGTTCTCTGTGAAATCAAAGATATGAACATTTTAATTTTTGCCTAAACTGTATGTATATATATGTTCCATATGTTGAACGTGACTCCAAAAAAAAAAATTCAGCGCGATTCCTTCATTTAGCTTTGAGTTCTAGCTACTTAAAATTGAGGTTTTAAGCAATTTTTACATTTTTTGCCTATTTTCAATGATTTGTAGCTCATAAGCGATGCATTTTTAACTAAAACTACCCAGACACTTTTGTTGTGAAATTTTTTGATTTTTCTAATAAAAATACTTTTAAAGCCCTATATATATGTTAAGGCTACCTTATTTGCATTTTAAACCTTAAAATATAAAAATCTGAATGTTTGATCCGGACTCCGACAAACTCAATACAGTAAAAAGATACCTTTTTATAGTAACAAAGTAGCTGTAAAGTTTCAGAATGGGCCTAACCTTCTACTAAGAGTTATGTTGAAAACAAACATGATATAATGGCTAATAAGTGGTATTACATGCAAATTTAACACTTATAACCTAGTAAATTTCTTGACTACCGATACCAACATGTGTTTGTAAGAAATTTCTTCTTTTGAAAAAGTCAAATCAATATGTGGTATTAAAAAAAGGCCGATGTTATTTGTATGACAAATCTAGTAACATGACGAAATTGTCGTACAAATAAGGAAAATAAGTGGTTTTTACAGTAATGCTTGTCGTACAAATAAGAGAATAAATACTAATTGGAACCTTCACTTTACAATATGTTTTTAAGCACTCAATAATTATATAAATTGGAAATAATGTGACTGCCGAAAAATTCTAACCTCGCACGTGTAAAGCAGACAGCAGATTAGGGTATTTGTAGAGAGGTTGGTTATAGTGCAGCCATCTTTACATTGTTGAAAGAGAGATTATGTCGTAAGGTGTGATCGCGTGATTACGATAAAGCGCGATATTCGAAAAACGTATTAAGAGAATGCATCCGAAACCAGGAGGGGGGAAGAATTATTGTAAAAATATATTGTAAGAGAAAATAAAATAATTATGGAAATGTATTCTGAAAAGAATACACCCGAAACCAGGAGGGGGGGGGGTAGTTGTGATAGAACTTGAATAATACGGAATTATTGTTTATAAAATCGTTTTAATTGCTTTTATAAAACTATTTGCCATAAGTATCAATATTGATATCATAAAATTTCAATTTACCACAACTAAAACGTTTAAATCGCAAAATATTAGTATCAATATTGTATATGAAATATACTCTATTAGATTGATTACACCTATTTTGCATCAAACAATAGTTAATATCAACATTCAAGCAGAATATATTATTATGAATTTTTTTGATATTAACAATAGCATAATTGAAACCAACTCCCTTGTTCATCAAAATAGATTGTACAATTTCACAGGCCCTGTTAAATCGAACAGTTTGCTGTTCTAAAAGCAAATCAAGTTGAAAATGTAACAAATTACTATTCTTTAATGCAACGAGGGTTGTTTCATTCAATTCAGCAACATCATTTCTGAAAGAATTATTGAGGGCCTTGATGGGAATAAATTTCTGATCGATACTAATGAAAAATATAAAACTTTATTACAATCTTATTGCAATGACATTTTATGTACAAATGAAAATTTACTAACGTTGAAATAAAAAAGACCAAAATACTGGTCAGCATACCGTTTAATCTCCATATTTTCTTCATTATGATCGCGATTCTTGGTATATTTAATTAGAAATTTACGATCATCTACGTCGATATTCTTATACTTTTCAGTATTTATATTGTCTTTAAATGTAAACTTAATCAAAAATTCTCTATAGTCATTAATATGTTGACGCAGAGCATTGAAATTATTGTTGTACATGTATTCACCGTCGTCAGTTAATACTCTGACAATAACATGCACACTGAATTTCTGATTGTTGGATGAATTTAAAACTATATAGTAAATATTGCTCGGCTTGATGTTTGGTACTTTTGAAATAATACAAATTTTCAGAAGTTCCATGAAAACTCGTAAACTCTTCAGATCGTTTATAAAATAGTTTGTTTTGCGAGAGTACTCAATATCAAAATAATAACAGCATTTATCAGTGATAATCTGAAAGAAATAAAAACCTGTTGATTATCCGTTAAACGTCCGAAAGTAAACATTATCACACACCTCGTAAAAATGATTCGACATAGTTCTATATACACTCAAGAATGCGTCTTTCTATGAAAGATAAAAAAACTCGTGCACCAGAAACTTCTTCTTCTTCTTTTGCCAGACACATGTATGAATGTTTATGATTAAGAGATGAATATTCACTTATCAACAGTTTTTGACTTCTCCATTTGGATTCATACCACCAATTACTCATATTGTTAAAAGTACGTAAACACAGTACAAATTTATAGGACATACACAACCGTGACGAACAGTGAACTATGCAGGCAGAAGCTACTCAAACTATACTATGCATCTGAGCGCAAGTATACGCTAGGTAAGCAGCTAAGGCGCGAAATTCACGCGCCATTTACCAGATATTTTTTTCAAATTTTTGGGATTCTACTGAGAACGTATAGGCATTTGGAGCAAAATTTCACGCAGGATAATTATTGAAAATCAGGACAATAATAGACCAAATGAAGAGTGTATTTATTATTACTACATCAAAATATGGAATAAATAATTAAATTAAACATTGTTTTTCATTAGCTCTCGAAAAATACAAAAGCTTATTGTTTGATAACAATACTAGTATAATACTCTCTGTAATAATACATTTTTTCAATATTACATTTCTTAACATTCCTTACAGAAATAATCGACTTTTTTGGGAGGTGATTTTTTCAGACCGATACACTTATAATGCATCCACACTAAACATCGTTCGCATATAATCGACATATCGAGATCGAGATCTTTATTATATATTGAACATACCCATTCAACTTTTTTTGAATCATTTTAATTAACTGGATAGTCGTATGCATTTTTTTCATAAAAGATACATACACTAATATCAATCTCTTCAGCATGTATCCACTATGGAGGTTTTTCTTTTAAGTCTCTTTTTACAATAAAGTAATTGCCTAACACATTGATTAAGCTTAACACATCCTCATTGAGTATCCATTTGAAAATCATGCAAACTTTTGTGAAATCATCAAGATCCTTGTACAATTGCACAGTCTTAGGTTTTTTAATCAGACTGATTTCAAATTAGACCCTTTTGGTCGGCCTCTTATAGACACTAATTTGGGAAACACGACATTTTCGTTAGATTTCTTTGGAATAGACGCATTTTCAACATCAGAAACAACGTTTATATCGACTTCACTACTTTCCTTTTTAGACAATTCAGAGTTACTCACTACAGAGTTAACTCGATCGTTGCAATGACCTTCTCCAACTGACTTACAACTAACATCTACCTCAGTACGACTTTCAACATTATGGACTATTTTCGAAGGTGATTTCTGAATAACATCTTCACAACAATCAGTATTGATTGGTATTTCTGCAACATCAGAAATGCACGCACTTTACTATCCGATGTAAAACGACGTTTCATAAGTTCTGGTTTCGAATACAAAATAACATTCGACGCATTCTCTTTCAGTTTAGATTTGTAATCAAGCCAACTAGCAACCGTGAACTCGTTCAATGAGTCGTAAAGATCGGACATATTGATAACGATCCGTATAATCTTTTCTTTCGCACCTTCTCTCGCACCAGAGGTATGAACACGGCCAACGCGAAATTTGAAAAGAAAAAGCTGTACCTACGACGTTCGCAGATCGTGGCGCTGCACATACTGATAATGCGCGGAGCAGGAGGGAGGAGAAGTGAGTGGGACGGCTACGGTGTGAAGGTGGCTGCGAAACGTGAACTGACCTTAGGTTACAAAATACCCTAGGAGCGTTTTTGTCGTACAAATAACATCTCCGTTAAAAAAACTTTACCAAATTGTTTACCGCTAATTCTTTGTGCCTATATACAGAATTGCATCATTTTCCTTCATATTAATCGAGTCCTATTACAAAGCCCAATATTTAAATTTAAATTTCTTAGCAAAATAATTACAGCACCTACTATTAACGTAACTTATGAGGTAGTAGGCCATTTGACGTAAGTGAATTTGAAAATTCTAGTGGTAACATCTCTTTATTATCATCTTCGTTTTTCGGCACTAAAATTACTCTTTCGCGAAGTTTATTGGCATTATTATTATCAAAACAATCTCCATAAATTTCCATAATTATATCATTGGTTGATAATAATTCTGTTGGAAGTAAAGTTATATCATTGTCCATTTCAAATTTGTTGAAATATTTTCCATCTCCAATTTTTATGGCTATTTTTTAAACTCTTATTTGTTGCACAATTTTTAATAATTTTTGTTCGATTCCCATGTTTGAGAACAGGTAGTGTTGTCAGAAGTTACCTGATACAATCATTACTTTGCCATCAAAATCAATTTCATTATTACATAAGTCTTTAAATAATTTTTTCACTGCCTAATAAGCATGTTTTGATGTCATTATTATTTCATCCCAAATTATGACTTCAACATTTTTCAGATTTTTTCCATATATTGAATTCGGAGGAATGTTGCACGTTGAATCTTCATTTATATTTAACGGTAATTTAAAAATTACATGTGAAGTTTTTTCATTTATTAATAAATTTGCTGCTATATTAGTCCATTACTGACTTCAAGAAGAATCAATCTCACTATAACTTCCAGGCGAAAATCTGCTTTGTGTTTCATGATTCTCTCACATCTAATCTGACTGTTCTAAAACTAATCCAAATCATCTTGTGCAAACAGAATGAGTAAAATCATAAATATAAAGGAATCAAGTAAATTCCTTCTAGGTATATAGAAGAATTATTTAAACACAAAGCGGATTTTCATCTTATATAAAAAATAAGATGGCTGTACTTTTCAAAATTATTCTTTTGAAACTTACTTGCCGTCCTGTTGTCTTATATGTCTATCAATGAAGCACTGGCATTATTACTTTTAAGGTGTGAATCTGTTAGATAATATTAATTAAAATAATAATATAATTTGAAAAAATACTTAGTAGTTTTGAAATCATAATATTATTTATAGTACAGTGTGGCTAAAATCCGCTTTTAAGTCACGTCTATCTGTGGCTAAAGTAGTCTTCTTTTGAACCGTGTTTATCACACTCGCTACGCTCGCGCGCTAACTACGCCATGTAAAAAAGAACCATTTAAGTCACACGTATCGTAATGTACTATTTTACTTTGATAATTTTACTTTAAGATCTGTTTCGATTGAAAAGGCGATAAATTTTCATATTTATGTGGGTATTGATCGTTAAGTAATCAATAAGCTGTTTTTAGTAAGTATCCATATGATTTACTTTATATACATCGTAGATTATAAGACAACGGGACGGCAAGTAAGCATTAAAAGAATAATTTTGAAAAGTACAACCATCTTATTTTTTATATAAGATAAATCTTGGAAATGGGTGTTAAATGAACAGAGCTTTGGCTAAGATTTAATAAAAATATCTCTATTCAAAATGCACGAGGAAGGTACGTCTTTATAGTACGACTGACTGGCAGAGACTAGCTATCGAATAAGGGTTATGGGGCTTACGCATACAGCTTCCCACTCCTTCTATATGCTAAAGTTACAGTTTTGTTTATGAAACATACTCCGAACGTAGAATCATTTTTGCTATAGGCATGCCACAAGTATTCAGTCACTATGGCATATTCCAACACGCCCTCACAATTGCATTCGGTTCTGAATAAAACATTTCGTAACAACCAATATTCAATTCAACTAATGCTAGCTACACTATTCTAGACGATACTTCCTTGTGCTTTCTGGGGGAATTACATATGGTCCAACATTCGTTGCAAGGATTAGGGAAACTCAGTAAAACCTAATCAGACCAGTTGGATGGTATATATTAACAATACCATTGTCATTCATCCATCCGTTTACATGCTTATAATAAGACATTTCTACTTATTTTTTGTCTTGAAGTTATAGTGAGATTGATTCTTCTTGGAGTAAGTAATGATTTTTGTCAGTGTGCTGATTTTTAACACTTGACATTTTTAAAACGTATATTAATAAAAAAGCGTATATTAATAAAAATACAGTAAAACTTTTGTAAGCTATAAAAATTAGACAATTTCTTTAAGGATTGATTGCATAACTTTTTAGAGGAGAAATAATAATTATAATACCAAGAAACAGAATGGTGAGAATGAGTACAAAACTTATAGTTGCCAACATTTTACCGTGTAAAAGGTATTTTTTTGAACTGATTTCATAACCTTCAAATGAGTTTCTAATAAACTTATAAAGAAATGTTTAAAGAAAAATTCAATTTGAATTACAGCATAGCAGAGTTAGAAGTTTAGGTTTGATTGCAAAATCTACTACACATGCACTAAAATGCTTTACATAATAAATTAATGTTTTAAAAAAATAAAATTGAATTAAGCGGAGAGGTCGGTAATACATGAAAATATTTATGAAATATGATTTCTATATTTTTCTAATTTACTTTTCCTTTCGAAGAATGATATTCGTTATTGTTCAACTATAGAGGACTCGGCATTAATAAACAAGTCAGTTTAGACTACACCGATTTCCATATTGCCCCGATGTTTGTATATACAGTCTACGCATGCGTAACTTTGTATATAAATAGCTAGGACAGTGCTTTTATAGCTCAGTCTGTTTTTGCCCTTTGAAGCGGAGAGGTCGGTAAATAATGAAAATATTTCAAAAGTATAATTTTAATATTTTTCTAATTCTTTTTTTTTTTTTTTTGAAGGTTGATAAACGTGATTGTTAAACTATATGAAACTGAGCATAATTTAACAAGTCAGTTTGGACTACACCGATTTCCATATTGCTCGATGTTTGTATATGATGTTTACGCATGCCCAAATTTGTACATAAATAGCCAGGATAGTGCTTTCATAGAGGAGTCTGTTTTTGGCCTTTGAAGCGGAGATGTCTGTAAATTATGAAAATATTTCAAAAATATAATTTCTTTTCTTTTCTAATTTACTTTTCTTTTCGAAGGATGATAATCGTGATTGTTTAACTATAAAAGACTCATTATTACCTAACAAGTCACTTTAAACTACGTCAATTTCCATATTGTCCCGATGTTCGTATATGTAGTTTATGCATGAGCAACTTTGTATATAAATAGCTAGGACAGTGCTTTTATAGCTCAGTCTGTTTGTACCCTTCAAAGCGGAGAGGTTGGTAAATTATAGAAATATTTCAAAAGTATAATTTTAATATTTTTCTTATTTATTTTTTTATTTTCAAGGATGATAAAAATTGTTAATGTTAGGATCTGGTGAGTGAGGCTTAAATAAAGAAGGCGGAGGTTCTCTATGAAAAACTGTTTGATTTATTGAAAACAACGAACTTGTGTAATCTAAGTAATAAGGATCTAAATAATAAGGACGTGTGCTCTCTATGAGACTCCGTGACGGACAGGCAGTACGGGCGAGAGCGCTCCGGCGCAGCAAGCCCGCGCATGCGCAGAGCTGGGATGGCCGGAGAGTCCCAAGTGCTGGCGTTATTTCTAACAGTTAAACTATAGGAAACTAAGCATTATCTAACAAGTCACTTTAGAACTTTTTTAACTTTGTATATAAATAACCAGGATAGTGCTTTTATAGCTTAGTCTGTTTTTGCCCTCTGAAGCAGAGTGGTCGGTAAATAATGAAAATATTTCAAAAGTATAATTCCAATATTTTTCTAATTTACTTTTTTTTCAAAGGATGATATTCGTGATTGTTTAACTATAGCGGACTGAGCATTAATAAACAAGTCAGACGCAGATGACAAATAGACAAACACGATACTTACAGAATTTTTAAATTTATTAATACCTAATGGATTGCCACCACATCAATTAATATTAAAAAAGGTGCAATAATTACAGAAATTATTACTGGAAAATATTTCATTTAGCTCCATCACTAGATGAAATACCATTTGGTATGGTTAGAAGGCAATTTCCAGTAAGACTTAGCTTTGCTATGACAGTAAATAAATCTCAAGGCCAATTGTTTGACAAAGTTGGTTTATATTTATCCACTCCAGTATTTAGTCACGGTCAGTTATATGTTGCATTGCCAATAACAACATCAAAAGAGAAATTAAAAATATTTAAATGATGAATCTGCTTACAAAAATAATAAAAATATTACAAATAACGAATGTAAAAAACGAAAATTAAACGACAAAATGAAAATTTACACAAAAAACATAGACTATTCTAAAATATTCAGAAATTAATTATATTAATTATAAAACATTACTAAAATATGAAGTATCTTTTAATTGATTGAGTAATCGCTACTAATACAACAATACTAAAGTATAAATTATATATTGATAGGCTGAGAACTCTTCACTATTAGTACATTACTGAAATCTGCGTCATCTCCACTATTACATTACTCAAATCAAGGGTCGCGGTAGCGCCCCGATGGCAAGTATAAGTACTAAAGTACTATACGGGCTGTCGGGCGCACCGAAACCTTATATTCCTTGAAATGGAGTTTTCTAACCTCTACAAAATATTCAAACATTTATATCTTATTGAAATACGTTGTTTTATCAGGAGAATCAATGTTACTTTCAAAGATATTAAAAGAACTTTTATTCAAAAAAAGTTTCGTAAAAAACAAACGATCCGTTATCATTCTATAGCTGACCAAAATTTTGTGTTGTGTTTTTCTTTTCAATTTTTTTGTTTTCTCTCATCTTCCGTTCTTGTCCTCGAAACCGTGGCGCGAAAAATTAAATCGAATTAAAAATAAATTGTATATATAATAAATAGACGCATTTGGTGCATAGTATTTATTAAAATGAGTCCAGCTTTGCTACTCAGGGGTTTTGGGGGTGACTGAATACGAATATCGTGACGCCAACAGCCTCCGAGGTACCTGGTGCTCAGGGTGGACAGTATCAATGTCGTCTTCAAGAGTTCAGGGGAATTCGTAGCATAATTAGTCGAAACTCGTTACTCGGAGGTTTTTGGGGTAGCTGAACACGAATATGGCGACAGCAACGGCCTCCAAGGTACCTGGTGCTCAAGGTAGACAGTATCAACGTCGTCTTCAAGAGTTTCAGGGGAATTTGTAACATAATAAGTCGAAACCCGTTACTCGGGGGTTTCTGAGGTCGCTGAACACGAATATCGCGACGGCAACTGACTTCAAGATACCTGGTGCCTAAAGTGGACAATATGAACGTCGTCTCCAAGAGTTTCATGGAAATTTGTAGCATAATTAGTCGAAACTCGTTACTCAAGGGTTTCGGGAGTCACTTATCACTCCGTAGTTTATGAGGTATGTGTGGATACTGGTTGTAGGTACTGCTGTGGAGATAGATTCTAGTGTGTACATCTATCAAGTGGCGCGGTAGCGCCACGAAGGCGAGTTTGAGAAGCAGACGAAGCCGCGGCGCCCGTGACACTATTTACTCCTATATTGGTGTTCGGATTTTTCATGGTACAGAAAAAAATGCTTATTGTTACTGTTCGTAAGATTTTTTGGCTTATTAGTATGTTTTCTGAGCTAAACTATGATTTCCAACAAAAATATTAGTGTAAGGCTGCTTATTTTTATAATATGTGAGTGTATAATCCACAAATGCTAAAATTACGTTTTTCTTCTTCAGCACGAAACGTGAAAGGACCGATAAGTTAGCCGCAAGAAGTGTTAGGACCGTGAAGTTGGCCGCAAAGCTATATACAGATGAGAATTGCTTTCTCAAGAAAATATAATAATATATTACGATATTTTAAATTAAGAGGTTGCCAGTGCATACTCTGCGTTCCGGAGCTGTAAAGGTAACTAGCTTGCCAGGGTAGCCGATGACAAGGTCTAGGTGGCGCGCTCCGTGGTTTTTTGTGTCTAGGTATAAAAATCATACGAGGAAGGTGTCTAGAGGTACAGGGTGACCGATAACGACGTCTAGGTAGTTAGCCCCGTGGTTTTTGGTGTCTAGGTGTAAAAATTATTCAAGGGCGGTGTCTAGATGTACAAGGTGGCTGATAACGAGGTCTAGGTGGTGCGCTCCGTGGTTTTTGGTGTCTAGGTGTAAAAATCATTTAAGGGCGGCGTCTAGATGTACAGGGTGGCCGATGACGAGGTCTGGGTAGTTCGCACCGTGGTTATTGGTGTCTAGATGTAGAAATAATTCGATGGTGATGTATATTAGAACAATCAGCGATTTCATCTTAGTAATAAAAATGTTACAAAAAAGCTGTGGTCGAATGGTGCTAAAGATGCTTATATTTTATTTTTACGACTTTGAATATGAAATACTCTAAACAATTTTAACAAAAGGATTGAAATCTCTAAAAACAATTAACTCTTAAAAAAGTAAAAGGTTAGGCGAGTTTGATATATTCCGCAAGAAAATTACAGATAGAAAAGAACTGAGATCAATCAAACAAAGTGAAGTTTATTATATTTAATCGTGATGAAGCAAAGAACAACTCTCAAGATAATTACTACGTCACTTGCCATGCCCGTTTCATTGTACTTATAGTGTTTGTATGTCGTTCTAATATACAAGAAATATTACTTATCTATTGATCGGCTAAATTATCTCCACTAATAGTACATTACTAAAATTTAAATTACATATTGAATAACTAAGTTATCACTTGAAACTAAATATCATATGTCATATTGATAATTGTAAATAAAATGTAAATTCAACATAATTATATTGAAATAAGAAATGAAAAATATTGGCCAAATAATTTCCACAGACTATATTTAAAATCCAAATGTTAGATATACTTAATAACAAATTGTATAAATATAAGATAAGTAATCGTTAAATTTATTTTGTAGCAATATATTAACACTATCGTAATTTATATATATTAAATCTGATGACACATTCCTAAATAATTTGTAATGCGGGCGTTATTATTAAAAATGTTACATTTAATAATTAACGATAGTCTCCACCCTGTGAAATGCAGAGAGCAAATTTACAACCAATATTGATATAAATAATCATTTACAATAGTATCATTTCCAGGCTTTTTTACAAATACAGGCATGAAATAAGATCGTATCTGCACAAATGATTATTCGCAGCATCCCTTTCATCCGGACCATATCTGCAGATTACGTCTTGTGATATGCGTGAATACATAGAGCAGTCGTCATTTCTCATTCACAAACAGATATCTTTAAAAATCCAGATAATATCTGCACAAATGATTATTCACGGCATCCCTTTCATCCGGACCAAATCTGCAAATTACGTCTTGTGATATGCGTGAATACATAGAGCAGTCATCATTTCTCATTTACAAACAGATATCTTTAAAAATCCAGATAATATCTGCACAGATGATTATTTGCAGCATCGCTTTCATCCGGACAAAATCTGCAGATTAAGTCTTGTGATATGCGTGAATACATAGAGCAGTCGTCATTTTTCATTTACAAACAGATATCTTCAAAAAACCAGATTACATCTGCACAGATGATTATTCACAGCATCCCTTTCATCCGGACCAAATCTGCAGATTACGTCTAAGATCACTACTAACGATATATGTAAAACATACATATGTATCTATGTGGCGCATATGATTCAAAAAATAATACAGATTACAAATACAAATAAACATATTTGCCATATTTCTCTAAAAAGATTATCATTTACAGCATCCGACACATCTGGACCAATCTTACTGTGTTTTTTGATATATGTATATACATGTTAAAATACACAACTTCGAGACCCGATATCTTAAAAAATCATACTGCTTGGGAGGTAACAAATTTTACCACATTATAGAGGGCACTTAATAGGATATATTTACAAAATTGCAGCAATCTGTAAGAATATTAATTTTTTGAGTGATCTACCTTAAGTTTAATGCATCGTTCTACTAAAAGAAAATTTTGATCAGACTTTTTGTTTTTCTAAAATCTTGGAAATACGAACAGATGTTTACGCGTACTTCGTCGTACTTATGCGATTACAGCGCCAACTTTAAAATCTAATTTTACATAAAACTTTTTAAATAAAGCTTGCGAATGAAAAACCGAGTCTGTAGCGCCGTAGTGTTAAGTTTAATGAATCGTTTTACCAAAAGAAAAATTCGATCGGACTTTCTGTTTTTCTAGAAGTTTGAAAATACAAAATACTCCGTGGTAGATTTGCGAAGCTTTTGCGCCGTCATCCCCTTAATTATTTGACGTGTCATTATTAAATATACTGTTAAATATTAGATGTACACTCAATGGTAGTAAATTCTTGTGGAACGTTTTTGAAATGCTCCAATAAGATTGTCAGATTAATAAATTCTAACCAATCAAAAGCACGACTTCGGAAACGTTTCATAAGAATAATTAATTACCGTCGAGTATAAATGAATTATATTCAATACAGCCAACATTCTATGAAAGTAGTTATAGCTACTAGTACACAGGACCGGATTTAAAATTATAAAATAAAGTAGAAATCAATTTTAAATATTAAAAAATGTTTTTAAACTCTTTGTAATTATTTGATGACGACAGTATTAATTATATTAACAAAATCTAATAAAAAAAAAAATATTAATTGAACATTTTTTTTATTTACATTTATAAAATGATGTAAATTGTAAGATTATAACAATCATAACATTGATATTCTGTACTAAAATGTAATACATAATATGATATTTACTTGTATATTAAAGGATAACGATATCTAAAATCCCTAACAAAAATAAAAAATGAAAACAACTGAAGAAAAAAGTGAATGAAACATGAAATGCAGAGGATAGCAGAAAAATGTCGGAATTGAGACACAGATAACAGTAATTTTTTGTTGTCTTCAGTTTTATTTAGTTTGCTAGATACTTCAGATGGATTTCTTTTTTTTCAGGTGTAAAATTTTACAATTTAGAAAATAAATGAATACAACAGAAAATAACTATTAATAAGTGAAGACAACAGTTTTTTCATAGTTCAAAGCAGTTTTCTTCATTTTATAATTGCTGTCTTCTACGTCCACTAGTTTGTTCCCAATCAAAACAGCTATCTTCCGATTTTTACACATTTTTCTTAACTCTTTTAAAAACACGCCTTTAATAACATAATTTTTCTAAATGATCAGTATATAACTTAACTTAAGTAAGCCAATTATTGACCGAAAAAAATGTTGTTGAATTTAAATTATTTTTACCACAAGAGCCATGTATCATTGATTGCTTAACGATATTATGTAACCTTGGATATTTACTTTATCGGGTATTTCTGCGCTTAGCAGTTTATGAACATCATCTGCATTGGTCAGTTTATGATTTTTACGTGCATATAAGTGCATATGTGGTATACCTCGTTTTTGAAACTCAATTACATAAGTATATGCAATACATTTTCCAAAAATTATTTTTTAAGAGTTTTATTTTATAATTAATTAACTTTTGCATTTAAAACATTTGCTACTAAATCAGGTCTATCAGTAGCTAATTCATTTTTTGTCAAATTTTGTTTGATTTCCATCCATTTTGGGTTACATGTCATAGTAATGAAAAAATCTGGTTTACCATACTTATGAACTATTGTCATTAAATCTAAGAAGTTTTGTTGTAACGATCGTGGACTTTCTGAGAAAGATAATATAACCATTTTTCTGATTTTTTCGTTGTCATCGTTACTTTTATTTTTAAATGATCTATGACACCTTTGCGTAAATCTGTCCTTAATTGCTGTTGATTTTCAACTTTTACCCAAGCATCAATAATGTGTTGTTGAGTTAATTCTCCTAAATTTAAGTATGGATTAAAATCGTTTCTAATGCTGAATTTATGACAATAAAATTGTAGCATTGAAATATTGTTTTTGTTGTTTTATTTTCCACATTGGGCATCCATCCAAATCCTCCATTAGGATACATACGTGGATATGACATAGGATCTACATGTTTACTAATGTATGGTATACTATTAGGTGTTTCATGTTTTGAATATATGCATACATCTTGATCTTATAGTGGTTGACTATTTTCACCTACAAATACCACAGCTATTCCATCACATTTTGCTGCGTTATATCTACGTTTATCATGATTAGAATTGCGTGTTATAGTATATGATTTTGTTCTTCCATTTCGACTTCGTGCATAATTTTGTATGATTTAGCGTATATGTTTACTTGTCGAAAAAAATTATCTAATTTCTTTAAGAGCATTAAAGAACGTGACACATTAGTTTGTAATCATAATTGCGCGGCGATTTCATTATCAACGATGTATGGTTGCCCATATTTTTTGACTTCGTTTTCGTCTAAATGTAAGGTATAAATAATGTGGTAAATTTGACCACTTATTCGAATAACTTATGGGCCTTTTCCGAAAAGAGCGTTAAATCTAGCTCCAAAACTTACGAAGGCTAGTGTATTATTATATTGTCTAATATTATTTAAAAAGTTTTTACTTTCGTCAGTATTTCCAGAAACTAATTCTTTTAAGCGTTAAGGATAAGTGCTATTGTCAGATATTACAACGTTTCCTCTATTGTAACAATTAGAAAACTTCTTATCACATAATATTTTAAATTTGAAATGTCTAGGATTACAGAATTCACATATTTCACTCATGCTACCTAAGTCATTCTCCATAATTGCTGATTCATCGAAATCAAAATCGAACATGGCATCCAATTTTGTTATTGAAAATGCATTGAAATTTTTAATAGTGTTACCTTTTAATTTTTTGTAGTTATTATTATAATCTTATTACTTTTTAATTTTCTTTAGATCTATAAATATATGTATATACCTAATCGCAACCGAGCGACGTTAGGAGCGAGGTGACCCTGCTAGTTATTATTAGAAGGCTTCTTTAGGAAGGAAGCAATAGCCTGTATGAATTTACATTCTTATACGCGTAAATGATATCCAACAGAATTTTAGAAGTTGAGTACTTTGTATACACACACCCGCATTCACACTATGTACATATTTTCCAGAAACAACCTATTGTTATTTATTCATGAAAATATTTGTTTTAAACTGAGATTTTTTACTATTACAAAGCTTCTTTTGCAAAGAAGTAATATTTATGGAAAAAAATGTTGGATCATTGTAAGATTTTTTATTCACACCATCTTGTCATTGTGGTTCTGCATTAACATGCATATTTAGTAAATCGGATGAGGATGAAGCAATACTTGCAAAATTAAAAAATTAGTAAATTTTTAATCAGCGTAGGCGCAGGAAAAAAATGTGGTATTAGCTATTTACGATCTGCTGAACGTGACGAAGTCGTCAAAGACGTAAATGAGTGTATGTCTGTGGATGTATATAGAGCCAAATTAAGTGAAAAATCTAGGAAGTTAGGCGATCCAAAGCCACCTTTCATCCGAAAAGCCAACGTATATCACGTTGCTAAACCTACAAAACTCAAATCGGAGTATATAGATGAGGACCCAATAGAAGCATTAAATATAATGAAATGTGCAAGCTATGCTAATGAAATCCATGGCATTGGGAAAAATTCTTTTTTTGTAGACTATTGGACAAATGAACAAGTACATTTATACAAAAAAGTTTAGTCTTTTCGTAATGACATCACAATTAGTTTAGATTCTACTGGTCTTCACACCAATCACAAACAAGTATAAAAACTTAAAAGCGACTCTCTTTTTATACGCCTTAAGTTAACCCTATCATATTTATATTGATAGTTCATTATATATATATATATATATATATATATATATATATATATGTAAGCTTGTGGGTTACCAAGCTTGGCTTTGTCACTTGTTGACATGTGAGTGAGAGCCAGTATGTAATAAGACTCCGAGCCGTTAGGATTGTTATAAGTGAGGTTATTGAAACTGATATACTAAAAGGTTTGCTATCGGCAATTGTATAGATTCAGATTAGTCTTAAGTCTATACGTTTACTGTAATATTTTTAGCCTTTACTAATTTGTACATATTGTTTAATACAGTTGTTTATACTACATCATACAAGTGTTGATTTCTAACCCAAAACTCCACTCCAGTGAATTTCCTTGTGCAGTGGCCTTACAAATCTATACAATGGAGATTAAAGCAAAGTTTTATTTTGTCTCGGAGGCTGGCACAGATTCGAAAAGTACTGTAGTTAAAGTGAAGAGAATTCAGCTGCTTGGTCAAGAGGAAAGTTTTTTGTTTCCAGTAGATAAAGAGACTAATGCTCAACATAAACAGCTTTATGAAAATTCAATTGTTAAAAATGTCGTGAAGAGTTTGAAAGTTCGCAATAAATTTCGAAATGTGGTGTTGACTTTATCTGACGAACTTAAGAATATTTATTTGGATACAGAAGGTAATGTGTTATACGACGAATATTTGGAAGAGATTACTACAGTTCAAGAATCAAATGTAAACAGAGAGCCAACTATAGCATCTGAAAGGAAAACAAGTTCTCTAGTAAAGGATATAGTGATTGAAAAGTTTAACGGTGAAAATATAAATGCGAGCGTTTGGATAAGGTTATTTGTGCAAGTGTGATAGAGTGGGAATTCCCCAAAATAAATATGCTGAAGTATTAAGATTATTTTTAGAAAAATCTGCATTAGATTGGTATAATGTATTTGTAAAGCAAAACTCTTTGTTAAATTGGGAGGCATGGAATAATGCATATATTGACACTTTCTCTGCACAGTCCTGGACAGACATATCGTATGCCTATAATTTTAAGTTTTATAATGGTTCGTTATTTGAATATGCGTTAAAGAAAAGAAAATTATTGTTAGAAGTGGATGACAGCTTGTCTATAAACACACAGATAAACGTGATTGTGAATAGCTTACCAAATTTTATCCAAAATAAGTTAGATAGGAAAGCTATTATAAATATAGAAAATTTAATGGCAAAATTAAAACAATTAGGTAAAATCAACGACTCGAAAAATGATAATTTAAACAAGAGAATTGGAAGTGAAAAAAGACCATGTTGTATTTGTGATAATTTAGGTTTTAAAAATAGATTTCATTTAGAAAGTGTATGCCGCAATAAAGATAGGAAAATTAAACAATTAAAAAATGAAAACATTAAGGTTACAAATAGTAATGAAATACAGGAAGTAGTAGCAAGTGAGAGGCAAATGAAGAGGCAAAAAACGAATAGTTCTCCCACTTATTAAAGTAAAGATTTTTGCAAATGGATGTCCAGCAATTGGTCTATATGACTCTGGTTCCAATATTTCTTTGGTTAGTAGTGCATTTTTGAATGATAAAAGAAATATTAAACAAATAACAAGTGGGAGAGATACTATTAAGGGTTTAGCTGGAATTGCGAAAACGGAAGGCGTTGTAATATTGAGGATTAAAATTTGTAATTTAGAAGAGGATTTTCAGTTTTTCATTGTTAAAGAAGGTGTAATCGATTGTGAATTTCTATTAGGATTAGACTTAATAAAAAAATTCAAGCTTTGTCAAAATGAAAATCTGATTATATCACAGAAACAAGAAAAAACAAATTTTGATAAGCAAAATAATATTAGTGAATTAAATACTAATAAAATGGAGAATATTATAAAAAAATATGAGATAATTTTTGCTAAGTCAAAGTTTGATATAGGAACAGTAAAAGATTACGAAGCCACAGTGAAACTGACAGAAAATAGATATATTTCAATGAAACCGTATAAATGCTCTTTTGAAGACAAACTAGAAATTGAGAAACAAGTGAGTGAGTTGTTAAAAGCGGGCTTAATAGAGGAGTCAAGCAGTTCTTTTGCAGCTCCTGTAACCATGGTTTTCAAGAAAGAAGAAAAAAAAATCACGCTTGTGCGTTGATCTTACAGAGTTGAACAAAATAGTAGTTCCAGAAAGTCAACTTTTTCCAAAGATAGATGATCTTATTGTACGTGTCAGAAACTGTAAGTTTTTTTCAAAATTGGATATAAATTCGGCGTTTTGGTCGATTCCGATACGTAAAAAGGATAGATATAAGTTGGCTTTTGTGACTCATCATGGACACTGGCAGTGGAACTGTTTGCCTTTTGGTTTGAAAACTGCTCCTGCTATTTTTCAAAGAGTTTTAGCAGGTGTGATAAGAAAATATAAACTAGATTCTTTTACAGTAAATTATATAGATGATATATTGGTGTTTTCTAAGAATTATGAAGAGCATGTAGAGCATGTAGAGCGAGTACTGCAAACAATATATGAACAAGGCTTTAAATTAAATAAAAATAAATGTCAATTTGCTCAAGAAAAGATAACGCATTTGGGTCACGAAATTGGAAACAATATAATTAAACCACTGAATGATAATTTAGTGGCTATCAAGAAGTTTCCTACACCTAAAACAAAAAAACAAGTTAGACAGTTCTTAGGTAAGATTAATTTTTATTTAGAGTTTATACCAAATCATGCTGCTTTACTGGATCCTTTGAGAAATTTGTTGAGGAAAAATGTGTTATTCGAATGGTCTGAAGAGTGTAAGAATAGTTTTAACTCGACAAAAGATTATTTATGTACATCACCTGCCTTGGCAATTTTTGATCCAGAGGTGCCAATATTCATCTTTACTGATGCAAGTGTTGAAGGAGTTGGAGCAATATTGAAGCAGCCACAAGAAGATAATTCTTTGAAGTCGGTGTTTTTCTTTTCTAGAAAGTTGACAGAGGCTCAGAAAAAGAAGAAAGCTATTTTTATAGAATGTTTAGCTATTAAAGAGGCCATTTTATATTGGCAATTCCATTTGATAGAAAAAAATTTATTGTATTTACGGACCATAGACCATTGGAAAAATTTAATATAAAAAAAGTAATGATGTGGAACTACTGCAGATTTTGAATTACATCTCACAATTTAATTTTGAAATTGTATATAATCCTGGTAAAGATAATATTGAAGCTGATTGTCTAGAAATCCGGTTTTGGAATCACATGAGGATAGAGATAATGATTCTACGATAACAACTTCAAATTTATTGAAACTAAACGATATCAAAGAAAATAAAAAATTGTTAAAAGTTGATGAATACATATTTATACAATATGTAGCTATTTATGAAGTATAAACTGACTTATAAATTTAAGAATAATTGCTTTCATTTATATAAATAAGAAATATAATATGAGTATAAAAGATTTACATCTACTAAGCCTCTGTGATAATAAATTTAAATTTATAATTATGTTAGCTTTATTTGTTCTGCATTCATTTCTTGATTTGCAAAAATGCATTATTAAAGATGATATAATTTATAAAATTTTAAATGATAGAGAGAAAATATGGATTACTGAAGAATTTGGAAAATCTCTTATCAGAGATGTACATGTTGATCAGGGTCATATAGGCACAAAACAGTTAATTCTAACCTTTGGGCAAACATTTTATTTTCAAAATATGTATAAGCACATAAGATTAACTTGTAGATCTTGTGAAACTTATCTCAACTTGGTCCAGCAAAGGAACCTCCTGAAATAGTGTACCTAGACACAATAGGAGGTTTCAAAGGTAATAAAAGTAAAAAGAAATATCTACATTTGGCGGTGGATCATTTTACAAGATTTGCTTACGTAATAACTTCAAAAACCCAAGTTGCAAAGGATTTTATAAATTTAATTAAGAAAGTAGAAAATGATGGAAGTATTAGATTGGTATTAACAAATCAATATCCTGGTATAAATTCAGCACAGTTTAAGCAATATTTAAATAAAAAGAAGATAGCATTGGTGTTTACAGCAGTGGATTGTGCGTTTTCTAATGGATTAAATGAAAGGACAAATCAGACTTTGGTAAACAGAATACGATGTAAAATTTACGAGAATAGAAATAAATCATGGCCTCAGGTAGCAGAGGAATGTGTAAAGGATTATAAAAATTCAATTCACAGTTCAACTAGATTTACTCCTAATTATTTGCTGACAGGACTAAACAACTCATTCTTACCCGATGAATTAAATGACAACAATTTGACAAATTTGGAAGACAGTAGAAAAATAGTTTTTAGGAAATCAAAAGAAATTCACAATCAGAATAAAGAATATTATGATAAAAATGTAAAACAGATAGATTATAAGGTAGGAGATTTAGTTTATGTACAAAGCGCTAATAAATTGAATAAAGATAAAATAGATCCAATTAGAGTAGGTCCTTTTAAAATCAAAGAGAAAATTTCTGATGTAATGTTTTTGTTAGATAGTAGATTTAGAAAAAATGAGTCAAATATTTTTCATGCTAATAAGCTTGTTCCTTACTCCGATGGAGTGCACCTTCGGTCATTGAATGGGGGGATGTAAGCTTGTGGGTTACCAAGCTTGGCTTTGTCACTTGTTGACATGTGAGTGAGAGCCAGTATGTAATAAGACTCCGAGCCGTTAGGATCGTTATAAGTGAGGTTATTGAAACTGATATACTAAAAGGTTTGCTATCGGCAATTGTATAGATTCAGGTTAGTCTTAAGTCTATACGTTTACTGTAATATTTTGAGCCTTTACTAATTTGTACATATTGTTTAATACAGTTGTTTATACTACATCATACAAGTGTTGATTTCTAACCCAAAACTCCACTTCAGTGAATTTCCTTGAGCAGTGGCCTTACATATATATATATATATATATATATATATATATATATATATATATATATATATATATATGCGCGTGTGTGTATGTGTGTGTGTGTTTTTCTCTCTCGGAGAAGAGGTGTTAGGGAAAATCTTAGAAAGACCATAGCGTGACTTTGTTTATGGGGTCGTCGAAACAGCCCCATCTGCAATGTCAGCCGTGTGTTGGATTCACACCGACTAAACCCATCCTTTTTACAGCCAGATGAGAAACACCCAACTGTACCAAGGAACGCCCTCTTTGCCTTTATCAACCCTCGGTAAAGGCGCACCTAGCTTCATCTTCTGTGCCCTTGTTCCCTGCGGTACGACCGTCAAGTAGTGCTTTGCGGGGGGGGGGGGGGGGGGGGGCAAAAGGCCCCCTCTTCTAATTGATGTGGTCGTCATCACGTCTCCTCCTTTCTGCGTCGTCCGGGCGTCTGCTTCTTTCCGCATCGTCCGGTCGTTTGCTTTGTGCGGCATCGTCCGGCTATCCTCTGGACAGCGTTAACCCCGACACGGCTCAGTGACCTTCGTCTAGCTACGTTTTTATTCCGCTGTTTTGCCTTCTCTTTGCCTTCTTTTCTTTTCGTAATTTCTAACCTTCTTGAGGATAGTCCTTACGTAGTTGTTTACTGCATTCCAAATATCCTCTGACGTCAACATAGTTGTCATCATTGACTCAGGTGTCACTCTGGTCTGGAGATAAAACTCGAGTTCTTCTCGCTCCATTGGGTATCGCGAACAGTTACAGAGAACATGCTTCGCATCTTCGTTAGCGTTCAAACAAGCTGCAGTTCGGACAGGCAGTTCGGACTGTTGTCTAATTTAAATCGGTGCAGATAAGCCTGGAAGCATCCGTGCCTAGTTAAAAACTGTGTGAGGTAGTAATTGACCTATCTATGTTCTCTTCCAGTGCAATCCTCTTTTTTTATTATAAGTCGATGTGTCCATCGCCCTTTGTCACTAACATCCCATCTTGTTTGCTATTCGGCCATTGTCTTCTTTCTTGCTGCATCCCAGATCTCCTTCTGAGTTTTGTCACTTGTTTTTCTTTTAGTTTGGAATACTTCCTTACTTTCCATCGCCAATAGGTCAATCGGCGGCATACCAGCAATAATGCACACTGCATTGTCCGATACTGTACGGTAAGCGGACGCCACTCTTAGTGCACTTTGTCTCTACAAAGTGCTTAGCATTGGGGCATACGATTTCAGCCGCATCGCATCTGCCCATATTGGAGCTCCATATAGCATAATCGATGTGGTTACACTGGCTAAGAGTAACCTTCGCTTCTGAGTTGAGCCTCCTACATTTGGCATCAATCGTGATAGAGCAGCGCCGACTTTTGCTGCTTTATCGCTGACTATTTCCAGATGTTGTTTGAAAGTTAGTCTTGCATCAATGGTGATGCCTAAGTACTTGACGGTTGGTTGAGAAGCTATCTTATGTCCATCCACCGTCAGTGTGTTTTCCTCCATCTTCTTCCTACTGGAAATGAGAATAACTTCCGTTTTGCGACTGGCTAGTTCCAGTCCTGTCTCCGTTAGCCATTTGTGTATTATGCGGGTCGCTTCTTCCGCTATTTCTGTCACCTCTTCTTTTAGTTTCGCTATTACCACTACTGCAATGTCGTCAGCGAGGCCCACGACTGTTGCTCCTTCAGGTAATTGCAGGCTTAGTACCCTATCGTACATGATGTTCCACGTCAGTGGGCCAAGCACTGACCCTTGAGGTACGCCTCCTGTAACTTTATAGGTCTTGGTACCGTCCTCCGTGTCATATAATAGAATTCTGTCCTTTAAATAGTCGGACATCATTCTTCTTATATATAAGGGCACATCTTGTTTCCGGAGTGCTTCGTGTATTTCACTCCATTTAGCCGAATTGAATGCATTTTTGACATCCAATGTAACTATAGCGCAGTACTTCTTTTTTCCTTCCTTCCATCTTTTCTCCTCTATCACTGTTTGCGCAGTGTCGATCACTAGGCTAACTGCGTCCAGGGTTGAACGATTCTTCCTAAAGCTATATTGGTAATCTACCTTCTCCTTCTATAAAATGATCCATTTTGACGCAGATTATGCGTTCCAGGATCTTACCCGAGGGTGTCCAACCTGCAGAGCGGTCTATATGATGAGGAATCCTGGGGTGGCTTTTTTCCTTTTGGCTGAAGCACGAGTCGCTGTTTCTTCCAGTTTGTGGGGAAGGTTCCCTCTTCTAGACATGCATTGTGCAAGTCTACGAAGTCCTCTGGATGAGCATGAATAGCATGCTTCAATGCAATATTGGGAATGCCATCCGGCCCTGGGGCCTTGTTTTTTCCTACCCTTCTGCAGGCGGCTAACAATTCCTTAATCATGATCGGTGGAACAGCCTCTTCATTCGCACCTATTTCGATGAACTTGGCTCTTCCAGTTGCCTGGGGAACAGTGTGGTCACTACCCGGTGTAATAGTTGCGGGCATTTTGGAGGGGGTGCGTAGCTTCCTTTGAACTTCTTCATTACTATTTTGTAAGATCGACCCCAAGGGTCCTGTTTGACCTCATCCTGTAGTTCTTTAAGGCACCGTCGCTCGTTTTCGCGAATTGTCTTTTTAAGCTTCTTCTTAGCGTCCTTCATTTCTTGTCCGCGGGCATCTACTATTTCCTATCCTCTTCCCTCTTCCTCTTCCGGTTTTATAGTATTTCTTTCTTGCTCGTTGTTCTCTGCTTCTGGTCCGGTGCCATTCTGTGCGCGCATTCTCAACCTCTTCGACCCACCAATATACTAGTGGTCGTCTACAATTGGGCATTTTTCTCGGCATGGCCGCGTCACAGGCTTGTGTGATATTACCCATCACCTGTACCGCCTTTCTGTTCGTCGTCCCCGAGAGTTGCAATTCTTCCAGTGTCAGTAGGAACATCTCCTTATCATAATCCTTCGTTTCCCAACTGACTCTGTTGGTCCTTGTACTCGCGCTGGGTCTCTGCTCTGATTTTCTTACCTCCATTATTATGGCCTGGCGATCACTATATGTGTAGTGTTCACTTACGGTCCACTTGTCAATTGAGCCAATAAGGCAACTACTAACAAAGATCAGGTCTACAATAGATCCTGCGTCTCCTCTTCTAAAGGTGTTAGTGCTACCCTGATTAAGTAACACCAAGTCCAGGAGAGCAGATGCTTCTAGCAGTACTCGTCCTCTTTGCTTAGTCCTTTGACTGCCCCCCTCTACGGCCTATGCGTTAAAATCGCCTGCGATAATTACTGGCTTTCTTTCCGCAATATCCTGCACGAGTCGATCTAACTGCAGCTCGAACTGTTCGATCGGTGCGTTAGGCGAAGTATAGCAGCTGTATACGTGTATTCCTGCTATCTTTGCACGAACAAATCCTTTCTCGCTGGTCAACATTTTTTCCTAGATTGCCACGTTCCCGCATGCCCAGATCGCTGATCTGCCAGTGTCGTCTGTTTCCTACGATGTCTCGTCCAGAGCCCTGTATGGTTCACATATAATGGCTACGTCGATCTCTGTCTCATGAACGTACTGGTTAAGTAAATCCTACGCTGTCTCGCAGTGATTGAAGTTCAACTGCACTATCTTCATTATCTTCGTTTCTTCAACTTCTCTACTGCCGCTCGGTATAC
Organism: Nasonia vitripennis; assembly: GCF_009193385.2. Classification (NCBI taxonomy): domain Eukaryota; kingdom Metazoa; phylum Arthropoda; class Insecta; order Hymenoptera; family Pteromalidae; genus Nasonia; species Nasonia vitripennis. Next base: position 975,417 of record NW_022279653.1, read on the forward strand.
TGGGCATGTGTAGCTACCAGCAGCATAGTCACTTTTCTCTATTGCTCCTATTTCTTGGCAGAAAACGCAGCTCGGTTTGTTTTTACAATCTCTTGCATTATATCCTTCGACTCCACACTTATAACAGTGGTTACTTCGATCCTGTGTTACTGTGCAGTTTTTGCCGATATGTCCAAATCCTAGACATTCATAGCAGCGAAGTGGACGGGCATTCCGCTTTATTTCTCGTATTCTGCATACTACCCAGCCTATCCTGATTTTCTGCTCTGCGATCATCTGCTGAGCCATTTTTGTTGGCATTTGAATGACCGCCGTTTGCGTATCGCCATATGCCTTGGGCGCAGACTTTACTGTCGTTTCCTTCACTACATTTAAGCCGCTATCTTGAAACTACCTTCGTAGCGCTTCCACGATGTCCTCCTTAGTAGTCAGAACATCAAAATCTTTCACTTCAAAGACCTCTACATCTTGTAGGGTTCTTACGGTGACACCCTCTTCTAGCACTTCTTAGTTTTGGGTCTGCTTTCATCTTTTACAAGATATCAGCGTAGGACTTATACCAAGTACGGTCTTTACAAAATGGCATCTCTCATGGGAAACTAGCCATTGAGACTAGAGCAACAATTAGACTAGAATTTTGAACTTTCTAAAAAAGAAAAAAATATTTAGATTATTTAGAATCATTCAGAAGATTATAAGACTAGATATATAAAGATGTATAAGAAATAATATGGTTATTTTATATTTGTTACTAAGAGAATTTACAGAAATTAAGAAAATAAGCAGTATTAAATTATTCGACTTATAATTCAGATATTCATTAATCAGAATTATACACAAAGATGGATCTAGTTGTAGAACATTATTACTTCTCTTCAACATTGAGGACATTAAGCAGTATTAATAGCGGAGACATTTTACCAGATCAGTTTGTCCAAGAAAATTAGCCATGCGATAGCCTATGTTTCTCATTACGGCCAACATCAAATTTTTTAAAAAATATTAGATTGTGACAATACAAAAATTTAAGTTTCCTCAAAACAGCATTTCTTCATCACAACACATTTAGACACTTTGCAATTAAGCTAGATGATTCAAGTCAAGATCAAGATGAACATTTTGATGATTTTTATTTTAGATTACGGAATATTTTACAAAAAGCTGAGAACCATTTAGTGAAATCGCATCCACAACTGTCAAGCCTATTTAGAGACTAGTTTTAGATGTCCTTGCTAAAATGGTTTTTGTCCGGGAACTTCCAACCTACTTGTATCAAAACGTATATAAATCAGCTCTAGAAACTTTAGACGATGTGGCTAAATTAACTAAATTTTTTATTATACAAATAGTACTGGTATTAGGCCATTACGTGGTGAATATATCAATTCGTTAACGGAAATTCAAGAACAAATAAAAAATTATTATACTACCTCACGGTTCGAAAATGTGTATACAGTACTAAAATAGTATGATGATCAGAAAAGTATTCCTTTAACAGAAAATGTCTGATCAAGCACCTAGAAATTCATCTACTGTGTCAACCAGAGACATCCTACTGCTATACGAATCGTAGAAAGCATTTTTCCAATAGAATATACTTAAAAAGATATCCCACACCATTATACAGCACCAAAGTTTGGAAACTTTAGTACAAAATTAGAGAATTACGAGTATTACGACAGCAGATCGTCAACAAAAGATTCACCCTGTTGAAAATATATACCTGGATATCCAGGTGGATTTTCCATATGGATAATCTATATGGATTCATGTGAATTCCATATGGATTTATGTGGATATTCCATATACATATCCACATGGATATCCACCTAGTTTTTTAATAAGTCAAGACAGTTAAAAATTTTTTATGCGCCTGCTATGTATAGTTCATCTAACCATTAATGAAAGTACCATCCGGATAATAACACCTAAACTGGGGTTGTGAGCTCTAAAATATTCAATTTTTAATTATTTTATAGAAATTAAAATTTTTTGTAATCCTAAAAAAATTAAGATTTTGGAGCTCACAACCCTAGTTATATATATATATATATATGTATTGTGTGTGTGTGTCTCTCTCATCACTCATACAGACGACGTATAATATGAAACCGATCGCCGAACATCGAGCGAGTGCTTTGACCTACAAGTCAGCACTTCTTACGAGCGTATAACTGCTATAACGACGCTTTAAAAAGCCAGGAAGCGATTCACGAAGCGCCTTTTGTATAAGTAACCTGTTGTCGTGTAGCTGAACCCGGTCAGTGAGTGCGAGTGCTATATCTCTGTACACATCGTTTATTAAGTACGTAGAAAACACTCAAACTCTGTGTGCAAGATATAGTAAAACTCATTGTTTTCTGGTTTGAGAGTCTGTATCGTGCAATAGGCGAAGGGCCCGTCAATAGCAGACCGACGTTAGTGGGAAATCATAGAGCAACTTGGATTAACTATACATTCATCAGCCACGAGTGATCGTGTAGAAGTAAAACTAATCAGCATCTGCCTTTACAAAACACCCTGTATACTGGGTTTAAGTGAAAACTGAATCATTTCTATCTCAGCTTCTATAAAATGAATTTTAATCTACCTAGGTTCAGTATTTTTATTAATTTTTTTTAATTAATTCATGAAAACAAGATTTTTTCCAACTCAGGCATAAAATGGACCCTTTTTCATGCCAGAAAGTAGTGTAGAAAATCGTGTATTTTGAGCGTGGTTGGAAAAGTTCGAGTTGGAGCAGGGAAACAATTTTTTCCCCGCTGAAGCGATTGAGTTGATTTGTAGAGAATCGAGTTGTACAGGGGCGCAAATATTTGAACTTAACAAAACTAAAAATATAAAAATTTTCAACTATATTGTGCACGACTTGATTTGTAATTGTGCATGATTCAAAATTCACAATTTCCTTTTTCACACTTGAACGTATAAAAAAGGGATCTTTTATATGATTTTTAAAATTTCGAAAATTTATCATTTATTTAAATAGTTTGTCTAAAATTCTAAATAAAATTATGTGTATTTATCTACCTGGGCTCGTTTTTTCTGTTTTTCTTTTTATTAATTCGTAAGAACCAAGATTTACAGGCATGTGCATGTGCGTTAATTTTATCTGTGCGTGTGCGTGAGTGTGTACAAGTTGTTTATATGTTTTCATCCAATGGTAGATTGTTCCACAAGTATGAGGATCCAGGGGTGCCACCTCTCCCCTCACAAGCCGGAGTATCACGCGGAAGTCGAAGTAAGCTAGTACGTATGATAGTACGGCTGAGTTAAACATTTTACGTAGAGAACAAGCTGTGAAATACTTCCTGCGTCCGGTGGTGGTTAGCCATTGCAACGCCCGCCTGTACGGGGAGATGTGCTTATCTTTCCTTACACCATAAATGTAAGGAATTCCCGTATTCACGAGCCTTTGTAGTTTTAAGTCAAGCTCCTAGGTCAAGTCACAGTAAAAAGAGAGCAGTAATTAATAATTAGAAATAGGAGCACTTGCACTAGGTGCTGGCGCAACCTGAGATTGGTACTATTTCTGAAAAAGTCAAGCCCGTACATTAGTGAGTGAGCATGATTACACATTTGTGTGACGTGCTCCTTCCACGTGATTTTAGAGTCAAGCACCAATCCCAGATTACGCACAGAAGATTCAAAATTGACCTGGGCACCTCCAATATTAATGAAAGTGTTAGCTACTGAAGAGTGCATTTATGTAGTAGGGGGAACTCAGTACAGTTGCTTTAGTTTTACTAACGTTGAGTTTAGTCGGTTTTGTGCAGCCCAGCCCATTATCCTCTCGGCGTTAGCACTCATCTTGTTAGATAAAGAATCGAGCTCCTCAAGGTGGCCTTGGCTGTAGATTTGCAAGTCATCTGCATAGATAACATGGGAAATACCGGAATCTAGGCAGAAACCGATGTCGTTGATGTACAATGCGAACAGCAAGGGATCCAAGACGAAACCCCTGCGGGACGCCGATGTTAAGACGCCAAGGAGAGAAACGTTCGCTATTGTCACCACCGACGGCCTGCTCTCTCCCAGTAAGATAGGAGGCAAACCAGCGGATGACCTGCTTGGAGAAGCCGAAAGTGGTTAGCTTTCTCAGGGGCCTGACGCGACAGACAGTGTCAAACGTCTTGCTAAAATCGAAAAGAAGGAGAAGTGTTACTTTCTTTTTGTTTATCCCGACCCTGAGATCATCAGTTAGCTTAATTAGGACAGACTGAGTGCTATGGCTAATACGGAAGCCTGTTTCCAGGTTGTCGAGCAAGAGCCTTAATTCAAGGTACTTCGAGACTTCCCTGTGCACCAGCCACTACAGGGCCTCGGAAAGAAAGCAGAAAAGTAAAATCGGACGATAGTCAGTCAGGGCTGTTGGTGAACTGACTTTGTTGAGTGCGCGCACAAGCGACAATTTCCAGGCAGAGGGGAAACAGGACTCGCTCAGGGACAAGATAAAAATTTGACTTAGTAAAGGGGCCAAATATTTGCATAACAACAGCGAAAACTAACCCCAAAGCTCAATTTTTCCGAGTCAGCGCGACTACCTAAATATTTCCATATATTTTTATTATTTGCATATTTGATTAATTTTAAATACTCATTTATAGGATATTCTTTCATTGAGAACTTAGAAAATTATACAGGACTGAAATGCCTTTGGTTGGAAAATAATTGTATTCAAGCAATCAAGAATTTAGATAATCAGATACAGCTTCGATGCCTATTTCTTCACCATAATCTAATTAAAAAAATTGAAAATCTTGAACATTTGAAGAAACTTGACACACTTAATATTTCCTATAATCTGATTAGTAAAATTGAAAATCTTGGTAAATAGTATAGTGATAGTAATAGCAAATATACGTAATATATACGTAAAAATATAAAATAGAAAAATGTATTGGAGAGTATCCGATATGTCTGAAAAAATGCACTAATTATGTTTCTAGGTTCCTTGAAAAATCTTAATTCTCTGAACGTGTCTCATAATTATTTACAAAATGCAGAAGATATAGAGCACGTACGAGTTTTGGATAGTGTTTCTATTTTAGACATATCATATAACAGAATTGATGATCTACAAGTGATAAGCGTAAGATTATAAAAAATACTAAAATTTTAATTATTTTCATTATCTTACATATTTTCCCCCTCTACTAGAATTTTAGCTAGTGGTTCAATTGTGACGTGGTAAGCTGGGCTTATGCACTAGGGGAGTTCTAACTCCTCGAAGAAAAGGAATGCTCCTCCAAGCTGGAGCTGGTGATGCGCTAGAGGCTACAGCGTCGACAAAAGATTTTGGGAGACCGCTGCTTCTGCTTGGCTAGTCTGCTTTTCCGGGAGCTTCTGCAGGTCGGACCGCGGAGAGTGGCGGGGCTCTCGGTGCTTGGATCCTACCTTGGTGTTAGCAATGAATGTGGGCTAGTCTCGTCCGTCGCTGAATTCATCTCCTCTTCTCGAGCTCAACATCGAAGCTGTCTCTTGCGGCTCGTGGCTGTCGCTGCGGATGTCACAGGGTGCGGGCTGCTCCGCGGCTTGCTGTGTCTGTTGATTGGCTTCCCTGCAGGAAAGGCGTGGACGGCGACGTGGGCAAGCGTCTCCTTGGCGACGCTCACCTCCTTAGCTCACCGCCGGATAGCTGGTCCGACCGGTTCGGCTGATGGCTGATTTTGGAAGAGAGCGACTTTTCGCTCGTGTGTCTCAACTTGCGCTCGTTAGTTCCCCTTCCCCTTCGGGTGTCTCTAGCCGTCTTCAGCTGTCCTGCCGCTTGGCTCTCTCTGCGCGTGTCTCTCACGCGCTTTCCTTCTCGCGTTGCGCGTGTCGCTTTTCTCTCATGCGACTCTTAGAATAACCCCTTTATTCGTTACTTTGCGCACGGCTCCTGCCGCCTCGACTGTCGCGTCGGTGTGTGTGACTGTGTATGAGTCGCATGTGTGCGGAGTATAAGCTATCTGTAAGTGGGCTATATGCCTCGTCGCAATGACCCCCCGCTGAATGACAAATCGCGGGTTCGTTGCGCAAAGTTACGATTGCGTAGGCGGAGTTATAACTTTGTATCTGCTTGATTGTAAAATCATTATTTTTAGTGAAATAGTACGTATTTATATTCTGTCGGGATTTTCCAATTACGGATCGATACGTCATTGCTTTTTTTTTCTTTTTGACATAGGGTGAAAAATAAATTATATATGTGTACCTGGAGACTTGAAGTTATGTCTGGCTTCCTTCTCTTCCACTTTGTTAGTCGCATACAGAAAGAGAATAGTTTGGGTTGCGCTGAGTTTTGTTTACGCTTTCGTGTTGATATTGCCTAGTATTTATTTGTTCCAACTTACATTCATTTTAATGATATAAAAAATGTATGCGTATTTTCGCTATGCGCTTAGGCGCTTTGTAACGACGAAAATAATGGAGTGTAATATTAATACTTAGGTCTTTGCGCTTTTCTTTTGTGGGCTTGCCTAATAACAAAATAAATTAGTTACTTTTCGCTTGTGGCGCTTTCTCGACTTAAAAATAACTGTTATTTATATTATGCGTATGACAATGCGTTTTTCACGCTAGGCTTGCGATATGGGATGATAACAAAAAATAAACTATAGAATATGGGTAATGAAAACAAAGAAACCGCTGCCAATTCATTAGCACGTAGCTTTCTCCAACTAAATTTATAGGTCTAATGAATAAAATATTGTGTTAATATATCTATCTGCTTGCTAATGAATAAGGCGGCTTTTGATATATGATTTAATATAAGTTTTAGATGGTTAATTGTCCAAAAGTTTGCAGACCCCTCTGTTTTTTTATTATAGAATATGAACACTGTCGTCATTTTTTTTTTTACAAAAATTCACGCTTGTTTACATGTGTTCCTTACCAACCTAACCATCAAAACAACAGGCTATTCATTAGATAGGTCGCTCGCGCAATTTTCGAGAAAACAATTTTTAGAATTTAGCTCCTCAGTTGAAAACCATTCGACGAAATCGTTTAATATTTCAGCAGCAGATAGCTCTTTTATGGTGAATTACCAAATAAAATTTTGAAGTATTTGACTACATTGTTTTAGAGATATAAGGAATCTCAAGTGCAATAAGGCCTTTTTGCGTCCGTAATCAAGGCACAAAAAAACTCATTTTTTTCAGTTTTTGATTTATTACTAAAAAAATAAATAGTCAAATCACTTAAAATTTTAATGGGATATAGTTTAACACGTGACCCATCGGCATAATTTTCGCGAGGTTATGACGTTTAAGTAGTAAGTAAGCCGGTATGGGGAGACATAACAAATGACGTCATCACTGGCGCATCCTTATCTTATCAATGTAAACAAGTAATAAAGATAATGTATCATGTTTATACAAACAAGTAATTAAAATTATCTTTATTACATGTAATATAGATAATTTTAATTAATTATTTATGTAAACAAACAATACCTTAACTAAATTATTTGTTTACATTGATAAGATAAGGATACAATAGTAATGATGTCATTTGTCTCCACACACCAAGTTAGTAAATAAAAAAATCATTTCTTACAATGTATAATGGTTTTTATTATAAAAAATATTATTATTCGAATTATCATAAACAATATAAATCCAATCACACATGTGTACACATACGTACACTTACGCGAGCACACACACACACACAATCGTATCGTCTGCTAATGCATGAGGGACACTAGCTTCTTACACTGCTCTCTCTCTCTCTCTCTCTCTCTCTCTCTCTCTCTCTCTCTCTCTTCCTTATACGCACACACTCTTTCTTACGCACACGCTCTCTTTTTCTCCCTATCTCTTTCTCTCTCACGCACAAGCTTTCCTTCTCCCTCTCTCTCTCTCTCTCTCTCACGCACATACTCTCTCTCCAGCTCTCCTTTCTCATTCTCTTCTTCTATCTCTCACGCACAAGCTTTACTTCTCTCTCTCTCTCTCTCTCTCTCTTACGAACACACTCTTCCTCTCTCTCTCCCTCTCTCACTCTTACGCACACGCTCTCTCTCTCTCCCTCTCTTTCTCTCTCTCTCTCTCTCTCTCTCTCTCTCTTACGCACACTCTCACACATCACTCCTTACTCTTAATTACTAATCTAGGCACACACACATACATGGGTAAATATAATTAATGATAAAACTTACGCGTTCACTATACACTCACGCACATAAACACAAAATTTCACGATACGACGTCAATTGTCTCTTCTTCAGCACTCGCCACTATCTTCACGATGACAAGCTTTCCCCTGTCAGCTATGTTGTCGGGAGATGCAGGCGAGTTGAACTGACAAAATTCTTCGCCTATATCAATCTCCGTATCGACTTCATCACCCTCCGCTTCCCCCTGCTGCAACTCCGCTTCCTCCTGCTGCATCTCCGCTTCCTCTTCCTGCTCCTTTCTTTTCGTGATTTCCACCATAGCATCTTCATTGGTATGCACCTGTGTAAAGATACACACAATTAACTTATTATGGAAAACAAAAAATATTTACCTTACGAACTAATCTGCTGCTGCACCAACTCCTCGGCAACCTCCTCCATCGCATCCCCTCCTCGCTATTCCTACGCTGCAACACCACAGTTCTCTTCTTCTGCACGTCGTACAGCGTCGCGCCCTGCACTCCGTGCAGTACGTCCAGCGTGTGCGTATGGTCATACGCTTCATCACCCGCGCACACACTTCACATACATCCCCAAGCTTAGGGATGTAGTAATTGACGGGCCCGATGGAAGGTGAACTTTTCATGATGTGCAGCGTGCGTTTGATTTCTTCACGCTCCTCATACAGCTCAGCATACGTGTCGCGGTGCTGCTGTATGAGCCGCGACGTACGCTCCATCCGTGATTTTAGGAGAAAGCTTTTCTCCTCCAACTGACGTAAAACAACACTTTTCACTGACATCCTAGTGGAACTACGATCAACTTGGAACTGACGACTGTAGTCGAAGCAGTCATCTGTAGGGCCTAGGAGGAGAAGGAGGGACGAAGCAGAAAAATTTAGACTTGTGCTGATTATTGTTCGATACCGCACGTGTGCTCGTACACCCGATACCCGAACGAGCTGGCTGACGCGTTGTGCAGCGAAATGCTTGACGGATACGGGATACTTTTTACGAGCGCGAGAGAGCATAACCTTTGACTCTCAAGTGCTCTTCGCAGGAAGTTGATATTTTTTAGTATCCACTTGTCGCCATGAGTCTTAGCAGGCGATACCTATACAGCGGAGATGAATTAGTGTGACAAAACAACTATACATGTTTGATACTGCTTGCTGCTCGACGAACACGGGATACTTTTTTTACAATTGTGTGTGTGTGTGTGTGTGAGAGAGAGAGAGAGAGAGAGAGAGAGAGAGAGAGAGAGAGAGAGCATGATCTTTGACTCTCGACTGTTCTAAGCGTGAACTTGATATTTTTAGTATCTACTCGGCGGCAAGAGTCTTTACAGTCGATACCTATGCGCGGAAAAATGGATCAGTGTGACAAAACAACGGTTCAGAGTAATCTCAAATGTAATTAACACGTGGATTCTCGGAGCCGTATATTTGATACTGCTTGTATGAGAATCGCTATGGTCATCGCTTGCACAGGAAGTCGAATGCTATTAAATATGATAGAGCATTGCTTTCAGCCGCCTTGTATCGTGCGAGAATCGTCGACGGTATCATTATTTTAGATTGTTATGCATCTTGGACCCGTGAGAGCGTAGGTAATATAATACCTATTAATCAGTCGATCCTCTTACCGTGTAAGTGACATTCGGCGAAATTTTGATACTCGCGAATGATAAAGCTGAGGCAAAACTTATCACAGGATGTTATTTTTTGTGCTTTATACTGTTGCGCGAGTCCACACATCCCCCCACTAGCAAGACGTTTTTTATACTATATAAACCCTACGTTGACCTCAGGAGCTCAGTAGTCATGAGAGTAGTTGCATTAAATCAAGAGCTCGCAAGCATGTATAACGTAGCCGAGGAGTCTTTACGCAGTGTAGTGCTTCGCATCGCGGGCAATCTTCAAGCAAATAGTGTTGTTAGACGCAGGTGTACAAGAAGCTGGTGTCTACGCGTGAAACGCATGGTAGCGTGCCAATTATGCCGCGAGTTTTCACGTCTTTTACGATGCTGTGGGCCACGGAAAATTGCACAGCTTCATAGACGCATTTTAAAAAAATGCAAATTAGCTGTGCGATGCGCAGCAGAATTTTGTATGCAATAGAATTTTGCGCATTTACCTGTGTTGACGCGGTTAATGACAGCATTCGAGGAGAATAATGGTGAGTACATTTTTATTAATTGCAATTTTTCTGCACTATATCGCGTCGTCATTAATAAAAATCAAACAGCACTTGTACTTGGCAACGAGGTAAACGGTGCCACAGCTGATAGCGTCATCTGCTACTGCTGCTACAAGCTCTGTTTCATTCACTCGCGCGCGCGCATACACACATTCGTAACGCAGTGTCGTCTGCTCTTGCCGTAGAACGCGTCGACTGCTACGTATGACGCCTAGTGTTTTCAAGTCGTCTGCTTCAGCGCTAGGGATATTAGCTTCTTACATCTGTCATATTACATAGCATGCGATGCGTATCTCTTTATCATTACAGTAATATAACGTATAATTATAAAATCAAAGAATATACATCCGCTATATTCTATGACAGTGAGAATACTTTTTTAAACAACTGTTTTTCTCATTATACTTCTTGCTTCTTTTTATTAAAAAAATGTGTAATCAAATATCGGTTAATATTTTGTTTTAATTCATTCGGCATCAAAGAGATTTTAATATTCATGTGTTGTATGCATCACTACCTTTGAATACATATAACGTTTATTATAAAAAGTAAGCTCTGTATTTTTAACATAAAATTGTTTTACATTTCAGCGTTAGAAAATTTGTTAGCCGACATAACCTCTGATGAAGATGATGATAATATTACAGAATACAAATCAAGTGAATATGTTGAACCTACGTCATCGGATGAAGGTGAGCAGGAGGAGGAGGAGGAGGAGGTGGAGGAGGAAGAAAGGGAGGCAAGTGAGACGGAAGAGGAGGATGCAGCGCACGCGCTGAATGCTGTAGCCGATGTACAGTTTGTACCGGCTGAAATGGTGGGCGTGAGCGCGGCCGATGCACACGGAGAGGAGTTGCGGGCGGAGGAGAGTGAAGCCGTAAGGAGAGAAGCAGCAGCAGCGGTGGCTACGGCGCCTGCAGCGGTGCGTCTTCAGGTAAATGAGGCGATGGAGGAGGAGGAGGAGGAAGATGAAGCAGTAGAGAGAGAGCGCAGAATGAGCACGATGCTAGAGATGAAGAGGCTGAAGATGTACCTGCCAATAGGGATTCTCAGCGCATGGTTAATGTTGACCACCTTCTTGCCATATGTATAGAGACAACAGCTGCTGCTAATAATATTCTACAGCGCTTGATGGAACGAGCAGCTGATGAAAGCGAGAATATTATTGAGTATGCGGAGCATCCATGTGTCAAAAGACGGCAACAAATCCTCGACTTTTTGGCCCGACCAGTAGAACCCGAAGAAATGCGGTACACAAGAAGAAGCGCTGGAGGATTGGTCACCGAGCATTTTTTTAACCAGGGAAATCCAAGAGATCGTCAAATTAATGAACGTGAGTATTATGCTGTATTTAAATATACATTTTTCTTGAAATAAATTCTTATTTTTAAATATTATTTAAGTTATTCGACGTGGTCTCGAAGGATTTGCGAAGTACCCCAGGGCTTTGAAACAAGATATCATGCGTATCATGTATGTTCGAAGAGCACAAGAAATACGTTGGTTTTTCAATGCTTGTAAAGATAAAAATTCCATATTGTTAGACACTGAAAATTTACCTGAAGTGTTTCATCGCCTGGGACAGAGTTTTTCAGGACCACCAGAAGAATAATTTAAAAATAAGAAAGTGTAAAATAGGGTATTCAAATATTTTGTATTCAATAAATTTTTTCAGAACATAATCACTCTGACGATTCATCTTGTTCTTCTTCTACAACCATTTTTCCCTTATCTACATCATCTTCGAACACCAATACTTCTGTAGAATCGCAGGATTACGAGGCCGATGAAAGTGATTTTTCTATTCAAGTTGGTAGAGGACAAAGAAGAAGAATTGAAAATTCGAGGAGCAATAATGATCACTAGTCTGACTATGAACAAGAGGATAATCAGCCCAGTGAGGAGAATGAGGAGGCGGAGGAGGAGATCAGCGAGGAGGATGAGGAGAGAAGCGAAACAGACGATAATATGAACTATCAAGAAGTCGATGAGGAAGGAGATGAGGATATCCAGCCTCCTGGTAATCGTTTTGATATTTTCCAGCAAAATTCGCATTATATATCTAAGTATAAAATAGAAGGTAGACGTATTGTGCTAAAAATAAGATCTCCACCGAAGGATGGATCTATAAATCCGATAGTTTGGTTGGAGTTAGTTATTCGCGATATTTATTCTTATATAATTTCATTATGTAATGAAAACGACATGATTGGCGTCTCCGTTAGAAGTTTAAATTTTGCACGAAGCCCGGGTGGGTTATCTTTACGATTAGTAAATAATTTTTTTACAATGATTAATGGAATTTAATAAGCGGATTAGCTCAGAGTAATGAGGATTTTCAAATAGATGAGAGCTTTATTCTAACATTAACACTTGTTAATATACCTAATGGTGGCCGAGGTGGAAGTAGAAAGAGGATAAATGTTGATAGCTTAGCTCAGAGATCGGTTATATCTATAAGAAATAACGATAATTTATGCTTGCCAAGAGCTTTAATTGTCGGGGAGGCTTTTATGACGTATAAAAAATTCTTTTCAAACGAAGCCATTGATACTTGCAATATTGTCAGAGATAGCAGACCTGGTATGCAAAAAGAGCGCGCAAATCTCCTTACTATTAATGCAAACGTCGTAATTCCTGCAAACGGGTGCGGTATACGAGAAATAGAGACGTATCAGCGGTATTATGTTGCAAAAAATATCGCTATTGTAATATACGGTAGTTTATCTTTTGGAAGTGGAGAACCGCCCTTTTACGATGGAAGACCTCTGTTAAATTCAAATTCTTTTAACGTTATAAATCTTTTGTACGACGTGCGAAGGCGTCATTTCGATACAATATTAAATTTAACCGGTGCTGCACGCAATCGTTTTTTCTGCGAACATTGTAATAAAAGCTATAGATACGTATGTGAGCATAGATGCACAGCCAAATGTGACAGGTGTTTTTGTGTGCCAACGTGTAATTCTAATATAGATATTATAATGTGTGTAGAATGTAACCGAGAATTTTACGGACAAATATGTTTCGACCGTCACAAAATAGATGGGTCATACAAAAAAATAATAAAAAAATATGCGATGTAGTAAAAGTTTGTAATATGTGTTGCAAATGAATTAATATCTACAAGTCAAAGCACGAGTGTGGAATCAATTGGTGCAACTTATGTCGCGAAAAACATGATGTAAATCAGCTCTGTTATATTCAACCCATTGGACGTAATGTTAACGCACAGATTAATCGTAAATCCCCCAAGAAAAACTTATTTATTTTTTATGACTTTGAGACGCGTCAAGATTCTGCTTACCGTGAACATACAGAGATAAAAATACACATTCCAAATCTATGTGTTGTACAACAGGTTTGCGATGATTGCATGGATGATGAAAATATAAATATAATCTGCCATACGTGTGGTGTAAGAGAGCATATATTTCGCGATGATCCAGTTAAACAATTAATAGGTTTGACAGTACGCGAGAAAACTACCTTCGGTCAAATAATTTGTATTGCTCATAACTCTCGTGGGTTTGATGCGCAATTTATTTTGAGAGAAATCGTTGAAAATACCTCAATAGTACCGAACGTAATATTGAATGGACAAAATATAATTATGCTTCAATGCGGGCGAACAAAATTTATTGATAGCTTAAACTATTTTCACATGAAATTAAGTGCTTTACCACAAACCTTTTCTCTACCGCCAGCTAACAAAAAAGGATATGTTCCTCATCTATTCAATACTTTAGATAATCAAAATTATGTTGGGGCTTTACCCGAAGCATCGTTCTATGCGCATAATGCCATGTCGACGTCTGAGAGGGAAAAGTTTATTGTATGGTATGAGGGGAACCGAAATACTTATGAGTTTGATTTTCAACGTGAAATACTCGATTATTGCCGTATGGATGTAGAAATTTTAAGACTTGCATGCATGACTTTTCGGAAAATTTTTATTAAGTGCGGGAATACTTGTCCGTTTATAGAGGCAACGACCATAGCTTCTGCATGCTCCATTGTGTATAGAAAAAATTTCTTACGCGAAAAAACTATCGGTATCATTCCAGCAGGTGGATATCGACGCGCTGATAATCATTCGCAAAAGTCAATACAGTGGCTGTTACAGTGTGAACGTGAGATTGGTCGGGAAATCATACACGTGGGTAGAGCACGTGAATTTATGCTTCCAGAAGGGTTTCATGTAGATGACTATTTACCTCCGGAAAATGATAATGCAAATAAAGGTATTGTCTTTGAATATCAAGGCTGTTACACACACGGTTGCCCTATTTGCTTTAATAAACGACGAGATAAAATCATGTCATACGGTAGAACTATGGATGAGTCGTACGAGAAACTTTTCGGAAAATTCAAAAAATAAAAGCCCTGGGTTACGAAGTTCGAAAGATATGGGAATGTACTTTTGATCGGATAAAAGCAGAGAATCGCGAAATCTACGAATATGTAACACAACATCCTCTTATGAGTCGTATAACGTTGAATCCGCGCGATGCTTTTTTTGGAGGTAGAACGGAGAATATAGTTACTGAGTACACGATCGGAAATAACGAAAAAATTCAATATACAGATATATGCTCTCTTTATCCGTACGTGTGTAAAAGAGGTCGATTTCTCGTAGGACATCCGCGAATTTTAATTGGTGAAGACTGCAACGAATTAACGCAGGGGAATAACAATAATCTCAACAATATTGAAAGATTAGTTAAATGTAGTATCTTACCACCGCGCGACCTGCACATTCCACTCTTACCAATTAAAATGCACGGACGTCTTCTTTTTGCTCTTCGCCGCTCATGCTGCGAAGAAATGCAGCAGTGTGACTGCAATCACGAAGACCCAAAAATGCGTAAATTCACGGGCACCTGGGTTGCTGATGAGTTGCGTAAAGCTGTTGAACTCGGTTACAGTATTACGAAAATTTATATTATTTGGCAATATGAGATGACACAATATAATCAAATTGATGGTAGCGGAGGTCTTTTTGCTGAATACGTAAATACTTTCTTAAAAATCAAGCAAGAGGTTAGCGGATGGCCCTCATGGTGTACTGATGAAGCAACTAAATTACAATACATTGAACAGTATAGACTCGATGAGGGTATAACTTTGGATAAAAATAATATTGAAAAAATTTCAGGGTTACGAGCTGTTGCTAAGCTCTGCTTAAATTCGTTTTGGGGTAAGTTTGGACAACGGAGTAATTTGAAACAAATTGAAGTTGTAAAATCACGTGAATCTCTTTTAAAACTTCTTACTTGTCCGGAAAGAGATGTTAATGATATACTAGCAATTAATGATGAGATACTGTACGTGAATTGGCAATACAAGGATGAGGCTGTCACTCCTGCCCCGCATACGAGTGTCGTGATTTCGGCTTACACCACTGCTCAAGCACGTTTAGAACTATATAATTACTTGAGAAGGTTGGGTGATCGTGTTCTTTATTATGACACAGACTCTTGTATATTTGATTCGCATGACGATGCTCCGGATGAGTATAAACCTTTTATTGGCTCTAAACTAGGAGATATGACAGATGAACTTTGTGGTTATGGTGAGAATTCGTATATAAGTAATTTTGTTTCGGGAGGACCAAAGTTTTACGCTTACACAGCTGTAACACCCAATAAAGATGATAAAATTGAATGTTGTAAAGTAAAAGGTATCTCATTAAACTTCTCAAACGGTGTAAAAATTAATTTTGATAGCATTAAGAATTTGATTAACGATGCCTTTGCAAACGAAGATCACGAATCTGAAAAAATGAATGATGAATGTAGTAAAATACGCTTAAAATTCAAAGCTATCAGAAGAACTAAAATGCATGAAGTTGTAACGCGTGAAGAATCGAAAACATGTTGTGTTGTATTGAAAAAACGACGATACCTTACGTCACGTAAGTCTCTACCTTTTGGATATAAGAATAATTAACATTTGGGATGTATTTATTGTAAATAAAAATAAACACAAATTTTAATATAATTTCCTTATTTTTCCATTTAAAAGATCCCTAACGCATTTTTATATCCTCAGTATAGCTTCTGTCATCGAAGAGAACGCTTCTTATCGAAATTTAGCTCATTTTAACGCATAATTCAGCTTACTCGCGGTGTTATTTAGCTTGTTGGACACGAATATCAGCTTAAACAGCGGTAATAACAGCTTGTGATTCAGCACACGTAAAATTAGCTTATTTTTACGTGTGCCGCGCCGCGCCGCCGCTGCCGACCGTCCGCGTGCCATAAGCTTATTTTAAGGAAAATCTCTCGTGTGTGAGAGGGTGTGTGAGTACTCGGCGAAATGGATATGCGATTCAAACATCCGTTTACGTGTATCGTTAGCGGACCCACGGGATGTGGTAAAACAGTTTTTGTCAAAAGGTTTCTTCGATATCTTCCACTCATGTACAGTGTAACTTTTGATCGGATATTACTCTATTATGCCGAGTGGCAGTCTACGTATGAGACAGACTTTGTTCCAGGAGGCATAAGTAGGGAGAGTAGAAAAAAAATTGTTGAATTTCACGGGGGATTACCTCAGCCTTCAGATTATTCTCAAGACAATGAAAAGAAAAAATTATTAATTATCGATGATTTAATGAGAGAATCTTCGAATAACATTATTCACGATTTATTTACAAAGGGAAGTCATCATAAGATTTTAAGTGTGATTTTTATTACACAAAATCTTTTTCACAAAGGAGCTGGTCAACGCGATATCTCATTAAATGCAAATTACCTCGTTATTTTTAAAAATCCACGTGATTGTTCGCAAATACAATATCTAGCGCGTCAAGTCTATCCCGAAGTCCCAAAATTTTTACAAGAAGCGTATCTCGATAGTACGTCAACTTCTCATGGCTATCTTTTGTTGGATTTGAAACAGTCGACCGAGGATGAATTTCGTTTCCGTACCTCTGTTTTTCCCGATGATAAATTTAGTTACGCATATGTACTGAAGAAGAATAAGAAATTCCGATAAAAGTAGTGGATTCTATGATTAAAGCTTCAATCTGATTGAAACAATGACAGGGAGAGGAGCGTCTGCGAGAACCGATAGTCGTAGACGATGTAGAAGACAGCGTGGAGGTGTTGGTGCTGCTGCTACTGAAGAAGAAGAAGAAGAAGATACAAGGTGTGGATGCCTACCAAAGCATTTTACAAAAAAGTGTGTTCCAGTATTGAATGCTCTTTGTCATGCAGATAGTGCGACGTTGTACGTCGCAGCCGAGCAAATCGCGCGTTGTTGTTTGGGCGGCAACCTCACTCAATGCGAGGAAGAAAAGGCGATCGGTTTCAGCGAGGCCCCCGTTTTCTCGGACGCGAGCTACGTCCCGGGAATTCGTGGAATTCGCTGGCCGACGTACCCAAGGGGGGAGCTCGCCGGTTCGAGCTGGCGCGAAACGAGCAGCCAATTAGCACGTCTCGCGCCTCGCGCAGCCAATCGGGCTACGTTATCAGCCGGGCCCGACGGCCGACGGCGAGTGTGCGAGTGCGAGAGCGAGAGAGAGAGAGGCATCGGGGCGTCCGAGAAATCCTCGCTGCTCGATAGCAGCAGGTCGGGCTTGCTGCCAACGCGAGGCAAAGCCGTTGCGCGCGAGCTCCGAGAGAAGAGCGGGAGAGAGTAGATAAGGGGGGGAAAGCAGATAGCTACGCCGGCGTCGGTTCAGGCATCGCCAGGCCGGGACCGCTGGCGCGAGCTGTTGGTGAGCGCGCAGCTACGTGTGTGCGTGCCCGAGAGTAGAGAGAGGGGACCGCGTTGGTTCGGCCGACAACGCCACAGTGAGCGCGCGCTGTGCTCGCGATTATACGTGCGGGAGAGAGAGAGAGCGGGAGAGAGAGAGCGCGCCGGCCGTGTAGCTACTCGAGCGGATTGCGCCGAGCCGAAATTCGGGTGTGTGAGAGAGAGAGTAGACGGGTTAAACTGCGCGACGTCAGAGACGAGAGCTTCGAGGCGCGCGCGTGTATGTGAGAGTGGAGGTGTGACGGCGCGCCCTGCGTGGCTATTGTGCGTGGGCGGCTACGGCCACCACGTTGTAGGGAAGGGCTGGGATAAATATACGTGCAATACAATTTAATAACTTGTGTGATTACTTCCTCCTTCTTTCCCCCACGTTCTCCCAAACGTCGGCGATTACGTTACATCCCGAGATTAATGAAAAATCTTGGCGCGTACGAGGCGTCAAGTGTTGCGCACCTGTGTTGGGAGGCACAGCGTCGCAATAGTCAACAGCGCTTAGCACTGTTACGTGTAGCTGATAAAAAACTCATTAAAAGCATATGCGAGTGCGTGTTAAATGTATTGCGCGGAGTCGTTAAAATAAAAAACTCACACAAGTCAAAGTTAAAAAAATATAAAAGTGTCTTGAGAAAATGATTAAATAAATCCAGTAGTAATAACAGTGAAAAAGAGTGAAAAAAAAAGAAACGCGTCATTATTCAAAACGGTGGTGCTTTTTTACCAATGTTACTTGCACCAATTATAAGTGCACTTGTGTCAAAAATATTTGGAGTCTCTGGAAATTAAAATATGGAGCACGCTCGTAAAATGATCATTGTACCAGAGGAAACATACGAGAGAGTAACGAAGCAACATCATCAACAACAACAACAACAACAACAACATATAGTAGAAGAGTCGAGTAATGCTTTAGAGCCAACGATACAGACAAAGGGTGATAATTTAAGTCGTCTCGATGCTGAGATGCACGATATACTTTTTTCAAAAAGTATCACCGATGAACGTGAAAAATGTCAAAAATATTTACAAATTTTAAGAAGATATCTTCATTTTAAAAATTTGGAACGTCAGGAACTTTTATCAGATGTAAATATACTTGATGTAGAGCATAAAAATGAAGATATATCGAGTCCATTGTCCGATGAAGCGATACTTGCAAGCATTTCCAAGGGTTATGTGAGAAAAGCACGTTTATTGCTTCAACATTGGAAATCAGCATCGCATCGTATTAAATGGGATAATTCAGGTACAGTTAGCATTGATGATAAAGCTATACCACACTCAAATATTATAGATTTACTAGAAGACGTGGTACGGAGTAGACCTGTTGAAGAACCTGTAGGAAGATTTCAATTAGCTAATTTTATAGCAACAACTGACACTCCACCCAAATTAATAAGTAATCCAGAGGTGATAAAAATTAGTGAAAGTTTGAAACGTGCATTAAACAAAATTCCTTCAACCAAGAGAAATAATTCCGAGAGCGTTCAGACTTTGGAACAAGGTACTAGACTCGCGGCCTCACAACGCTATAGTGCACGTTTGAATAAGAAAAAATCCATACCGCAAAAAGCAGACAAGTGGCTGGCTTATAAAATTTAACATGTCTTATGAAAATCAATACTTTGACACTAGACACGAGACTGGATACGCTGGTGCACGTAATCTGTTACGAATCAATGGTAAAAATAAGAAGAAGAAAAGCGAGGTTAATGAGTGGTTAAGTAATCAAGATGCATACACACTACACAAACCTATTAGACGAAAATTTCCTAGATTGATGTACAATGTCACTAATGTGGATGATTGTTGGGAAATGGATTTGTGTGACATGCAATCTCTCAAAACGTATAACGATAATTTTGCGTATTTACTTGTAGTCATAGATGTTCTCAGTAAATATGCTTGGGTCGAGCCTTTACGTGACAAAAGTACAAAAAGTGTTGTAGCTGCTTTCGACAAAATCTTAAAAAGAGCCGATGGGCGACGCCCAATTCTTATACAAACTCATCGAGGCAAAGAGTTTGTCGGATCAGATTTTCAAAATTATATAAAACAACACAAGATTAATTTTTGAGTAGCACGTAATCCCGATGTTAAAGCAGCCGTCGTCGAACGTCTTAATCGCACGCTCAAAGAACGTATGTTCAGATATTGTACTCACAAAAATACTCATAGGTATATCGATGTTATTGAAAATATCGATTACGCGTATAATCACACTATGCATAGTGGTACTAAAATGGTTCCGGCAGTTGTAAATATTCGTAATGCAGTTGTGGCAAGAAAAAATTTAGAAAAAAGAGCTCTTAGTCAGAGAAAAAAGTCTAGAGCACATATATACAGCGTGGGTGATCATGTTCGCATCAGTCGGTTGAAAGGCACCTTCGATAAAGGTTACGAAAAGAATTACAGTGAAGAGATCTTTAAGATTACCCGTGTCTCACGTCGTCAAAATCTCTTCACCTATGAATTGACTGATTTAGAAGGTGAAATAATCGACGGATTTTTTTATCCCGAAGAACTAGCTCGAGTTGGCGATGATCTTTTGTCACAAAATAAGGAATTCA
Source organism: Nasonia vitripennis (assembly GCF_009193385.2). NCBI lineage: Eukaryota > Metazoa > Arthropoda > Insecta > Hymenoptera > Pteromalidae > Nasonia > Nasonia vitripennis. The sequence continues at coordinate 996,050 of NW_022279653.1, forward strand.
AAGTGGAACGTGTGATCAAGAGTAGGGGACGTGGTGTTAAAAAACAAGTTTTTGTAAAGTGGCTTGGCTATCCTGATAAATTTAATCGTGGATTAAAGCAAGCGAAATCGTTACACTTTAAACATGGCTGAGGACGAATTTTATTTGATATTACCGAGTAACAGTAGTATGAAATATTTTTCTGAAAATACATCTTGCTTCACCACGCACTTATCGCACGAAGTACGTCTGCATGGTAAGTGGAGTGTTGCTCTCACGGAAATCAGCATACCATGCACGATGATACATATTCAGAAACACGAATGTAATATAAAGTTTATTAACGCACGTAGAATAGCAGTTGCAAGAAAGAGAGACATATCTGAATATTTACCGGATTGGACAAACGACAAACACAACAATGCCATATTTCCACCATGTGTTTACGAGAATCTCAACAATCTCACAGAAGCTATAAACAATATACCTGAATCTCACTTACGTATTGAACAGGCAAAGAAAAAAAGTGGTTATTACAATTTACATAAAAAGTGTGAATGTAAGGAAACTCATTTTTTCAGCTTGAGCGAAAAGGTCAAACGAATATTTGGCTTTGAGAATGAAAAATATAGAAATCAGGAATTTATACCCATGATTCCACCTGTAGAGTCGAAAAAAAATGCAACATTGGTAGGAAACAGACCTGGTTGTTTGGCAAGAGCGATAGCTGATCAATTTTTCGTTTACTCACAAGGAAAGGTACCCAACCCGAACTCACCGATTTTGATGATTTTCATATATGTTGTAGAACATAAAAAAATAAGAGACACGTATTTTTTTTTATCGGCTAATTTTCACTTTTAAGGGGTAAAAACCTCCCCTAAAGTTAACCCCCAAAAAGCGTTTTTTTTAAATATCTCGGCTTAAAATTAATATTTTTCAATGAAACAAATTGGAGGTTATTTCTTACAAAAAGAGCAAGTATTTCATGGTGATTTGAAGAGTAAGGGTAGCATCCCCTATTTTTTAGGGGTTGAAAACATATATTTTTTGGCATAATTTTATAATAAAAATGTTTAAACCGACTAAAAAAAATTGGAAAAAATGTTTAAACATCCATAATAACAAAATTTAGTTGACGTCTTTCGGTGTTTTCATAAATATTACCCCTAAGGGGGTAAACCACCCCTAACACAAAATACTGTAAATATGTAATTCAATACATAATATTTCGTAGAAAGTTTGTATATAGAGGTTTTCGAGGTCGCTGATTACAAATCTGTTATCAGATTTTGAAAATTCAAAATGGCGGATCCAATATGGTGGACGGAAATATCGAAAAAAAATTTTAACTTTCAAAAAAACTTGTTTACAAATGTGTGATCTTTGTAGCCTGTACATGTGAACTAAAGAGCCTTAAACCCTAAACCCCTAAAGAACAAATAGGCTAAATGGTTGTGCATTTTAACCAAACGACTCCAAACCCCTAACCTCCAGACAAGCCGAAGGCCTATGCTTTACCGTAGACACGAGTATAGACATATTACCGATATTTTATTCTATCATTTTGTATGTAACAAATAACGTCTCGTTTTATGTTTCAATCAAAGATTATTTATTTTTCTGCTTTTATAAATTAGCATAATTTCAAAAGTAATTTCATAAATTATAAAGTATTTCATAAATTGCATAATTATATAATTTTATAAATTCAAAAAGTCCACACTTTTTTGCAAATGAAAAAACATAGGTTAATAAAATTAGTTTATCAAACTCTTTTGCGTTTTGTAATAAAATTTAATGTTGTCAAACTTGGGAGTTTTTCATTGTTACAATTATTTCGTAAGCCAAACGTTTTTTAGATGAATTCTCGAAGTAATGATTATTGTATCTATAGTAAAATATTTACAGTCTGGAATTCCATAATAATACTATTTGCTACGATTTAATGAATTTATCAAAAAATCTAAATTTAATAATAAATATTATTCTAATTATTATTATTATTTTTCATTATCATTGCTATTATCAGTATTACTGTTATTATTGCTATTGCAATTATGCTTATTCTTCTTCTTATTATTATTATTATTATATTACTATGATAATTTTTGTTATTGGTAAAAATACATAAAAGAATATTAATACTCGAACTTCATTTGCAATTAAAGAACACGTTGTTATTGAAAGGGAATTTTATATGCATTCATTAGTTTAATGAATGTTATCGTACATTCAATGATAATTCCACAGATAAATGTCTTTCACTCATAAAAGTTGTTGACAATATGTGCGAATCAGTATGTTCTTTTTTTAGATTGTTTTCATCGAGTGTTTACCTCAGCTGCCTGTGTTATTTTTTAGGCAGTGAGTGAGTTTTGTGGGTATTCTAGTTCGATGCCGGAAAGTACGAATTGTACGTCTTTTTGTTTGTCAGTGGTATCATACAGTTGTAGAAAATTTTCTTTAGTGATTTTATATAGATTTACATTATTCAATTTCAAAGTGAATAAAAGTTGAATAAAACCAAAAATAGAGTTTTCCGAACATCACAAAGTGAAACGAGAATTCTTCTCCAATGCATAAATTAATGATTTGATTCAATTTACATTCACTCGTTTTATTCTGGTAGAAATGTAGCAGTCGTGCCTTACATGCAAAAACACAGCTTGTATAAATTTTACCGCTTGTTTTCATTTTAGATTGAAAAATGAAAATTAATCCGTTAAACGTTCTAAACTTATTATTAGCATACTTTCAAGCGTTAAACATACCAGGTAGTGTCACGAATTATCACGAAACAGAGTTGGCCGAAAAAATAAAAGAAATTTTAATAGATGCAACACATGATTTCAACGATGTAGAAATGATTACTGATGACTCTTTGGATTTTCAAGAAGAGTATAAAGACCATAATGTGGAAATAATTGAAGATGAAGTGCAACATCATTTTCCTGATCCGGATATAGCACCAACAAATCAATGTACAGCAGATAATGAAGAACTAGATTTTGAATACAAAAAAAAGAGCTGTAGAATTTTGGAGAAGTAGCAAAACGAAGCAAAATTTAAGTCTCAAAACAGTGCAAAACAGATTCAAAAAAGTATCATCTATTAGTCAGCTACGTCGTTGGGCTCATTCAATTAATAAAGGTGGCACGTATAGAGAAAAAGTAGCACAAATTTGTCAGTATACCCTGGATAATTTTCAAGCAGCTCTCGACAGTGGTTCAATTATCCATGATGAAGATATAATTCGATGGGCCTTACAAGCTAAAAAAGAAATTGGGTTTGATGATATTAGATTCAAAGCTTCTAAACATTGGTTACTCAAATTTAAGCAAGCACACCGAATAGTTTCTAGGAAAATAAATAAGTTCATAACAAGAAAAACACTAGAAAGTAGTGCAGAACTTGCGGCTAAAGCTGAAGCATTTATCGATGACGTTAAATCGTGTATACCAAGGATTGGACTCGAAAATTTGTATAATACAGATCAGAGCGGATTTCAGCTAGAAATGCATTCTGGAAGAACATTAGCAGTAGAAGGAGAAAAGCAAGTGCAATGTCTGGTACAGTCAATTTCAGCAACAACGCATAGTTATACTATACAGCCACTAATATCAGCTACTGGACAACTGTTGTCACCGCTATTTCTTGTTTTAAAGGAACCAAGTGGCAAGTTTGGCCCTATTGTAGAACAAAACATATTTAAACCAGAAAACGTGTACGTGGAAGCATCCAAATCTGGAAAATTAACAACAAGTAAGGGAACTAATAACAATTTTTACATTGTAATATCGTTGATCAGTTAATTAGTAAGTCGTTTAATTGCAGATCACTTCAAAATCTGGTTGGAAAAAATATTTTATCCCTATGTAGGCCATCACTCAATACTATTACTTGATTCTTGGAGTGGTCATTGTGACAAAGTTATAGAAGAAACAATGCCACAAAATAAAATTATTAACATAAAAAAATTCCAACTGGAACCACAGGAAAAATACAACCACTTGATGTCTATGGATTCCGTATTTGGAAAAACTTTGTCCGAATATTTTCTGATAATGTAATGTTAATGGATCATGATATGAATTTACATGTGAGAAATAATATAATTAAACTTCAATCATTGGTTCACAACCAACTGTCTTCACCGAGATATATAGATTTGTTTAAATATTCCTGGTATAAAAGCGGTTACGTCAATGAAAAACCAGATAAATTTGATAATCCTATAGATTTCAGTTTTGGAAAGTCTTGTGCAACACATTGTGAAATAGAAGGGTGCACAAACATTGCAATTGTACGATGTGGTTGGTGCAAAAAAGCATTGTGCTTTAAACACTTTTATGAGGACTACCATTATTGTAAAAACATCGTAAAATAATATATTTTATGCTCAATACAAAAAATGCACTATGGCAAAAGATAAAAGATTGTAGATTATTATTATACTCTAATATTATAAACAAAAATACATTATAAGTTTAATTTACAATAAAGGAATTTCAATAACATTCTGATAACAATTTCTACGGAAATTATAAAACTGCTTCACACACAGAATTTTCTTGTTTACAAATTTAGGAATTTGAGGTGGTTTGGTTAAAAAGCACAACCATTTAGCCTATTTGTTCTTTAGGGGTTTAGGGTTTAAGGCTCTTTAGTTCACATTTACAGGCTACAAAGATAACACATTTATAACAAGTTTTTATGAAAGTTAAAATTTTTTTTCGACATTTTCGTCCACCACATTGGTTCCGCCATTTTGAATTTTCAAAATCTGATATCAGATTTGCAAAGAGCGATCTCGAAAACCCTTATATACAAATCTTCTACAAAATATTATGGATTGAAGTATACTTATAGTTATTTTGTGTTAGGGGTGGTTTACCCCCCTAAAGGGTAGTATCTATGAAAAAATCGAAAAACTTAATTTGTTTATTATAGATGTTTACAAATTTTTTCCAAATTTTTTTTCGATATTCCGTCCTATTGGTTCCGCCATTTTGAATTTTCAAAATCTGATAACAGATTTGTAATCAGCGACCTCGAAAACCTCTATATACAAACTTTCTACGAAATATTATGTATTGAATTACATATTTACAGTATTTTGTGTTAGGGGTGGTTTACCCCCTTAGGGGTAATATTTATGAAAACACCGAAAGACGTCAACTAAATTTTGTTATTATGGATGTTTAAACATTTTTTCCAATTTTTTTTAGTCGGTTTAAACATTTTTATTATAAAATTATGCCAAAAAATATATGTTTTCAACCCCTAAAAAATAGGGGATGCTACCCTTGCTCTTCAAATCACCATGAAATACTTGCTCTTTTTGTAAGAAATAACCTCCAATTTGTTTCATTGAAAAATATTAATTTTAAGCCGAGATATTTAAAAAAAACGCTTTTTGGGGGTTAACTTTAGGGGAGGTTTTTACCCCTTAAAAGTGAAAATTAGCCGATAAAAAAAAATACGTGTCTCTTATTTTTTTATGTTCTACAACATATATGAAAATCATCAAAATCGGTGAGTTCGGGTTGGGTACCTTTCCTTTAAGACTTTTATTTATCAATTAAAATCGGTCCTTTTTAGGACCACAATATTTCTATAAACGTACTACAAACTCATCATACATAAAAATCTCATTATCTTATGACGTCATAAGAGGTGTACATGACGTCAGTAACAATCCATATTTATCTTAATTGTTTACAAGATAAATGCTTAAGACGTTGGCGATACCTTATCTTTATTACCTGTTTTCATAATAAAAAAAAGTATCATCATGGATTATTATTGCGGTAAAGATAGCTTCTTTGTTTATGTAAACAAGATATCTTAATTACACACGTATAAACAAGATATCCTTATCTTAATTAACTGTTTATAAACGCGATACCGTATCTTATCTTTATTACTTGTAAAGTACCGTCATTGTTTATTATTGTGGTAAAGATATCTTCTTCGTTTATGTAAACATGATATCTTTATCTTAATTACACGTGTATAAACATGATACCCTTATCTTAATTACCTGTTTAGAAACATGACACCTTATCTTTATGACTTGTTTACATGATAAGATAAAAATGCGCCAGTGATGACGTCATTTGTTATGTCTCCCCATACCGGCTTACTTACTACTCGTTTAGTTTCAGAGATATAAATTTTTAAAAAAAAATCACCTTTTTTATTTTATCTGCCGAACAAAGCGGTCAATTCGAGCACCAAACAAGGAAAAGTAGGTAATTTTATCCTCTTTTAAATGCATTATAGCTGAATTGTTTGTAGCAATGAGATGATTGAAAAAACGCAAAATAGTGTTATTCAAAAATCAAAAAATGGTCATAAAAAATATATATGCATGTCAAATTTTATTGATATTAACGAAGTAGTTGCAGAAATATTACGGTATAAATACACACACACACATCCATACGGACATTTTCTAAAAACACTTGATTTGAACTCCTAACACGCCAAAAAGTATTTTCTAGAAGTTTTGAAGAAACTCAAAATATACTATGTCACGGATGCGAGCTTATCGCTACCCGATGACGGATTGCGCCGCTGACGATTCGGTACCCGAACCGTCTGCGAGCTTTGGAGCCGAAAGGCTCTCACGCGCAGAAGTGCAGCGTATACACTTTTGCGCTCGCGACCGCTCCTCGCCGTGCATCGCCACGACGCAGGAGCGGGCAGACAACCGGTGGCAGTCGAGCGGAGAAGAGCTCCCCAGAAGAATACGAATAAAGTCCAATTAACCATACTGAACAGCCTAGCTCCTCCAGGCGTGACCCACCCTCAACTCTGTTACAACTGGCATCCCTCGGGGAAACTGGACGCGAAGCGACGCGCAGTCAACTGGATTTTGGATTTTTCACCAAATTTTTTTTTCGGAAGTGCCAATTTACAAATCGACTGCCACCAGCCAAGAACGTATCACCTCCAAAATTGGGAAAAAGTGGATCGAGACTGCAAAAAAAATTAGTAATCTTCAGTCGAAAAGAATCTCACGAAAATCGAAAGCCGAAAGGAAAGGAATGAAAGCGAGTGTTACGAGTCGTCCGATAGGAACAAGGTTAATTTAGTCATGCGTAAACGCGCGTGCTACTGCAGTGGAGATGAGTGCCATGATCGCGGAAAAATAAATTCAATTAACAAATCTAGAGACGTTAAAATGAGACACGAAGTAGTCAAGATCTGCAACAAATGCTGTATCGCCAAAAGCGAAAGCGGCGAGCGTCGTAAAAGCGATAGCGGTTATCGCAATGCGCGCTTAGCTAAAGAAAATAAGCAGCACGGCGACAGCAAGCGTAGTTCTTATGTGCATCGAAGCAGGCGGCCGCCGTCGGACGACGATTCTTACGACGAGTCGAACGATTCGGACGACGAGTCCGCGGAGATCCTCGAGCCTTGCTACATCGAAAAGGGCACAGCGAGCCAACATAAAAACCATGGGAGCGCAACTATTAGGCGTATGACGGTTCACCAAGCGGTTAACCATATTCCATATTTTGACGGGGATCTGGATAGTCTAAATTTGTTTTGTAACGCAGTGCGGGAAGTTCTGGTAACATACGGCCCGGAGCACGAACGTTTTCTGTTATTACACATTGCTAACCGACTAAAAGACAAGGCCACGGAAGGCTACCGGGCTCGTACAGCTAACTACAGCTCGGTCGAAGTACTCTTACGCGACTTAACACTGCATTATGCTAACATTGGTATCGCTGATCAAATTTACGACGAAATTAGCACGGTCGAGCAAAATCCGGGAGAATTCGCCGGAGAGTACGGACTACGAGTCGGCAAGCTTTACAATCGGCTACGCACGTTCGTGGGGTCGGCGCCGGATCTGTCAACCGCGGATAGAGAGTCAAGGTTACGCCAAGCGGAGCAAGACGTTCTTGAGCAATTTTTATTTGGCCTAAAACAGCCGCTCGACCATCTGGTCCGCAGCAAGCAACCCCAAAATATAGACGTTGCAATAAGATTCGTAATAGAATTCGAAGGAAAGCGTAGCGCTAGGGTGGCAACATTTAGCGCAAGCCCGATTGTAAAACCGGCGGCTCAAGTACGTCTAGCGACTGCTACAGAGACCAAACTTATCGAAGCACCCGCCGACGGTCAGATGAACCCGGGCACGGCAGATCCGGCAAACCAGAGCGCGGAAAATAAATTCTGCGAGTATTGCAATTCGAACACCCATACGCTCATAGAATGTCGCACTCTGATTAGCCATGCGGCCAAAAAGATAATTAGGCGACCGCATTATACTCGAGTTAGCGGCACCCGGCGTAGGCAAAACGATAATCGCAACGCGGACGAAAATCAGAACAAGTACGATAATAAGAGCAATCCTAACAGCGATAGCCGCGATAACCGCGATGATGAAAAGCGAAAGAATAATTCATCTCAAGGCAATTTAAACTAGAGGGACGCCCGCCGTATCCCTCGAGCATCGGGCGTCAAGTAGAACTGAGAGAAACAACAACCGCGATAGAAACAGCAACCGCGAGCGAATCAGCAAATATCAGATTCTTGCTGGCCGGCAGACAACCGTCGATCGTGAACGTATCTTGCCCCCAGTTGAGGAAGAGGCAAGGGAAATTTTACGCGGATTCAGGGGTCGATATTTCGGTAGTAAAAAAGAGCGAATTAGCCCCGTGCTATCCATTCGATGCGAGCCGTATTATAAAAATCCAGGGAGTTACACCCGGATGTTCGTACACGTTGGGGGAGGCAATCGTCAAGCTTCACGGGCTGGAGTGTAAAGTCCACGTAGTGCCAGATGATTTCCCGGTAGAAAATTCGGGGATAATCGGCTGGGATATAATAGACGCACATAAAGGATGCGTCGACGCATCAAGCCAAAGTTTAAAGTTAGGCGATGAAAATTTGCTCTTCGATACGAACGAAAAAGTTACTATACCCCAAGGGTAAAAATGATAATCGGTGCGCGCGTTCGTAGTAGTAACGTGAGCGTCGGGTGGGTTCCTCTCATGGACTTGCACCCGGACTTGCTTTTTGGAAACTTTGTGGCAGAAAATAGAAACGGCCGAGTATTCGCCGAATGTATCAACATAAACGAAAAGGAAGTCACGATTGCCAGTCCATGGGTATCTATTCGAGTGCGAGACAGTAGTTGATAATCCGCTTTATCAAGCTAGGGATGATAATTCTCCCGATAATGTCGGTGAATTCGCGGTGAATTTAAGGCGCTTATTTGGTAACAACCAAAGCAAAAAATATAAAGAAGTTCTGACTCTCAATGAAAAATTACTTCTAGACGATAAAATGCGACGCGAACGTGTTCAAAAAATCTTAGGGCTCGCTGATCTCGAGGGATGCAACGAAGAAGAAATCGAGTACGTACGCGAGATTATCAACGATTTCCCGGGAGTATTCGGCCTTGACGGTGAACCACTTCTGGCTACGCACTTGCTAAAGCATAAAATTGTCTTAAAATCGGATAGGCCAATTAAAAATGGTAGATTCAGATTCCCTCCAGCATTAAGAGAGCATTTGTCTCGCGAGTTGCAAAAATTACAGGATCAGGGTATTATTGTTCCCTCCAATTCGAACTATTCCTCGTCCTTATGGATTGTCCCGAAAAAACCCGACGCACAGGGAAATAAACGCTTTCGCCTTGTCACAGATTTTCGCGGTCTTAATGAAGTGACAGAGGGAAGCTGCCACCCGCTCCCAATCACCAGCGACATAATCGAACACCTAGCCGGCGCGGAATATATAACGTGCTTAGATCTCAGATAGGGTTATCATAAGATAGAAATGGACCCCGATTCGGCGCACTTAACCGCGTTTTATGCCCCTGATGGGAACTATGGGAATCAGTTAATGCAGTTTAACCGCATGGCTATGGGGCTAAAAGAGGCTACGATTACATTCACAAAAGCCATGTCGCTGGCTATGAAAGGGCTACAAGGGGACGAGGTAGAAATTTACCTAGATGATCTAATGGTATTCAGCCAGACCCTTGACGAGCACAGAGTCCCTCTCCGTCGCGTACTAAAACGCTTAATCGACGCTAATTTATCCGTTGAACCAAAAAAAATGTCAATTTCTAAAAAAAGAAGCTCATGTGCTCGGACATATAGTCGGAGGCGGAATGATAAAGACAGACCCGGAAAAAGTAAAAGCAATGGCCGAGTTCCCGGTACCGACCAATGCTCATAAGCTGAAACAAGCTCTAGGCCTATTCAGTTACTACCAAAGGTTCATTAAGAATTTCTCGAAAATTGCGTATCCCTTACATTCTCTCCTTCGGAAGGATGTCGAGTTTATTTGGGGGGAAGAGCAGCAGGCTGCCTTCAACGAGCTGCCGAAATTAATGGCGGAAGAGCCCGTGCTGAAATCGCCGGATCTCTCAGCCGTTTATCGTCACTACTGATAGCAGCGACTGGGCCCTCGGCGCTATCCTAAGTCAGGGCAAGCTGGGCGCAGACTAGCCGTGCGCCTACGCGTCGCGCTGCCTCAAAGGTAGTGAACTTAAATATCCTACTTACGATAAGGAGCTGCTTGCTATGTTCTTCGCCAAAGAGCAGTTTCGACATTATATTTACGATAGGAAATTTACTATCGTAACAGACCACGAGAGTCTAAAGCACTTCCATAACACAAAGAAACCCGATTTGCGATTTAATCGTCTTAAGGCTGCGTTAACCGGGTACGACTTTGGTATCGTGTATCGTCCTGGCGTAAAAAATGCGAACGCGGACGCATTATCGCGAAGTCCCGTAATAGAAAAGGGAGAAATCAACCCAGAGTTGCCGCGCGCCGAATTGAGAAAATAAATCAGATCCGACGGAATTTGACGCCGCCGTAGAGCTTTCTCAAGTCGGCGTGCGAAAGTCCTCTGGCGATGCTAGAAGATTCCGCGAAGCAAGCAGAGTCAGGAGCTCGCGAAGAAAGGGTCGAGAAAAAGAAACTCGATGTCGACGCGTTACCACCAAGCTTACTCGCAGCATGGCCGTGGTCAGGCGCTAATCGTAAAGCGAAACTAGCCGTGAATTTCGAGAGGCGAGAGATTAAGGGGAAAGAAGGCCTACGGTGCGAAATTTACGAGCGAGAATTATCCGTCGCTGCAAAATCCGAGAATACTAAGAATCAGCGCAAGCCGCGGAAAGCAACACCAAGTCTGACGGACCGAGGTAACGCGAGCTCTAGCGAGTGCGACGACGCACAAGCTAAAGAAGCAAGAGTCGCTGATAAAACTTCTGATAAGACACGTATGCGCGAAGAATCTCTGAACCGTCCGAAGCCCCGGATAATTGAAAACATAGCGGACCCTCCCGGATTGAGACTTCATGAAATCGCTGGTAGGGGTATGTCTCCCGATCCTGAGGATATCGGTCCACCGGAAAACTTTGACGATATTCCCAGAAAGTATGAAAGGAAAGTAGATTCATCGGACGTAGACTCCTCCGCTAGCTCGGGAAACCCTCTAATACAAACATACCTGCGTAAGAAGCGCTGTGCCGAGCCATGCCCCACACTCAGACGATCGGATGATATACCGGGATTTCCACCAGGCAATTGCTTGTTTTTTTCGCTTTTAAAACTGTCGGGCCCCGAGTTATCAGCGTTGCAATTAAGACAACTTTTAGCTTCCTCACCTCTGTTAAAATCGTGCGGTGAACCGGAGGAAACAGAACGAATTTTAGAATCAGAATCGGAATATGGAAATGTAGACTGCGCGTTTCTTTTCGCTAACATGTTCGACACAGACATATGCATACACTTCGAGCCCCCGAAAGGTGTACGTACATTTCTGCATATAATTGTAAGGAATCCTAAAAAACAAATTCACTTAAATCTTAGAGGTTGCCACTTCACGCCTTATATTAAAACAGATGCTCCGGTCCCTTCCGAAAGCACATTGGAGCGCCCTCGAGACGACCCTCCTTCGGATAACGGTGAGAACGCGGGCTCAAAATCGCCGATCCTAGGTAAAAATAAACGAGCGCTGCAGAAACAATCCAAGCTCGGCAAACACCCCGAGGTTAAGGAAACTGACGTGACTAATGGGGAAAATCCAAAAGCGCAAAATAATTCTGAGGGAGAAGTAAGCGAGCCGTTGCGACCATATGACTCTATTAATGTCAGCCCACCTCAGTCCCCGCCCGTCAACACCCCTAGTATCACAAGCAAGCTGAGCGCAGACGCACCATTATCAGTAGGCTCACAGCTGACAGGGGGGATAAGCGGCGCCAGCGCTGGCGAGAACGCTGAGCAGAGCAATATTGCTAAAGCGCAGGCAGCGGTCGAGGCCGCTTTAGCCAACAACAAACTAAAGCGTTGCGTTGTCGCTAGGACTAGACCGCTTCGGGAAAAGCCCCCTTGGGCGATACCAGAGGGACAGGAACCACCACTTTTTGTTCACTTACAAGCGCTGAACGAACACCCGTTCCGCTTCCAAGAAAACCTGTTGTATCTGGTATCCGCCGACAATTACCTAGAATCCGAAGTGCAAAACGCTTTAGTAGAACGCGGGTATTTAAACGTAGAAGTGACTTTAGAAAAAGCCTGTAAGCTAGGCGAAGTAAATATAACAGAGCATAAGGGTTGTGACTTGATCGGCCTATATATTAAAGAATATATCGATACGCGCCCTCTAAAATCAGATATCCTTAAATGCCTAAAAGTCCTAAAAAACGTTTTACTAAAAAAAAGAGATACGAAGCCTAGCGATAATTCGAGACTTTTGACACTGTCGGAATGTATAACTTTTACGGAGCTTTTTGATTCCGTTTTTATGAACAAACCGTTGGTAGCTGTAATATACAAAAACAATCTACCGGTTCCACCCGTAAGAAATCGCATTAAGTTAATTCGCGAATATCATGAGGCGGCCATCGGCGGCCACCGTGGTAGAACAAAAACTTTCAGTAGAATAGCCGCAGATTTTTATTGGAAAAACATGAGAGACGACGTAAATCAGTTTGTTGCTCGATGCGCAACCTGTATAGGTAATAAATTGATTCGTATTAAAACGCGTCAACCGCTGCTAATCAGTAACACGCCGAGTTTGCCATTCGCTCAGATAGAAATGGACTTCTATGGGCCGCTGGAAACAACAGAGCGCGGTAACAAATATATTCTATCAATTCAAGACATGCTATCGAAGTATATTATTCTACTCCCTACTAAGCACGCGAATGCAAAAGAGGTCGCCCGCGCTTTGACAGAAAGAGTAATCTGCGTATTCGGGCCGGCGGCAGCGATCCTGACGGACCAGGGAACGCACTTCCAAAACAAAGTACTAGCAACCCTTGCAAAAATTTTTGGAATAGACAAATTCAGCACGACGGCCTACCATCCCCAATCCAACGGATCGATTGAAAGGATGCACCACACATTAACTGAATATCTTCGTAAATATGTAAAAATCGCGTCCAAGTGGGATGAGTGGACGGCAATACGTCAGCATGCCTATAACACCACCTAGCACGAGAGCACGCAGTACACACCGCACGAAATCGTGTTTGGCGTAAAACCGCGCACGCCATCTAGCTTTCCACTGGTTAGCGACAACATCTTATATAATGACTATATTAAAAATATGGTAGGAAATTTAACCGATCTACAAACAGCCGCGGCGTTGAACTTAGTACAATCTAAATATCGTTCCAAATTTTATTATGATATAAATAAACCTAAGAAAGGCAAGTTCAGACAGAGTACCGAGGCCCTGTTGAAATTATAAGCATTAATAGAAAAACTAATAATATCACGATACAGCATGACACAGCAATCGAAACAGTGCACGCTAATAAATTGAAAATGCCATGTGAAATTGCGAAACTGGCTGCCGAATCATCCGGCGACCCCGAAGAATAAGCGTTTCCTTTTTACTGTTTTTTTTTGCACGGCACCGGACGTGCCGCGCAAAAGAGTAACAAAAAAAAAACGGGTAAATTACTAACATTTGAAAAATCGTGACGCGTGTCGTATTCCACCGGAGAGCCGAGCATTCGCAATTAGCTAAATTGTAAACAAGGTTGTGTAATAAATTTTCAGATGTATCTGCGCAGCAGCAGCGCTAGAAGATCAGACAGTGTCCGAAAGTTCCATAAGAGCGATCCATGTTCTAGATCAAAATTTAGGCTTAATTACAGAAAAAATCGCACCATTAGCTACATCGAGTACCAATTGGAAAATTATACAAAAAATTGACTTAACACCGTATTTTAGAGCAAGCGCAGAACTACCTAGTCGCATAGCCAAATTTGGCAGGGCGTGTGGGTGGAGATGCACAAATGAAAATTTATTTGAGGAAACGACAGCAGCGGCTCGTCAGGCCGAAAGAGTATTAGATCTACTCCTCGTTCACAGCCCAGTAGAAGAGCCGCGCCGCGCCCGCCGATCCCTGTTGCCATTCGTTGGCACTCTGCATAAATTTCTTTACGGAACTCTAAATGAGGACGACGAGCGCGAGATCCAGCTGGCTATAAAGACAGTGGCCAGCGACGCACGCATAACAGCAGCATTACTTGCGAATCAAACGGAAATAGTTGAACGCAAATTATTTGACCTAAACGAGAAAATAGTAAAGTTACAGGCAGCCACTGACATCCTAGGCAATAAGACGGCGAACTTGGACAAAGAGATTAGCATTCAAAGCGCAATTTCAAGCACTAAAGATGGCCTTATTCAGTTCAGGCAAGAAACCGAAACGCTAACGGATGCCATTCTTTTTGCCGCCAAGGGCCTGATTCACCCGCGAATAATACCTGCGGAGACCATTGCACGCGCAGCTACAACGGTTGCTAACACGGTAACAGATGCTCGATTCCCAATCCCGGCCGAAGGTTTATCAACCATTCCAATAATGAAAATTTCAAAATTAACAGTCATATTTTCGAATGGCTCCTTAATTTACCACATAGCAATCCCTTTATTAAGTATAGAAAAATTCAACCTGTTCAAGGCATCACCGTTACCGGCAGTTCAGCATGTTTTTAGCATACCGAATGTGGATAGCCGCTTATATATGGCCCGAGTTTGTTTATTTCGCGGTAAGCAAGTCGAACCGGACGTACATGCCGCTCCTGCCGGAGGAAGTCGTGGGCCTCCGAAAATTAGGTGAACTAAGGATCGTGGTAGATCCGGAACCAGTCCGCGAGATACGCGAAAACACTGCTTGCGAAATAAAAATCGCCGCCGGCAAAAAGATCGCCAACCCCGAAATATGCGATATACGCATCAGACAGCTTAGAGACTTATTCTGGCTACGGCTATATAAAGCCAACGCTTGGGTCTTCTCAACTAGGACCCCAGAGTCGATCTTCGTGCAGTGTTTGCGAGCCGAACATATCACCGATAAAATCAACGGTATCGGGATACTAGAACTCCGCCCCGGGTGCTTCGCTTATACCGCCAATGCACGCCTGACAGCTTCACGTTCCATCACCTCGTTCTTAAACGATTCCCATTTCGAAACAGTACAGTTCAACGTATCGAAAATTCTAGCGGTGCTGAATGAATCCGCTCATGCCGAAGCCGAGTTAGAAAAAACGATTGCAACCGCGGCGGACAGTCGAGTCAAAGGCTCGCACGGGGTAAATCTAGAAAGCCTGAAAACGGGAGCCAGGCTTCACGAAATAGCTAATAAAGCTAGCGAAATCGCTCAGCGCAAATCAACGAATTTTGAATTACGAAATCTAGGTAATTATACCTCTATTTTCGGGTTTTCTTTAACATCTGTCTTAACAGTAATTAGTGGAATAATCATCGGAGGATGTATAATTTACCGCCGACGCGCGAACAATCCTCTTGCTCGCTTAATCAAGCAACAAGAAAATTTGATTGCTCTAGAGCAAACGCGAAAATTTTCTCGCGAGAGAAGAGCTCAGTTTTCGGAAAATATAGCCGAATAAGAAGCATCTTATTTTCACTTTCTCTTTTCTTCCTAAGTAAGTTCTAGCAAAGCGTAGAGTTAAGAAAGGCGGTATTCGGGTGCGTAAAATAGAACACCACCTTGTCGCGCGGCATAACACAACATCTCGTCGCGCTATCGCTGCTCGCTCACCTGGCGGCTACCGGGGAAGGAGTAACATCACGTCCCTTCCCATGAATACGCACCGGGCTCGGCACCTAGTCGTATTAAGAATATTCGCAATAATGTCAAAAAAAAGCAAAATGGAAAGCCAAGCTGGGAAAAAAAGGGACACAAGGTCATGCGAGACCCCGCGATCCTAATCCTAAGTTAGTCTTAAGATTTACAGTCACGCAAGATAAACGGCGGACTGGAAAATAAACAAAATGTTCCCTTATATTATAATCGCAGTTTCAATTACAGCTTCTGGCAAAACCAGGCCATGAAAAAAACATAATAGATAAGCAACAATTCTTGTACGATAAGGTAAGGCCTCAAGGTCGACGTACTGTATTTTGTAGCCCTTTACACTATAATTACCATATATAATCTCTTATAGAATAAAGCCACGAGGCCAATATTTTGTACTTCCATTTTTATAATCTTGGAAACTAAGTTTCACACTATTTTGTACTTTTGCTGTGTAAGTTATAGAAAATAAGATTCATGTAAAAAGGGGAGCTCTAAACACTTTTGTAAACGGCAGCGGCCGCATTTAGCTACACAATCGGGACAACAACACAAACACTCACGCACACCAAATGCAAAGATATTAGAATCTAATAGAAATCCAACAAGCGCTGGCATCCCTATTAATTGTAAGATTTGTATTTTGTTTAACAAAAAAAAAACCATTTCAGAATTGTAAAGTAAAATCGAACATTTACACACGCACACTAGACGCAAAGCGAACGAGCGCCACACCTACGTTCGCGCACGCCCTTCCGTCTACCGCTCGCTATCATAGAAATTAAAATCTTTCAATTAAAGCTCATTTAAGCCTGTTTTTTTCGGCTACGAGGACGTTCGGTAGCACGGCCTGGACGTGTCATGGATGCGAGCTTATCGCTACCCGATGACGGTTTGCGCCGCTGACGATTCGGTACCCGAACCGTCCGTCTGCGTGCGTTGGAGCCGAGAGGCTTTCACGCGCAGAAGTGCAGCGTATGCACTTTTGCGCTCGGGACCGCTCCTCGCCGTGCATCGCCACGACGCAGGAGCGGGCAGACAACCGGTGGCAGTCGAGCGGAGAAGAGCTCCCCAGAAGAATACGAATAAAGTCCAATTAACCATACTGAACAGCCTAGCTCCTCCAGGCGTGACCCACCCTCAACTCTGTTACAACTATAACAAAGCTTCCTCTAGGAGGAAGCAAAAAAGAAAAAAAAACTTTTACGTTCCTGACTTATCGTTTACAAAATAGATATTTCGCACTCATAACCCATACTATGTAGCATACTGTTTACGCTGTATATAATCTTTTCTATTATTTATTCTAACACTAATAGCTAATGTCCTAATAATAATGAACTGCGTTGTTTCTAGGTTTTTTTGTTGTTGTGCTTAAGGTGGGTGGCAGGGAAGGATTGGAATTTATTGCATGGACTTACTTCTTCACAAATTCGTCGCTGCTGTCTCGCCGTTGAAGGTATTCTTCTCGAAATTCGGCCCAATTTCTACAGTGATGTGTCTAGTGCGATCGCTTGGTTTCTGAGTTCGAATGGTTCGAACGTCCTAGGTATCCACCTGTTTGTGCACAGCATGTACTCTACGTATTTTTCGCACTGAATTTCCTTTGATTCTGCGAAATGGTCCTTGTACTCTTGAAGGAGGAGAGCTCCTCTACGCTCTGGTGAGCTGTGCGTCTTCTTCGGATCTTGAGTCAGCTGTTCTTGTTCGGTTTTCGACTTGCGGCGAGTATCGGTGGCTGACGTTTCGCTGCTGTTTGGCTGATTTACTTGTAACGCGCTGACTGCGATGGCTACATTCTCTTGTGCCTGGTCCGTCGGTTGTGCGGGTCGCTCTTGAGTGTTTTCCGCGTCAGCTGTTGGCGGTTCTCTTACTGTCTCTCTTGCTTCTAGCAGCCATTTGGTGTCGTCGTCGCTGATGATAGGGGACGCGCGGCGGTGTGATTTTCTTGCACCTTTATTTATTTTCTTGTGACGGCGTTCAAATGCGTCGGACATGCTGGATTTGTTGTATTCTTTGACCACTTGGCACGTCAATCTCTCTTCTTCTTCTCTTTCGCGTCTTTTGTCCTTATCGCGTTGAGCTTGGGCTTCCCGCTAGAGGTCGGCTTTAATGGCCTCTAGTGCGCTGGCGATATTTGCTGCGCACTGCGCATGCTCTTGGAAGCGCTCTTGGCGTATCAGCTCTTCTAGATAGCTTGCCTTGTACGCTGCTGCCTGGCGTTTTAGTTCTTTTGCATCTTCTGCATCGGCTTTCTCTTTCTCTTATAAACGCTGCTATGCTGCTGCCTGTGCGTACATTTGCTGATACCGCTGTCGGTGTTGTTGCAGTTGCTCCTCTGCCCACTTTTTTGCTTCTCTCTCTTTCTGCAGATGTAGCGTGGCGTACGTGGTGTGTGCAGTTCGGCTGACATTGACGCTATACCGGCGAAGACACGTGTTGCTCTCTGCTAGCTTGGGGATGGAGCGGACGGAGGCGAGGGAAGACTCTCTTTTCCGTGCTAGGCGTCTTGTTTACGTGGTCTGCCGGGCTTGCGCTTGGATTTCGGCTCTGGTACGGTGTTGTCGGCTTTTTCTTGATTTTCCTTGCCTGTATACGCTTTGAGTTCTTTCGCGTGCAACGAGCTTTCTAGTGTGCTACGGCTAATTCTTGCAACATATATACATTTTCGCCTAATTTTTCTTTTACAATATACGGGCCTATATACATTTTTGCCTAATTTTTCTTTTACAATATACGGGCCTATATATGTTTTCGCTAATTTTGCGCTGTAATCTTTAGAGGCTAAGGACAGTACTTTGTTTTTCTTTCAGACTAATTGTCCGACTTGAAAAACTTCTTCGTGTTTGTCTCTATTATGGTATTTTTCCTGCTTGCATTTTTCTATATCGATATGCGCTTGTGCGTTATTGTGCACATGTTCTAGTTTTCGCATGCGTTCTGTCCATTCACCAATCTTATTTCCCGTATTTATTTTGCCGTTTTCTTTGTCACTAGTCGATTCAGATTTGTGCATGTCTTTTCTCGTTGCATTATCTTATACTGTCTTTTTTGAGATTGCGCTTTTCTCGATTGCGTGTATTATATTTTTAAATTGATCCGTCGGAATTTAAGCTGTGTGCGTCGGTGAGGTCTTTCTCAAGTTTATCGCGATTGTTGGACTCTATGCTGCTGTCCGACGGCGGGTGAGTCTGAGTATTTTGCTTCTCGGCTTATTGAGTTTCTATTCTCGTCGCCATAGCTTAGGCGGTTCCATTTCTCTGCCGAAAATTAAAAATGCAGGCGTTTCTTCCGTCGCGCTATGAACGTTTGCGTTGTGCGCAAATTGAAATTGTGGAATATATCGGTCCCATTCTTTATGGTTGTCGTTGATATATGCAGCTATGCGCGTCTTAAGGTCTCGATTCACGCGCTCGACTAGGTTGCTCTGCAGGTGGTATGCGGGGGTTCGCTCTTGGATAATTAAATTTTCTTCTAAAAATTGTATCAAAATATCGTTGACGAATTCGCGGTCTTTGTCTGATACGAAAATTTCCGGTGTGCCGAATCGCGCGCAGACTTTTCTAGCGCGTGTTTCACGTTTTCCGCCGTCTTTTTGCGAATCGGTGCGCATATTATAAATCACGAGAATAAATCTTTGAATCCTATGAGATATTGAAAACCGCTTTTGCTTCGCCGAAATTCTCCCATCAGATCTGCGGCTATAATTTTCCACGGCTTATCTACTTCGCGTGTTCCCGTTAATGCCACTTACGCGCGCTGCTCAATTTTCGTTTGTTGACACGTTCTTCATTTTTTAATGAACCTTACGGTGTCTTTATATGCTCCCGACTAATAGTAAAATTGCGCTAGCTGTTTGAATGTTTTATCTACGCCTGGGTGCGCTGCTGTTGGCTCGGAATGCATCTCGTTTAGAATGTTGTCTCGTCTATCTTTTGGCATGACTAGCTTCCACACGTCTAGGTCTGTGATAATGTCATCAAGTTCTTTATCGGCTCTGTACTTGTAAATATTATTGACTATGACTTTCTAGTCTTTGTATCTGTAAGGATGCTTAATTATTTGGTACAGACGTTTTTTATACCATTTATCGGACGTAATTTCTTTTATTTCGACTGTTTCGATTTTTTACTTCCTCGTCGTCTTCGAACATTCGTGAAAGCGCGTCCGGCACGACGTTGTTTTTCCCCTTTCGATGGATAATTCTAAAATCGTAACTCATTAGTTCTTAGGCCCAGCGGCCTAGTCTACCGACAGGGTCTTTCCTTTTTAAAGAGCCATTGCAAGGCACTGTGATTCGTTATCACTGTAAAAATATGCCCTTCGATATATGATAGGAATTTCTTGATTGCAAATTTCATCGTTAGGCACTCGCACTCGGTTGTGATCTCTTATTAATATTTCTTAAACTCATTCCAGCGTTTCAAAGTGTGGTATTAAAAGTTTTTAAAATGTTTTTAGAACCGTTTCATGTTAGGGCTACATTAAAACATTCACTAAACATATTTATTATTAAAACATTCACTAAACATATTTATTATTTATTTTATCATTATTATTGCCAATAAGATATTATGTTTGCAGTATACTTAATACTATCAAAATTTGGTAATATTTTGATACTTGATAATGAGAATATTTATTGTAAAAAATATCAAAATATTTAATTATATTTTAATTTTAAATATTATGACATATAGTAAAGTTAGTTTACTTTACTTAATTTTTTTTCAGGATATAAATAGCATTATCATTTTTGTTAAAAAAACGAATACAAGTCAAAAGATAATTTCATAGCACCTGCACGTTCGGCCTCGCTTCGCTTGCGGTAAACATATTTTTCTAATCAGAATTTTTATAATAAAAAATATAAAAATATTTCTAAATTATGTTACCTATTGTAGGAATTGCTTAACTATTATATTTAAAACATGTTTCGCATAAAATGCGTTTTATCAAACTATGATAATATTTTGATACTTCGTTGCTATGTATGTTTATTTGGAAATATAAGTTACAAAACCTTCTCATTGAAACAACTTCATCTGCTGTCCAATGCAACCAACAAAGATTCTAAAATTTAAAAATTATTCTAAGTTTATAATTTTATAATGATATTAATTGAATTGTACTTGCTATCACTGTGTGAACGTTGCAGACGCTACTCTTGTCTTTGATATATTTTCTGACGGTAAAGATTTAGTAAAAATTGTATCACACGTTGTTTTACCTAGAATTCTTTTAAAATATTTAAATCAAAGTTTAGATTATTATTCTCATTTATTAAATTTTGATTTCAAGTATATTTAAAATAATATTATTTTGTATACTTTTGTAGTCCAGAATCTTTCTCTACAGTTTAGTTTTGTTTCAAATTCTACAAAATTTATTAGCTGTTACTTTCCACATGGTATTTTTAATGACAGAAAAATTAGTACTGTCTATGTCTGAGTCTACTGTAAAGCATTCAAATCCATTTAATATTAATGGACATAGAGTTAAGGTCTTCACAAAGTTTCAAAAAAATTTTTGTTAGATTATTCAGATATATTTGAAACAGCTATGATTTGTTCATCTTGTAGAAAGTTGTACTCTTCTGTAAATTTTAATTTATCAAATAACTCTCTAAATGAGCCGAGTGAGGAAGAAAATGAAAGACCACAAAATAAGAGAATTCGTCTGTCGAGAGAAGCTCAACTAGAACAAATGTTGGATGGTCTGAAAAGTAAGTTATCTTCTTTACCTCCAAATGATCCATTGATAGTTTCTATTTTGACAATAGAACCTGAATGCTGGACATTACGCGATATTGAATCAGAGTTTGATGTCTCTTTAAGAATTGCAAAAAAGGCGAGAGATTTGAAAGATGAATTCGGTATCTTAGCGATTCCTGATCCGAAATAAGGGAAAAGTTTACCTGAAATTACAATTAAAGAGGTAAACAAATTTTATGAATCTGATACTAACTGTCGAGTTATGCCGAATAAGAAAGATGTAGTTAAAATTAACGAAAATGGTGAAACTCAGTATGTTCCAAAAAGATTGCTACTATGTGATATTAAAGTATTGTATCGAACTTTTAAAGAAGAATGTCCACAATTTCCTATCAGCTTTAGTAAATTCGCCGAACTACGTCCAAAATGGTGTGTTCTGGCTGGTGAAAGAGGCACGCATAGCGTGATGATTCTCACGAAGGGATCTGGTTATCCAATAAATGGTTATATCGATTGCTTTTCGTTCATCTTATGCAGAAATCAGAATCCTGCTTGTTTTTTAGGAAGTTTCCAAAAATGTGGTAATTTTTTAAGATTTGAAGAACATGTATCTTCTGTATTATACGAAAATAAGATTGAAGAATTAATTTTTAGTGTCTGGCAGTCAACAAATAAATGTACTTTAAAAAGAGAATGTCTTTCGGTGGATGATTTTACGTCTCAATTGTCTTCGAGTTTAAAAAAACTTATACCACATCATTTCATCGCAAAAAAGCAATCTAAATATATAAAAGATCAGAAGAATAATTTACAAGAGATCGAAGGGCTTCTGGAGATGGATTATTCTGAAAATTTTGCTTACGTCGTTCAGGATGCTGCTCAGCAATTTTATTTTAACAATGATCAGTGTACAATAAATGTTGCAGTACTATATTACAGAGAAGATAATGAAACAAGGCATTGTAGTTTTATAGCACTTTCTGAATGTACTACTCATGATACGGCCGCAGTTTATATTTTACAAGAAAAGATTATTTCTGAAATAAAGAAAAGATTCCGAAAAATGAATAAGATTATATACGTCACAGATGGTGCAAAGCAGCAGTATAAAAATAGATATCAAATGATGAACTTGGTTAATCATGAGTCAGATTTCCAAATAATGGCGGATTGGCATTTCCACGCTATTGCTCATGGAAAGGGTTCGTGTGACGGAGTAGGAGCCGTGTTAAAAAGAGAAGCTACTCGTACCAGCTTGCAGGCCAAAGCTACGGAAGCAATTCTAAATTCAAAACAACTTTATGACTGGGCAAGACAAAAGTTCCAATCAATAACATTCTTTCACTATTCCAAAAAAGATTACGAAAAAACTTCACGATCACTAAAGAAAAGATTCTCGGCTGCACCGTCTGTTACAAAAATTTCAGAAGGACATGCGCTTTTAGTTTCTCCCGACCAAAAAATTACCGTGTTTAGATACTCTAGTGCACCAAGTCCATTATCAATAGTACAATATTAATAATTGAATTTAAAATATGTTCAACAAAATAATACAAATATACAAAAATAAAAGTAATAATTAAAAAACTTAAAAAAATAAAAAATAAAGTAACGCGGGTTTGTAATAAAGACAGTCTCGACCCTGTAAAACGCAGAGAGCTTTCATAGGAATCAATAAAAAAATAGCACAGTATAAACCATATTATCAGTAATCAGTTACATTATTTAAGTGCACTGAAGTAAAAGTGAAAAAATAAAATTTAGCTTCGTGATCAAATTCAGTGGACCAAAATTCATAAAAATAGCCTTCGCCAATGATTTTCCTCTAGATGTAAATTTCTTAACCGCGTAAAAAAGCAATTTTGGGGGGTGTTTTTTGAGGTTAGAGACGAACGCTTGAGGTATCGATAAAAATACCGCCGGTTTCGTGTTCAGCAGCACAAAATACATAAAAATACTCTCTGTCAGTAATTATCCTCCCGTCGATCACAGGATAAACCTCTCAACTGCGTGAAAAAGCAATTTTGGGGGGTGTTTTTTGAGGTTAGGGACGAACGCTTGAGGTATCGGTAAAAAATCGGTAAAACGACCCATATCTACATATACAGGGTGGTTCTAAAACAATACAACATTTATATACCGTCGCGATCAACGTAAAAAACTGAGTCTAGGGGAATTAGTCCGAAAAATTTTCCTCCACCTTTCACTTTCCCAGTCAAATAAGAAAAATTCCCCCACCACAGTGCCCAGCGGAAAAGCGAGTAAAGGGGAAATGAGCGCGGCGGCCGCGGCGCCGCTGCTAAGGAGGTTGGCGGCGGCGAACGTAGTAACAAAGAGAGCCGAAGAGATCGAAAAGCGCAATTCTTTCGCAAAGTTTGACGATCTACATGTGCGAATGATTTTCGTTCAACTGATAGAACTAATTTTAATAAATTTTCCAGACATTTAATTTTTAGGTTAAGTCAACGAGAGAACGGCGAAAGCCTCTTCAGGCCATTCATAGTACAGTCCATACACGTACGGTATCTTTTCCCGTATATCCTCCAAGTCCGAGTTTGAGCTTAGATCTGCGGAAACATTTCGCAATTAATAATTACTCTTAGCTTGTCCTTTCATTGTCCGATCTGCACATTCATAGGCTCAAGTCAACAAGATTTCATCTTTTTAAAAATCAATTGCTTAATTTACTGCAGAGTTTACTCATGCGCCAGCAGCAACACCTGTACGGTGTCTGTAAACAGCGCAGCACGCAGGCAGACTTACACTAGGCGTATAAGTTTTCCGTTCACGCGTATCATATCGTACTATGAATTAATCTTTGCTTAATTAATTCAATTGATTAATTAATTGCTGGGTGCGCTTATACTTCAATAGCCCTACCTACGCGGTGTCTGCAAGCAGCACAGCACGCAGGCAGACTTGCACTGGTAGTATTAGCGCGCGTTGGAGATTTAAAATTGCCGTGTACGTGTAGAGTGATCACGTGACCTGCGCATCTGCATACGGCCCCCTTTTCAGCTCTCGATTTATCGTGTGTGTCGATGTTGTTTTCCCGAACCGCACGTATACACACACACACATGTGTGCAGATATCATTCAATTTGTGTCGTGTTCGTGAGCCGTTTGTTACCAGGTGCAAACGCATCGACAACTATCCCTCCGTTCTTGTGCACATGAACTAAAGTATAGCGCGCGTCCGACTCAAAAAGGGCGTTGCCGCGATTCACGTGCACCTTGCTTCGCGCGTTGTTCGCAGCAGCGTCTTTTCGCTCTTCTCTCTCTCTATCCCTCCGTTCCGTAGCTTACGTGCTAGAGAGAGAGAGAGAGAGAGAGAGAGAGAGAGAGAGAGAGAGAGAGAGAGAGAGAGAGAGAGAGAGAGAGGTGAGGCGGCCATGTTGGCTCGGTTGCTTAGCAACCCCCCTTTTAATGGCCCTTCGTTCAGAGAAGCTTCGCGCGCGTGGCTTTGCCCATTTGAAATTCCGGGAAATGCGTTTTGTCAAGTCGATGTTTCTTGTTTCGAAGCGTTTTGGCTTATATGAAAACTTGATTTTTTGATGATTTTCGTGAATTCGTTTAACACGTTTTTTTTTATCGTGGGATTTTGTTTTGATTTAATTTCGCGTTCTTTTTTCTCACTTCACTTTTCTTTTTTTTTTAAAGCCGTGTTTTGACTTGATTGTAAATTATATTTCGTGTTTTTTTTCTCACTTCACTTTCTACTTCACTTTACAAATTGCTTTCGTGTACTTACACGTAGGTTCCGCATTTTCCCATCGAAATGGACCTGATGCCATTGTTTTGAATCAACGATGACCTTGGTACGTTAGCTGAAGAAAGCTTGACTTTGTATACGTTGTAGGCTGATGCGGGACGTGTGGCTTTCTTTGTTGAGCGGCGTAGTCGTGACGTTCACTGAGAAGCAGCGTGCCTTTTTCCTCGAGTGTAGATCGTAGTTCTTCTTTTTTTTTATTCACTTGTGTCACTGTTCACGAAAACCGATCCACGTAGTGGACGCGAGCGGGGCTCATAACCTGTCGGAATAAAGGATATTTCGTACGCGTGATATACTAAGGAACAGGATAAGACACGAAATGAACACACTCGAATAGAATAAACAAAAAGAACGTGGCTTTATTTAAGTAAGCGTGACAGAGCGTGATAAGAAAAAACGTGGCGTGGTACGGAAGATGTTGCTTGCTCGGAGAGCTGGCGAACAGTGAGGCGGCAGTTCGCGCACGCCTCCGAGCTGAGCAGCAGATCACGTGACTGTGTCGACTCGACGTCATGGGCGCTAGGAGCAGTCGGTATGGGACGTATGTCGGGTGTTAGCGCCTATATTCCAACAGTGATTGACAAAAATGAATTTTGCTTCCTCCTAAAGGAAGCTTTGTAATAGTAAAATTTTGAATTTCGACAAAACTTCTAGAAAATACTTTTTGGTGTGTTATAACTTCAATTCAAGTGTTTTTAGAAAATGTCTGTAATGTCCAGATATGCTCTATTTTTCAAAGCTGTTGGTTTGTAAACATGAAATAACAAATGCTGTATGTATTTGTGCATATCAACAGATGTAATCTGCAGATTTGATTCAAATGAAAAAAAACTGCAAATAATTATTTGTGCAGATATGCTCATTTTGAAAGTTATATGATTGTGAATATAAAATAACGAATGCTGTATGTATTTTTACATATTACAAGATGTAATCTACAAATTTGGTCTAGATAAAAGGAATTGCGGGAATATTTATTTATGCTGATGTGAACTTTGTTTTTAAAGCTATGTGTTTGTTAAAATAAAAAGACGAACGCTGTATGTATTGATGTATTATACAAGATATAATCTGTAGATTTGATCCAGATAAAAAAGATGCTGCAAATGATTATATTTGCAGATGTGATCTTTTTCTGTAATTTATATGTTTGTGAATATAAAATGTCGAATGCCGTATGTATTTATGCAAATCAGAAGATGTAATCTGCAGTTTTGGTCCAGATGGAAGGCATGCTAAAAATAATCATTTGTGCAGATATGCTTTTTTTCAAAGCTATTTGTTTGTGAACATAAAATGACATCACAAGATGTAATCCGAAAATTTAGTCCAGATGAAAGGAATGGCGCAAATATTTTTTTGTGCAAATGTAATCTTTTTTATTAATGTCATGTGTTTGTAAATATGAAATGACGAACGCTGTATGTATTGATGCATATCAAAAAATGTAACCTGCAGATTTGATCCAGATAAAAAAGATGCTGAAAATAATCATTTGTGTAGTTATACGCTTTTTTAAAACTATGTGTTCGTTAATATGAAATAACAAACGCTGTATGTATTCATGCAAATTATAAGATGTAATCTGCAGGTTTAATCCAAATAAAAAAGAGGCTTTAGAAGATTATTTGTGTAAAATTGTTTTAACTCGAAAACTAAATGTTGAATCTTTTTAAAGAAAAACATGATCATTGAAAGTTATTACGACTATATTCCACTTTAATTTTAAGTCATTTCATGGGGCAGATCCTGAGAAAAACATCAAAAACTGAAAAAAGTCGTTTTTCTACGTAACGCGATAACTGGAGTAAAAAGGCAATAATTAATTGAAAATTTTGGATTCAGTTAGTATTATATAGCACCTTGATCCCTTTCTTTGGGTTGTTTATGATATTTTACCAGTTAGTTTTAAAGATATTAAACTTCAAAATCTTCTTTTCTCATCCTGTATACTCTATATAACTGAAAACTGCATCGCTTGGATCTCAGCTTCTATTTTATGAATTTAATCTATAACTAAGCTTTTCTGTTTTTTGTTTTATTAATTTGTTAAAAACAAGATTTTCAGTTACGTATCTGTGTTTTTTCATGGCGATTTTTCGATCACTAGTGATTTTAGATACATTCCACGAACTATCCTAATCACTATAACTCTGAAAATAAATGTTGAACTCTTCTTTTTCAACCATATTTCAATTACAAGTTAACCCTGTCACAAATATACAGGTTGGTAAATAAGATGTCAGGTTAAAAATGGAGGGTGATATCTCGTCGGAGCTTCGTTAAACAATTATAGTTATGCGAGAAAGAGAGAAAGAGAGAGAGCTATAATTGATTATGTATATATAATTGATTCAAAATAATTTTATCTATTAAACGAAAAAGTACAAAAACTTTATAGAATTATGTATGAAGTAAAAACAATTCAGTTATTAAAGCGATACATAATGTTGAAGGAAGCTACGTGCCAAAGAATTAGCAGCGGTTTTTTAATAATGAGTAAGTCGGTGAACCTATTATTGATATAATTAGTCTCACTAAAATATCCTTTTTATGTATTTTCGTAGTCTGTAACATTTTGGTATTGTAGTGTCTGTGTGAATTTGCATTTGCTGTATTTTTTACCGAAAAACCCATTATCATTCCAAATGTTCATGAATTTTTTGAACTTTGTTTGAAGTTTTTTAAGTGGATTTTTTGGTATTTCTTTATATGTTTCTCTATCGTATAATAGTTGTTCCATTTTTTCGATGTAGTCGGTTTTTTTCATCGCTACGGTTACATTTCTTTTGTCAGCTAGAGTAAACATAATGTTCCTATTGTTCTTAATAAAGTTTATTGTTTCTACTAGTTAATTTTCAAAAATGTTATCTTCTATTTTCGTATGTTTGGTTTTGTGAGTGTGTTGTGTGATTTTATTTATTATAGTGTTTTGTAGATTGTCTGCAGTGTCAACAGGAATATTCTCACATGTGTACCTTACTTACTTTTAGGTGATACACTACAGCGACACAATAAACAATAAATTAAGCTGGAGAGCAATCAAGAAATTAGTTTGATATGACCACATTGTGTAATGCCTAAAATTAGTTTTCTATTTTCTGGAGGTTTAACATTTTTAAGGCCCAAATTTATGTTCAGGTTAAAACTGTTTTGCATAAAAAATTGTGAATATGGAAGTAAGGAGAAGGAGGAACCAACAGGTTCTCAGGTGGTCGACGACCATGCAAAGGAAACCCTGCCCTGGAGGTCGCTGGAACCGGCTTCGCAGTCTCAGGGAGGGATGGTGGACGCAGTTTCGGACATTACAGTTAAAGGCGTTGTGACGGCATCTGCCCTGGTACCTGCTAAAGAGCAGAGAAAGAGGGACTGCGGCGCTTTAAGGCAGAGGAAGGTACGCGAGCATGCTCGCGCAGCTGCCTCACCCACTGAGCCTACGACCTCTATTACTCTAGTTATAGACCAGAAGAGGCGTCAAAGGATGCATAAAACCCCGCCCTCTGTCCCTTGTAGCACCCAGAGGGGAATGGGATGATAAAAAAATAAACATCCCGAATGATGGAGACCTGTGGTATACAGCTGAATCCAGAAGGAAAGATGCTGCAGGAGCGGGGTTGTATTACCGACAGAGCGGCAAAGGAACAATCCTGCCGCTAGGTCAACACGCCACCCTACTAAAAGCGGAGCTGACAGCGATCATGTGGGCGGTGCAAGCGACACTAGCTGAGAGCACGCGCCCGCGAATTTATATCTTCTCCGACAGCAAGAGTACTCTCCAAGCACTAAACAACTTCACTATCTAATCACGGCTGATTCTGCTGCATGGAGGAGACCTCCGAGCCCCTTCTGTGCAACTGCCCCGCCATAGCGGAAAAGAGGTGGCGCCATCTAGGTGCTCCTTTCCTAGAAGCGAAAGAGGTTCAAGCAAAACACGCCTCCAGAATTTTCTCATTCTGGGAGGTGATTGGCGCTTGAAATAGCGACTAAACTAATTTGAGGGACGCCAAGGGATTACCCATGCGTCTGGTGGTCTGAATAAGCCCGACTCCAATACAAATAATAATGATAATAATAATACTAAGAATTATAATAACTTTTTACATAAATCGGGTTTTCATTCTTTGTCCTTCTTTTGTGTGTGACTGCATTTGTTGCTGCTAATTTTCCACCTCAATTGTAGAAACAGTCCTTATATTCCCGGCATAACGCTCTAATTTTCTTTTTTTCTTCTTTATTTATGTGCTCCGTTCAGGTCTGCACTTTTGCCTCTTGATGATTACTCAGTATAACTATCCTACATTTTTCTGGCACATTGCTTCAATAATTAATTTCAAATTTCGATATACTAAATATTTGAGTCCTGTAGTTAATATTTGCTTTTAAATTTCCCAGATCCTTGTGACCTATGAGACAATCTTATATAGAGTGCCAAGAGGCGATTAAAAATATAATTGGTGTATCGTTGCCTAACTCTTGTATAATCGGAAAAGTGAGTACATGTGTTCCTTGCGTTGTTTTATGCACGGATTCAATTTCGAATTTATATGGAAAAAAATAATTTCAAAATAAATTATAAGCTACTTTAATGTTAATGACTGATGACGATGCTTCCAAATCTATTTTAAGCAGTAGATTCGTAGTAATTATGTGTGGAAGTTCAGGTTAACTGCCTACATTATTTAAATTTACTGTTTCTTCAGTTGGAGTCTTGTCAAACATTTTTAGTGTCTGCATTTACTTGATTTTCATAGTTGCTATCGTGTTCATTAATATTTTCTTGCTCCTCGTTATACGCTACTTCCTTAGATTGCTTTTCATGATATTGCAACTCTTCGGAAATGAATTTTATTTGTAGGAGTGAAATTATTCAACCAGTTGTTTTGATTATTATTTGACATATTGGTGTTTCTAGTATTTACTGACAGCAGTGTAGGTTGATGAATTTTACTAAGTAGGTCTTTCAAAATTATTTGCAAATGTTGGTACAAAATTATTTTGTGCTGTTGCAGGACTAGGTGTAAATGAAGTTTGATTATTCGCTCCAAAGACATTAAACGAGCGATTATTTCTCAGAATTTGATTTGTAAACGGGTTTGTTCCTTTAGAATTATTTTTTGCATTATTTGTTTTCGTGTCGTCTCGCGAAATTTAAACATGCGGCCTGTTGCTCTTGATTGTCAAGTTTCCTGCATTCTATATCTTTTAACTCAAAATAAGTAAGATGTGTATGATAGGGCTCCTTTATTCTGTTTATAAACGTATTTTTGGTGACGTTTTTGTAAAACCCAATCTTCATACTTATCAAGTTACGGTCTTGATTGTTTAAGTGAATATGTTCTTTTAGTTTATTTAAATGTTATTGCATTTCATCGGCATTATTTAATAGTTTTGATTTAATAGTTTAAAACAAACAAAGTTTATTAAATAGCAGGTCCTCTGAGCTGGGATTGCAATATCTATTTATTAAGCAATTTTTACAATCATTTCATGTTGCTGGATTATTCGTGACTATGAAATTTGAAGCTTCTCCGTGAATTCTTGATTTAATTAACGTAAATAATGCTTCATTTAACGCTGCTTTCGTAATAATTAAATTTTCGACAAATTTATCGCATATTTGGAGAAAGTGAGAGAGGAGGTTTGTTTCTCCTTTACAAATGTTATCGCGTCACGCCATATAGTTGATCTTACTTTATTATTTTTCTTTACTATTATTCTACTGAGATTTGATTTGCAGCTTGATTTTGTGTCATTTTGCTTTTAAATCAGTCGTATTTAGGAATAGAGTGAAAATAGGAGAACAAGGAATTTTAAAAACTTACTTTTTTCTTCGATGATCTTAGGTGAATCTCTGCTTGAAGGTGGGTTCCAAACTTGACGTCCTAAAAGTACTGCAACAAAGGGGTTGAAATCCTAGCCGCTTCTTATCTGATAACTTTGGTCACGAGATTGGAGAAGAATCTTGATTTAGCAGCCTCGCAGTATTCTGTCCGCATCACTAGTTAAGTTTACGTGTTGTCATGCGTACGTGAATTCGTAGGTAAGTAATGAGATTAAGTGTGAATTCCAATAACTTTTATTAAACACTTCGTTACAGCTTCGAAACCCGACAGAGAATGACACGTTGCCAGTGCGAGAGCCTTTTAAAACGGTTCGTAATTTGTTTGTTTAATCTTCCTCCATGGTTCTTTGTACATGCATCGCTGTATCTGCCAACAACCAAAAGCATATACATTCTATAGTTGCAGCTTTCGAAAGGCTGTAAGGCGATCGATATCGCAAGTGGAATGCGATCAATAAGTGACGGCTACTACGGTTTATATAACTTGCGCACACCTACGGAAAGGCAAGTCCGCACGGGCGCGGGGAATGGCAACAGGTGTATACCAGCGAGTGACACAGTCATCATACCAGGCCACACGGACAACACACACACTAGGCGTCGCGAGCACACTTATACTAATACACACAACCATACCACAGAGTTATATAAGGTGGACCGCTGAGTGTCAGTGACAGTTCTGCTCGAGCTTCCCATCTGTACAGTACCGTTGGCACACGACACTGCAAGGAGAGCCAGAGCCAGACAACCGTCGACGAAACTATCTCGTGAGCACACGTGACGGCCAGTCCTCGAAGCCTACGACCAATCCTCCAGATTATTGTCGTAAGCTCACGAGATAATCAGGAAACCAGAGCAACTGCGAGCGTCGTCCTCGTGAGTACACGTGGGCGTCACTCATAATCACTGAAATCGACCACCACACCAACGCCTCTTTATTCCTTTTGCCGCTGTGCGCACACAGGGTTAAAGGAGTACTGAAACTGAATGCAGAGATCCGCAAAGTTATGCGCACACGTCTCTAAAAATCCTACGAATGATACAGAAATATCTAGTCGACGTTTCCAATTGTCGCTGTGCGTACACAGGGCAACATAAACCGCCACAGCACTAAACATCCGGACAACAAAGTCGTGCGCACATGACTTCGCCGCAACCAAATGTTTCTGTAGTTACACACCCACGCACTGCACTGACTAAAACCACACTGTAACTTTGTAACTACGCCGCTCTACTGTGCCCTAGTAGTTGTAACATGACTTGTAAGTTGTAAAGGCGAAGTCTTCCCATTACCTGCATGATTCTATTCCTGTTGCAAGTGAGCACTAACACCAATGACCCACAGTTGTGAATAGATGCTTAATATATAATATATTCTACTCGCTACAACAAATAGAGTGATAAATCACCTTTTCCTCTTCCGAATCCTTACCGTTTCAATATCAGATTGCGATATTTTCTGTATGATTATCAATCAATACATTTTCATTAATTAAAATTCATTAATTATTTTTTCCTCCCATTTTTTCCTCGTCGTAACTCTATTTTAGACAGAATCGCTGATACTTCCCTTGATTGAGTCCTACGACATCCAGGTGCGATAGTGAGATTATCGTTCCTTACTTACCCATCTGTTTGCTGTATGGTTATCCTAAGTGTGTGGAGCTGATGGAGTAGATTCCCCTTCGAACTCCCGATACACAAGAGCAGCGTCCCTCTGGTGGCATCAACACTACAGAGGGTAGGGCCGACCTCTGATCATCACCCGCAGAGCCTGATGATCCCTGGTCATAGTAACGATCGTCGAGTGTGTCTTAATCCTCTACACTAACTCTTGGGATTCGATCTAACTTCTTGGTTCGTGACTAATACTATTCAGACCGTGTTATTGGCGCCCAAACAGGGATCCGGGTTACGTATTAAGGGGACACAACATCTTTTAACACTGAATAAAAAGAATTATAAGTAAAAATCACAAAATTAAAGTAAATCATTTAAATTTTTTTATAGTGATATTTAGTATAAATACCTTCAACCTTAGCGTGCTATAACCTTCATTATCCCTGCTGTCCCATTGTGGCACTCGGTACAAGAATTTGTGAATTTCTTCACTGTCCATAGGATTCCAAATGAAAGAATAATTCTTTTGGGCTCAAACTCAAGGAGAATACTTTGTACTTCTGTAGTTTTGGTATAAAAGCAAAACTAGAAATTAATCTCAAAAATAAGGCCAAAAAATCTTATTAATACGCTCAAATTTATTTACTAAAATATCTATGCGGATCATAATATACGTATATACTACGGTAAAAAAATAGTATTTTCAACATTCACATTAGAATTTCTTTCAGATTGAATTTATAAAACTTAAAATCAAAATTATAAGTCGTTTTAGATAAAAAATGAAAAATACGCAATTTTAGGAAAAAATAGTAGAAATTTTGTTTTAGTATTTTGCTTATAACTTTGCGGGACATTTTTTTTTTTTTTTTTTGATAAACGGGTTTCAGGAGCATGTTCTACGGAAAATTTCCTGTCAAAATAAGCAATAAAAAAATGGATTTTTTTAAAGTTTAAAGGTGTTGTGTCCCCTTAAGGGGAGATTGTACAAGGAAATCATTGAAGCATTCATTAATTTAGTTATATCTATGAGTCTATATAAATTACCCCATTTAATGATTCTCCTTCTACAACTATCTCTTGCCGAGCAACAGCTGCATACACAGATCGACAATCTATGTGAGGCCATCTGGGAACTGAAGAAGCGCTGTGATCGTAAACATGCGTATCTGGTCAAATTTGATCAAAATATCGACCGAGGTCTACACGTTATCAAATGAGACGGCAGGCCCAGCCCGGGGGATAAGAGAACAGCAACAGATAACTTGCCTGGCGTAGGCAAGTTACCGACCGAGTGGCGCTAGTAGCCACATGTAAATAGTCTACCTAAGCGCTGGTAGCGGGCGTGCGCGCAGATAACACAGGAGAGAGGGAGCATCCCGGGTATATAAGGAGCCCCGGAGCCAGCAGCGAGCATTCATGATCTGGCTCTCAACTGAGCAACGTGCGAATGGTAGTACTCGCTGCTTGCTCCGGTCTCCACCATACCCAGTAGTCCCAGTAGCCCCAGGCTCTCGAAGAGTATGTGTGCAGTCCACTCCCTCTCCTTGTAGACTGAGATCCAGCATCGCTTATCATTGAATATTGAATGATTAAATAAATAAATGAAAGACATATAAACTATGTTAACCCTTGTTTAGCATTACCCACTCCCATCCCCCCATCAGTTGTGTCACCGGTGTAGGATGGTAGTACCCTGCATTTAGGTGGCGCATCTGGTTCTAGACTCATGGTGAGATGGTAGTACCTCACACATCAGCCTAATGGGTGTGTGGTTTACCTAAGTGTGCGGGATATGCGTAGTGGGAATACCCTACTCATCTGTAGAGGGCTACACACGAGCAGTTCTCCTCTGGTGGCTCGGCGATTACAGAGGATAGGGAGATCTTTTGTCCACTCAATAGATATTACCGGGTAGATTAAAGACTGCTATCACTCTTCGAATGTGCGTCTCTCCCGCTTTACTAACCTCGGGTTTCGAATCCTTCGCGTTCGCGTATTAACCCTTCGCGGACCGTTTCACAAAAAGGTATTAACTTATTAAACGAAGAAGAAGACTCAATTTTTAAAGTAAATATTTTTATAGGCTCGCCAGGTGCACTTTGACCAGGGAGTGAATTGGCAAGCGGCGACCGTTACGGCGGCACGACAAACCGATTCTTCTCCTCGATCTGGTCTTCTTCCTATTTTTATTATTTTCTCCTTTATCTTGTACCATGCATATCTCATACCGTCTACATCTACTACTACCCTATCTGTCAGTATAAGTGCACAATTTGCTTCTTTCACTTCTTCTCTTTTTCTTTTTTCGCTCATTATGAGTAGCTTCGCCCTTTTCTTTTCGTTAGTCACTCTCTTCTTTATTTTCTCCATATCTCCCCTCTACTACCTAGCTTTTATCCTTTGCAGTCACATTTTGACAATCTCTGTGAAAAGTTTGACTAACAAATGTTCTTCTCTGTTCTCTTCCTGAAAAAATTCCTGTATTTTCTCTTCCCATATATCTTTTTCTCCTTTAACCTACATTTTTTTGTATCCTATATTTACCTCTTTCCTTTCTTTTCTTTTTGTCTTGCATACTCTCTTATTTTCTTCTTGTTTCTCCTTTCCTTTTTGGTTATGCTTTGGTCAATATAGATGTCTGATCCTTTCAAAGCTGACTCCTCTTTCATAATTTTTTGCTTATCTTCTCAGCTCTTGCATTTTGCTCTGCTTACCCTGCTTCTGATAATCCAATTTTCCTCTTATTTCCAGTTTTTCCTTTATCTACTACTTCTACCGTCTCCTTTTCCACATTCATTACTTGTCATACTACTTCTAGCTCTACTTCTAGTTATTACTATGTTTTTTTCTCCTGGCCCTTTCACCTTCCTTTATCTTCTATTTTATCTCCTTTATTTGCTTGGTCTCCCTTTTTATCCTGATACCTTCTTCTGCTTCCCCTCCTTCTTTGCTCCTTCCTCCTGTGCTTGCATCTTTCAGCTCTTTCTCACATTTCTTTATCATCGTACCCTTTAATTCCTTTTTATTCCTTATTCCTTCTCCATCATTTTTTAACTGTACAAGGCCATCGATCATACACCCCTTTCTTTATTTATTACGTCGTAGCTACATAATTATTTTGACCTTTTGCATTTGCGTCATACCTTTAGTCAACAATTTCAACTCATACTTATGCTATACATTTACCCCTTTCATAGATATTGTCATTGCGGAACGCATAAGACCTGTTGAACGCCAGATGGATAGGTCTGTATCACGGCCAGTCGTACATGAATTATTTTACGTAGTTTGTTCATAGATTAAACCAATTATTTAAATATTCTCTTTGCTCACCCCATCATTTTTCAATAATGTTATTTACCAGCAATAGCATTAAATTAACGGTTCTTTATCTACATTTATTAGACTGTAACGGGTGGGGATAGCGCCCGTAAGAGCTAGTCGGCGCGAGTGCAGGGTAGTGCGTCGTTGGCTCAATGGTTAGAGCACGCGCCTTGAGATCTCGGGGACGTGGGGTTGAATCCTCCTCGTCACTTTACTTTTGTGTAAATTAGTTTCTGGAAACCCCGTTACATGGCGTCCAACTCAAAAACCCACAAGATTCTAGAGTCGGTAAGCCCCGGGAAGATTCCTGTAGTCGGAGTCAGGCGAGTCTTGGGTTGAAACGTCACCAGTCAGGCGTTCAGCTATCGAGGACTCCCTGGCAAGGCTGGGTAGCTCGGGAATCGTTATAAAGAAGGTAAAGTTGGCCCGGCCAATTCACTTCTTAAGAGGGGCTGTAACGAATGGGGATAACGCCCGTAAGAGCTAGTCGGCGCGAGTGCAGGGTAGTGCGTCGTTGGATACCATAGAATTTCCGTACTAAATTTCTGCAATAATCCTTAATACATTTTCTTGCATGCCATTTATCGTAACTTATCCGACGCTAAATTTTATTGACAGTAACTTCCAAATTATTACGCGAAAATCAGTACATTCTATTTTTTTCTCTTCTTTTTCCTCTTTGTACCTGACATTTGTCTTCTTCCGTTTCGAATCTGTCTTTCTTTTCGTCTTTTCTCACACCTCCTCTCACATCTTCTTCCGATCCTCCATCATTTTCTTCCTATCCTTCTTCTTCTTCTTCATAATATATATGATGTCATTTAGCTGCTTCAATGCCTCATCTATCATTTCTTTTTTTTCCTCTACTCTTTTTTAGGAGTTGAACTGGTGACCTGGTTACCTTCGTACTCCTCGCGAGCGGATCCTCTTGTCTCATTCTCTATTTTTCCTTTTCTGCCTTTAGATCTTCTTGGTGTAATGTCTCTGATTCTCGCCACCTCCGCTAGGTTGTCATCCAGCGCTTATGGTGTCTTTAAGACCTGTTTCTTTTTTGCGTTCCCGTTCGCCGTTCCTATGATGTTCCAGATCTAGTTATTATTGTAGTTCATGTTTCGGCCAACTTCACTCCTCCCTCAATCCGTGTCTCTCCTTTTATAACTTCTTTGTAGCCTTCTCCCTGTCATTTCTCTTTTTGTAACCTACCTATGCCTATTTTTTACCTCTTATCTATCCTTGCACCCTTTCTCTCTTTTACGCATTTTTTCCTTACCTATTCTTCCCTTTTTTCCTTAAATCACCTCTCACACTTTCTACACTTCGAACGCACAAGCGTTACCTTCTACTATTTTGCTTAAACTTTACGAAAAATAAATATAGTTTCTTTATTTTTATCACCAAGTAATTTCAATTAAAAAAAAAATTAAATTATTGTCCTGATAATTTTTTTTTTATTGCTCTTTCATAGTTTAAGAAAAAACGATAAATTTACAATTTTCTAGTAACCATTGTTTATAAAAACTTACAAAATCATATTAATAATTATAAATTTATTAGTTTTTAGGATTGATGAAATCTCTGCGTGTCCTTAAATTGGTAGGCAATCCAGTAATAAAAAAAATCAAAGCCTATCGAAAATGTGTTATAGCAGAATGTCCAAATCTTCAATATTTAGATGACAAACCTATTTTTGCTAAGGATCGTGAGTGTGAAGAGATGACCGTAAACGTGGTATTTATATAATATACTATAAGAATTATAATTTTTTAACATCTCTTTATCATTTTTGTTGTAATATAGTAAGTACTATAATCTTGATTGTATACACCCGACGGACATTAATTCATTTTGCGGGTTTCTTAGTGCCGCACTGCGGTTGCATCGTAAAGCGTGGGCGTAAGATAGGTTGGATCAGTCGTATTCATTGATCGCATACAGAATCTATAATAAGTGTGGTTCATAAATACGATTTCAAACGGAGAAACACGAATATGAATACCGTGAATTTGAATGAAGCATTTAAATAAATATTTAAACTTGCATCAGAGTGTACCCTCAATTTCATATGTAAATAGATTATTATTTTAAATATTCATAACTATCATAATTACAATGAATTTGTTATGAAAAAAATTATGCATTATATTATTTTAACAAACTGTTTATATTTAAAAAAGTATATCCTATTTATAAAAAGAATTTACGCAGTGTAAAACGGAAAAGCTGTATTGAATTTTTTACAAAAAATAATTCTTAATTGTAATTATATGTAAAATAAGGAAGATGCAATCGCTTTATCTATAGTATTTTGGATTGGAATTAATGTCTATATTGGATGAAACCAATATTAGAAAGATTGGTTTTAATTATTATTATCAAATATATTTAAAACAATAGGTAAGATAAATAAAATTTATTAATCTAGGCCCTATTATCTTTTTGATATACATCAACGAGATTCTATCTATTCGGCAGCACTGTAAGTCAAAGTGTATGCTTTTTGCTGATGAATTGCAAATTTATGTCCCATGTTCATCTCGCGATTTAGATTCAGCTGTCGCTTAATTAAATTATGATGCAGCTGTATTTTGTGCTGGTCTAGGACAAATGGGCTCTAGCTCAATGTCAGTAAAAGAAAGGCCATGGCTGTTGGGTCGGTGCAACACTACATGCGTTCAGATGTAAGTAATATTGCGCCAATACTAGTAGTAAATGTAGTAATTCCCTTTTTCCAGCCAGCTTAAAGCGCAGTTAGTTAGTACCTTAGTTTTACAATATATTGATTATGCTTGTCTAGTCTATCTCGATGTCACTGATTACCTCGCAACTAAACTAAAAAGACTTTGTGACGCGGCTGTGCGGTTTATATTCTATTTAAAAAAAGATGCGTCTCTCAAAACTTACTATGACAAGCTGGGATGGCTCTCGCTTGAACACAGAAGGAACTATCATTTAGGTGTCTTACTGTATAAATTGATTAATTGATTACTGTTAGGCCTCCTGATTATCTACTTAACATATTTCCAATGCCCGGCGATGATATCAGGCGCTCGACTAGGAATATTCCTTCTGCATTTGCAATACCGTTTGCTGAAACCGAAATGTATCGGAATTCATTTACCGTGAAGGAAATGCATTTTTGGGATCTCCTTCCTGTGAGGATTATATGAAGTTCTTCTCTTAGTATTTTTAAAGAGCATCTACACGATTATCTTCTAAAGCTACCACAAAGCTATGTGAAATAAGCGACATATTGTAATTATATTGTTAGGATATATATTCTAGTATGTTATTATGAAAACGAATCTGTTGATTGTTATAACGGGGTAAGGTTTTAATAAATTAGAGAACGTATATATCGTTGACTCCAAGATATGTTACACGAGCACACACGCGGTTGTGCGAGACGCAGACGAACGGCGTAGCCAGAGATCGGGAGAGAGCTAGTGAGAGAGAGAAAGAGAGAAGTAGAGAGCTGACACTTACGCTTCGTCAATCCTACTCGCTCTCGGAAAACAGCTCAAGCCTCAGGACGTCTCCTTCGCAGGCGAGGTAGAGTATGTAACGAGGTAGATTTTACGTTAATTAATTAATACTGACTCACGTCCGACCGTATTTATACGAAGGAAAAAGGGGCGCCAGGTCGGACTACTTTACCTTCTCAACTGCTTTGCCGCGGCTACTAGAGCACTCTTGTACTCTGAGGAGATTCGGTCGTGGGAAAAATAAGGAAAAATAAGTACAAATCCCTCGTTTTGATAACATTTTACAACTTTTAATGAAATAACTCCGGCGGTAATCTCGACTGTCAATATTATTCGTGAACGTAACTCAAAGGCAATAATTACGCACTACTCGCTAAGC
This sequence comes from Nasonia vitripennis, assembly GCF_009193385.2. Classification (NCBI taxonomy): domain Eukaryota; kingdom Metazoa; phylum Arthropoda; class Insecta; order Hymenoptera; family Pteromalidae; genus Nasonia; species Nasonia vitripennis. The sequence continues at coordinate 1,036,267 of NW_022279653.1, forward strand.
TTGTTTTTCTCATAACACTCTCTCACTTCCGATAATATTAATCTCGGCTGATCAGCTAACTACCACGGGCAGACTCTCCGACTCTCACGACTTCCGACTTTATTTCTTAGATAGACAAAATATTACAAAGATTGTGGTAATTTAGCACAAAGTACTACATTCCGGCTTGCAGACTGAACCACACTTTCTCTCGTCCTTCTCTCTCGTACTCACAACGGAAAAACTAAACTTAAATCACGACCTTTCGAATTACTATGAAAATCCCGGAGTACTGCTTTTTGGGCGAGTCCGCAATCCAAGTCAATAGGCCAACCGTAGGGATGTTCTCTTGACTGCGACGAAAAATCAAGTGGGCGAATTCTCTGGCCGAGGCGCGACGGTACACCTCCCTAAAGTACTCACACAAGCGCAATACATAGTTATCGGTCTAGTGCCGTTACATTTGGCGATTTACATATGTTTTCTCGTGCGATCGTTGGGTTTTCACACTGTATCAGACCACCTCTCATGTCATACATTACAAATAAATAATTCTTTAGGTTACATAGGTGAATATTCTTTTTACACACACTCAACACCTCACACATACAAGTAGCAGTATAGTATCTGCTGCCGCGGCCTGGCGCGAGGTTTTCCCCCTCCCGGCGGCGGGCTTATCTTCTGACTCGAGCGGCTTAGGTGTGAGCGTGCGTGAGCTCCAGCGTGTGCGTGTAGTCGCGCGGCTGGTGGGAGCGCTCTACAGTAAGCGGCTAACTCGGCTGTTAGTCGGCTATTCTCTCTCTCCTTCTCCCGGCTGCTATTGCACGGCTATGTGGCCGATTCCGACCTTCCTCTACCTAGAATGCATACCAGATCTATGAGAGTTAACTCATGGTGATGCAGTTCTGATAGGGTGACGTAGAAAAGAGAGAGAGAGAGAACTTCTTAATACTAGACGGTCACCCCGTCGCATTCCCCCTCCCAAAACTAAACATACTCTGAATGTTTCAGTTTTTCTTTACCTAAGAAGGAAGAAAAATGTCACTCTCTCTCTCTCTTCTTCTCACAACTACTATCTCGAGACTGCAGGGCTGTAAGAATTGCATGATTAGTTTATACAATGAATAATAAAAAAAAAAGGTCAACAAAATTTTGGGCTGATAAACCCGGTCTAGATGAGGAAACTCACTTTACTGGCTGTAACTGGCTGTAAATTTGGCTGTAAGGGCGAACTCAGTCCTTCCTGGACCTACTCCTGGATCGTCTGGGTTTCGGCTGGCAGAAAGTTCGCCTCAAGATCGAATCCCTGATGTCCTGGGGCAGATCTCGGACCTCATCAATGAGGCGTAACGTCTCAGCTACTCCACGGGTGGGAGACTCCTCTCTAGGCGGTGATCCACTCCTGGACGAGGTAGGAGAGCTGGAGGTGGTAGTGGGTTCGGTTGTCGCATAAGGATCCCCCCTCCGACTTCGCGGACGCCCAGCCGAGTAGCTTTTGGGGCTACGAGGCGGTGAGGACTTGGGAGACTCCTTGGTGAGCGGGGTGGCCCAGGTGATGGATCTCTCTCGGCTGTGACGGGAGATGGACGCCGTGCGGGAGGTGGCTGTCGTTCCTTCGGGTGACAGAGGTGTTGTGGGGCGAGGTGCCTCCTCTCGACTCGTTCCGGGTTTAGGGCTTGACGTCCTGGTCGTTACACCCTTGTGAGAGCCTACCGTCGCCAAATACTCAGCGTGGCGGTCCCGACAGCGCGGGCACGAGTTGAGGTCCTCTCCAAATCTACCACAATTTAGGCAGATTTTGCCGTGTCTCGGTTCTGGGCAGTTGAAGACTGTGTGGCCTCTCCCCTGGGTAGGGAGGTCTACACCCGTTTCCTTCTCCACGACGCGGCGCAACTCCTCCACGGTCTCTCTGCTCTCCCGTTCCTCGGCGCTCTCCAGGCGAAGCCACGGTGAGACTTTGGAGCTCGGGCTCCTCACTTCACCCACCTTGGTGTTGGTCTCGGCCGGTACCAGAGTGAAGGCGGCCACCTCCATCGGCTCGACTGTTCCCGCCTCGTCGTCCGATCCGGCTAACAGCTCTCTCTCTCTCTCTCTCCTCTTCCTCTTCCATCTCTCGGCGACGAATAGCGTCCCGGACCCTGAGCTCGCGGTGCATCGTCTCCTCGCTCTTCGGGCCGTTAGGGTCACGAATACGCTCGTGTCTCGTGGACCACTGCGGGGGCACAAAATCTGGCCGCACGGCAGTAAACGTCGGTGGCACGAACTCCTCCTCGGCAACATGTCGTGACTCCGTCAGGAGGCTTCTGGAGCGAGTTCGGCGTGGCATCACGGAGTTCCTTATCTGTAATTTATACTGTAATTAAATGCGAATTCCACATTCATCATAGGGACAACACAATTTTCTACTCCACCACCAATACAAACCACATATAATGTCTATACGCCAGGTACGTTCTTCCACGGGCTGCAGTTCACTACCGGCTCGTAGGATCGGGGTTAGGGCTGTTAGTTTTAGGATTTCGCGGCGGTAAGTATCTTTTCAGGTCCGATAGGTGTGCTTTAGCGATTTTCCGACTGTTACCCTCCTCGGCTTCCAAGATATACACGGTAGGGGATTTCTGCTCTGTAATTCGAAAGGGTCCCTCAAATTTGGGTGCTAACTTGGCAGAGAAACTCTCAGCGGCTTTCGACTGATAGTGAGTTCTCCTCAAAACCATATCCCCGACTGCAAAATTGGCCAATCTACGCCTTCTATTATATGTCTCCCCCTGCTTATTTCTCGCATTATCTATAAACTTGGCGACGAGCTCTCGTAACGCATCCAGTCGTTTCATACGATCTTGCCACACGGTAGGATCTAATTGTAATTTTGGGCCTCGACCCTCGATTTCCGTACGTAGACTCTTGACTGGTGAGGGGTGTCTGCCAAAATTCAAAAAGGCTGGGGATGTTTTGAGCGTTGATTGTACGGCGGTATTCATGGCGTGACGAAGCTCGTGGACATGTTTATCCCAATCTCTGTGACTCTCGGCGAACATCGCTATCATTGTTTTGAGGGTGCGATTACTCCTCTCGACAGGATTGGCTTGAGGGTGGTATGGTGGTGGAGTAACGTGTGTCACACCGTATTCCTTTAACGTCTCGGCAACGTGCTTGTTCAAGAATTCCGTTCCGTTATCGGTCAACAAATACTCTGGCGTCTCCCAGTGAAATAACACTAGTTCTTCAAAAGCTCTGGCAACTGATTTTCCGTCTGCTTTACGCAATGGCTTGACTTCCACCCAGCGGGTAAACAGGTCTTGGAAAACTAGTAAGTATTTATTCTGGCCTTTACTTCTTGGGAATTCCATCATATCGGCGGCTACCACGGTCCAAGGCTTTTCTACGACTCTTTTGCCGATAAGGCCTTGTGGGCCTTGTTGCGACACTTTGTATCTTTGGCAGACTGGGCAGGCGGTGATAAAGGAGTGGACGTCGTGGTACATCCCCGGCCAAAAATATTCTCTCGCTATTCTATCGTAGGTCTTTTCGATCCCCATGTGTCCGGCGGTAACTTCCACGTGGGCAACAGTCATGACTTTCTCTCTCTGTTCGGCTGGTATGACTAATTTCCAGGCTTCGTCGCTATGGGTAATAGGGTCCAACAACGGATCTCTCTTAAATCGGTATAGCCGACCATCTTCTACTCTCCACTGGGGTAATTTATTAGGAAACTCTTCTACCTCTTTAAATCGTCGGAGATACCAAGGATCAGAGATCTCCGCCACGGCTGCTAATTCTGGCTCAAGCATTCTCGACAAGGCGTCTGGCACTCTATGGTTCGCGCCTCTACGGTGAATAATGTCGAAGTCCCATTGCTGAACTTCAAGTGCCCATCTAGCTAGCCTTCCACTGGGCTCCTTTAACGAGCGAAGCCAGCGTAGTGCACTGTGATCTGTGATCACTGTGAAATGGTATCCTTCGACATATGGCCGTAACTTCTTTATGGCCCATACTAAAGCTAGACACTCTTTCTCTGTAGTAGTGTAGTTCTTCTCGGCGGCTGATAGGACTCGGCTGACATACACAATCGGGTGTTCCCCGTCGTCAAACTCCTGAGTTAACACAGCTCCTATGGCGACGTTGCTGGCGTCACATTGGATACAGAAAGGCTTGTTGAAATCGGGTCTGGCGAGTACTGGCGCTACGGTTAAGGCTTTCTTGAGTTTTTCGAACGCCTGTTGCTGCTCGTCTCCCCAAGTCCATTTTTGGTCTTTGCGTAGAAGTTTAACTAGTGGGATTTTAGTTTCCGAACTGTTTTCAATGAATCTGGCATACCAACCTATCATTCCCAATACTCTTCTTAATTCTCTGACATTACACGGTGCTGGATAATTCAATACCGGCGCGACTTTGTCGGGGTCAGTCCTAAGCCCGTCTTTATCTAGAACGAAACCTAAGTATTTGATCTGACTCACACAAAATTGGCATTTCTTGGGATTGATAGTTAGTCCGGCTGAAATCAGTTTCTGTAGTACATATCTAACTTTTATTTTATGCTCTTCAAAAGTGTCTGTGGCAATCACTATGTCATCTAAATAACCAAAAATTTGAGGAGCATCTTCGGGGCCGAATAAGGTGTCCACTAGACGTTGTAGAGTCATGGGGGCATTAATCAGGCCAAACGGCATCCTAGTGAATTGCCACAATCCATATCCTGGTACGGCAAAGGCGGTATATTTCTTACTACTTTCCTCCATCTTGACTTGGAAATAGGCTTGACGTAGGTCAATTTTACTCAGATATCTGGCACACCTCAGTCTGTCAAGAATTGCGTCCATTTGCGGTAACGGATACCCATCCTTTTTAGTAAATTTATTCACGTCTGTAAAGTCTACACACAGTCTCTCTTCGTCCGTGCCTTGTTTCGGCACCATCACTACTTGGCTAACAAAATCACTGGCTGATCTCTCTATGATACCTAGTCTCTCTAACTCTTTGGCTCCTTTCTGAATCGACTCTATCTTTTTGGGTGATCTCCGGCGGAATTTCTGTCTCACTGGCGTATCACACGTTAGGCTGATGTGATGTTCGGTGAGATCAGTGAAACCTAATACATCCGGCGAGTATTCGGGCAGAGTTCCGTCGACTATCTCTTCTATTTGTCTTCTTTCGTCTTCATCTAATTCTGTTATTCCGGTACATTCGGCGAAAACTTTATCATTTTCAGACGGGTTTTGGCTATTAAATCTTCGCCATATTCCACCGTTTGCTCTCCACCAACCCCTGTGATCCGTATCTATTTTAAAGATTTCACAGAAATCTCTACCGAATACCACGTCGTGCCCAATCTCTTTAACTGCGCGGGCTGTAATGATTGCATCAATGCCGTCCAATTCAATATTGATCTGTAAATATCCCATTACGGGTGATAGTTCGCCCGTAATCGCCTGAATAGGAGTTTTAGCGGCTATCAGTCGGTTTTCAAATTTCTCGGCTACTCTGGGGCCTACTAAGGTGATTACGGCGCCAGGATCGAAAAGTGCCCGATAGGTTGTTCCGCTCAAGACTACTTGCATGTAGTTCCGATTATCGGTTATCACAGCTGCCGTAGGAGCTTGATGCTCTACCTCGTCTGAGATTTGGATGGGTGGGCTTACGTAGTCGACGTTGGGGTCTGGCGGTATTGGCTTCTTCTGTTCAGCAATTTCCTTAGTCTCTGGTAGTGATTGGTTTTCGGCTGCTATATCTGTCGACTGTAGTTGCTCGACAGCCAATTCAATCTTACTCAACTTTTCAAAATCTTCTTCTTCTTCTATCAACTCGATAATCTTCTCTCTTTTGACTTGAGTTGGCGTATCTTCCCAGGTTCCCGAAACCTCCACAAGGTCTGAGTCATCTGATAGGTCCGACTGTTCCGATTCTAACTCGAAAGAGACTCTCTTCTCCGACTTCTCTACTTTTAACGGCTCAATTTCACACTCCTTTCCAACTACTGTCTTCTCGTTCTCTTCTCTACTGGCAACTCTCTGTCTGACTTTATTAATGCATTCTTGGGAGTAAAGGGTGCCCTGTTCTAGGGTTAGGCCTCTAGTCTTCGATGCGTTCAAGTTTGCAGAGGTTTGGCTTCTATTATTTTTCACTCTCTCATCCAATAACGACCCATCTGATTCGCTACTTGAGTCCAGTGTCAGCGGCGTAGGTTTATTCCACTCGTTTTGAGTTTCGAATTGGCTGTAATGTACTTTGCTCTGGAGCTCGTTTCTCCACGGGCGGGATACACTGTCCTCTTCGTTGCTCGAGGAGTTTAGAACTGCTTCGCCGGCTGCTACTCTGTTCTCTTCTTCTACTTCGTCTCGGTTATTTGGCCAACGGGTTACGTTAGCATTTGGCCGTGACTTCTCTTTCTCTTCTCTCGTCTCTGTGCTGTTATCTGGCCAACGGGTTGCGTTAGCTTTTGGCAGCAATTTCTCTTTCTCTTCTTTCGTCTCTGTGCTGTTATTTGGCCAACGGGTTGCGTTAGCTTTTGGCAGCAATTTCTCTTTCTCTTCTTTCACCTCTGTACTTAGTGGTCCTCGGCCACTACCTCCCCCTCCCAAAACTTCAACCACCTCTGACAACGGAGTTACAGAGCTAGGAGTTTTCACCACAACGTTTGAGGCCGTTATTGTTGAGTTGCGGGTGGCATCGGCCCCAGGGATGCCCCCGCGTTGCCATTTCCCCACATCGTTCGAAAGGTAGCGCAGTTTCCACAATTTTGGAAGGTAGTGCCGAATTGGCCGCAAACTTGACACTGGATCTGGCCCCGGCTGCGATTGGGGCAAACTGGCGATTTATGGCCTTTCTGATGGCAGGCGTAACATTCTACAGTCGGGCAGGCTGATGCTCTGTGGCCCACTTGTTGACAGTGATAGCATGCTCCGACAAATGGTGTAGAGCCTCTGTTATTGTACCGGCTTAGTGGTTGACTCTGGGTAGCATCACTGGCGTCAGCTCTGCCTTGCGACTGTTGGGTCTGCCTTTGCGATTGAACGTTAACTGGTCTCCACACTGGTGGGCCATTGTTAGTCTGCTTGGGCTCGCTAGTTGAGTTGTTATTCACTGGTTGATCTGTGATCGAGGCTGAAGTTACTACTGGCGGGTTCTGTTGTTGCTTCTGTTTCTTATTTTTATTGTTGTTGTTAATATTTTGTTTGTTTGAATTCGCGTCGGTAACTCCTGCTGCTTCCTCAACTTCTTTGGCGGCTGCTACTTTGGCTTTCGGTGTTGGCGTCCAAGCTGCGGCTGGGAATCGGCTTTTTTCAACAGTGGGTGGTGGTGTATACATCGCATCTCTTTCCATCTCCTCTTCTAGTGTTCGGCAGTACCTCTTAACATCTTCGTAGGATTCTATCTTTTTCCTTCTAATCGCTCTACGATACTCCGGCCGTAACCTCTCTGTCAATAATGTCAGCTGGTCTTTTAATCTCATCGGTCTCTTTAGATGGGCTGCTATATATTTGAAATTCATAATATACGTAGATATCTTCTCCCCTTTACCCTGTGTTCGTCTACGTAGTTCTTCTATTACGTCATTGTCGCTCACCTCGCTGATGAATTGTTCTTCGAATGCCTTCTTAAAGGTCTTCCAGGTTTTAAGTCCTTCTTTTTCTGTTCTGAACCACATGCTAGCCTTCTTTGATAGAGTATGGGGAATCATGGCCAAAATCTCTTCGCTTTTAAGATTTAGACGCAAACTTGATGTTCCGCCCCTGTATAATTTGGAGTTGATACAAGTGATTGGCCAATCTCTCTTCCTGTTCTAATCGTCAGGACGATTTCTTCTTGCAGCTTTTTGTTTTCCGTTTTTCGTGGCGGTCAGAACTTGAGGAGCTATCGAAGTCGTTCTCTTGGCTGCTAAGGCTGTCACTGCTGTCGGAGCTACTACTCGAGCTGTCTCTTTTGGTCTGTTTCTTCTTGGACTTCTCTTTCTTCAGACTCTCTCGAGTTGGTTGTTTGCTCTTGGTGTCTAGGGCCTTTGTAGGAGTCTTACCTAGGGCTCCGTTCTTCGACTCTTCTTTTCCCGATTCGTCACTGCTACTATCTTCTTCGCTATCACTACTACTATCAGATGATTTCTTGGCTCTCGGCTGTGATGCCGGCTTCTTAGAAGCTCCTCTGGCGAACCAGGGCAACCCAGGGTTTTGCACTGTGATTTTTCTTCTTCTAGGCTGATTAATGGCACACGGTTCTGTCGGCTTCTTCCTTTCTACATCCTTAGTTTCGTTGAGCGCTGACTCTAAGTTAGTCGGTTGAACGTGAGGTCTGTTTTTCGACTTCGGCGTTCTTAATTCCCACTCTTGTACTTGTCTCGTGAATTTCCCATCGTCTGATATCGATCTTCTCAGCGTGCTACTTTCCTTAATTGTTCCCGTATTGGGCTGGACGGAGTTCCTAATGGTTTCTGCATAAGGCCAAATCCCCATAAAATTTTGAGCTCCCTCGTTAGAGTCGAGTGTTGGGCTGGAGGCAAGACGGGACACTGGCACGACTTCTGGCTGAGCTCTAGTGGTTTTATTGACGAATAGTAGAGATGTGGGATTTATCGACTTCTGGCTGGTAGCATAACTCGATGATCCCTGAAGAGCGCTGAGTACTCGTGCAGAAATGAGTTGTTGGAGCTGATTTGATACTGTTAACGGGCATCCAAAACCGGGCGTTCCATCGTCTGTGGAAGTGAGGCTCGACAGAGCTTGTATTTGTCTCACTGAAGAGTTAACAATTTCTTCGAGGCTTTCATCACCGGCTTCATACTCGGTTTCCTTGCCAGTCTCAATTTCTGATTGTGAGGCAGACTCGGCGATCACTTCTTTTTTATCTCGTTTACTACTCGTTCTGGATTTACTTTTCTTGTGGTTGAGGATCGCCGTCAGCGCCTCCTCGGAGTCAGTTGGGATAACGCCACCATTGTCCCATTCATACCACGGCACTGTCTCGCTCAAACCGGCTCGTAAAATTTCGGCTCTTAACAAGCGATCTCTTAGAATCGCCTTATTTCCCTTCGTACTAATTTTCAACGACTTGAGTTCTTCTTCTACGTCTTCTTCATCATACTTTCTAATCTCGCTGGCCAAGTAACGAACTTCTCGATCTTTACGCAGTGCGTCCATCATCTTTCTGTGATTATCCATGGTTACTTTCTGCTATTTACCCTTTAAGCCTTGGTTGATGGAAAAGCGTATACAATTTTCTAAACTTCTTGGTGGTCTGACTGTAATTTTCTCTCTATATTCTTCTTTTATTTCTTGATAAGATAGGCTGTAAATACTTCTTGAACTTCTCAAAAATAAAATTCTTGGCAGATAATAACCGGTTAAGCGACTGGTTTTCTTCTCTACGCAATACTTTACACGGTGGTGATTGGGTTCGAATAATTGGGGAAAAGCAAAAAAAAAATTCAATATATTTCTCAGCTAAACCGCTGTAAAGGTCGAAGGGCCCACCCAGGGTCTATCTCTCATTCACTCACTGGAAAACGAATTCAACCCGACTTCAAAAATTTCCATTAGCAACGTATTTTGCGAATCTAGAATCTGGGCAAAAAAAAGAAAGAAATAGTTACTAGGGTTAGACCGAAAAAGAAACCAGTAACGATTGACCGTCTTACTGATAAACCAAATGGGTTATTCGACTGCTAGCTTATGGGTGCAATATTCATCAACTGATTTAGCCGTTCTACTGTTAACCGGCTAAAACAAGTGATTTATTTGGGGCCAAAAAAAAAGCTTTCATCCAGGCAGAAAGGTTATACGAAGCCTGCGGGATCGGATTTCAATGTTAACATTTTTTTTTTACAATGGGAATGCGTACAAAAACGTCAATATATATATATATATATATATATATGTTTATAAATTATAAATAGATTATGTGTATATATTTTATAGATATTGAAATATTACCTCAATTGATACTTATAATTATTCATGCGCAATCGGCATGAGTTGCGTCAATTGTAATTAAATAGTAAAGTGGGTAAATTAATTTTCTTTCATTGCTAGTGCTTGATTCAACTCGCAATCGGGCCACAAAATTTGTTTATTAACTCGTTCGGGGTTAAGGATAGTCGGCAGTATGGCTAGAATTGAATCTTAGTTTAAAACTTTCCAATCAAGTCAAACAGGCTATCACAAAATTTTTCCCGACATTGAATTCTCAAAAAAAAATTTTGTTCGGCTAAAATGATTGTTTTAAGCACTTATCAAGCGACTATAGGTAAAAGAAAATTTTCTTCACTATTCTTATCGGCTTCTACTCTCTCAACAAACAAATCAACAAAGGGAAAAAAAAACAAAATTATTTTTCAACTCTCGACGTCTTCAACTACTGCTCGGTATTTTAAAAATTCTATAACTCCAATTATTCTTCGGAAAATTACGGCTGTAAATTTTCACGACAAAAAAAAATTTATTTTCTTCGTTTCGAATCCCTTTATAATTCTAAACGAGGCAAAAGAAAAAAAATTTTAAAACGGGTCCGTCAAACGTTAATTTTCTCTCAACTACTACAACTTGAATTTTGCAAGAAGGCAAAAAAAATTTAATTCGGCTTCGTATTAAATCTGAAAATATTCTGCACTCACAATTGGCCGTAAAAATATTAATAAACCCGTATATTGCCACTGTAAAGTTTAAAAGGGCGTAATTCTGTAAACCATGATTTCACTTGTGAGAACCCCAGTTTTTACACTCCCAGCGACTATCGACACGTGGCGAGTGGTTTTCGGCAGAATTTCCACTACTGCGTGTTGGGAAAAATTTGCACACTCAACCGACTGTTAGAGCAATGCACAAACTCCTCTTTTGTTAGGCTATAATCGAAAAAGAGCACTGAGGTAAACCATGATTTTACATTTGAGAACCCCAGTTTTTGCGATCACGGCGGCTGTCAGCACGTGGCGAGTAAATTTTTCTCTGGCGGTTACACGAATAAAATTTAAATTTTTCCGGCAGTATCATACAACTCTGTGCTTCATTGGAATTATTTATACACTTGATTTTAGTTAGACACGGCTCACGATTAACTTTGAACGAAATTGGTGCCACGTTTCAAAATGTCGCGCACTGAACACTATCACTCGTAAATTATTTTCCACGACCGTGCCCCACGTTGGGCGCCACTGTAACGAGGTAGATTTTACGTTAATTAATTAATACTGACTCACGTCCGACCGTATTTATACGAAGGAAAAAGGGGCGCCAGGTCGGACTACTTTACCTTCTCAACTGCTTTGCCGCGGCTACTAGAGCACTCTTGTACTCTGAGGAGATTCGGTCGTGGGAAAAATAAGGAAAAATAAGTACAAATCCCTCGTTTAGATAACACTTTACGACTTTTAATGAAATAACTCCGGCGGTAATCTCGACTGTCAATATTATTCGTGAACGTAACTCAAAGGCAATAATTACGCACTACTCGCTAAGCTTGTTTTTCTCATAACACTCTCTCACTTCCGATAATATTAATCTCGGCTGATCAGCTAACTACCACGGGCAGACTCTCCGACTCTCACGACTTCCGACTTTATTTCTTAGATAGACAAAATATTACAAAGATTGTGGTAATTTAGCACAAAGTACTACCTTCCGGCTTGCAGACTGAACCACACTTTCTCTCGTCCTTCTCTCTCGTACTCACAACGGAAAAACTAAACTTAAATCACGACCTTTCGAATTACTATGAAAATCCCGGAGTACTGCTTTTTGGGCTGAGTCCGCAATCCAAGTCAATAGGCCAACCGTAGGGATGTTCTCTTGACTGCGACGAAAAATCAAGTGGGCGAATTCTCTGGCCGAGGCGCGACGGTACACCTCCCTAGAGTACTCACACAAGCGCAATACATAGTTATCGGTCTAGTGCCGTTACATTTGGCGATTTACATATGTTTTCTCGTGCGATCGTTGGGTTTTCACACTGTATCAGACCACCTCTCATGTCATACATTACAAATAAATAATTCTTTAGGTTACATAGGTGAATATTCTTTTTACACACACTCAACACCTCACACATACAAGTAGCAGTATAGTATCTGCTGCCGCGGCCTGGCGCGAGGTTTTCCCCCTCCCGGCGGCGGGCTTATCTTCTGACTCGAGCGGCTTAGGTGTGAGCGTGCGTGAGCTCCAGCGTGTGCGTGTAGTCGCGCGGCTGGTGGGAGCGCTCTACAGTAAGCGGCTAACTCGGCTGTTAGTCGGCTATTCTCTCTCTCCTTCTCCCGGCTGCTATTGCACGGCTATGTGGCCGATTCCGACCTTCCTCTACCTAGAATGCATACCAGATCTATGAGAGTTAACTCATGGTGATGCAGTTCTGATAGGGTGACATAGAAAAGAGAGAGAGAGAGAACTTCTTAATACTAGACGGTCACCCCGTCGCAAGTAGTTTCAAGGCGATGACGCACGAAGAAAGGTCACACACAATTCGGTTTAGCGCGTCTCGAGGGTCGAAGGAACAATTCACGTGATTTGGCGAAAAATAGCCTGTACAGTAAACTAGTCCGAACGAATCTGTCGCGCGTATACAAGGTCTCGCGCGCGAAGCTCTCTCTCTCTCTCCCCCCACTCACCGTCGCGGTGTGCTCTCTCTTGTTGCTCCGCCGCTGCTCACCTGTAACATGCAACTATTATACAGTAATATGATATAATTATTGTATGCTGGGTAGGTTATGACGAGTTATCAACGTTCCTCGTCATATTGTATACTCAAATGTGAATATGAGTGAGGAAGAAAGCTCTATTGTGTCAAAGATATGCTTCAAACTATTGTAATTGCTTGGCTATTGTTCACCAAAGTTTAGATTTTTTGTAATCCTGATCTGTATTGCTTACCTCGCCCTACGACCCTCCGAGCTACGGCGTTAATAACTATGTATCAGTCTCTCTCTCTCTCTCTCTCTCTCTCTCTCTCTCTCTCTCTCTCTCTCTCTCAGCAGCAGCAACAGCGCGAGAGCAGCCTGCCGAGCTGCAATACCTCTGCTGGGCAGGTCACTGACTTCCATGCGCCTGCCTCACTGAAATAGCATGACCTTGACACGGGCTCGTTGTTGGTTTCGGACTGCCGTCCGTTGCTAGCTTCAAGTTCTAGTATTATTGAGCGTGAAGCTACTGAGGTAGCGGAAAAACATAAATGCTCCTCTCCTCGGATGGCACCTACTGCCGACAGCACAGGGTCAGGGGGAGGCGTTGCTGAGGGATGCGAGGTGATAATTCATGGATTAATTAAGAATGGTGATAATTTCAACGAGAAAATCTCGGGTGCAGCTGCCTTCGCACTGCTCAGCACCGTTCTTCCCACCCTGCAGAAAAGCGACATCACCAGTCCTCGTGTACTGCGCCAGCGTAGACCAGACAGGGCTCAGAGCAATAACACGATCGCGACAAATTCAGCGACATGTCGAGGTTTGCTGCCATCAATCGTGGTCAAGCTTGCGAGCCCGGGCCTGGTCAGGGAAATTATGCGAGCGAAAAGTACGCTAGCTAACAACTACCTGACCACAAACGACATCAAGCCCGGGGACTGCTGCCTGCTTGACCAGATATAAAGTCTATATAAGTAAAATAGTGTCCCAGGAAAAATTCTCGTTCTTCAAAATTTTGAGGCCCATTGCACAGAGACTAAGCTTCAAATATGTCTGGCATGCGGGTGGCAGGTTCCTGGCTAGGCGCGCGCGCACGTGTTTGCATCTGCTGCCGATTTGTAGGCTATGCTCACGGCGTGTCAGGCCGGCTCGAAACAACCTCGACGACCGAACACACGCATGACTGTCACTGAAAAAGACGAAAACTGACGCTACTTCAAGTAACGGACCTGAGTCGGACCTGACAAGCAAATTGGCTGCAACTTTGCCAGCATCATCGCCATCATTGACGACTGTATCATCTGCATCAACATCCATACAGTCGTCATCATCATCCGTGCCCTCTATATGACTCGCAAGACCCCTTGAAAATGCGTCGGGTGCTGGGAGTAGCTTGAGGACAGGCTTTCACAATGTGAACTCGCTCAGGGCTCGCATTGAGATCGTCCGTAGTTTTTTGGCAGAGCGCCCCTCGTATGACATCTTTCACTTTGCAGAGACATGGATGGGTCCGATTGTGGATGATAGCCTAGGTAGCATGGGGGGATTTTCCATCATTAGGCAGGACCGAAATGTAAACGGAGGTGGCATTGCCTTATTTGTACGCAATAGACTGAAAATTAAAAAGCTTGTCTTATCTGATACTATAGGTCTAGGAAAACCTGGAATCCCAGAGTACCTTTTTTGCAGCGTGCAAAGAGGCGACTCACCTCCGGTGCTACTCGGCGTTATTTACAGGCCCCCGAAAATTTCGATGCAAAAGGACTCAGACCTTTTCGATGTATTGCGGGACTTATGCGGCGAATTTAGTCATAAGATCATAATGGGTGATCTAAACTCGGATTTACTATCTGACTCAGACGACGCTTCTACTATCGTCTGTCTAAGCGTCTGTCCAAAGAGTAATCTCTTCAGATCATCCGGCATGGTCCCACACATCATACCTCATCGTCTCACACGTGGATTGACCTTATCATAAGTACTTAATTAAAAAATGAGCAATATAACGTGAATGGATTTAGGATTCGAGCTAACTGGATGAGGAGTTAGAGCGAAGTGACGACGCGTCGCAGACACGCGCCCCTGCAGACCCGAGCACTCGAGCCGCCGAAAACCCGGGCCCGCTGAAACAAAGGCTCTTTTCCGAGGACTACCGAAGGGACTCGAAGCAGTGCGCGCTCCTCTATATCTATAGCTATAAGCGCAGTCATGCACCCGCGCGAACGCCTCCCACCACTCAACTCTCTGACCTGGCAGTCACAGATCAGCCCTTTGGCTTTTCTGCACTGAAAGTGACCTTCAAAATCCGTGAAGTAAAACTCCCTACTGAGGTCGTGGCAGTCTAGAAATGATTATAAAACCACTCCTAACCGTACTGGCCTATCGCCACGAATCGCCTTGTCGATTCGCGCATGTGAGAATTAAATAGCGTAGAAACGTTCGCTAAACTAAATAATACTAGGCAAAATAAATACGTCGCACTGCTCTTATCCCTAGTAGCCCTCGGTTACGTCCGGAATAATAACCGACGAAAACGACACGATCCTGAACTCTAAGAATGAGTGGCTGCTTAGTCTCGGCGAGCATTTTGTCATACATGTCTCGCTAAACATCTACGCTCGCACTCCCGCGAGTGACACTTTCTCTTACCGGGATTACAAGTGCATAGTCACATCTAGTCTTGTCGACCTCTTGTCTTCTTGTGACTAGACAGACATAAATTCCATTGAAACCGATCTGGAAGGGGCTTTATACGTTCTTAATAATAATCTAAAATTAGTAATCGATGAATTGGCGCCTTTGAAAACGGTTTGCCCACGTAGGAAATATACTCCTTGGTCTGGACCAGAGCTGAGGCTCCTTATGGATAAACGGAATGCTACCCTCGGTTCGTTCGAGTTCGACATGCGTTCTGCTCAAGAGCGTGAGTCCTTCCTTCGCCAACAACTATCGGACGCTCTTGATGACAATCGAAATATCTGGAAGGCAATGCGTCATCTCAGCCTCCTGCCTGGACGTAAGGGGGAGGAGTTTTTTGGTTTCTCGCCGGGGGAGCTAAACGAGCACTTAGAGGGAGTATCAATGTCACCCCTAGAAAATATAGACAATGCAACGGACACTATTTTACTTGCAGGCGAGGAGGGCTTTACTTTTAGCCCTATTAGTATGAGCGACGTCGTCCTTGCTATATCAGATTTTTCCTCGCAAGCGAGGGGTGTCGATGGTATTCCGTGCGCGGTGGTCGTCAAGGCCCTCCCAATTATTGGCGAATTTATTCTTAATCTATTCAACTGCTCCTTCGCTCCGGGAATCTTCCCGAGTATCTGGAAACAGGCACAGTTAATCGCGCTACGAAAGACCAGTGCGCCTTCCAAGTCCTGTTAAGGACTTTTGTCCAATTGCATTGCTCTGCTTCCTCTCAAAGGTACTCGAGAAGATTGCGCACACCCAGATCACAGAGTATCTCAATAAGAATCATATGCTCGACCCCTTTCAGGCCGGTTTCCAAAACACCACATTACACAAACAGCGTTATTAAAATTGACCGACGACGTACGCATGGCGATTGACAAAAAGAAGGTAACGCTTATGCTGCTGTTTGTCTTCAGCAAGGCCTTTGACACCATCTCACCATCCAAATTACTATTTAAACTGAGACAGCTGGGGTTCTCTAGGGCGGCTCTTCTGTAAATTAAATCATATTTACAGCGGCGATCTCAGATGGTAATTTCAAATAAAAACGGAACTTCAGAGTGGCTTAAAACCAATCTGGGAGTTTCACAGGGTTCTGTCCTGGGGCCCCTGCTATTTAGCCTCTATGTCAACGACCTGCAAAATATACTTGACGGTACCACAATTAAACATGTTTTTTACGCGGACGACCTCCAGATCTATCTACACACCAACAAAGATAATTTGCTGGACGGCGTGGCTCGACTTGTAGAAGTGGCACGGCTGGTTTCTAGCTGGGCGGAGAGCTCCGGCCTGCGACTTAACTCGGGCAAAACCAAGTCCATATTTTTCGGGTCCATGAAGAACGTTAACGATATTAAATCATGGAACTTGCCTGGGGTTCCGTTGCCGGACGGAGTGATCGTCCCATTCAGTGAGTCTCAGTGTTGTATTGGATAGCAAACTTACTTGGAAACCGCAGGTGGATGCCATCACGAAAAAAGTAAACAAAGCCCTGTATAGCCTGCGGTTTATCAGGAGCTGCAGCACTGAGACTCTCCACAGAAGGCTAGTTGAGACACTTATACAACCGCACATCGACTACTGTTCTGTGACTATCCTGCACGCGTCTAACGAACAACGAATACGGATACAGAGACTGAGCAATTCGTGTGTGAGATTCATCTTCGGGGTTAAAAGGGAAACACATAAGTCCCTACCGGAGGAGTCTAAAATGGCTTCGCACCGATTCCAGAAGGCTCTACTTTAAGGCCACTCTATTATACAGAATAATCCGGATTGGTGAACCTTCGTATCTGGCCTCATTGTTCAATAAACACAAGCCAAGACCCTCCAGTAGGGGAGTTCCTCCGGAACTGAGCATTTCTACCGTGAGTACTGAAACTGGGGCTAGGGTCTTCCAGGTCCAGGGTGTTCGGTTCTAGAACTCTCTCCCTTCTACTCTGCGAAACCTGCCATCCCTCGCCTCCTTCAAGGGGGCACTGCGGCGGCACCTGCTACCCATTGAATCAGACTCGGCCCTTAGGCCGTAAAAATTCTTTTAGTATTACGTATTTTAGATTTCAAGCGTACAATACAGCTAGGTCTATGACCAAACCTTACATCTACAGCGTAAAATTAGAAAAGTTTATTGTGATCATCAAACATGACTAAATGTGATCTTATGTGACGGTATTTTCTACTGAAGTATTTATTTTTATCTGCTTAGGGTAATCAATTTGACTTTCTAAATTGCTGTTGTTATATATTTTATATTTTCATTTCGTTAGACTGTATGTCTTATGTGATCTTAACTAATTGTATTATTTTTTGCTTTAAGCAAATAAAGACCTATCTATCTATCTATCTCTCTTTCTAGATTTCACTCCTACACTCTCGCAGCCTGACTGTCGGCCCGCCGATAAAGCAGGCCTTCACTGAGCCCGCGGTGCCTCGCTGACCACCCGGCGACTTCCTTTCCTCGGCTAACGCGCGCGCGCGATTCCTCGAATTTAGCCACGTGCGGCTCTTTGTCCGATCGATGGTCAGGCCGCGCTTCTTCACTATTCGCGATTCATCCTACGGCACCGCTAATCACCTTGCTTTCGCTCTCGCTTACACACTCACACTTTTGCGGCACACACGACAAAGGTCAAGGCTCAGCCTGAGTAAGATCGACTTTCTAGAGTCGTGTGACCAACGCAGTCCTCCGGCTGCTTCTAGCTGAGTCCTGACGCTGTTCGTCCCGTCTTCTTCCTCGTCCCACTGTCCTCCTCTCCTCCTTCTCGGTCCTGGACTGGCCTGGCGTCGCATAATCAGTCCTTCTCCTCGTGACCCTCGTCGCCTTGACCTCGTCGCGGACTCGGCTGGTCGTCCTTTTTCTCGCCTTGTTCTTTTCTCACCCACGCTATCACACACACTCGTTCTTCCGAAAACACTCTCGATCTCGACCTTCTAATCACCTCACTATTCGCCTCCAACACATGAAAAATGTACGCGACTGTAACTTGGACTACGTGCGTATCGAGCAACAGTTAGACAAGAAGTGGCGCGCCACGCCGGCTACCATAGTGGTGCACGCTCTCTCCAATCCGGCCCGGCCAATCAGTGCTCGCGAATCGGCTAGTCCCTACCACAGCGCTCAACTTGCGCCCTGACTAGTCTGAAATCGGACTAGTCGCCGTCGATGCAGCCTCTTTCTCTGAAGGCTGGACTCCCCACTCACGTTCGGCCCGAGCCCAGCAACACGTTTCTCTGCGACGCTTAACTTGCTTGCTTGCACACACACGCTGAAAATTTTCGCGAAATCTCCCGTCGCAGCCGGAGTTATAAGATTCCACGAAGTCTCTCGTACACTCGTTTTTTCTTCCCAACTTTTCTGCTTCCTCGAAACGTCCGTCGTGGCTCCTTGTTTCCTCCGGCTTCTCAGACTCTTCTCCAAGACACTCGCTCAAAAAACAAGAGAACACGCATTAATATTAAGCCGCACACATTATCAAACAAACCAAAGGACTTGGCACACGACGAGTCAACTCGTCGCAATTATATATGTTGCTGAGGTTAGAAAATAATGTCAAATAATGCATACAGAAAAGCAACTTGATTATTCACCTATTTAAATGAAATTAGCTGGTGTGTAAAGTAAAAGGAGCCGCGTGATGGTGTCTGGTGCACAGGAAAACATGAGATAAAATACAGATATGTGATGCATTAATTGACATTGTTCCTTAACAATATTTTGTCTGCTACAAATGTGTCATTTAGAGTATGGATAGATATTCTTCTGACACATAATGATAATTTGTAGCTAGTTCAACCAGAAAATCTTAAAATAAAACCTCCGTTTTTAGGGCCATGGAATTTTTTGCAATAGTTTATACCAGCTCCTTGACCTAAAGAGTTCTTGTAAAACCATTTATACTGAATTAGTATACTGTGTACCATGGGCATCAAGTAGGCTTTTTTAGGCCGAGTGTGGAGTTTGCAGTACGAGTAAAGGCGAGTTAGCTTGAGCCGAAGGCGAGGGCGTTTACAAGCCGCAGACAAGTACTGCAACCACACGAGACCAAAAAGCCTACCTAACCCTTGGTGCACACCATATTTTTTGTAACACAAGAATGGATTTTTGCGTTTTATGGCATATTGAGTGGGACTGATGCAACTTTTTTCATATTCATACAATATTTAGAAATATTATTAGAAAAATTTTCCGAAAAATTTTAGCCGACATTTTTCATTTTTTTTGCCCGGCGAGCGTTTTTCATTTATTTTTTGCCCGATAATTTTTTTTTCATGATACGTGCACGAAAAAGACCACTTTCCATGCATGTAAAATGAATGGAAAATTGAGTTTTTCTTAGCAGCGGAAAAAAACTACTCCCTTGGGAGGAAAAAGCTTTTTCCTCCCAAGGGAGTAAATTTTTCTGAAAAAAATTGAAAGACAGTTGATATCTAATGTAAATTGCCACTTGAATTGCCCATTGAAGTCTATATGAGATTGCTATTATAAATTTATTCACTGTGTAGCCATTTTAAAAAAGAACATATTTTAATTGAATCTGCATTGATTCTCCAATAGTAAAAATAACAGTAGTGCATGTTACTAGGTTATGTGTATAAAAAAGTCACATATCAAAAGTTTATACGTTTTTGATTTTTTTTTTTAAGTGGCATTTGGAACTCGAGAGTTCATCGCCTTATCTCCGCAAGCCTTCCATGCTGCCCTATCTTGTGTCAACCCCACCCAAGATGCACCCCTCCGATCGACACCCACCCGCCCTATTTTTACTAGATCCGCTTTTACGTTGTCCTCCCATCTAAGTCTAGGTCTTCCTAGATGTCACGTTACCATCGGCGTGCCCTTCATGACACGCGCTGCCGTACGGTCGTCTCCCATTCTCGCTACGTGCCCTGCTCATCCCAATCTACGTGATTTTATTATTCGGTTAATATTTGGTGACGCGTACAGATTGTGTAACTCATCATTATGTAGTCTTCTCCATTCCCCGGTTTTCTCATCTTTCTTCGGCCAGTATATTTTTTGCAAGACTTTATTTTCAAATACCCTAAAACGGTTTTCCGCACGTTTAGTGAGAGCCCCTTGTAGATCGCGCCTGCCTGTTTCCTTACGTTAGAACACTCTTCTACGGTTCTATCGCTTCTATTGTGTAAGCTATCTAATTTAGTCTTCTTGCACCTCTTAAACCAGAGTTCGCACTCTTCGTCAAACCATGGTTTCCTCTTTGGCTTTTTCTTTTTACCCAGTACTTTGCTCGCAGCCTTTTCTACCGTTTTTTTGATGTCCCCCCATAAGTTATTTGGTTCATCATTCCCCTCCGTCGATGTGTTTGTTTCTTCAAGTGCCTGAAACCTGTTATTAATTTCTATCTGGTACCTAATTCGCTCAGTTCTATCTCGTAGCTTTTCAATATCGAAGCTCTCTACCTTATTTGATCGATTACTATTTTGATTCGCTACTAATCTAGCTCTTAATTTGGCTACTACTTGGAAGTGGTCCGAGTCGCTATCTGCCTCTCTATAAGTCCTTACGTCGAGAACGTTAGTATGATGTCTTTTTTTAATACGAAAATAATCAATTTGGTTCTGTGTGACCCCGTCCGATTATGCCACGTTGCTTTGTGTATGTCCTTGTGCTTAAAACACGTAGTTATGATTATAAGATCTTTTGCTGCCGCGAAATTTATGACCCTAATACCGTTATCATAGCTGGCTTCGTGCAGGCTTTTCTTCCCTATAGTAAGCCTAAACATTTCCTTTCTACCTACTTTAGCATTGAAATCGCCTGATACTATTCTTGTGTCGTAAGAC
This sequence comes from Nasonia vitripennis, assembly GCF_009193385.2. Classification (NCBI taxonomy): domain Eukaryota; kingdom Metazoa; phylum Arthropoda; class Insecta; order Hymenoptera; family Pteromalidae; genus Nasonia; species Nasonia vitripennis. The sequence goes on from NW_022279653.1 coordinate 1,057,340, forward strand.
GCGAACTGGTCGATTACCTGATGTAAAGTTTCGTAATAAAGATCCTTCGCTTGTTCTTCTTTATCATCCGTAGGACAGTGTACATTAATAAATATATATATCTATACAATTCACCTTCGATGATGATGTACGAGAGCCTATTATTGACGGATTTGAAACTTTTAATCGAATGTATGATGCTTCTGCTCACGAGAAATCCGGTGCCTAGGGTTCCTTCGCTCGCGGCCCGTTACAGGTACGTGAAGTTACCCGATGCTAGTACTCCGCCATCTAGCGACTACGATTCCTGTATTGCTACCAAATCTAGATTGTACCTATCAGCTTCCTTTATGAGTTCTTTAAACGCGCCTGCTCTGTATAGACTGCGAACATTCCAAGTTCCGACCCTTAAGTCTCTTTTAGTTTGGTTTTGATTTTTTTGTGAGCCATGGTAGTATGTTAAACCCGCGCGCTTTGGATCCTGTTCCAATCGCAGGTGAGTCCACCGTTCTAGAAGTGATAACCCCCATACTTCTCTAGAACTAAGTATGAGAGCTTTCCGACTTTGATGAGGACAGTGTCAACTCGTTGTTAGACACACTGCGGTTTCATTCTCTGGAGCCGTTGTTATCGCTCCCGCATCCTCCTCGGCAGCAGGATTTTTGCCCCTTTATGTGTGATGAAAGAGATAGATAAAGAGATAAGAAATGTGAAGTGTTTTTTGTTATGGTTCTTGCGTAGTGTTTCTAGATGAATGCGTTCGACAGTGTGGGCTCATCACACCCACGCCTGTTCCTATCGGCTGTCTGCGGCTGCCTATTTAATTTATTCGCAGCTAACCTCTTTTTCAGGGGCAGTTTCTCTATCCACAACTTGAGGATGCGCTGTGTAGTGGCGATAGGCACCCACATATCCGATCTGGACGACAACGCCCAAGACCCGTACAGGGTGCCGGCATTGCAACAGTTATACGTTTTTGATAACTTTTTTAAATTCTTACTAAAATTGATATTTAGTTAAGTGTAGCAGATCATGCTGATAGAGTTGTTACTGTATTCTGTTACTGATTAAGTCAATTAATTCTAATTTTAAAAATAATTGTCATATTCACATTATAACGAGTTGAGCACCGCGGCCAACTCGTAGCAGTATGGGTACCGCTACGTCGCGACGAGAGAACAGGGAGTCGCGCGCGCGACAATAAACACGCGCGAATTCGGGGGCGCGAGGGAGAGAGAGAGAGAGAGAGAGAGAGAGTGAGAGAGAGAGAGAGAGAGTGAGAGAGAGAGAGAGAGAACGAGCAAGCGCGCGGGCTAGTCCTGCGAATACGGAACAGATAGTTCTCGGCCTGCGAAAGGTAAACACCGGTTACCTGACGCGACTTCGTTCGAAAAACTTTTCGGAATCTCGGCGTTCGTGATAAGTGCTGTGCCCAGCCTTTCCCTGTGTGTTAGTGCGACACGAGATCCGGCCACCCTCTTCTCTCCTGCTTCTGCGGTCCAGCGCAACGTTCGTGAAGTACGGGACCAGGGTCGTGATAGCCGACGGGAGAAGGTTGGTGAATGCGCGCAGTGTCTGTAGAGTGAGTGTGTATGAGTATATCACCCGTGCGAGGGTGATCGCGCGCGACCTTCTCGGCGATACGCGCGTAAGCGCGCTAGTATTTCGGCGTCGCGGCGAGTCGCAAATTTGTTAGCGACTCGCATTTGTTATTTTGTAACATCACGCTTTTATCGCGGATTGAAATATAACTGTAGACTTATTATTTTACGTGATTTTGTTGTTATTTGCCGACCTCGATTACAAACGTCCATTTCCTTACGTCCTTCCCGTGAATACCGCAGCCTACGCGGGCGTTAATAACGCAATTTTAACGCATCTGAGCAGCCGCGCACGCACCAGGCGGTGCGTAGTCCACGAGAGAGAAAGCAGCAGAGTGAGCTGCGTTGCAACGCGGGTTGATCGCTGGCGATGAGATAGTCTCCGCCGCAGCGCGGGATAGCGATTTGGTTATTCAACGTTGGTTTGTTGAATAAATCCTCACCCCGTTACAACATAAAATAAATAAAAGCTTTTTATCTTGATGTACGAACCATCCAGTTGAAATGTATTTTATTTAAAACTTAATACCTATTCACAAAAATTTTGAATTTCATTTACAAAACACTGGTAGGAACAGGATTTTGGTAAAAAATATATTTCTTGTAAGACTTTACAAGTTAACGTGCACGTGCATATCACTTGTGTTCTTTACAATTATAATTTAAAATTATAATGTATTAGAAGTAATTACTTTATCATGAAGTTCTTTATAAAGCAAGTTTTATGTTTTAAAATTAATGTTTGATATGCTAACAATTGAGAAAAGTTCAAATAAAAGTATTTACCTAGCTTGTGCAAGTATGTGATAAAGAATTAAATAAATTAATCCTTACCAAAAAATGTTGTTCTGCTTAGTTACTACATTTGTATAACCTTATTGCTTTTGCAATGAATAGAGGTAGAAGATATTATAAAAAGACAATTTACAGAGTATAATAAGTGTTTATTTTAACTGTTTTAACATTTAGTTATAACACAGTAGGAACACGGTTTTGACTCATTGTAGTTCTTATCATAAATCTACACTATATTAAAATTTTATATTCGCGTGATTTTGTAAAAACTCTCCAAAACTTGTAGAAAAAAAATCTATTTTACTGTAGGACTGTTCTTTCAACTTGAAATGTCACTGGAAAAAAATTTTCAATTGTATTAAATTTCAATTAGTTTTTAGCAAGAAGCCGCATAAAGCAAGAGGTAGATGAATAAAAAACTATTTAATGGTATAAACAGGTACATATGAGAAGCATGGAAATATGGAGAAGAGAACCTAGTAGAGGAGCTGATGGAGATACTGGGAAAGATATGGAAAGGACAGGGACTACCAGAAGAATGGAGAATAGGGACAGTGAAACCAATCTTTAAAAAAGGAGATAAAGGAGAAAAAACTACAGAGGGATAACCCTAATTGATACAGGATACAAAATATATGCAGAACTGATAAGAGGGAGAATGGATCAGAAGATAGAAGAAGATAGAAGAACAGACTGAGCGACACGCAGATGGGATTTAGAAAATGGAGAGGGACGATAGATGCAATATACGTGGTGAGTAAGGCAGTGGAGCAAGAGCTGAGGAAGAAAGGTGAGAAGGTTTACGCATGCTTCGCAGACATGAAAGCAGCTTTCGACAAAATAAATAGGGAGGAAATATGTAGAATGATGAAGAGACTGGGAGTGAGCATGAAGATTAGAGAAAGGGTTGAAGAGATTTATGAAAAGACGGAATGCGAAGTGAACATAGGAGAAAAAAAAGTAGGTAGCTTCGTCACGCAAAAAGGGGTAAGACAGGGATGCCCACTTAGTCCACTACATTTTAATGTGGCAATCGCAGACCTGGAAGTAGAGATGGGGAAGATACAGGAAGGCGGGATCATTCTCGGAAGAAAAAAAATATGGTCGATTTCGTATGCGGATGATGTGGTGCTCTTAGCAACGAACGCGAGTGGACTTAAGCAAATGCTGAAAAGATTTAAGGGATTCATAAGAAGAAAGGGACTAGAACTGAATACTGAGAAAACAAAGATTATGATATTCAGAAACGGGGGAAGAAGGAAGAGAGAGGAGAAGTTAGAGTGGAATGGAGAAGAGATGGATGTGGTGAAGAAATTTGAATACCTAGGCTACACTATGAAAGAGAATGGGAAGAAAGATGAACAAATCAAGAAACTGAAAGGAAAGGCAATAGCCGTGCTAAGCACAGTATGGGGAATAGGGGAGGCAATCTTTAAAGAGAGCTGGAAGCTGAGGATGAAACTCTTCGACGCACTAGTTCAGAGCGTAATGGAGTACGGAGCGGATTTTTGGAGTTGGAAAGGGCAGAAAGAACTGGAGAAAATACAGAGAAGATACATGAAATGGGTTCTGAAACTGGAGAGAACAACTCCAGCACACATTATACACTGGGAGACGAAACGCTTCAAACTGGAAACAAGAGCAAGAAAAAGGGCAGTTAGATACGAGGGAAAATTAAGGAAGGCTAAAGAAAACTCCTTGCTAAGAGAATGCTGGAGCTTACGGAAAAAAGAGGGAGAAAAAGAGATACGGAGAGGAAGAGGGAAGGATGTAAGAAGGAGCGAATTAGGAAAATGCGGTATATCGGTGGAAGAATACAACAGGAGAGTAGAAGAGGGTGACGGGGTAGATGAGGAGATTGAAAGGATAAACAAGGACACACAATAACAAAAGTGGAGAGAGGAAATAAGAGGATCGAAATATGCAGAAGAGGTAAGAGAACTACTGATGGAACAAGGAGAAATACCGGAATATCTAGGAAAGGCAGGAGAAAGGAGGAGAGGTGCACTGGAAAAGATAGCAAGATTTAGACTAGGAAGCGAAACAAGAGGCAACCACTACTGGATGAAAGAAAAAGACAGAAAATGCAGGATGTGCGGGAGAGAAGAAGAGACACTGAGACACGTAATGGAAAAACGTGAGGAGACGAAGATATCAGGGAAAAAATGGGAAGAAATATGCGGAGGCAAAAGAAATCAAATAGGGATCCTTAACAGTATTATATGGAAACGGAAAAACAAAGAAAAAGTAACAGAATAAAGGAGAACGAAGAATAAAGAAAGGAAAGGAAGACAAAGTGTGCCGGGAGGAGTTTCAAAGAGCGCGCGGAAACCACCTAGGGAACTCCGAGGAATAGTCCCTAGGAGTGTAGAGAGAAAGAAACTAGGAGTGTCGGCAAGGAAGAAAGGAGCAGAAAGAGGGAACGGACGAAAAAGAATAGGGAACGAATTGAACAGAGGCGAAAGCACGTGTGGAAAAAGGCCGAAAGAGGTTAGAAAGAAGAGATCAGTCAACTAGATAAGAGATAAAAAAGTGAAAAAGCCAGATGGCGGAGATGACTCACTTCGAGAGAAGAATGGAGAGGGAGATGAAAGAAATAAAAGAGGAGGTAAAGGAGTGGAAGGTGAAGATGCAACTAGAGAGGGGAAAAAGAGGAGCGGCGGAGAGGAAATTGATGAACCTAGAAGGGAGGTGGAGATCCTGAAGGGAAAAGTGAGAGAAGAGAGAAGAGAAAGGGAGAAGATGCAAAGGGCAGTTGAAGAGATGGGGGCTAAGATAAAGAAGGTGGAGGAAAAGGGGAGACGCGAGAAAGAGAGAAAGGGATCAGAAGAGGTAAGTAAAGGGAAAGTGAGAAGTTAGGTTGGTGTCAGCAAGCAAAATAAAGAGGATGGAAGAGGGAAGAAGCAAGGTGTGGGAGAGAGGAGTAATAATTCACAAGGGAGTAAACTGGGACGAGAACAAGGTACTACAAGAATGTCTGGAAGAATTTTTAGAAAGGACAAACTAGGAACTGGAGGAGACATCCAACAAAGACACCAAGAAAATTATTTTCGAATCAAGAGAAACGATGGAGGAAGTCTGGAAAAGGAGAGAAGAAATTAACGAAGAGGACAAAGTGAGAATGGAGCAGTGGATGAACCGTGAAGAGAGAAGGGCAAAAAGAGAGTTAATTTTAGAAAGGGAAAGAAGAATGGAGGAGGCAAAGAGAAGAGGTGAACTAATGAAAAGAGGAAACATCAGGGTGAGAGTAGAAGGAGAGACATACGAATAGATAGAGGAAGAGGGTAGGATAAAGAAGGTGAAAGAAGCGGAGATGAGGGAAGCTACAGTGCACTATGTATAAGAAAAAAATAAAAAAAGAAAAAAAAGAAAAAAGATGTACGGGAAGAATTACATTTTTGTAGACTATTGTAAATACGTTATGTATAAAAACAATAAAGCTAATAATAATATAAACAGGTATATACGAGAAAAATATACATTCCCACCATAAAATATTTTTAAGATTGATCTTTTTTTCAAATCTGTTTTTGTAAATATAAAATGGCGTATCCTGAATGTATTCATGCATATTACATGATGTAATCTGCAGATTCGATCCAAATTAAAGGGTCGCTGCGAATAATTATTTGTGCAGATATAATTTTTTTTAAAGCTATCTGTTTATAAGTATGAAATGACGAATGCTGTATTAAATTCATGCATACCACAAGATGTAATCTGCGAATTCGGTCAAAATAAAAGGAATTCTGCGAATAATTTGTGCAGATATGATCTCTTCTTTGAGCTCTTTTAGTATTGTTAAATTAATATTTTTTAGATAACAAAATTTGTTGCTAATTTTTTAGATAATTTATATTTTTTAGAAATGTCTCTCGTTCAGTCTGAGGGCGCCTGTTTGAGATACATTTTAAGTCCGGATAGAGTAAAGAAGACGGTCCGGATATTTCAGAAAGCCGTGGCAAATGACTAAAAACATTTATTTATATAGTGAAATGTCATGAATTTTGGTCAGTGATTTTACAAGGTATATACATGTTTAATTTTCGATAGAATTTTTTTTTAAATCACATCAAATTTTTTTTTTTGCAGGATTTAACCCAGGCTTGACCCCTTAATGTCCTGTCTAGCTATCTAATTCATTTACCTGTATGTGTTGTGTGTGTCGTCTCTCGTAGCAGTTTTATTTTCTACATTTCGAGATCGATCGATAATAAAATATGCATAGCTAATAGCAGTCCAAGCGCCATGTTTTTCACCTCGTTTTAGGAGAAGTTATTATTATAGAAACGACGATTCCTTCGTACAACTTTTCGTACCGGCATAGCCGGGTGGGGGACTCGCGCGAGGGAGAAGCATAACTAACCACCGTCTTCAAGCTTTTTTGCTGCACTTGATCAGGGCAGACTGGATGGGAAGTTCAATGTTTTTCTATTAAATTAATATTATTTATTTAATTTGCGACGCTGTGCCTCCCAACACAGGTGCGCAACACCTAGAGCGTTCTTGTACGTAGGATTTGGCGCGATCGCCACATTTGGGAGAACGCTTGGGAGAGGGGAAAATAATCGCAAACAATGGTTATAGTTTATTGCACTTGTATTTCGCCCAACCCTTCCCTACAACGCGATGGCTGTAGTGCCTCCCGCGCACAATTTAGCCACGCAGGGCTTATGCTGGCACGTTCACGTACAAGCCGGGCTCGCGCAGCAGACGGCAGGCCTCAGGCTCATGCCCAGGTCCAGTCCGCTGCCGGCTGGCTCTCTCTCTCTCTCTCTCTCTCTCTCTCTCTCATTCTCTCTGATGCGCGCGGGCTATGCCTCTAGCTTGTGGCAAGCGCGACCTGCTGCAACCGTGCAGCTAGTGTTTTCGCTCGCGCTCTGTCTCTCTCTCTCTCTCTCTCTCTCTCTCTCTCTCTCTCTCTCTCTCTCTCACGCACTCAGGACTTGGTCGCATCGACCGAAATTCCTCGTATCGACGCAGCTGCGACGATTGCAACGTCGCAAATTTTATGGAGCAACCACACACAAAAGCGATCCGGGAGGGGAAATTCATCGTAATACTCCTCCCGCAAAGCGACGATGAGACACTTTGCTGTCCGCTCTGCGTGGGACGCGATTAGTAATCCGGTAAGACGCGGGTTGAGTGTCTTAATAGACATGTCAAAGAGGTGCACCCAGACCTAAGTACCACCTTCAGGCGCTGGGGGTGCGGGTTTACGGCTCTTGGAGATGAAAAATATCCCCGGAAGATCGTGACCCAGCAGTCCACCATCTGCGTCCCCGAAGTATCGTCCACGCCCTAGGGCAGAGTGAACGGAAAGAGGAGAGTTAACTAACGCTAAGGAACGCTAATCGGCCAGGACCATGGCAACGTCAACCAGCTTAAAGAGATGTCGAAGCACAGGCGCCTGATCGGATTCAGGAGGCCAAAAAACTCCAGCGTCTCTACCGAACATCAAAAAAGCGGGCGGTTTAGAAGATTTTGGCAGGTCCTAATATGGCCTGCCAAATCGACAAAAACACCGTCACAGCCTACTTTGTGGAGCTGGCTGCCCGCAGAGACGGTAGGGAAGACTGGCCCAATGTTTTCGATCGGGAAGAGCCTACGGCGGCGAGCGGTGAGGCCCTTTGTGCCCCTAGCACAAGGGAGGAAGTGTTTCGCCGGCTCAAGGGGAGGAACAACACTTTACCTGGGCCGAACAGAATTACTCACAAGGACCTTGCTAAGGCTGATCCAGGAGCCCAGGTGTTCGCCGCTCTTTATAACCCTGTTAGGCGCATTGAGGCGACGCCGGCCTTGTGGGGGGTGTCCAATACCACTCTTATATACAAAAAAGGCGACGCCATGGACATCTTCAACTGGATACCGATCTCCTTGGGACCCAGAGGACTGGACAATACAACCACTTTCTCCGAGGTGAGAGCTTTACCCGCTTCTGCGACTGGCGCTTTATCCATCGCGCCCGTCCAGACGTATTTTCCGTGGACACTGCCAAACGGTACCAATCAGGCTTGGGCAAGAGATGTTGCAGATGGGGGTCTGACCTGGAGACTCTCCCGTATGTATTAAATCACTGTGGCCTGCACTTGGCGGCGAGACAGATGAGGCACAACAACATCTAGGAAAGGTTGGTGAGGGCATCTTTGAGATGTCAGGGGACCATCAGTGTCAACCAGCCGTCGTGGGCGTCCGCGGCCCCGACGCGGTATTAAGACATGACATCGTCGTTCGCAATGATGTCAACCGCCAAGTCACCATCGTCGATGTAGCCGTGCCGTTCGAAAGCTGCCTTGAGGCATTCGGCGGTGTCCATGAAGCCAAGATTGCCAAATATACACCTTAGGCTCGACAACTCACGAACAGCGGCTACAAGGTAACGGTGGAAGCCTTTGCGCGTGGGACTCGCGAAATGAGCGGCTCCTGAGCCTCCTCAACATTAGTCGATATTATGCGATACTGATGAGGAGGCTTATGGTTAGCGACGCAATCCGCTGGTTATGGGACACCTACGTGGAACACGTGTCGGGCATTCAGCAGTACCGGGAATAGTGGGGCCATAAAATCTAGGCACCAAAGTGTTGTGTTCTCTATCTGTGTCGTCCTTTTATTTTGTCCTGTCTAGCCGTCGTACTAATTTATTTACTTGTATGTGTTGTGTGTGTCGTCCCCGTAGCAGTTTTATTTTATCATCCAGAGGTCGACTTATAATAAAAAAAAGCATGGCTAATAGCAGGCTGAGCACCGTGTTTTTTACCCCGTTTTAGGGGAAGTTACTTAAGAGGACGGATACACCTTAAATTTTCAAAAAATGAAAAATTAAATTTTTTGTTTTTATTTTTCCAAAATTGTTTAAAAAATAAATTAAACTATTAAATATATTCAGGTATAATGTAAGAAACATAAAACCATGTTTATATGTGCCATAGTATCAGATATGACATTTCTTCGAAGGCCAAAATTCAGAATTTCCATTTTTCAGCTACCGCAGACTTATTTAAGATTTGGGCTTTGAAGGGCACTTTTATACTAGAAGATATGCTTCAAACACATATAGTTTCCAAATGAGTATGGGGTTTCACAAAAAAATATTATTTAAAAAAGTTTTCTGAAAATAATCAACAAAAATTGTTTAAACACTTTTATGTTAATATCCAGACAACTTTTTTAAATAATATTTTTTTGTGAGACCCCATACTCATTTGGAAAGTATATATATTTAAAGCATATAGATTAGTATAAAATTGCCCTTCGAAGCCCAAATCGTACGTAAGTCTGCGGTAGCTGAAAAATGGAAATTCTGAATTTTGGTCTTCGAAAAAATGTCATACCTGATAATATGGCACATATAAACATGGTTATACGTTTCTTACATTATACCTAAATATATTTAATAGTTTAATTCATTTTCTAAACAATGTAGGAAAAATATGAACAAAAAATTTAATTTTTCATTTTTTGACAATTTAAGGTATATCCGTCCCCTTAATATAAAAACGACATTTTTATCAATTATTTTGGGTTTACATCCTTCTTGATAATACATATGTTGCACACCCTTTTCATAAACAGCTAATCTTCTAATTACATAAGATTGCTCATGTAGTACAAATTCCCATGGACGATATGTAGCTGCAGGTGCTCATATACATCTGGTGAAGAGATGTTGTGATTCAATTTCTATCGCTTAAGATAAATACAAGATGATATATTATTTTGACATCTTAAAACTAATCACCATGTAATTTTTTAGCCTTCTAAGTATGATAGTTTTTAAATCGGAGTAAATAAAAAATTTCCAAACAACCATATTATTGAAAATTTCCTCTGTGCTCTCCTTTTAGAACTATTATTCTTAAGGGGCTGAGATGTTGCATTCAATAAAATTCATTTAAAAAAGTAAAAGGTTAGGCGAGTTTGATATATTCCGCAACGAAATAACAAATAAAAAAGAACTGACAAGGAAAGGTACCCAACCCGAACTCACCGATTTTGATGATTTTCATATATGTTGTAGAACATAAAAAAATAAGAGACACGTATTTTTTTTTATCGGCTAATTTTCACTTTTAAGGGGTAAAAACCTCCCCTAAAGTTAACCCCCAAAAAGCGTTTTTTTAAATATCTCGGCTTAAAATTAATATTTTTCAATGAAACAAATTGGAGGTTATTTCTTACAAAAAGAGCAAGTATTTCATGGTGATTTGAAGAGTAAGGGTAGCATCCCCTATTTTTTAGGGGTTGAAAACATATATTTTTTGGCATAATTTTATAATAAAAATGTTTAAACCGACTAAAAAAAATTGGAAAAAATGTTTATACATCCTTAATAACAAAATTTAGTTGACGTCTTTCGGTGTTTTCATAAATATTACCCCTAAGGGGGTAAACCACCCCTAACACAAAATAACTGTAAATATGTAATTCAATACATAATATTTCGTAGAAAGTTTGTATATAGAGGTTTTCGAGGTCGCCGATTACAAATCTGTTATCAGATTTTGAAAATTCAAAATGGCGGATCCAATATGGTGGACGGAAATATCGAAAAAAAATTTTAACTTTCAAAAAAACTTGTTTACAAATGTGTGATCTTTGTAGCCTGTACATGTGAACTAAAGAGCCTTAAACCCTAAACCCCTAAAGAACAAATAGGCTAAATGGTTGTGCATTTTAACCAAACGACTCCAAACCCCTAACCTCCAGACAAGCCGAAGGCCTATGCTTTACCGTAGACACGAGTATAGACATATTACCGATATTTTATTCTATCATTTTGTATGTAACAAATAACGTCTCGTTTTATGTTTCAATCAAAGATTATTTATTTTTCTGCTTTTATAAATTAGCATAATTTCAAAAGTAATTTCATAAATTATAAAGTATTTCATAAATTGCATAATTATATAATTTTATAAATTCAAAAAGTCCACACTTTTTTGCAAATGAAAAAACATAGGTTAATAAAATTAGTTTATCAAACTCTTTTGCGTTTTGTAATAAAATTTAATGTTGTCAAACTTGGGAGTTTTTCATTGTTACAATTATTTCGTAAGCCAAACGTTTTTTAGATGAATTCTCGAAGTAATGATTATTGTATCTATAGTAAAATATTTACAGTCTGGAATTCCATAATAATACTATTTGCTACGATTTAATGAATTTATCAAAAAATCTAAATTTAATAATAAATATTATTCTAATTATTATTATTATTTTTCATTATCATTGCTATTATCAGTATTACTGTTATTATTGCTATTGCAATTATGCTTATTCTTCTTCTTCTTATTATTATTATTATATTACTATGATAATTTTTGTTATTGGTAAAAATACATAAAAGAATATTAATACTCGAACTTCATTTGCAATTAAAGAACACGTTGTTATTGAAAGGGAATTTTATATGCATTCATTAGTTTAATGAATGTTATCGTACATTCAATGATAATTCCACAGATAAATGTCTTTCACTCATAAAAGTTGTTGACAATATGTGCGAATCAGTATGTTCTTTTTTTAGATTGTTTTCATCGAGTGTTTACCTCAGCTGCCTGTGTTATTTTTTAGGCAGTGAGTGAGTTTTGTGGGTATTCTAGTTCGATGCCGGAAAGTACGAATAGTACGTCTTTTTGTTTGTCAGTGGTATCATACAGTTGTAGAAAATTTTCTTTAGTGATTTTACATAGATTTACATTATTCAATTTCAAAGTGAATAAAAGTTGAATAAAACCAAAAATAGAGTTTTCCGAACATCACAAAGTGGAACGAGAATTCTTCTCTAATGCATAAATTAATGATTTGATTCAATTTACATTCACTCGTTTTATTCTGGTAGAAATGTAGCAGTCGTGCCTTACATGCAAAAACACAGCTTGTATAAATTTTACCGCTTGTTTTCATTTTAGATTGAAAAATGAAAATTAATCCATTAAACGTTCTAAACTTATTATTAGCATACTTTCAAGCGTTAAACATACCAGATAGTGTCATGAATTATCACGAAACAGAGTTGGCCGAAAAAATAAAAGAAATTTTAATAGATGCAACACATGATTTCAACGATGTAGAAATGATTACTGATGACTCTTTGGATTTTCAAGAAGAGTATAAAGACCATAATGTGGAAATAATTGAAGATGAAGTGCAACATCATTTTCCTGATCCGGATATAGCACCAACAAATCAATGTACAGCAGATAATGAAGAACTAGATTTTGAATACAAAAAAAGAGCTGTAGAATTTTGGAGAAGTAGCAAAACGAAGCAAAATTTAAGTCTCAAAACAGTGCAAAACAGATTCAAAAAAGTATCATCTATTAGTCAGCTACGTCGTTGGGCTCATTCAATTAATAAAGGTGGCACGTATAGAGAAAAAGTAGCACAAATTTGTCAGTATACCCTGGATAATTTTCAAGCAGCTCTCGACAGTGGTTCAATTATCCACGATGAAGATATAATTCGATGGGCCTTACAAGCTAAAAAAGAAATTGGTTTTGATGATATTAGATTCAAAGCTTCTAAACATTGGTTACTCAAATTTAAGCAAGCACACCGAATAGTTTCTAGGAAAATAAATAAGTTCATAACAAGAAAAACACTAGAAAGTAGTGCAGAACTTACGGCTAAAGCTGAAGCATTTATCGATGACGTTAAATCGTGTATACCAAGGATTGGACTCGAAAATTTGTATAATACAGATCAGAGCGGATTTCAGCTAGAAATGCATTCTGGAAGAACATTAGCAGTAGAAGGAGAAAAGCAAGTGCAATGTCTGGTACAGTCAATTTCAGCAACAACGCATAGTTATACTATACAGCCACTAATATCAGCTACTGGACAACTGTTGTCACCGCTATTTCTTGTTTTAAAGGAACCAAGTGGCAAGTTTGGCCCTATTGTAGAACAAAACATATTTAGACCAGAAAACGTGTACGTGGAAGCATCCAAATCTGGAAAATTAACAACAAGTAAGGGAACTAATAACAATTTTTACATTGTAATATCGTTGATCAGTTAATTAGTAAGTCGTTTAATTGCAGATCACTTCAAAATCTGGTTGGAAAAAATATTTTATCCCTATGTAGGCCATCACTCAATACTATTACTTGATTCTTGGAGTGGTCATTGTGACAAAGTTATAGAAGAAACAATGCCACAAAATAAAATTATTAACATAAAAAAATTCCAACTGGAACCACAGGAAAAATACAACCACTTGATGTCTATGGATTCCGTATTTGGAAAAACTTTGTCCGGACATTTTCTGATAATGTAATGTTAATGGATCATGATATGAATTTACATGTGAGAAATAATATAATTAAACTTCAATCATTGGTTCACAACCAACTGTCTTCACCGAGATATATAGATTTGTTTAAATATTCCTGGTATAAAAGCGGTTACGTCAATTAATCCTATAGATTTCAGTTTTGGAAAGTCTTGTGCAACACATTGTGAAATAGAAGGGTGCACAAACATTGCAATTGTACGATGTGGTTGGTGCAAAAAAGCATTGTGCTTTAAACACTTTTATGAGGACTACCATTATTGTAAAAACATCGTAAAATAATATATATTATGCTCAATACAAAAAATGCACTATGGCAAAAGATAAAAGATTGTAGATTATTATTATACTCTAATATTATAAACAAAAATACATTATAAGTTGAATTTACAATAAAGGAATTTCAATAACATTCTGATAACAATTTCTACGGAAATTATAAAACTGCTTCACACACAGAATTTTCTTGTTTACAAATTTAGGAATTTGAGGTGGTTTGGTTAAAAAGCACAACCATTTAGCCTATTTGTTCTTTAGGGGTTTAGGGTTTAAGGCTCTTTAGTTCACATGTACAGGCTACAAAGATCACACATTTGTAAACAAGTTTTTTTGAAAGTTAAAATTTTTTTTCGATATTTCCGTCCTATTGGTTCCGCCATTTTGAATTTTCAAAATCTGATAACAGATTTGTAATCAGCGACCTCGAAAACCTCTATATACAAACTTTCTACGAAATATTATGTATTGAATTACATATTTACAGTTATTTTGTGTTAGGGGTGGTTTACCCCCTTAGGGGTAATATTTATGAAAACACCGAAAGACGTCAACTAAATTTTGTTATTAAGGATATTTAAACATTTTTTCCAATTTTTTTTAGTCGGTTTAAACATTTTTATTATAAAATTATGCCAAAAAATATATGTTTTCAACCCCTAAAAAATAGGGGATGCTACCCTTACTCTTCAAATCACCATGAAATACTTGCTCTTTTTGTAAGAAATAACCTCCAATTTGTTTCATTGAAAAATATTAATTTTAAGCCGAGATATTTAAAAAAAACGCTTTTTGGGGGTTAACTTTAGGGGAGGTTTTTACCCCTTAAAAGTGAAAATTAGCCGATAAAAAAAATACGTGTCTCTTATTTTTTTATGTTCTACAACATATATGAAAATCATCAAAATCGGTGAGTTCGGGTTGGGTACCTTTCCTTGTGAGATTAATCAACCAAAATCAAGTTTATTATATTTAATCATAATAAAGCAACAACATTTTTTTTTATCAATAAAGGGCTTACTTAACTTAAAGTTAAGTTATATAATGATCAATTGTAATTGTATGTATCAATTGTACTTATGGTGTTTTTATGACGTTCTAATACATGAAACGTTAATTTTAGTTTTTCACCAATAAACAAAATGAAACGGCCATGGCAAGTTACGTAGTAAGTATCTTGAGGTAAGTTAAGTAAGCCCCTTATTGATAAAAAAAATTTTTGTTGCTTTATTATGATTAAATATAATAAACTTGACTTTGGTTGATTGATCTCAGTTCTTTTTTATCTGTTATTTTGTTGCAAAATATATCAAACATGCCTAACCTTTTACTTTTTTCAAAGTTAATTCTTTTTAGAGGTTTCAGTCCTTTTTAGTAATTTTTTTTTAATATCTCATATTTCTCATAAAATATAAGCATCTTTAACACCTTTCGACTATGGCTTCATTGTAACATTTTTATCACCATGACACGAAATCACTGATAGTTCTGATACACTACCCTTGATTGATTTCTTCACCTAGACACCAAAAACCACGGAGCGCACCACCTAGACCTCATCATCGGCCACCCTGTACACCTAGACACCGCCCTCGAATTATTTCTACACCTAGACACAAAAAAACACGAAGCGCACCACCTAGACCTCATCATCAGCTACCCTGTACACCTAGACACCGCCTTCGAATTATTTCTACACCTAGACACTAAAAACTTCATGTGAGTGAGCATGCAGAAAACCGATAAGAAAACAATATCCTATAGACCTCATCATCAGCTACCCTATACACCTAGACACCGCCTTCGAATTATTTCTACACCTAGACACTAAAAACTTCATGTGAGCGAGCATGCAGAAAACCGATAAGAAAACAATATCCATCTGTATATAATGTGCGGACAACTTTACGGTCCTAACATTTTTTGATTTGATTTGAGCATTTTGTGAATGACACACTCGTGTATTATATTAAAGGTAGCTGTTTTTATCAATATTTTTGTTGAAAATCATAGTTTGGCATAATAAAACATGATATAATTTAAAATATATTAGAAACATTATAACGGTGTGCTGGATGCAGTTGTTCAGTTTCCAGTTCCGCTATAATCAAGGTCCGTAGACCTCGTTACTCTCGAGGAAGAGAGTCGTCGGGATAGCACCTAGTGCTGAATAGGTTCCGGCCAGGCCAGTTATGCTACGATCTCGTACATATGCGAGACGTAAGCCCGCGGAGGCGGCTGGGTCGGTGATGGAGCGAGGCACAAGTGTACGCGTAGGAACACGCAAAATAACGACTACCGAGATTGTTGAGGGACTGTCACAGTGTTTATTGACAAACTATATACAGGGCTTGCATGCGAGCAGGCGAGGTCGCAGGTACGAGGGAGGATAAGGAGAGCCCTGGCGAGTGTAGCGTGAGAGAGAGAGAGAGAGAGAGAGAGAGAGAGAGAGAGAGAGAGAGAGCTGGCACTTACAGTTAACCGGTATCGCCCTGATGTTCGCTGTCAGCAGTCGAAACCCCGTCGGTGCAGTTCCGGATGCGGTAGCGAGACGCAATGTCGTATACGCACGCACACTCACACACTTCAACTTTCACTCTCCTAACAGCTATCTCCCGAAAGTACTGAGCGCCTCGTGAGGAGTCAGTTCAAAGGTCGGATCGTATCTGGCGGCACGCGTCTCAGTCATTTTCTCTCTCTCTCCCTCTCTCTCCGCCTCTCTCGCGTCGTCCAGCGGCTCTCCCCGCCTTGCCAGCGCTGGTACCTGTAACAGTCTGAATTTAGTACAAGTCTTTCTTCTCGCGACATGCTGAGCTTATGACGTGCTAATATCGCCCGTCATACACCCCCCCCTCCAGACGCTGGGTAACCGCCAGGTGTACCAGCTCTCACTCTATAAAACTCGCCAGCATGTAATAAAAAGGTTAGTAAGGAAGGGTAAATAAATCAACATTGAGAGACGGAAAAAAATTTTTGAAAAGGCTTATTTATTGAAGGAAACTGTATTTAGAGAGAATGAGAAAAAAAAAATAAATAAGGGAGTAGGAGAAAAAAAATAGAAGAAAAGAGAGAAAAAAAAATGTTGAAGAGCCTTAGGCCCTTATTATAGGGTGTTTCTTCCCGCCGCTTGACGAGCGAGGCGCAGCAAATTCCCGTGGTTCCGGGCGTTCGGGCATTCTCTGCCCCTCTCCACACCTAGCATGCCGCAGATGTAGCACTGCGGTGCTTTTTCTCCCTTCAACAGCGCTAGGTTGAGCCTAGCGAGTCGCAGTTCTTCCAGGAGCTTGGGGGGTGACCGAGATGTCGCCGGTCCTCATAGGCTTGGTTGAGCTCCTCAACCAAGCGGGTCCCCTCCTCGATGCGCTGTTGAAGCGCTTCCTTGGCCTCCTCGGCTGCGCGGCGCTTTTTCCTCCCCTCGACGTATTCTTGGCGGTGGCGTTTGACGTCGCGCTCGTCCGCCACTAGCTTCGGGTAGTTACCCGCGAGCGCACGGCCGTCCTCCCCGAACTTCTCCAGGAAGTTGTCGAGGGCCAAGAAGGCTTCCTCCTCGACTTTGAGGGCTTCCCTCTTCAGCGCCCTGGCTTGCTCCAGCTGCTTCTTGGTGGCCTCCCAGGCCTCCTCGGCTGTTCTCGTGGGCGCTGGTGCGTTGGAGCCGTGGTCGGTCGAGGGGGTCTTTGCCGTAGTGGAGGGCGTAGCGCCCACCGTCGTGGTGCTGTCAGGAGTCGGTGGTAGAGGCAGATCCTCTATCTGAACCCAGCGGGTTCGGCCCCCCTCCACGACTCTGATCCAGCTGGGGTCTGACGCCATCATCTGCAAGGTCAATAAGAGGGAGTTCTAGGAAGTTTATGAGGGTCTTTTGGACCGAGTACGACGAGGGGACAGGACAGGAGGAGTCTCTCGCTTGTTCACGGAACCTTTTGGGCGACCTCGCTTTTTCATGGGTACTACTAACGGGGTTACCTCCTCATTCTCGATACTAGGAGGTGGTTCGCTAGTTTTCTTTCCGCGCGTGACTCTAGTTATCGCACGGTTAACAACGATGCGCGTCTTCCGCGGTCTACCTCGCTTACGTGGCGCTTCCACGTTTACAGACGTATTAGTCGAAGCCGGGGCAGCATCTTGTGGATTCGCAGTCGTCGTTGCGGTGTTTGTTGGTTCTTCGTCGCTCGATGGGTCTTCGTCGTCCTCATATTTCTTCAAATCGACTACATGTATCTTTTCGAACTTGTCACCTTTGTCGTTCTCGAGGGTGTACACATCTTGTCCAATTTTGGCCGTAATTCTGAATGGGCCAGCAAACTTCGGCGCGAGCTTCGCATTTATGCCTAATAGAGCGGACGAAAGAATGCGATTACGCTTCCAGACTAGGTCACCGACCTGATACTCGGATTGTCTGCGTCTCGCGTTATAGTAAGTTGCTTGTTTTTCAGAAGCTCTCTGTGCGTGTCTGGCTGTACGGACTTGCAGATCCAACAAACGTTGCATTCTATCTTCCCAGTCCTTGATGGCTTGTTCTTCTGCCTCTTCTTTCTTGAGAATCTCTTCTGCTCGGCGGCTGTTGTGGGGTGGCTCTAAGTGCCGTCCAAAATTTAGAAAGGCCGGACTAACACCTGTGGTCTCTTGGATAGCCGTGTTGTATGCAAACATTAGTTGGGGAATGTGTTTATCCCAGGACCTGTGTTCACCTTCGATAAACGTCGTAATCATTGTCTTGAAAGTGCGATTGACACGTTCTACCGGGTTGGCTTGAGCGTGATACGGTGGGATAGTTCGATGTTGTATCCTCAGTTCTTTAAGAAATTGGGCTAGCACCTTGTTTCGAAATTCCGTCCCGTTGTCAGATAAAAATGCCTCGGGCACTCCGAAACGTAGAATAACGCGTTCATTTAGGTTTTTCCGGATCGTTTTTCCATCCGCCTTGCGAATTGGGATGGCTTCGATCCACTTCGTGAAAACATCTAAGAAGATGAGGATGTATTGGTAACCTTGAGTCGACCGGGGGAACGGACCCATAATGTCAGCGGCGACAATTTCCCAGGGTCCAGGGACTCTTCTCTGACCCATTAACCCAGCGGGTAACGCTTGTTCTACCTTGCACTGCTGGCAGACCGTGCAAGTACGAACGAAGTTACTTACATCTCTGTACATTCCCTTCCAGTAGAAGTATCGTGCGATTCGCTCGTAAGTCTTGCGGCGGCCCAAGTGACCAGCTGTGGGCTCGCAGTGCGATTCCCGCATCGCTTCTACGGTCTTCTCTGGTGGCAAAACCATTTTCCATTCGTCCTGTTCGTCTAGGATATCGTCTAAGAGAGGATCAGGACGTAGATGATACAGTCTGCCCTCCGAAATCTTCCAGTTTGGATGATCGGTTGGGTTTACCCTTACCTTGGCACACATGTCAGTATACCATGGGTCGTCTGTAAATCTTCCTCCTATACCGAGTGTGGCTAAGGGCGTATTCTCGTCTTCATCCTCGTACATTCGGGATAAGGCGTCTGGTACGCAATGTAATGAGCCCTTTCGATGGATAATCTCGAAATCATAGGCTTGCAATTCGAGAGCCCACCTAGCTAAGCGACCGTTGGGGTTACGCATATTACACAGCCACTTCAGACTACTGTGGTCGGTAATAACTTGGAAGTGATAACCCTCAACATAGGCTCTAAATTTGCGTATCGCCCACAATACAGCCAAACATTCGCGTTCAGTGACAGAGTAATTTCTCTCGGCTTTTGACAGGGTGCGGCTCGCAAAGCTTAACACGCGTTCTTCGCTATCATGGACTTGAGTCAACACTGCACCCAGGCCGGTGTCACTAGCATCCGTCTGAATCGTGAAAGTTTCATCGAATGATGGACTATGTAGGATTGGAGCCGAAGCTATCAGCGTTTTAATTTGTAGGAACGCTTCTTGCTGCGATTCGCCCCAGTTATATCTCACGTCTTTCCTGGTTAACTGAGTGAGAGGATCGGCGAGTGCCGCAAAATTGTCCAGGAATTTCCTGTACCAAGAGACCATCCCTAGGAACCTGCGGAGTTGTTTCAGATTCTTGGGGGCCGGGTAGTCTAAAATGGGAGCAACCTTATCCGGATCGGGACGGAAGCCATCTCGATTTACCATCACCCCAAGGTACTTAACCTCGCTGCAACAGAATTTGCTTTTCTCCCAATTAATCGTGAGTCCAGCATCGCTGATCCGCTTGAGTACGACTTCTAACCAATGTAAATGGTCTTCGAACGTGCCGGTAGTGATAATAATATCATCCAGGTACGAAAAAGCATGAGGTTCCAACTCAGGCCCGATAATCTTATCGCTAAGCTGTTGGAACGTCGCAGGGCCACCAACCACGCCATAAGGAAGCCGGGTGAACTCAAAAAGTCCGAGTCCGGGCACCGTAAATGCCGTGAGGTGCATGTCTTCCTCCTTCATGGGGATCTGGTGGTAGGCACTACTCAAGTCGATCGTCGAGATGTAACGAGCATTCTGCAATTTGCTAAGGATGGAGTCCATGAATGGAAGCGGATACGCACTGGCCTTGGAAACGGCGTTGAGTTTACGGTAGTCTATGCAAAACCGGTAGGATCCATTGGCTTTTCGCACCATGACTACGGGGCTCGATCATTCACTGTTCGACCGTCGAATTATTCCTGCTTCTAGCATTTCCAACACTTGCTTATGCATCTCCTCCTCAATCTTCTTCGACACGGGGTAGTACCTCTGCTTGATAGGTCGAGCGGAACCCACATCAATGGCGTGCATGATCAATGAAGTGCAGCCAAGTGGTTGTTCGTTCTCTGGTAGCCACCTATCCAGCAGTTCGTTTAAATGGTTACGCTGCCGCGGCGTAACATCAACTAGGCCAATGGCCGCCAGGGCATTACTCTCGCCGTCAGTGAGACTAGATAACTCCAGAGGGATAGTCTCCGACGTGCCCTCAATCTCTAGGACATTCTGACGAGGTCTAAGCGTGGCGCCAAATGCACGGATGAAATCCGTCCCTAAAATGCAGGAGGAATCGAGTTCGCTCATGATCATGACTTTCAGTACTTTTCGACGACCCTGTACGTCAAAGGGTAGGTCGTCGTGACCATAAATCGGCACTAACTGGCCGTTAGCGAGCTTCGCTCCTGGTCCTTTATAGGGCGTAATAGTTTGTCCACAGGCCGAGGCAATCTGAATGCCGACCGGGCCAATGGCGGTGCGTGCAGCTCCAGAGTCGAACAAAGAGCGGATTCTGAACCCTGCAATTCCAACCTGCATCCACCAGCGACGGTGATCCTCTGGACTTGGATCTTCGGCCTTCAACGGCATGAGTGCGTCCTCGCTCTTTAAATTGAGCGATTCGCTAGAGGCCGTTGTTGCCTCGGGAGAAGTGTTGGCCTGACTCACTTCTTCCCTTGGTCTTTTCCCGACTTCTGGGAGCATTCTGGGCACGAACTTGTTACGTGTTGTGGCCAACTGCAACCATAGCATTTAACGTGGGGCTTATATGGCCCACGAGCCTTCTGGTCTTTATTGTGGTCACTATCCGGTTTGCGTACCGTTCGTTTCGTTTTCTCCTCTACTACCTCTTCAACTGTCACGGTAGAGACACTTTCCGGCTTCGACTTCTTGCCGTTTTTTGGGTTATTTCTACCCGCTGTGATGGCTTTCGGCTGTAGTTGCGATGGTTGCTGCTGAAAGGCAGCAATGCCCGCAAGGCCTAATTGGGCTAGGGCCTCCTTTACTGCCGTCGCGACTAGCGTGCTCTGGAGCGGGCTCGCTGGTTCGACGGGTTCTGTTACACCGTTCATGCTAGGAGTTTTCGCAGTGGTGGCTGTTGGTGTAGCCGGCTTTTCCTTATAGGCGACATGCGGTAGCAGGCTACGTTCCGGTGGAGGTGGCGGCTTGTAGTTGTCCCGATCGTGAACCAACTTCTCGGCGTCCCTCGCTAACGTAACTAGGGCGTCTAAGTCTGTGACGTCTTTACGTGGTACAATCATCTTGATTTCTGGCAACATATTGTCATAAATCATCTTCAATTGTACGTCTACCGGTGGAGGTTCATCTAACCTGCTGAGGATCGTCAGTACTGCGAAGATGTGTTCCCTCACTGACTCCTTTTTCCCTTGGGTACGCGCTTGGGCTTCGGCTAACAGCTGCATTTGGATGTCCTGATCGACTCCGTAACTTCGCCTTGCAGCTTTGCAGAAATCTGTCCACGTACACCAAGTGTGTCGCAGTTGTCTACACCAGATTAGTGCTGGCCCCGTTAACACGTGCAACATAGCATTCAGTGAATCGGTGTCGTCTAGATGAGATGACATTCTGCATTCGTTGACTCTCTGTAGGAACTCTTCGATGCAAGTGTCTTGGCTGCCATCAAACTTTATTTTCCATTCTCGGGCGATTTTTCCGATGTCTTTACGTGACTGTGATGTCCACGTAGGAGTGGGAGTGTAGTTGAACGGATTCGTTTGCGTGGCGTCAAATGGCCAAAAAGGATTCGTGCTATTAGCGTATGGTGTTTCCCCAGGCTTGTGGAATGGATTGTTATTACCAATCGGTGATCCGCCCCTCCCCTTAGACTCTTGATAGTCTGGAGTGTTACTCTGCCTTCTGAATGGATTTTGCCTGGTCTGATAGTTCTGTGTACCGTCTAAATTAATTATCCACGGGTTTTCGCTTGCGTATCGCGTACTATGCGCGTCAGGTTCAGGGTGTCGAATATCCAGCGTCTCTTGAAATCGAACTTTCCTACTATCAGCTGGCGTCGTCGGAGTGTACGAATTACTGGATTCCGCCATGTCTAAAATAACTTGTTCCAGCTGTTCTAGTTGTTGTCGTAAAGCTTCCTTCTCTTTGACGTCTGCGATGCGCATTCTAATCAGTTGTTCGTTTTGTTGCCTGAGGTACTCTTCGTTTCTCTGAGCATTGTTTGAGTACGTTACTTGCGTATTCGCTTGCCTTGTTCCTTGTGCTTGCGTTGTTATTGTGCTGGTACTTGTCGTTGCCGCTGTGCTGTTGCTAGTCGGCAACACACTTGTAAGCGTTTGCGTTATGCTTGACAGTTGTGGGTTATTAATCTGAGGTTCGAACTCATCTATGAATGTCGAATTTGTGTCGAACACGTTTACTCTGCTTCCTCTGCGCTGTGCTATTATGCTATTCTTCAGCGACGTAGGTAACGTTTTATCTGTCTGTATTAATCTGTGGAGATCTGTGTCTCTTCTTGAACTAACTATAAATATTGGATCACTTGATTCTTGAAAATCTTCTGCAGTGTAGTCTCCGCGAAGTCGTCTAGCTAACCTACTTACATTTTCTAGCCTTGAATTACTCCGAATAAGATCTAGTTCGATTAATCTATTTTGTAATTCCAATGGCGACAGGGAAAGCGCCCAGTTTTCTATTTGTAAATCTAGTTCTTCTTGAAAAAGCGCCATCCTCTGAAAAATTCTTTTTGGTTTGCTATAACGAAAGGGTAAAGAGAGAAGAAAAAAAAAATAATTCACGCGGTTCTGACTCACTGTATTTCCAACAAACAAGAGAAACAAGTGAGCGCTCGTCAGATGAGTAAGCTTTGTTCTCCTTAAATTTTATAAGCGTTTGTAAAAAAAAATAATCAAGTCGAATTTATTTCCGCGTGTCGCTCTTAAACAATACCTCTGCCTCCAATATTTAATTAGTATTGTGAGGGTCCGATTAATAAAGAAAAGTTTGATTTCACCAGGAGGTAACAAATTGACAATAAGGGGAAAAGTAATTCAAACAGATGTAATCACTGAGTAAATAAATAAAATAATGTTTGAATTACTCGCGTTAGCTACGAGCAGCTGTATTTTTAAGAGTGTACTTTAAGCTTCGGAGACTATTGACAGTCTTACTCACTGTGCGTTATATAACAGTGCGCTAGAATTTAAATTCGTCAAGCAGGTAATATGTTTATATCTAGGGCCGTATACGTGTGGGACGCTTAGGAATACTCAGTGAGTATGTACCTCTATAGCGTGAGCGCGTGCCGTATAAAACCACCTATGTTACTGTAAGCGTTGTATTGTACGCCTATATGTATCGTACGCAGCTATCCTATAGATCAGACTGTATGTACGCAACTATATACCTATGTGCATGTACAGTGCGCTGCTATACTATACTGACTACACTGCGCGCGGTAAATATTCGCTTCGACTTATGTGTCGTACTTATAGTAGTAACTGTATGGGACAAAAAAAATAGAAGGAGAAGAACAAAAATAATTGTTTGTGAATTCGTATTTTCGGTTACTAACTACGACTAAACAAATTTTCTACGATACATTTGAAGTCGTATCAAAAAAAAATTTAGATAACACGAAAAGGAAAAAATTTTGAGGGTGACAAAAAAAACTCAATACGAATTCACGTACACAGAGATACGAACCGCCCACAACAACTGTTAAAGCGAATCGCAAAAACTCTTTCCGAAACTTATACGCTAAATGTAATAAGTCGTAATATAATATTTCGGCCGCGTCGACTTCGTCGAACGTCTACAACGCCGGAGACCGGTGTTGTTTATCTCGTGCGGCGAGCTCGCTCGACCGCGATGTCAACAAAGTCGCGCGTCGCTATGCTTAGCGTGTAACTTGCGTTCTCGCTCTAATATAGGCTTTTGTTCGCTGTATAGATTTTATTTCGGTGCGACTATTATTTTTCTTGCGATGCCGAAATTTGAAATCTTTTAAACAAATATTGTTAAATCCCAGACGTTGGGCGCCAATATAACGGTGTGCTGGATGCAGTTGTTCAGTTTCCAGTTCCGCTATAATCAAGGTCCGTAGACCTCGTTACTCTCGAGGAAGAGAGTCGTCGGGATAGCACCTAGTGCTGAATAGGTTCCGGCCAGGCCAGTTATGCTACGATCTCGTACATATGCGAGACGTAAGCCCGTGGAGGCGGCTGGGTCGGTGATGGAACGAGGCACAAGTGTACGCGTAGGAACACGCAAAATAACGACTACCGAGATTGTTGAGGGACTGTCACAGAGTTTATTGACAAACTATATACAGGGCTTGCATGCGAGCAAGCGAGGTCGCAGGTTCGAGGGAGGATAAGGAGAGCCCTGGCGAGTGTAGCGTGAGAGAGAGAGAGAGAGCTGGCACTTACAGTTAACCGGTATCGCCCTGATGTTCGCTGTCAGCAGTCGAAACCCCGTCGGTGCAGTTCCGGATGCGGTAGCGAGACGCAATGTCGTATACGCACGCACACTCACACACTTCAACTTTCACTCTCCTAACAGCTATCTCCCGAAAGTACTGAGCGCCTCGCGAGGAGTCAGTTCAAAGGTCGGATCGTATCTGGCGGCACGCGTCTCAGTCATTTTCTCTCTCTCTCCCTCTCTCTCCGCCTCTCTCGCGTCGTCCAGCGGCTCTCCCCGCCTTGCCAGCGCTGGTACCTGTAACAGTGTGAATTTAGTACAAGTCTTTCTTCTCGCGGAACCCCTATTTTTGATAGCAGATTCGGAAAGAACAGGAAATTTTACGTCCGAAACGGTATTTCAAAATTTTTTTCATGACCTTCACAAGGTCATTTCAAGGTCAAATGTTAAGAAATACTGGAATTGCTATTTAATCGCATTTTCTGATAGAATAATCGTAGTTAATGTACTTTTATGATGAATATTCAAACCCAATGTGACAATGACCATGAAAATATTTACCTTGAAAATAAAATAATTCCCTAATTTCAGCGCTACCTAGGAACAACGACGTGGACGTATTAGGATTATGTTCCCTTTGGGGTACTTGTTTATCGTGAGTCCCCTTGCCTCTCACTTTACTATTTTACAATAAATGCTCAAAATTTCTTACATTTGCTTGAAGACACAAATTTAACCTCCTTTGAAAATGCTGTACCGTGCTGAGCAAAACTTCTCTTGGGATCGCTGCACAAGCTCTGCGAATGCGGTCCATCATGTCATTTCTAGTCGTTGGCTGCTGTGCAAAACAAATATTTTTTAGATAGCCCCACAAGTAAAAATCAGGGGATGTCATGTCTGGTGAGTTTGATGGCCAGTTAATTGGACCTCCGCGACCAATCCATCTTCCATTATAATTTTCATTCAAAAATTTACGCACTGTTCGCGCAAAGTGGGGACTTGCGCCATCCTGTTGAAACCACATTCTTCTTCTTGTTTCCAAGTCAACATCCTCTAAAAGCTCTGGCAGTCGATCTCTGAGCAATGCCAAATAGCTATTCTGGTTAACATTTTGACCGAAAAAATATGGCTCAATCAGGTAACCATTAATGATCCCACACCACACCATTAAACTCCATCGGTTTTGATGGTCAATAGCCTTGTACCAGTGGGGATTTACAGGAGACCAGTAGTGACTATTGTGCCTATTTAATTGACCATCACTGCGAAATATAGCCTCGTCAAAAAACATAACAAATCTGAAAAAATCTGGATCATTTTGTAAAACTCCTAAAGCCCACTGGCAAAAGTTAATACGCATTAGAAAATGGCGTGGCCTCAGCTCATGAACTAATCTTATGTGGTAATCGTGATAGTGGAGATTATTGAGAATTCTCAATGCTGTTCTTCGTGGTATACCGATTTCTTTTTCAATTTGTCGACTACTAATTTGTGGATTGAGATGAACAGCTGCTAAGGCGGCTATAACATTAGGATCATTTTCGTTGTATCACGAGCTCTTCGAAGTAATCTGAGTAATGTGTCGTGAGTAGGACGCCCTCTTAGAGGAAAGCGTTCAGCGTAGAGTCGCACCGCGGCTCTGGCATTGTTTTGGGTTTCGCCTAAGATCATTATCATATCAACAATTTCATTGGATTGATAATCGCCCATGTTGAAAATTTTGTTTATAATAAGAAAAACTATTTTATTTACATTCACTCTTTATTGAAATTGAAACTAAAGCAAAATAAGAAAGTGACAACAAAAAAAGGAGAAAAAATCTTAAATAATATATTTTTAAGTAATCATAAAAATCATTATTAATTTATATTTCTTAATAAGATGGTTATTTGAAATCTATAGATTATTTTTTATAAGATATTAGGATCACAAGATTTATTATTCATATTATGCTGTGAAGATCAATTTTTTAAGTTTTTAGGCTTTGTCAACTCGAATAGTTGAATAACTAAATTTTAAATCAATTTATTTACAACATAAAAACGTATTTCTAATGCATTTAAAAACGGCTATTAATTTTAAGATTAATTGAATTAGATATTTACTTGCAGTTTTTTCCTTTGCATCTTCTCCGCTTGATAATTCGGGTTGAGAAATAACAATCGTTTCTGAATCACTTGTAACTGCAGGTACACAATGTGTTTAATTCTTTATTTTGCTGTTCAACATCCTTATTAGTAAATAGGTCTTTAGCTTTATCTAGAAAGGCACATATCATAAAAAAGAGCTACAGATATATATATATATATATATATATATGTTGTAACGGTTGCCAGTGCAATTAACGCACGTTGAGCACGTCTCTCCGGGACAGAATCAACATTCTGTATAATACTTCTGTTGTTACAGCTACTAAAGGCGCAGCATGTGAGAGAGTAAGAGAGACAGAGAGAGAATAAGCATCGAGAGAGATTTAAATTCAGCAACGTACAATGTTGCCACCTGCTCGCACACTGCTGTCAAGAGTTGACAACAGTGTGTCAGAGAGCATAGGTAAATCTGTGCTTGCGCTAGCGAGCCATTCCGAGTCTGTCTTCGCTCCGCTCCGTTTCGCGAATAGACACTCTGCAAACCGAGTCGTCAACCGAACCGAGGACAATCCGTCCGAGACCATCTTCGCGTGGGTTAGAATGGCCGTGCAGGCCACGTACATCTGTAAGTACTAGTTCTTATCAACTCTCGCTTACTCGGGCGACTTTAAGCCTCCTCTCTCTCTCACCTCGACTACATGCTGGTAGCTGGCATGCGCCCGTCTGGCGCGCTTGTGTAAGCTAAGCACCAATAAACAGTTAGTCTAAGTTTTACAATAATCCGCGAGTGTTCATTGACTTTTCCTCCTTTTGAATCCACGTCCTGAGTACTACTATCGCCGCGTGTTCATACGTCTTTACGTCCGTGCGCGGATAGATTATAGTCGGTAGAATCTAGTGCCTTCTGCACAGCCGACGGAAACGGTGAATAGTAGCATAAACAACAAACAACTTAAAATAATAATGACGGCCGAGCTACCGTCATAATATATATATATATAATGAAAATCATGCCATAACTAACAAGGAAAGGTACCCAACCCGAACTCACCGATTTTGATGATTTTCATATATGTTGTAGAACATAAAAAAATAAGAGACACGTATTTTTTTTTATCGGCTAATTTTCACTTTTAAGGGGTAAAAACCTCCCCTAAAGTTAACCCCCAAAAAGCGTTTTTTTTAAATATCTCGGCTTAAAATTAATATTTTTCAATGAAACAAATTGGAGGTTATTTCTTACAAAAAGAGCAAGTATTTCATGGTGATTTGAAGAGTAAGAGTAGCATCCCCTATTTTTTAGGGGTTGAAAACATATATTTTTTGGCATAATTTTATAATAAAAATGTTTAAACCGACTAAAAAAAATTGGAAAAAATGTTTAAACATCCTTAATAACAAAATTTAGTTGACGTCTTTCGGTGTTTTCATAAATATTACCCCTAAGGGGGTAAACCACCCCTAACACAAAATAACTGTAAATATGTAATTCAATACATAATATTTCGTAGAAAGTTTGTATATAGAGGTTTTCGAGGTCGCTGATTACAAATCTGTTATCAGATTTTGAAAATTCAAAATGGCGGAACCAATAGGACGGAAATATCGAAAAAAAATTTTATATAATAAAAAAGTTTTAAACGACTAAAAAAATTGGAAAAAATTTGTAAACATCTATAATAAACAAATTAAGTTTTTCGATTTTTTCATAGATACTACCCTTTAGGGGGTAAACCACCCCTAACACAAAATAACTATAAGTATACTTCAATCCATAATATTTTGTAGAAGGTTTGTATATAAGGGTTTTCGAGATCGCTCTTTGCAAATCTGATATCAGATTTTGAAAATTCAAAATGGCGGATCCAATATGGTGGACGAAAAAAAATTTTAACTTTCAAAAAAACTTGTTTACAAATGTGTGATCTTTGTAGCCTGTACATGTGAACTAAAGAGCCTTAAACCCTAAACCCCTAAAGAACAAATAGGCTAAATGGTTGTGCATTTTAACCAAACGACTCCAAACCCCTAACCTCCAGACAAGCCGAAGGCCTATGCTTTACCGTAGACACGAGTATAGACATATTACCGATATTTTATTCTATCATTTTGTATGTAAAAAATAACGTCTCGTTTTATGTTTCCATCAAAGATTATTTATTTTTCTGCTTTTATAAATTAGCATAATTTCAAAAGTAATTTCATAAATTATAAAGTATTTCATAAATTGCATAATTATATAATTTTATAAATTCAAAAAGTCCACACTTTTTTGCAAATGAAAAAACATAGGTTAATAAAATTAGTTTATCAAACTCTTTTGCGTTTTGTAATAAAATTTAATGTTGTCAAACTTGGGAGTTTTTCATTGTTACAATTATTTCGTAAGCCAAACGTTTTTTAGATGAATTCTCGAAGTAATGATTATTGTATCTATAGTAAAATATTTACATTCTGGAATTCCATAATAATACTATTTGATACGATTTAATGAATTTATCAAAAAATCTGAATTTAATAATAAATATTATTCTAATTATTATTATTATTTTTCATTATCATTGCTATTATCAGTATTACTGTTATTATTGCTATGGCAATTATGCTTATTCTTCTTATTATTATTATATTACTATGATAATTTTTGTTATTGGTAAAAATACATAAAAGAATATTAATACTCGAACTTCATTTGCAATTAAAGAACACGTTGTTATTGAAAGGGAATTTTATATGCATTCATTAGTTTAATGAATGTTATCGTACATTCAATGATAATTCCACAGATAAATGTCTTTCACTCGTAAAAGTTGTTGACAATATGTGCGAATCAGTATGTTCTTTTTTTAGATTGTTTTCATCGAGTGTTTACCTCAGCTGCCTGTGTTATTTTTTAGGCAGTGAGTGAGTTTTGTGGGTATTCTAGTTCGATGCCGGAAAGTACGAATAGTACATCTTTTTGTTTGTCAGTGGTATCATACAGTTGTAGAACATTTTCTTTAGTGATTTTATATATATTTACATTATTCAATTTCAAAGTGAATAAAAGTTGAATAAAACCAAAAATAGAGTTTTCCGAACATCACAAAGTGGAACGAGAATTCTTCTCCAATGCATAAATTAATGATTTGATTCAATTTACATTCACTCGTTTTATTCTGGTAGAAATGTAGCAGTCGTGCCTTACATGCAAAAACACAGCTTGTATAAATTTTACCGCTTGTTTTCATTTTAGATTGAAAAATGAAAATTAATCCGTTAAACGTTCTAAACTTATTATTAGCATACTTTCAAGCGTTAAACATACCAGATAGTGTCACGAATTATCACGAAACAGAGTTGGCCGAAAAAATAAAAGAAATTTTAATAGATGCAACACATGATTTCAACGATGTAGAAATGATTACTGATGACTCTTTGGATTTTCAAGAAGAGTATAAAGACCATAATGTGGAAATAATTGAAGATGAAGTGCAACATCATTTTCCTGATCCGGATATAGCACCAACAAATCAATGTACAGCAGATAATGAAGAACTAAATTTTGAATACAACAAAAGAGCTGTAGAATTTTGGAGAAGTAGCAAAACGAAGCAAAATTTAAGTCTCAAAACAGTGCAAAACAGATTCAAAAAAGTATCATCTATTAGTCAGCTACGTCGTTGGGCTTATTCAATTAATAAAGGTGGCACGTATAGAGAAAAAGTAGCACAAATTTGTCAGTATACCGTGGATAATTTTCAAGCAGCTCTCGACAGTGGTTCAATTATCCATGATGAAGATATAATTCGATGGGCCTTACAAGCTAAAGAAGAAATTGGTTTTGATGATATTAGATTCAAAGCTTCTAAACATTGGTTACTCAAATTTAAGCAAGCACACCGAATAGTTTCTAGGAAAATAAATAAGTTCATAACAAGAAAAATACTAGAAAGTAGTGCAGAACTTACGGCTAAAGCTGAAGCATTTATCGATGACGTTAAATCGTGTATACCAAGGATTGGACTCGAAAATTTGTATAATACAGATCAGAGCGGATTTCAGCTAGAAATGCATTCTGGAAGAACATTAGCAGTAGAAGGAGAAAAGCAAGTGCAATGTCTGGTACAGTCAATTTCAGCAACAACGCATAGTTATACTATACAGCCACTAATATCAGCTACTGGACAACTGTTGTCACCGCTATTTCTTGTTTTAAAGGAACCAAGTGGCAAGTTTGGCCCTATTGTAGAACAAAACATATTTAGACCAGAAAACGTGTACGTGGAAGCATCCAAATCTGGAAAATTAACAACAAGTAAGGGAACTAATAACAATTTTTACATTGTAATATCGTTGATCAGTTAATTAGTAAGTCGTTTAATTGCAGATCACTTCAAAATCTGGTTGGAAAAAATATTTTATCCCTATGTAGGCCATCACTCAATACTATTACTTGATTCTTGGAGTGGTCATTGTGACAAAGTTATAGAAGAAACAATGCCACAAAATAAAATTATTAACATAAAAAAATTCCAACTGGAACCACAGGAAAAATACAACCACTTGATGTCTATGGATTCCGTATTTGGAAAAACTTTGTCCGAACATTTTCTGATAATGTAATGTTAATGGATCATGATATGAATTTACATGTGAGAAATAATATAATTAAACTTCAATCATTGGTTCACAACCAACTGTCTTCACCGAGATATATAGATTTGTTTAAATATTCCTGGTATAAAAACGGTTACGTCAATGAAAAACCAGATAAATTTGATAATTCTATAGATTTCAGTTTTGGAAAGTCTTGTGCAACACATTGTGAAATAGAAGGGTGCACAAACATTGCAATTGTACGATGTGGTTGGTGCAAAAAAGCATTGTGCTTTAAACACTTTTATGAGGACTACCATTATTGTAAAAACATCGTAAAATAATATATTTTATGCTCAATACAAAAAATGCACTATGGCAAAAGATAAAAGATTTTAGATTATTATTATACTCTAATATTATAAACAAAAATAAATTATAAATTGAATTTACAATAAAGGAATTTCAATAACATTCTGATAACAATTTCTACGGAAATTATAAAACTGCTTCACACACAGAATTTTCTTGTTTACAAATTTAGGAATTTGAGGTGGTTTGGTTAAAAAGCACAACCATTTAGCCTATTTGTTCTTTAGGGGTTTAGGGTTTAAGGCTCTTTAGTTCACATGTACAGGCTACAAAGATCACACATTTGTAAACAAGTTTTTTTGAAAGTTAAAATTTTTTTTCGATATTTCCGTCCACCATATTGGATCCGCCATTTTGAATTTTCAAAATCTGATATCAGATTTGCAAAGAGCGATCTCGAAAACCCTTATATACAAACCTTCTACAAAATATTATGGATTGAAGTATACTTATAGTTATTTTGTGTTAGGGGTGGTTTACCCCCTAAAGGGTAGTATCTATGAAAAAATCGAAAAACTTAATTTGTTTATTATAGATGTTTACAAATTTTTTCCAATTTTTTTAGTCGTTTAAAACTTTTTTATTATATAAAATTTTTTTTCGATATTTCCGTCCTATTGGTTCCGCCATTTTGAATTTTCAAAATCTGATAACAGATTTGTAATCAGCGACCTCGAAAACCTCTATATACAAACTTTCTACGAAATATTATGTATTGAATTACATATTTACAGTTATTTTGTGTTAGGGGTGGTTTACCCCCTTAGGGGTAATATTTATGAAAACACCGAAAGACGTCAACTAAATTTTGTTATTAAGGATGTTTAAACATTTTTTCCAATTTTTTTTAGTCGGTTTAAACATTTTTATTATAAAATTATGCCAAAAAATATATGTTTTCAACCCCTAAAAAATAGGGGATGCTACTCTTACTCTTCAAATCACCATGAAATACTTGCTCTTTTTGTAAGAAATAACCTCCAATTTGTTTCATTGAAAAATATTAATTTTAAGCCGAGATATTTAAAAAAAAACGCTTTTTGGGGGTTAACTTTAGGGGAGGTTTTTACCCCTTAAAAGTGAAAATTAGCCGATAAAAAAAAATACGTGTCTCTTATTTTTTTATGTTCTACAACATATATGAAAATCATCAAAATCGGTGAGTTCGGGTTGGGTACCTTTCCTTGTAAGTCATTTATATTATACCTTTTTTTCTTAAAATTGTTATTTTTTGTTTTATTTCATTAATTGGCTTAGAAATTAAAACTCTTCTTTCATTATCACTCATTGATAAAAGATTACTTCCATTAGAGATGTCAAAAACATGAACTAGTTCGTTTACAAATTTACATTTATTATTATTCATTGACTGATTCTTTTGGAAATTGCGAAACTCCAAATATATATATTTTTTTTTATTAAAAAACAAATATAATTTATATAATTTTTTACAGCAATGGTCATTCCTAATTGTTTCAATTAAAGTCTTATTCCATGATGAAATTACTTCAATATAATAACTAATTTTATAGCATCCCGAAAATTAATTTTTTTTCCTTTGGTCTTATGAAACGTAAGTCGAAGTACGTCCGAAATACTTGGTAGTTTGTAAATATTTAATTCTCTGATAGTATTACTACATATACTAATAATTTATTGTATGATCCTAGTTGCAACGTGTAGGAATTACGTACAGTCCTAAATAAATTTCAATTTCCATTAATTAATATTAAAATGTTTTTCCTATTATCGTGCGCAAAGTTCGATTTTGCGCATGCATTTGCGTTCGCAAAGTACCACTTTCCCACACGTTGACAAGAGCGTGCGGGAATGCATCTGAGCGAACGGGGATGTAGCTGAGCGTGCGGGAATGTGGTGAGCGTGCGGGAATGTATAAGAGTATAGGAGCGATTCCAAGGTGTATACGCGCGCGCCATCTCTGGCACTCTCTTCGCATAAACACGTGCGAGCATTAGCACTGTCTCCCCGAGCCCGAGCGCTCTCGCTCGCGCCGGTTTGTTTACATCTTTGTCGTCTGGAATGGACCTGTCAAAACGTGCGTTCTGTGTTTTTTATTCTGCCGTTTTCTTAATACGGACAACGAACGTCAAAGTATCAGTCGCTTCGCATCCGCTCTTTAGAAAGAACAAGTAAAGTGAGAGTGAATAACTATGAATAATGTACAAAGTGATACGGATAGCGAGGGTGAGGATGTGTCTAATGATGTGCCATCTGAAATGCTCGCTGCAGCGAAGGAAATAGCATTAAATTCATTGCCGAACATTTCCTAACAAAAGTACACAAAAGTGTACAACGAATTTAAGAAATGGCGTAGCATAAAGAAGACAACGTCATTCGCCGAAAGTGTTTTTTTTCATTTTGTAAATTGTCACGTTACGATAAATATTAATAATAATTCAAAATAATAAATAAATCAGATTTTTCTTAATTTAATAAATTTATAATAGTTCTATAATTTGTTTTATTTTTAGGCCTATTTTTTGCCGGGAACGACCTACTTTGCGCACTCGTATCGTAATGTACTATATTATATTTTAAAACATTGTATGTACTACAATACTAACTTTGTGTCATTAAAGAATTTAATATTTAATGACTAACGAAGAGAAATAAAATCACATGTAAAAGTAAAACAAGAAATGTATGCAATGCAAAAAAAAATTTATTTATCTGGAGCACAGAAAATTAAATAAAGTCAATTCTGTTTCTCTTGTTAATACAATCAGAGACATTTCGAGATTTTCTCTTTATAAAAAGTATAACAACATTAAACTATGAAGGTCAACATTATACTGAATTTTTCCATGTCGGAAAATTTATTTTCAAAAAAAAAACGAGAACCATCACAAATTTTTGTGAATACTCATGATTTTTTGCATTTTTTTGTAAAAAATGTGATGTTCTGTAATTTATTGAAGTGATTTATTATCATAATTCGGATATTTTTTCACGAATTTTTAACATTAAATGACAATTAGTGATAAAAAAGCACGGCAAATAATTATTAATGTATCTGTATAAAATCCAGGTGAGGATCTTCATGATCTTTTGTTGTGATCATTTATGACCTTTTGGAAGTTTTTGTGAGTTTTTGTGAGTTTTTGTAAATATTTGTAATTTTTTTGAGAAAAATCGCGAAAAACATGTCTAAACTCTGACAATAAATCACAATACAACCTAGGTTATTTGCTACATTATTTAATATAAATGGATATTTTTTTTTTCA
The DNA here is from genome assembly GCF_009193385.2 of Nasonia vitripennis. Classification (NCBI taxonomy): domain Eukaryota; kingdom Metazoa; phylum Arthropoda; class Insecta; order Hymenoptera; family Pteromalidae; genus Nasonia; species Nasonia vitripennis. The sequence continues at coordinate 1,092,692 of NW_022279653.1, forward strand.
AATGAGAGTAACATAATCATTGAAAATACAAATAATATCTGTGAATTACTTACCTACATAGACCACTATATATTCCAGCATCACCAAATTTTAAAAAGCTTTCAAAGAAAAAATGTACTTAAATTATACATTAAAAGAAACAATCTAATTATTATTTTCTTTCGATAAGAATATTTTTTAAGATATGAATTACAATTTAATTTAGCACGCAATCAATGTTTTAAAAAAATTTATGTGATTCCAATATTTGCGATAATATATACATTATACACGGAATAAAATATGCGATACAGAAATCATATAGTACACATATGTCAAAACCCAATGCATACAGTAACGCACTTTTTACGTATATTTACTATTTGATTTCTTTATAGCATATTTTTACACGAAATTACAAAATGTTCTTTAAGATTTATATATAAGCACTTCTATGATTATTTAATTCTTATTTTAGATGTTTACTATTTACAAAATTATTTGTAGCTGAAATATTTATTAAAATGATCAAAGTTTAATAATAATAAATACAGCATATTGAGTGAACCAGGGCCGTGCAAATGATTGTTGTCAGTAACGGCTTTCGTATTCGTGTAGTATTAAATAATATTAATTATTTTGTATAATTAATTTTTATAACAATGAATCGTATTGTTAGAAGAAGAGATTTTATGCAGATACGCTTAAATTTGCGTTATCTGATCTTATTCGAAAATTTACAAGTTTAAATTATGTAATGAAATTTTTCTAAGTTATTTTGACAAGAATTAGAATTTTTCTAAGTCTAGGACTGATACGCTTTATAATGTGATATCGTGCCTGACTCGAAATTATTATAAGTGTAGAAATATTTGAAAATATTCTAAGTCTTTTACCTGCTCAAGGCATAAGTTGCTCAGGAGTAGGGACTAGGCGTTTTAGTTGCACTGGCGCTTAAGTTGCGCTTCTGCTAGTGAGCTCATACTGGCCGTGCGGGTCCTTTTATAGGCCTCGGAGCGAGCGGGGATCGTGCAGCCGAAAATACTTTCACATTCACACAGACATTCACACCTATGTACAAAACCCATTAATACAAATAATTTATAATATGCGCGCGCTACGCCGCCGCCGCCGCTTCTCCTTCTCTTGCGCCGCTGCGCTCGCCGCTTCTATATACATATATATATGGTGTGTTGCGCGCTCTCCCTCTTCTTTCGGTGTTGCTGCTACCACCGCTCGCTGGCTCGTGGCGCTGCTGAAGTTGCGCTGTCAGCTGTAGCGCGGGCTTATCCTAGTTGAAAATGGGGGAGCGCGATACTCGCGTAAAAACTAAAAATGTATTCAATAAATTTTAATTTTTATTCTGTATAGTTTTTGCGGAGCTTGTACGGGGCGTTACATGCGTTACAGTGATATCTATAGGTATACTGGTATAGGGCTCTTAGCTCTCGACCCGACAGGCCCCCTTCTCCGTGCGCAAAGCTAAATATAGATTTACTCTCTTAGGACCTTATACACTCTCTCCGGGCGCAGGAATAAGTATACATATAGCTATACTGTTTTCGGACCCCCTCCCTCTCCGAGCAATATCTATAGATTTAGTCTCTTATGAATACTATACCGCATTACTTTGCTTACGCTTTCCTTCACTGTCTTACTCATTCTCTCTGTACCCCTTGTTGGTATATCGCCTTCTACAGACAGTGACACTGTGTGTTTGTTATCCAGTGTCATACGAATTGTTAAATGCATAATTGTGAAAATAATTGAGTCAGCTATATCGGTACTTCGAGGAGTGTAGCTTACCGATCGGCACAGCTGATTCGGGCACACGCCAATTTCGGTTATCGATACAGAAGGATTTCCATACGAGATCGTGTTTGTACGGAATAAATTTTATATAATCACGACCAATATTAACGTAGTAGATGGGCTTGCGAACGGTGTAGTTGGAAAATTAATTTACATTGAAACTAACTATCAAAATGAAATTACACGTGTATGGTTGCACTTTCAAGATTCACCAAAAACTGGACAAAAAATAAGACTAAAAGCTGCTGCTCACATAACTAAATATAATATCCATCCTCAAGCGGTGCCAATAGACCGAAGAACTGCAACTATTTCCTTAAGTAATAATACAACCATTATTGCAAAAAGAAATCATTTCCCGTTAGTATCAGCATGCTACTTTGAAAAAACATATTTCTTTATTTGTACAATCCTTTCCAAAAATTATATTCATTTGAATAATAAATAAGTTCAATTTTAAATACTTTCTACTTAAATCAAGTTAAGTTATCACTTCTGCCGGGCGTCCCGAGACGCACACATTTTTTTTTTTTTTTTTGTTTATCGAGGCTAATCGCGCGCGCTGCACTACCTCACTGTACCACTCTGAGTGTCTTCTTTGTCTCCTTGAGTCCTACTTGGCTTTGCACAACCGAAATGTCATACACCGCGATCACGTCGGAGGTCACCAAATAAGCGGGAATCGTGTGTCGGATACTTGGCGCGCAAGTAAATTAACACTTTCTTACTTAACGTTTACTTATACTTTAAATTAGAGATCGCATAATGGACACAGGTAGTTCAAGAGATCGTGCAAAATCAAGTATGGCGGATGACGATGTACAGCGTGACAGGGTCGATCGGCGAGTTACGCTCAGACGTGAGATGCTGACAGGATGGGCAGCGCCCTTAAGATCTCCCGTGGGACGAGGGTTTGTTTGCAGCGACCGCGAGGTGGAGCCAGCTGTCGGGATGGAGCAACCACTACAAAATTATTACGATACATGATCCTAATCTTGCTACAGATAAATTGTTAAGTGAAATTCAACTGTGTGTAGAATTAGCTAAGACAAAAATATGCAAAACTAGGCAGATTGGTTAGAAAAAATTGGATCACAGATGCTATAATAAAATCATGTAAAACAAAAGAATTCTTGTATAATTTATGACAAATAGATATTCAGAATAATCAACTCAAATCTCAGTATAAAACCTATACTAAAATCTTAGAGAAGGTAATAATAGATGCTAAAACTAAAGATTGACCAAGACCTAGTTCAAAATAATGCAAACAACCCAAAAAAACTATGAGAAATAATAAATACTAAGATAGAAAAAAAAAACAAAATCTAAGGATAACATAAATACTAAGATAGGAAATAATAAATACTAAGATATGAAAAAAAAAAAACAAAATCTAAGGATAACATAAATTATATAAGGGTTGACAATAGCAAGATAAGCGACAAAACCGACATAGCAAATAATATGAATACATTTTTCTGTGAATTAGGGGGAAGGCTTAGTGATCAAATTGTTAAACCTGCAAATATTGAAATCAAACTACCCGATATGAATGCAAAATCTATTTTTCTTAAGCCTACAAATATGACTGAAATAATAAACATAATAAATTCAATGAAACTGAAAAATGGTGGTATTGTCAAAATCAATGCTAAAACTTTAAAAGCAATCTGCAACAATATTGCAGAACCTCTGACACATATTTTTAACAGTTGTATTAAGAAATCTGTATGGCCGGATGCACTAAAAAAAGCGGAAGTTGTAGGTGAAAAACATAATATCACAAACTATCGACCTATTTCATCAATATCGAATGTTGCTAAAATATTAGAAAGAATTATTCATGATGATAGAATATACTATTTTGTTGAACAGGAAAAAATAATATTAGAACATCAATTTAGTTTCATGAAAAATATAAGTATACAAAGAATGCATTACATTATATAACGAATATACTGCATAACAATATAGATCGAAGTAAACCGACAATAGTAACTTTCCTTGATTTAGCAAAGGCCTTCAATACGGTTGATCGCAAGATATTGCTAGATAAACTATATTGCATGGAAATTAGGGGGCAGGCGTTGGACTTATTTATAGGTTATCTTAATAACAGATATCAAACAGTTAAAATAAATAGCAAAAAAAGTGATGAATTTTTAATAAGTACCGGTGTACCGCAAGGTACAATTCCTAGGACCACTGCTGTTTCTACTTAGGCCAGGCTGTAGGGATTTAAAACTGCCTTATTGTGACATAATTTGTTGCAGCAAACTGACTCTGCGATCATGTAAAGGACGATAAACAGATGATAAGGTATATGTTTTTCACTCGCATTTCCGTTCCTTATTGTTAGTTATTGCAAAAAAAACACGATTTTGGTATTTTTTTGCCTATAACTTAAAAACTAAAAGAACTATCAAAATGCCTTAACAAGATGATTTGTATAGAATAGAATTATCTACAAAATGAGAGGTCGAACGCCTCAATCGGATAATTAGGTCCTGAGATAATTAGGAAAAACCGGAATTCATAGATCCGTCAATTTTTGAGCTGGAGCGCTAAAATTTTGGGAAAAAGTAGGGATTAAAATGTTCTTTATATATGTTCTTTAATCAAACCAGAGGAATCACATACCGATGAGCAAAGCGTCGGTTTTGAATAAGAGCAGAGAGTTCACCAAAAACATCCCACTGTACCTTTCGTAATGGTTTTTACTGAAAACAGACCAAAGAATCGGATTCCTTTGGTTCCATTTCCCCAAAATAAAAAAAAAACATTCAATTAGCTATAGTAGATACTGAGAAATGTTAATGCAAAGATAGGTAACGTGCGCGCCGCGCGCCCCTATTACTGTATATAGGGAAGAGCGGAGCACGTCTGACAGGTTAACTTTAATCCAGGCTATATTAAAAACTAATACACTTTGGAAAATTTTAAAAACACTAATTTACTTGTTAAGTAGAACCAAAATAAATGCCGTACTTTGTAAAACTATACATGCATAGTATTTTTTGTATATTCATTGAAAAGAAATCTGCCAAAAGTACCCCGCCACTTTGACTGGCGGGTTAACACTGGCAGGTGGGTGGGACGAAATTGGCACGGTCTTCAGACGAAATTTCACAGGTGCACCTAGATTAGAAAATTTGAAAAGGATTTGATTATGAGTAAAAACAAAGATTTTAATATTGAAATTAATTTACTTTTATTAATTTAAGTCTAGATCACATACAATCAGTATGTTACATTTATTATCACATTACATTTTATTTTCAATGTCATAAATCTTAATGTGACACAAGTCTTTAAAAATTTTATAAAATAATCAACATTTGCACTTGATCATCTAATGGCTCAACAAAGAATTCAGTTCCATTTAACTGGTAAAAAACATTATCTTGTGGCTGAGGTGTAGATGGAACGAGAATTTTGTAGAAGAAAAATGATATTCTGGCTTGTAATATCAGATAATACTTTTACTTTTTTTTTGCTTTTTCTTGGTTCTTTGGGTACAGTTTTTATTTTCTTAATTTTTTGAGCCATCAATTCCGTTTTGTAATCATCTGAAGTAACAGTAACTGTTTTTCCACATCTACTTTTTTTTTGTTGATATTTGTTCATTGAGATGAGTTTCATGCTTTGATGAGTATCCTCTTAATTGAGTTTCCATTATTATAATATACTGACGCAGAGCAGCTTCTTGTGCATCTGTGAACGATCTCTTGAACCCTGTGTCAAAGCAGAGAAAACAACGTTTAAAAACTTGCAGCCTCCAGTGATTTATATATCACGTTGAAGGTTGAAAAAAGGCGCATACAAATATTTACAGAAAAACAGGCTCAAAGGCAGCGTGCAGCAGTAACAGTACTACTATGTGCGAGTGAAGCAGAGAGAGATTAGATTAAATAAGTTTTATTTCTGTACATTGTGTTGTACAATTCAAAATAACAGTATAAAGTAAAACAAGTTATAATTTGTGTGCGTGTGTGTGAGAGAGATGATATATATAGAGTGAATGTGAAAATATATATATAGAGAGGAGGAGTGTAAGTGTTTGTTAGATGATTATGAGAGAGAGAGAGAGAGAGAGAGAGAGAGAGAGAGAGAGAAATATATACTATTTAAAAATAATATATCTATAGAGCTTATAATAATGTGAATCTATATATACGGTTGTTTATTAATCTATAAATATTATATACGTATATTACCTTGAAAATATTTAGCTTATTCGGACGGACCAGCAAAAATTGAATGATCCATTAAAAAGCGATATTTCTAAGGATTGGGGAATGCTATTGTCATTGCGAGTTTCATTAATACTCCTGGGACGTTTCACGTCAACCGGACCATCAGTGCACCCAAAATTTGGGTTAACCTAACAAGACGTTTGAGGTCTCAAAATCATCGTCTGGTCAAGGGCTTTTGAAAAAGTTCTGGCCTTTTCAAAAATCCAATGTGGCGCATAAAATATGGAGCCTGAAACCCACGTTTTCATAGCACATTCAACAAAAACAATAGTAAAAATGTTCTAATTTGTGAAATATCCCACCAAAAAGCATGTACAACTCATGATAGGACATATTATTGACAATGCTGACGGAATTCCAAAATCAAAAATGGCGGAATCAAAATGGTGGACATTATACCTCCACCAAACCCATTTTACCGCAACAAATGATTTTAGACCACTTTAAAGTATCGATATGAGGGTTTTTGGGGCCACTGCACCTTATTTTAACCTCGAAATTTTAAAATCCAAAATGGCCGATCCAAAATGGCGGACATTATACAACCACCAAAACTATTTTACCGCAATGAATGATTTTAAATCAGTTTAAAGTATCGGTATGGGAGTTTAAGGGGCCGCTGAATCTTATTTTAACCTCGAAATTTCAAAATTCAATATGGCCAATATAAACTGGCGGATATTTGTCATAACCCACCCGCAGGCTCTCTCGCGAAAAGCCCCTGCTAACGCGCAACGCGAGGGTATCTAAGTGTATTAGATCGCAGTACCAAACGTAAGTGAGAGTAAATAAGCAAATGTAATTGAGAGGAGGTGATTAAAGCAAAATAATTGAAATAAAGTAATTAAGGAAGATTAAGTAAAGGTGCGCTAATGAGGTGGCGCACATGAGAGAACGCACATTAGGGGGAGTAAGTAAGGGCACAAACTTTTAGACTAATGGTGACGAAATATTTTTTATAATCATAAATAAAAATTTATTGATATAGAAAACTAATTTATATTCCTATATTTTTAAAAATATTGTTTTCGTGCTATAAATTGAATTGATGCAATTAATAAGATCAAAATGATACAATTTATTCACTTAAATACAAATGTGACAATACATAATAAAACATATATACAGTCTTACAAAAAATGACATTCCTGAATAAATTGCTTTGTTGTAGTAAAATATTATTTAAAGTGTAGACTTTTTTCAAATTTTTATTGGGAAATCGAAATATTTTTATAAAACCAAATCATTTCTTAGATAATACAATTTCTATCAAAGCTGTCTAAACCTATACTAGCTAAGTATCAGCAGTATTAAACTTAACTTACTAAGTAAATTATGCAACAAGGGGCGAAAGCAGCAGATTTTTCCGCAAATAGGTTTACTGTCAGAGCGAGTAGATTTTCCAAAAGGATGCGTTAACCAAGTAATCACCTGAGGGAAAAGCACTCTTGTGAGGGCAGTAATCACCCTTGTAAAAATCTACTTTCCCGCAAATCGCTTATTTTTTCCGCAAAAGAAGTTAGTAGGAAAAATATGATACTTTTGCCCCGCATTTCAAGCACAAAAAAGGACGCCACTTTGGACGAGTGTGGTATAAAGTAATGTTTTCATTTGTTATTAAACGTAGAACTTAGTGGCATCGTTATTTCTTTATTGAATTCTGTATTATCGCTGTCCGTTCTATTTTTTTCTTTAGGACAAAATAATGTTTCTATCTCAATCAAAGTTTTATCTTTTGTTTCAGGTAAAAAAAAGTAACAAACAAAGTGCCAATAAATGATGCAATAAATGATGCAACTGCATAAAATAAAAATATTCCCTGTCGATCCATAATTAAGATCATATCTGGATACATTTTAACAGTAATAAAGCTGATAATGTACGCTAAACAAGTTGTGATACCCGATAAAATATCTTTGACAGAAGTTGTATAAATTTCCCCAATCATTGCAAATGGTATAGTGAGAAAACCAATAGTGCTCATAAGTATGTAAATCATAATACACACAGCAGGTATAATGCCATTATCCTGTATTACAACATTTTTACTCTTTAGGAATAAGTACATTGACAGTGTTAGCATGGAAGTGGCCATGCCAATACCAGATACAATTGAAGTTATTCGCCTTCCGAATTTCTTCGAAATTGAAGTTATTAGGATAGTACCAAATAATCGAGTCACGCCGATCAAAATAGCTCCGAAATACCCATCGATTGCCAATCCAGCATCATTAGTTACATCGACAGCATAATAAACGATAGTGAAGTCCTGAAAATTGTTGAAAAAAGAAGAAACAAAGCATTATAAGGAATGGTTTCATAGCCTTGCGACAACGAAGTTCTTCGAATAATGTATTCCCTTTTAATCGTTTTAAAACTTTTGGTTTTATTTGATCTTTAAGATCAAAAGATAATAAATAAATGATCCTCAGGCAATCCATTAAACTTTTTTAAAAAATTGTCTGTATCCTTCATTTGTCCATGATCCTTGAGCGATATTGGGGATTCGGGTAGCAGTGTTGCAGTTAGAATTATCGACACCGTAGGAAAAACAGCACAAAGTAGTGCTACAATTCTCCAGTTATCCTAAAAAAGATGTACTATTATTTTTTGTTGACAATATACTATCAATCATCATACTTTACAACTTTTTTCAAATTTCTAAGTATATATGTGTGGGTATTTGATTAGAATATAACTGTATATTGCTTAGATTAATAAACAGTTCTTTAATGCTGATTAAAATAGCTAAGTAAAATCTCTTAAATAAGTACAAGCAAATCCAGGAGCACTTGTATAACTTAGTAGTGGTAATCGCGCTGCCGCACGAGTAGCACAGTTCAAATTTCCCATCATAAGTAGCACAAATCATTTGACGAACGCTAGACTAGCACAACTCAAAATTTCCCGCGAAGACTAGCAACTCAAACTTTAAACAACCAATTTCTATACAAATTTTCCGATTTTTGCGAAACTGTTCCAAGTGAACATTTTTAAATATTCATAATTTACAACTTTTTACCGAATTTAAAATTCTTTTCCCAAATACAATAATTTTTAACAAATACTTTTTTAAATTATTCACTTTTTTTAGAAATTTCCGAAACCTTTTAAAACTTTGGGGTTTGTCTAATTTGTCCAAGGTTTTCATGAACTTAACCAACCCAATTACCCAATAAAAACGTAAAATACTCACATTTTAAGTAATATGAAGTCGCGAGTTGTGCTACTCTTGGCGGCATTTCTAAACTGTGCTACTCTTCGCGGCAAATCGGGAGTTGTGCTAGTTTTCGTTTGCAAATTTGAACTGTGCTAGTCTTTGTAGAGAGCGACGATATGTCGATTACAACAAAATTACATATTAAAAAAGGAAATAAATCGATCAAAGTAAGTTAAGTTTATTGCAATATTATTTCAAACATAATATAACATAAACTCAAAATTATTATGTTTAATGATGGGCTCAGTTGAATAGTTCCAAACTTAAACTTAAGTAATACTGATCAATAGCAAACAACTCTAAAGTGCTTTCTCCGTAACTTGCCATAATCGTTTCATTTTTTTTAGAGGTGAAATTAATTTTTTTATATAAAATAAAATAAAGGGGGGGGGGGGGGTCGCCCGATCGGTCCGCCGATTTTTTGCGTGAAAGTACATTAGAAAAAATGGCTATTCCTAAAATTTAGCCCCCACTACAAATAGAAACTAAGCAGTTAAAAATAGAAATATATTGTACAGAAGCCTTAAAAGCTTCATCTCTCAGAACTTCGTAGACATGTTAGAACACAAATTATAGAACAAAAATTAACAACTTATCGTCCAACTATTTTTTGTCTAGTTTTCGTAAAAAATTCAGCTTAACTAGGACAGAAAGTCTTGAAATACAGGGGTGAAAACGTGGCGATTTTGGAAAACTAGTGTTATCTCCTGAACTATTGAAAGTTGTCACCGGACAGTAACTCTACGGGTTGGTTTGCTTCATGAGCACGGAGGACGACAAAGCTTTGAACGCAGAATCTTAGTGCCCTCGGTGCCTGACTACCTTCGCGATCTAAGAAAAAACAGCCTCCAGTAGCCGCCGGAAAGTCTTTCGAAATTGCACTAGCTCCCGTTATACGCACAAATTTAATTTAAACTCCTAAATTTTGATTCCGCTACCTTTCGGGTAATTTGTCGAATGGACGTGACTAATCGTGATATCGTTATCGCGAATTCGTGATATTCGAGAGGCTACTTGGATTTCTAATCATGAAAAAGAAAGAGAGAACTGCGCGATTGAGGCATGCTGATTTAAATAAAGTCACTTACTTTTTTTTATTCTCCGCTACTGGACTGCTCAGCTACCAGCACGTCCTCTCAGCAGTGTCAATTCTGCTTCCCAAAGCGAATGATTTCGATTTTGAATGGGTGGATCAGGCATCAGGAGCTTTGTGGTCAAATATTCACTCACGATTTTGCTTTAAATAGATTTATTCAGTTGCCACACGGTTTAATATTAACGCTCGCTGGCAACTATCTAATCGTTTTGTGAATTATTTAGATTATCAAGAATAAAGAGCAACAACGTAAGTATGCTAGTTGTATGACTGAAACAATTTTAAGTTTATATGATCAAAATATTCGAAGTTCTTTCACTATCCGAAATATTATAAGTCTTTGCACTTATCCGAAATTTTCCCGAAAGTCCCGAACTGTTAAAATGATTCTAAGCTCAAGATGTTATACCGGATCGAGCTCGGGCAGAGGTTTCGCGTGGCGACGATTTTTGAAGCAGACTGAGGACATGAGCACCTGTTGCTGGGCTCTTTTATGCTTTCGTAGTAAAGGCGATCTCCGATTTCCGTCTCTTCGGCAGGGTGGGTGTTTGGCCAATTAGGAGGCCTAGATGTAGCTTCTTGCCTTATTTAGAGCGTTTAATGCATGTGACGTTGCAGGGAGGGCCAATCAGAAAATCAGAGTAAAAATCCTCTCCTCTAGTACATCGAGTCCCCTTGTGCTCCTTTCCTGTCAAACTCGCCTCTGATTTACTTTTTCTTATCTGCAGGCTTATAGAAGCTCCTCTATGCATTTTGAGCCAACTTGCTCTTTGGCGGCTCCTCGAGCTTCCGGAGCGCGTGACTTATGTGTCACTTGCCGATAGCGCTCCGTGGGTTTCCCCTTCATTGCACGTGCATCGCTTTCGGGTATGCGCGGTCCATGATGTACAGTAGGCTTATTATTTTTCTCTCTACTTGTGCTGTGCTGTATTCGTTATATTTTGTAGCGGCTCGATTTTAGTATCGGTGTGTTCTGCTTAGTCTCCTGTCGTAGAGTCGTAATGTGTGCGTGCATATCGGTGTGCCTCGCTTGATCTTGTGCCTCTGCTCTAAAACCGCAATGTGTGCTTCGCATGGTCTCTTGCCGTAGAGTCGTAAGATGTGCGTGTATATCGGTGTGTCTTTACATTATTATGTTTTTGTTCTAATTTATCATTATTGTCTTACGTGAGTATACTATTATTATTGATTTCTTAACTGATTTTACTTGTTAACATTCGAATTTAATTTTGTTTTTATTCTTACTTTGCCTTACGTTGTTGTTTCTTGTTCTTATCTATTTCATTAATTATTGAATGTGTCAATTACTATCGGTTTCGTATTTAGGGTTTGTTTAATGATAATTTGATAGTATCCCGATGCCAAGTATAGTGTTATACTTTTTGCTATAGAGAGCGTATTTTACTATACGCTGCATTCTAGTGGGAAGGGTATCGATTGATTTGCTTATGATAACTAACCTTACTTGTTTTCAATATATTAAAATGCGAAAGAAAGTGAGCATTTTGCACTAGGCTGTCTTGTAAGGGATGTAACTTTGGTTTCAACCAATAAAAACGAGCTCACCGAAATAGGAATTTAAGGCTTTTCTGAGACGAAAACTTTACGTATAACTTTGAGGACTTCGTAGATATGGTAAAACCTAAATAAACAAATCTAAAATAATTACATCTTGTTCTAATATATTTTGACTACCTATCCTAAAAATTTGAGCTAGATTGGGACAGATATACCTGAGATATAGGGGTGCCAATATGGCGATTTTGGAGAACTAGGCTGTCTTCCAAGGTCAATAACTTTGTATTGGAATTATGAATTTAAGCTCCCGAAAAAAAGAAATTAAAGGGTTTCCTAAGACTAACATTTTAAGGGCTCAAAGGCTCAAATCGACTGCAAAACAAAAAAAAATGAGATCAAAGATTTCATGCCATCGAACGCAAAAAGTTCAAGAAATTAGTGTTTGCCCTACAGAAAAGGCCCCTTTAAGTCTGAGGTTCTCGGACTATTTTTGCCGGAAAGCTGACGTTATAACAAGAAGTTTTCTATTTTTTAGCCTGAAAAAATTGACTACGTAACCTTGTGCAAATTTTTTAAAATAGACATTTTTTCACGATTTTTGAAAATTCAATAATTTATTACCGGAGTTAGGGGGCAACTGGGAGGGAGGGGGCTGAAATTTTAGGAATAGCCGTTTTTTATAATGTACTTTCACGCAAAAAATTGGCAGGCTGATTGGGTGACCCCCCCCCCCCCCCCGACACCTATTTGACGAAATTTAAAGGAATGACCCCCCATATGCATGTAACTAGCTGCATGTCAAGATTAATTAATTAAAGTATTATGAAACGAAACTCTGAAATACGACCTCCGTTTTTTGCCAACAACTTGTTTTCTACAGTCCCTGAATTTTCTACACCGGAAATGTATATCCAAAAATGTAAACAGGGAGGATACCACAAGCTATAACCATGCTTGTTACCGACATAGGTTAGCTGAAATAAAAACTTCTAAAGGCGAGCATCTCAGCGCTACGGTTTTGGAAACCGGCAGCGTAGGCTGCTTGCACGACGATTAAATGGGATCGATCGGGGCCGCTTTCCTCACCCCCAGCCGGTTACGGCTGATTAATTGATGAGGCCCGGAACAGATGAAAACTTGGGAGCGTTTCTCTGTGGCTAGTTTGCTCTAGGGAGATGCGTCGTCTGGAAGGGTAGCCTGCTTCGAGAAGTGGCTCGCTTGTATTTCGGGGACAGCTAACGTACGAAGGAGGCATTTTAGATTTCGTGGAGTTATATTTGGTTGACAGTGTTCGCGGATAGTAGTAATATAATTTGTAATTGCTGATCTCGGCGCAGGTTTTCTCCTCGTGAGACAATACGTTGAGTTTTTTCTGCGTCACAGACTTCGGTCTGGAGAAATGTGGGAACGGCAAGCGCACGATTTATGTATATTTTTTCGGTTGCGGAGAGTGTGCAGGACAAAAGTCGAGTTGTACCGCGCACGTGAGACCGCGCTGTTTTCTGTTTCGAGTTTTATGGCTTTTCTCCTCGAAAGAAAAGTACGTAGGCTCGAATCCGAATCTCGAGTACGCACATCTGGCCGGCATAACATCGATTAGCGCGGGCGGCGGGGACAGCTTCGACAACGAGTACTTTGAGCGGCTTTGTTTTATAGTTTTTGTGTGGATGAGCATTGGAGAAGGGAAATTTGGGATTTCCCAGCGACTGTAAAAACGATCGGCGAGGGCGGCTGGCGCGGAGTCAGTCGAGAGCTGAACTCCAAGCAGTGCGCTTCGCAATTTTTATTTGAATATATTTTTTATTTACTGAGTTTATTTGTGATTTAATTATTTATCCTTTCTTCGCAAATTGCGCGAAAATACTCTCGGAGTATTAACGTTTTTTTGAGTAAGATCCCCAAAACTGTCTAATAGAAGTGGATTGAGATTGACTCATTATATTGTATTGTAAATTCACTATTATTGTAATTGGAGAAAATAATCCTCTCGCTACGAAAGCGAGGACATAGCCATTACCTTCCATTACTAGAAATTAGTAAAATTTTTCAGTCTTTAATAATTTGAAAAAAATTATTCAAAATTTGACATAATGTTGAAAAATATTTGTTTTCCTTGTATAAAAAAGTCATCACTGGTTGTTGTAAAACCAAGACAGGCGTTATGTGAATGACTCACGTAGTGCGCATGCGTACCTTACCATCAACCCCATATACATGAAAAAGGGTTTTCAAATGTACTTATTAACAAAATACAAAATCTAACAAAGTTAGCAGGGCAATTTCCAGCTCAGGAAAGATTTAAGCACTTAACTCTAACTTCTGCTAAATTCTTACCGTCGCTAAAAAAAGCCTTTGTCTTCTTTTCAAAAAGAGGCAAAACGGACGTTGCTGGATCCCTGGATATTCTCCCTCCATCGAGCCCTTGTGAGCAATTACAGAGGAACGATAACGAGCAGCGGCTCGCTTCTATAACAGGGGCAGCTCTTCATTGTGACTTGTTAGACAACAATGAGATTAACTCCCCCTCCTCCAAGCCTAAGGTGTGACAGAACCGTGCTAAACGGGCTAGTTGACCACTCGGGAGTTCTGAGAGGTCGTTAACGGTGACCCGGTAACTCTTGGCACTCTCCCAGGGTAATATGCCTTACTACTGCATGCGGGGCTCTGTAGTAGAGAACCCTTAATTCCCTAGCTTTAGGACCAATATGGAAACAAATAATAAAATAATATTTTAAAGGGAGGAAAGGGGGGGAAATCGGCAGCAGCAAGGCGGTAACGCTTAGCAATTTGGCAGTCTCTGGCGTTCTCCTTTGCTTGTCGACCCTAGGTCGACGATCAAAGGAAAATCAGGAGAGTCTTATGAGTGTGCGAGAGTACGCGAGAATGAGAGTGTGTTATAGGTGCAGCGCATTGGCACTAGGGAGTGCCAACGCCCGTACGAGCCAACGACCATCTCGATCTAGGAGGAAAGAAGCCAGCCCGCCCTTCATCACCATCCAGAAGATCTGAGAAGCTAGCAGCCTCGACGTGGGAGAGCCGAGAACGCCAGCCGCCATCAGGTCTACGAGATGCCCCGGGAAACGTCGACTGGAACATCGACGACTATGAGGAGCCTCGAGCAGACAAGAGAGTGAGTAAGAGAGTGAGAGAGAGAGAGCCGAAAACCGTGCGAGAGAGAGAGAGAGAGAGAGAGAGAGAGAGAGAGTGGGAGAGAGAAGACGCGTGTGTGTGAGAGAGAGAGATAGAGACAGAGCGCGAGCGAAAACACTAGCTGCACGGTTGCTGCAGGTCGCGCTCGCCACAAGCTAGAGGCATAGCCTGCGCCCATCAGAGAGAAAGAGAGAGAGAGAGAGAGAGCCAGCTGTCCGCGGACTGGACCTGGGGCCTGAGCCTGAGGCCTGCCGTCTGCTGCGCGAGCGCGGCTCGTGTGTGAGCGTGCCAGCATAGGCACTGCGTGGCTAATTCGTGCGCGGAAGGCACTGCAGCCATTGCGTTGTAGGGAAGGGCTAGGTGATATACAAGTGCAATAAACTGTTAATCATTGTGTGTGATTATTTTCCCCTCTCCCTAATGTTCTCCCGAACGTGACGATCGCGCCAAATCCTACGTTAAAGAAAAATGTGCATGCGAAGCACTAGGTGTTGCGAACTTGTGTTGGGAGGCACATCGCTGCAACGGAGACTCAACATCATCGAAATAAGCGGATTTGGTGAGAAGAGCGATGAGTCGCTTATCATGTGTGCTCACTGCAGAAAAACAAAAAGAGGAAAAATGAAGACTTGCGAGTTGTGTGACCAACAATTCCACACCATATATATCGCTTTCAGATCTCCAATGGTAAGAAATGTTGTCACACTTGTCTGTGCTGCTTGTGCAGATGAGTACGCCACCGGTACTTCCAAGACCGCGCAGACGAGGGCTAAATCAGCGGCAGCCGCAGCAGCAGCGGCAAATACATCTACCAAGGGCACACCTAAAACGGAGGTGCCCAAAAAAAATAAATAGGCACCCGCATCGCTTGCTGGCTCTAGGACTTAATCGCCTGTGAGAACACAGGCGACTTCTATCGATACGTCCCTGAAGGATATCTTCGCAGCGCTGAATGACATCCGGAAAATCCAGAATGAGGGCCTTCAGGCTTGAAGAACCGTGTCTGAATATGTCTCTCGAATTGGGAAAAGGCTTGGCCCTCTCGAAAGCCCTTGACGACCTGCCTGCGCTCAAGACTCGACTTAATAATGTCGAGTCCTCCATCTCTAAGCTGCAGGCACAATATCAAGAGCTGTCGTCAAGGAGCCCTGCAGAGCAGCAGAATAGCAGCATTGCTCCTGCCTCTGAGGAAATCAACAACCTCCGCAGCGAGCTAGCTAAAGTAAAGAGGAGGCAGGAGCGTTCAGCGGACAATGTGATGGTAATATCTGACCTGGCCTATACACAGGAAACATCACTGCAACTCCTGGCTTTTACCGTCCTGGCTGCACTGGATTCCACGGTCCTAAGGCGGGATGTGTCATCTGTCAGGACCACGGGGTGACTTGACGCAACCAACACCAATGCGCAGGGTGACAGCAAATTCTTACCTTTAGCTGTCACTCTCTTTTCCGGTGCGCTGGCCCGCTTTAACATCGTGGCCAAAGCTAAGAAACGCAAGCTTCACACTAGTGAACTGGATGCTGCCCTACTGGAGAAAGCGAGAGCTCTCTACCCAGAACATCAGGGACTTATTGAATAAGCTGCTTCCTCCAGACATCCACAAGCTGCGCATTAAGGCCAGGCTAAAGGCAAAGAAGAGTAGGGGATGATGCTCCTTCGTGAGGGACGGAAGGATCTACATCTGCTCTGGCGAGCCACTCTTATCTTCATACCAAAACCACCATCTAAATCATCCAACCCAATCACATCTGCTTCTAAAGCGTCTCTGTCTGAGGGTCTGAGAGTCTGTCATTTCAATGCGAATTCCCTTACGGGTCACATTAAGATGGTCAGGCTCATCTTGTCCACTCGTTGCCCCTTTCACGTAATAGCTGTAACTGAGACCTGGCTGAGCGACAAGATAACATTTATCTCTTCACTGGATGATTACATATTGTACAGACGGGACAGAAACAGATATGGTGGAGGTGTGGCCCTCTACCTACATCATTTATTGACAGCCAGCGTTATCTCGTCATCTGACGGCGAATGGTCGGGCAAGCCGGGTAAGCCGGAGTATCTTTTCTGTGAGATCTCAGCTAAGGGAGTATCACCCATCTTGGTGGGGGTTGTGTATCGCCGTCCGCACTCACACTTTATCCAGGGATCTAATTTCATTGAGTAACTAACAACGTATATGCACAATTACTCCACGAAGGTCACCATGGGTGACTCTAATTTCGATCAACTTTCCTCATCTGAAGACGCCAATTTCATCAGGGCCGTCATTGATGAGAACTCTCTTACCTCTGTGCCATTTGGTGCAACCCATCATGGACAGGACTCTGACACCTGACTTGACCTATGCTCAATCGATGAGCAGGATTACCTGCTCTCACACTAGAAGACGGACACTCCTTTCATTAACGGACATGACCTTATCACGGGCACACTTGACGTACAGATTCCACGCCACGTACCTGCTACATACTCTTACAGAAAATTCAAATTAATCTGTGCTGAGAAGTTAAGGGACTTTCTTAGCGCATGTGACTGGTCATCCCTTACCACATGAATTCATCACTTGCATTACCATTCTTAACGCTAACTGAACAAATGCCATAAATCGTCTCGCCCCATTAAAGACTGTGAAACCAGGACGTAATCGTCATCCGTGGTTCACCACAGCTCTTTGTGACTTTTTGTCTAGAAGGAACAGACTCTACAGGCGCTTTCGCAGAAGTCGATTACCTTGGGATCTATACTTCTATAGAACCGCAAGAGACGATGCTCATAAACAGGTTGAGGAGGCTAGGCTGAATTACTATTATTTACGCTTGTCTACCATGACCGACGTTGCAGAGATCTGGAGAGAGCTTGGAAATCTTAGCACTACCACCTCTAAATCACCTTCACCGTTTTCGGTTTTCTTCAGATGCTTTTAACAAACACTTTAGTTTCATCTTTAATGACCTTCAAGCTTCACCTGTTAAGGAGTATCTGCGAACCCTGGAGAGTCTTGACCTCTCTGAACACTTTATCTTTAGGGCTATCACAGGTTGTTATCTCTAAAGCACTGCCAATACTCACTCCTCGACTATGTCAAATATTCAACCTGTCTCTGAGCGAGGTACGCTTTCCCTCCGCCTGGAAGTCGTCGCTCGTACGAGCACTAAACAAAGTTAACTCTCCAACAACTTCGACTTACTACTGTCCGATCTCTCTACTCTGTTTCCTGTCCAAGGCGCTGGAGTGGCTGGTGCACAAGCAAATCTCTGAATATCTTGAAACAAGACTTTACCTTGACAATTTCCAAACATGCTTCTGCACTGGCCACAGCACGCAGTCTGGCTTAATTAAGCTGACTGATGATGTCAGGCTTGGGATAGACAGAAAGAAAGTCACGCTGCTACTTATACTCTGATACTTCTATTTGATTTTAGCAAGGCGTTAGATACTGTGTGTCACGTCAGGCTACTCGGAAAGCTATCCTCTTTCGGCTTTTCTGAGCAGGTTCTCATCCGCTGGCTTGCATCTTACCTCTCGGGAAGAGAACAGGCCGTCATTGGTGACAAAAACGAACTTTTCACTTCTCTACCATTAAACATCCGTGTCCTACAGGGGTCAGTTTTAGGTCCTCTCTTGTTCGTGTTGTACATCAATGATATTGGTTTTTGTCTAGATTCAGATGTGTCCCATTTTATCTATGCGAATGACCTGCAGATATATAGCTAATGTCACCTTGAGGAGCTCGATTCCTGTTCTGTCAGGATAAGTGCTAACGACGAAAGGATAATGGGCTGGGCTGCACTAAATCAACTTAAACTAAATGTCCTTAAGACTAAGGCAATCGTCCTGGGTCCCCCCTACTATATAAATGCATTACCTTCTATTGCTAACACCTTTATAAATATAAGGGGAGCCCGGGTCAACTATGAATTATCTGTGAGCAATCTGGGGTTGGTGCTTGACTCCAGGCTGCGCCAACACCTAGTGCAAGCACTCCTATTTCCCATTATAGACTATTGCTCACTGGTTTACTGCGACCTGACACAAGAACTGGACACAAAACTGCAGAGACTTTTTAACGCGGGGATCCGTTATATCTACGGTGTAAGGAGGGACGAGCACATCTCCCCTTACAGGCGTGAGTTGCAATGGCTTACCACCGCCGGGCGTAGAAAATACTTCATGGCCTGCTTTCTAAGAAAAATTTGTAACACTTCAGTGCCTACCTACATATTAACCTTTTTTGATTTCCACGTCGCGCTCAGGCCTGTAAGGGGTAAGGTGACATCCCTGGATATCCCGTCCATCAAGACAGAGACGCTGAAGAATTCATTTTTCATCGGTGCTTCCTACCTCTGGAACAGTCTTCCATCTCACCACACTATTCATATCACACTTTAAATACGAAGCTAAAACATACTTTTTCGAATTGGAAAACACGTGATCATGACGCACACATACACACTCCTTCATCTCATTTTACTTCATTCCATTCCATTCTTTTCACATCTAGCACACTCACGCAATAATTTATTTTACTTTGATTTCTCTGTAAATCAATATGTACAACATAATGTACAACAATAAAGCAAATATAAATACTGTAACACCCCGTACAAGCTCCGCGAAAAAATTTATAAATATTAAATACTAAATTATATGATACAACATTTTAGATTATACAAGAGCATATTATGCTCCCCCACTCCCAATACGAAGCTACGCGCCACAACTGACAGTTGAGCTCAAAGCAGCAGTACAACAGCAGCGCCACGAGCGAGCCAGCGGCAACAGCGGCAAGCAGCAAGAAAGCGGGGAGAGCGCGCAACACGCGCCTATATCTATATAGACCGAGCGCTGTGCGCAGCGGCGCAATTACAATGAGAGAAGGAGTAGAGAATGAGCGACGGCGCTGCGTGCGCATTATATTATAAGTGTGTAAATGATTTTTGTATATAGGTGTGAATGAGTCTGTGCAAGTATAAATGTGATAGTTTTTCCGGCGGCTCGATTCCCACTCTCTCCATGGCCTATAAAAGGACCCGTACAACCCGTATTAGCTCACTAGCTCCAGCACAACTTAAGCGCTTAGTCTCTTCTCAAGAGCAACTCACGCCTTTAGAAGATAAACGACTTAGAATTATTTCAAATCGTTTCTATACTTATAAAATTTCGAGTCAGGCACGATAT
Source organism: Nasonia vitripennis (assembly GCF_009193385.2). Taxonomy (NCBI): domain Eukaryota; kingdom Metazoa; phylum Arthropoda; class Insecta; order Hymenoptera; family Pteromalidae; genus Nasonia; species Nasonia vitripennis. Next base: position 1,112,907 of record NW_022279653.1, read on the forward strand.
CGTATCTCAAAGCGTATCAGTCCTACACTTGTCATAAATTCAAAGACTTGTCAAATACTTGAAATTTTGAACTAGAGCAGATATCGCAAATTCAAGCGTATGTACTTAAAATCTTATTTGTAAAAATCAAAGCGGATTTATTTATTTATTTTGTGACAAAATATATGCAACAATTAATGCAATATTCTTATCCTTATTTATAATTTGAATATATTTATTTTGTTATAAAAACTTGTATTATTGAAATGAATTTCCACTACCTGGTATCTCGGACCTGTCTTATATGATAATAATACACTACTATATATATATATATATATATAATTACTTTCCTATTATTGATCTGTTGTCGAAATTCGGACGTAGATTAGTAAATGATTACTGCTCTTCTCTAAAATTTAAAATCTCATACTCGCTACGGACCGAGAAGGGTCATGACCGTTTTAATACCTAAAGTTAAAATCTCTCTCTCTTTCTCTCACCCGAGTACACAACATCTACTCTGCTTTACTCGCAATTAGTAGCACTTTTTCTGCCACACGCTGCCTTCAGGCCTGTTTTCTTGTAGATAGTTGCATGCGCTTTTTTGCAACCTTTAACGTGATATATAAATCACTGGAGGCTGGAATTTTTTTGTTTCTCTGCTTCAACATCATTCTTTGAAACCTAACCTACAAGTTCGCATGGCTTTCTTCTTCACTGCACGGCGTCTCTCTGTCCTCAAAGTGATCCACGTGATGCCACCTGTAGAATCGACGGAACACCAACAACATCTCCATCATCAATCAGGTCGGTCAATTTTCACCTACTTGACTAGCACTTCCTCTGTCTTCGAGATCACCAAGTCAATGGCTTTGTCGGTAACTTACTGTTCACGACTACCCTTTAACACTCTCTACGTTATCGACTGCCAGTAAGTTGTCGACAGAGACACAACAACACCTAAAATGGGTGTAAACGGTGGGAAAAACGTGGAACCGCTTGCCATGTGTGCTCATTGTGAGAAAACGACAAGAGACAAACTGAAAACTTGCTAGTTGTGTGATTAGCAATTTCATACTATATAATATATGTAGCATTTAGATCTACAATGGTGAAGAATGTTGCCACTCTTGCTTGTACTACATGTGCAGATGAGTACGTCATCAGCACGCCTAAGACCGCGCAGACAAGGGCAAAAGCAGCAGCAGCAGCAACAATAACAACATCCGCTAAGGGCACACCTAATCTGGTCGTGCCCAAGAAGAATATGTCAGTACCTGCATCGCTCGCTGGCTCTAGGGCTCAATCACCTGTACGAATCTCCACCGCATAGGTAACATCTATCGAAACGTCGCTGAAGAACATCTTTGCGGTGCTAGAGGACATTTGTAGAGTTTAGAATGAGGCCCTTCAGGCGCAAGACACCATGTCTGAAAGGGTCTCTCAGATTGAGAAAAGGCTTTGCCCTCTTGAGAATGACGAGTCCTCTATCTCTCAACTGCAAATACAGTATCAAGCAAAACAACAGCATTGCCCCTGCCTCCGAGGAACTAAACAACCTTCTCAGCGAACTGGCTAAGGTTAGGAGGAGGCAGGAACAAACAGCGAACAATATGAAAATTGTAGTTCGAAGAACGATGGATCTGAGATCATTCCTATTGTAACGTTTAGCAACGTTGGTCGTATTTTGTGACGTTAAGTGTCATGTAATTCTAGTGCTGCTGACGTGTCATCGTCTCCTGTCACGAATAAGTTAGCAAAGAGCTTATCAATAAATTTTCGGAAAAGTATTTAGATCGTTTACCTGAACGCAAGTTAAGTTAAAGCACATTTAGGCGAATTAGAACTTCTTTTAGTTGATAAGTATATTGATGTTTTTATTGTTTCTGAGACCTAGTTTACTCCTCTTTTGCAATCGTCGTTTTTTGCTATCAATGGCTATAATCTTGTTAGAAACGACCGTGGCTTACTTTCGCCACGAAATTGTAATCCAACTTCTGTCCACGGCCAGTCTTATATAAATGGTGGAGGTATAGCATTCTATATATGTGAGGATCTACATTAGACCATTGTGGAGGCTTCCAACAATTACGACATAAATGAAACAGAATTTTTACTGCTACAAATATTATATTAGCAAGTAATTCAGATTTGTTTTCGAACGACTATTATGGCACGCATTTACGCAATCTTAATCGAGAACATGATTATTATATTCCGTTGTTTAGGGCTACACATCACATCGAGGATTCTAACACGTGGCTTGATGTGCTACTAACAGATTTAAAAGGCAAGGTTATATTTTATGAAAAATCAGATGCACCATTTATTAATGGTCATGATCACATACTGATCGACTTTTTATTTGACTTGCCATATCGACAAGTAGTTCAATTGTTGTCAAGTCTTCGCGCCACCTGATTGAGCCAAGTTTACTGAATGCGACCCAAGCGCCATCTAACAATACATGGCGCTACTTGTGCTCGCTCTCCCGGAGCTTGCGCGTTGCCGCTTCACTTGCGTGCCAACTGCAGCTACAGCAACAGCTCCTGATCTAACGTGTGTTTTTTTCAAATAAAAGCTAGTGTGACTAAACGGGTTTGCCTTGTTTTTGTGTCATTTCTTTTTCACCATCCATAAGAAGAATTACTTCAACATGAATTTACGTCAAGAGATTCCCGTAATTACTCTGCTTCAGCCTTTCTAAACTTGATGTTATCTACACCCTCTGAGCTGGCCTCTAATCAAATATTACTGTCGTTTGTCGCCTAAAGAGTTTTCAGAAAAAAGTTTGTTAAAAAAACCTCTACCACGGTTCACATATGAAATCAGGAATAAGTGCAAATACCGGGACAAATTACACAAGGTTGCTAAGCAATCAGGTAGAAATCTAGCAAAAGTCAATTATAAGAATGCTTGTGGAAAAGTCAAGCGTGTAATCAGGAAAGTACGTAATGACTATTTATGAGCAGGCTGTAGTGATAAAGCAAATGGCAAGGGTTTTCTGCGGAAATATGGTATGGTCCCTCCCAAGAAAAAATTGCTTCTGCACTTTTTCGACAAGAAAGCGCTAATCGGATTCTATTCCTCGGTGACTTGTGCCCATCCTCCATGCTTAAACACTGTGCTACGATCGGTACTTGAGAGTTCTCAGAGTAAACAACTTGAGAGACCTAAATTAAGATTTAGATCTCTGGATCGTAACGAACTTTAGCAGGCTATTCACGAAAACCTATCAAAAGCCAAAAGTCGTAGCTGCAATGGCCTATCTCTTTCGTATTTCCATGATGTTCTTCAAAAACTTGCTCCATTTTTTACAGTTTTGTTTAATGAATCTATTTCAACCAGCAATTATCCATCTACATGAAAAAATCTGTTATTGTGCTGTTAAACAAGTGTCCTATTTCCAGCTTACTAGGTGTTACACGTCCCGTAACTAATATTCGCATTTTGCGAAAGTATTTGATAGACTGTTGACGACATAGGTGGTTAAGTACCTTGATAACTACCAACTAATCATATCGTATCAGTCAGGGTTTCGGAACAATTACAGCATCCAATCTGCACTTTTGGAGCTTACTGGCGATATTAGAAGGGTAGCAGATTTTGGTTTGATTGCGTTGTTGTTACTTTTTGATTTTAAGGTGCATTCGTCACCATTGACAATGCAACGCTACTCAAGAAACTCGAGAACATTGGGTTTCCAAATGAGGCGATAGTATGGTGTCATCCTTATTTATCTGGGCGTTTGTAAGCAGTGGTCAGTTTGGATAGCACACTTTCAAGATTCTTACCTAGCACTTCTGAGGTACTACAAGGTTCTTTATCAGGTCCAATAATTTTCCTGATGTACATCAACGAAATTGTCTCGATTCTTCACAAATATCATTCAAAATGCATGCTATTCGCCGATGGTTTACAGATATACGTTGAATGCTTTCCTTGTAATTGAGATTCAGCTATTGCTAAATTACATGAGGATGCCAGTTATATTCTCGATTAGTTACAAGCTAATGGGCTTTTCCTCAATGTTAGTAAGACAGAGGTCATGCTTATTGGTTCAGTGCAACATCATGTGCGTCTAGTTCTAGCCAGTATTGCGCCAATAGGAGTAGGTGGAGTAGAAATTCCCTTTGAAGATACTGCAAGGAACCTTGGAGTCACTTTATTTAAAACACTTGCTGCGACGTTGCAAACGTCGCAGCCGCGTCGATACGAGGAATCTCGTTCGATGCGGCCAAGCTCTGAGTGCGCGGAAGAAACAAGCGAGTTGGATTGTTGTTGTCAGTGCCAGCCTGACCTCGAGTTCGAGGAACGGGCCGGCTAACCGTCCACGTTAGCGCGAGAGTGAGCATCGTTGGCGCGAGAGTGAGCCTCGACGGCGCGCGCGCTGATTGGTCCTCCGCATGTCGCGAGCCAATCAGTGGGCGCCGATGTGCGACTCGCTATCCGCGCGGACTGCCAGCCAATCAGGCGCGAGGAAGATGCGCGGGCCCGACGAGCGCGAGTGGAGAGTGAGCGCGAGAACGAGCGGGAAATCGGGGAGTTCTCTCACGACTGTCGACGGAGTACGTCGACGTGCGAGAGAGATACGTGGCCTCCTCTGTTGCGAGGAGAATCGGGAGAGTCTCCCGAGGTTGTGCGAGTGTGCGAGAGTGTGAGAGAGTCATAGGTGCAGCGCGTTGGCACGAGCAAGTGCCGACACCCGGACGAGCCAGCAACCATCCGCACGAGAGGAAGGAAGCTAGCCAGTCCGCCATCATTGTCCGGAGGACCAGAGCAACCAGCAGCCTTGGCGTGGGAGAGCCGAGGAAGCTAGCCGTCACCAGGTCCACGAGAGTCAGGGAGGCGCCGGCGGGAGCACCGACGGACGTCCACCAGGGAGAGAGCGAGTAAGAAAGTATTAGAGAGAGAGAGAGAGAGAGAGAGAAAGAGATAGAGAGAGAGAGAGAGAGAGATCCGAGAGTGAGACGAGTGTGGTGCGGGCACACTAGAGAGAGAGAGAGAGAGAACTCGAGAGACCAGGGTGTTGGTGTACAGTGCGGGCGCACACCAAGACGTCTTCTGCGCGAGGCGTCTGGCCAGCGCACGCGAGAGAGAGAGAGAGAGAGAGAGAGAGAGAGAGAGAGAGAGAGAGAGAGAGAGAGAGTCAGCCGTCAGCGGACTGGACCTGGGCCTGTGGCCAGCCGTCTGCTGCACGAGCGTGGCTCGTGTTTAAGCGTCCCAGTGTAAGCCCTGCGTGGCTAAACTGTGCGCGGGAGGCACTACAGCCACCGTATTGTAGGGAAGGGCTGGGCGAAATACATGTGCAATAAAACTTAACCATTGTGTGTGATCATTTTCCCCTGTCCCTAGCGTTCTCCCAAACGTGATGATCGCGGTCAAATCCTACGTTTAGAAAAATCCTAGTGCATGCGAGGCTCTAGGTGTTGCGCACCTGTGTTGGGAGGCACAGCGTCGCAATTGGCATCCCTTGTGGGGATTCGCGATCATCGAAAGGGAGAGGTAAAGTGTTTTCGCGAGTGTTAGTGTAAAGTGCGCGGAGTGTGAGCGACGGAAAGATGCGCAGCGGGCCACGAGGCAAGCTGCTGACGTATTTTCGTGTGGAGAAAGACGGCGAAGAGAGCTCAGCGATCAGTCGTCAGCTGTTGAAGTCGCACCATATTGTGCGATGAATCAGCTGACGAAACGGCCGTTCGTAGTGGGACTCGGAGTAGAGCCCAACGCTAAACGTGATAGCGTGGGAGGCTCTACCGTGTCCCCACGAGATGTGCTGCGACGCGTGCGCTCTAGCGACAGCGAGTCAGCCAACGACGACGACTGGCACACAGTACGTCATAAGCGTCGTCGGCGGGGCTCGCGAGTAAAGCTTTTCGACGAAAGTCGAAAGCAAGGAGACTCCTCGGTCTCGTTGTCGAGTGACAATGAGAGCCAAGAGAGATCTTCAAGTTTGTGCTCGAGTGAGAGAGACAGTGTGTATACTGTGATCCCGAGGTGCGAACGGCCAGGTTACTTGCGGTTGTCCGAAAGGACGATAGCAAGAACCGCGGCCTGCGCAACCTCCAGCACAGTCAGTGACGTGGCCGAGGGAGATGTGTTGCGAGGAGGCTCGGGCTCAAGCATAGACGTCAGCGTAGACAGCGGCTATGCGAGCCGAGTGAGTGTCGATCGCACCTGTGTTGGGAGGCACAGCGTCGCATTGCATAGAATGCACATGTATCCAGTATTTTTATGAAAGCCCGTTTTGCGTTATTTTAGTTAAGATATAGAGGCGCTAGTCTAAACAGCCGTCTAAAAGCTCAATTAGTCAGTACCTTAATTTTACCGTATATTAATCCTGGTTGTTTAATTTATCTTGATTTTACCGTCTACCTTGCAATAAAAGTGCAAAAACTCTATGAAGCGGCTGTGCGATATATATTATATCTCAAAAAATATGCATCGCTTGAACCATATTACGAGAAGTTGTGATGGTCCTCGATCAATCATCACCGGCACACAAAGAAAAAAAAATGAATCCGAATTCGGTGTCCGTTTTCCCCGTACACCCCCAAAATTTTGAGTAAATAGCGAAAAACCGTGAAAACCCGTGAAAAATCGCTGAAAATCGCATTTATAGACGTTGGTAAATGTTAGAAAGATGTCTTATAAGTGTATTATACCTGATTTCACTATATTTTGACGCGCTGAATCCGAATTCGGTGTCCGTTTTTCCCGTACGCCCCCAAAATTTTGATTAAATAGCGAAAAACCGTGAAAAACCGTGAACAATAGCTGAAAATCGTGTTCATAGACGTTGGTGAATGTTAGAGTTTTCTTATGAGTGTATTATACATGATTTCAGTGTATATTGACGCTCTGAATGTGAATCCAGTGTTTATTTTGCCCGCAAACCCTCAAAACTCTGAGTAAATGGCGGAAAATCGTGAAAATCCGTGAAAAATTGCTGAAAATTGCATTTGTAGACGTTGGTAAATGTTAGAAAGTTTTTTTGTGAGTGTATTATACATGATTTTAGTTCATTTTAATGTGCCTAATACGAGTTAGGTGTTCGTTTAGCTTTTAACTACAGATTTTGCATAAATGCGACTGGGAATGCATAAAGAAAATGATAAATTTTTTCATTTATTTTTCATTGAGTGCTTATGATACAGATGGAAAAATATGTAAGAAATTCTGCTCCTACACTGTTCTTCTTCTTTTGTAACGTAATCTTTTTTCTTCAAACGATCTATGTAATGAATTTCTATTTCTCTTTTTGTTGTTCGTTTTTTCGTCTCTCTGTAACATCCAGCAAAAATCCTCCATCATATTGACATTCCATCTTCCCTGATACCGATTCTCCATTTCACTTAAGTCTTGATGGAATCGTTCACCTTATTCTTCACTGTAATCTCCTAGATTTTCAGAAAAGTAGGCGAGGCGAGAGAGTAAGAAGTGCAATTTTAAGTTCATTAAACAACCCAAGTTTTTGTAATTTTCTAGTAACTCGTCAACTATATTCTCGTAATCCTCACTTTTCGTATTTCCTAAAAAGTTTTGAGAAACATTTTTCAAACTTTGCCAAGCTCCTTCTTCAGTATTGTCCATGCTTGTAATAAAATTGGCATCTTCAAAAAGTCGGCGAATTTGTGGACAATCAAAAATACCCTCTTTCAAATTAGCATCACTTATTACGGGAAACTTTTCTTGCAATTACCGAAAACAGTCTTTCTCTTTATCCAAAGCTTTAACACACTTACGGATGTAGCTCTTCAGAAAATAAAAGGCGCCTTGCTCAGCTCCTCAGCCTCATTCGCTCGACCGAGCTCGAACGGACAGGAGCAATACGCTCTCTCTCCAAGTACAGTTCGGTCAGATCAACTTTTTGTGCGCGAGTAAAGGCGCTGGCAAGACGTCCAGCCCCTTACTCTTTCGGGTTTGAATTAAATTAAAATGTAAAGGAACGCAGCGAACAAAATAAACTATTTGTCTTATATATATATATATATATATATATATATATATATATATATATATATATATAAAATATTTTACATTTTTTATTCTTTTGCAACCGCGTAGTACACATCACTGGCAGTACGTCCTCTGAAGGGCAATTATACCAAACTTTTTATCAACGGAAGACTCTAGAGACATTACGTCTTAGGAGATAGTTCCAGTTAAGACGAGTAACTCGAATAGTAATACGTCTGTTTGAATGAAAATCTTTCTTAAATGAATGCCAACATAAATTCTTTTCAGGTATAATAGCCTTGGCTACAATACGCTAGTTAAGGACGAAATACTTCGACATGTGACGGCAGGCCCAGATCGGAGATAAGAGAACAGCAACAGATAACTTGCCTAGCGTAGACAAGTTACCGATCGAGTGGCGCTAGTAGCCAAATTAAATAGTCTACCTATGCGCGGGTAGATGGCGTGCGCGAGTTATATGAGCCGTATTAGTCGTCGCTTATTCATCGCTTGTTATCGATCGCCTTCTGCATGCCGTATCGATCGCTTTGGCTTCTCGAGACCTGCAACAATAAGGTGTTTATGTTGGCACATACGGCGGAGCACGCATCGAGCACGCATGGAGAACAATGGAGGAAAGATTAAACAAACAAAGTTACAAACCTTTTAAAAAGGCTCTTGCACTGGTAACGAGTTAGTCTCTGTCGGGTTTCCAAGCTGTAAAGACGGATTAATAAATCTGAACAAATCCATATTCAATTTATTTAATTACTTACCTGCGAATCTACGTACGCTCTGCAATACGTACACTTAACTGGCGCTGCGGACAGGATACTGCGACGCTGCTGAATCGAGATTCTCCTCCAATACCGTGACGGAAATCATCAGAGAGGAAGCGGCTGGTGTTTCAACCCCTTCGTCGCAGTACTTTTGGGACGTCAAGTTTGAGGCCCACCTTCGAACAGAGATTCACCTGGAATCATCAAAGAAGAGAGTAAGTCTTTGAAATTCCCTATTCACCTATCTTTACCTTATCCCTAAATACGACTGATTTGAGAGCAAAATGGCGCAGCAAATCACAGTGGAACAATTTAAATTGAGGTTAGCCATATGGCGTGACGCGATACCAATTTATGAAGGAGGAACAAAGCTCCTTTCTCACTTTCTCCAAACATGCGATAAATTTGTTGAAAATTTAGTCACTGCAGAGGAAGCATTAAATACAGCGCTATTTGCGTTAATTAAATCAAGAATTCGCGGAGAAGCTTTAAATTTAATAGTCGCGAATGATCCAGCAACATGGAATGATTGTAAAAATCTCTTAATAAATAGATATAGCGATCCCAGCTCGGAGGACCTGCTATACAATAAACTTAGCTCTTGTTTTCAACTATCGAATCAAAATTATGAAAAGTATGCTGATGAAATTAAACAACGTTTAAATAAGCTAAAAGAACATATAAACTTAAACAATCAAGACCGTAACTTGATAAGTATGAAGATTGGGTTTTACGAAAATGTTGCGAAAAATACGTTTATAAACGGAATAAAAGAGCCGTATCACACACATCTTACACATTTCGAGTTGGCGGATATAGAGGCTTGTCTGATAAAATGCAGAAAGCTTGACAATCACGAGCAACAAGCTGCATGTTTAAATTTCGCGAGACAACGCGAAAGTAAACCAAAAACCAATAATGTAAACAATAATTCAAAGGGTACAAGCCCGTTTATGAATCAGAGAAATAATAGTCCGTTCAATAACTCTGGAGCAAATAAAAGTCCGTTTTCATTTGCACCTAGACCCGCAACTGCACAAAATAATTTTGTACCGACATTTGCAAATAATTTCGGACGACCTATTCAGCAAAATCGACCGACACCGATGTCGATTAATACCAGAAACACCAATCGGCCAAATAATAATCAGAGCAACCGGTCAAATAATTTTGTCCCTCAGAATAAATTCTTTAGGAGTACCGGACCACCGAATTTCATTTCCGAAGAGTTGCATTATCAAGAGGAGCAGCAACCGGAGGAAGATGCTTACAATGAGGAGCAAGAAGATATTAACGTGAATGACGACAATTATGAAAATCAAGAGAATTCAGAAAATGAAAATTTTCAACGGGATTCCGATCCAACCGAAGAAACATAGTAAATTTAAATAACATAGGCAGTTCGCCCGAACTACCACACATAATAACTACAAATCCATCGCTTAAAATACTAATAGATTCGGGAGCATCATCATCGATTATTAACCCTAAAGTAGCCTACGATTTATTTTCAAATTACGTTTTTCCATATAAATTCGAAATTAAATCTTTGCATAAAATAACGCAAGGGACACATGCACTCACCTTTCCGATTTTGCAAGAGTTAGGTGACAATACACCAATTACATTTTTAATTGCTCCTTGGCATTCTACATATGATTGTCTAATAGGTCACAAGGACCTACAAAATTTAAAAGCAAATATTAACTATAGAACTCAAATATTTAGCACACCGAGATTTGAAATTAATTATTTAAACAATATGCCGGATAAATGTAAAATGGTTATACTGAGCAATCATCAGGAGACAAAAGTGCAAATCCGAACGGAACACATGAATGAAGAGGAAAAGGAGAAAATTATAGCTTTGTGTCAGAAATTTAGAGACTGTTTCTATAATGAGTGTGAAAAATTAACAGCCACAAATGCAGTCACACATAAAATAAGGACAAAGGGCGAAAATCCGATTTATGTCAAAAGTTATAAATATCCATATCACCTGAAGGAGATTATTCAAGATCAAGTGGGAAAATTATTAAATGACGAAATTATTCAATCAAGTAATTCACCTTATTCATCACCTGTCTGGATAGTACCCAAAAAGCAAGATGCAAGTGGAAAGAAGAAATGGAGAATGGTTATTGATTATCGTAAGTTGAATGATAAAACCATTGAGGATAAATACCCATTGCCGAGAATGGACGATATTTTAGAGAATTTAGGAAAATGCGCATATTTTACAACATTAGATCTAGCACAAGGATTCCATCAGATACCAGTTGATCGAGATTCAGTAGAGAAGACAGCATTCACAGTAGAAAATGGACACTACGAATACCGTCGTATGCCCTTTGGTTTAAAAAATGCACCAGCTACATTCCAGCGATTAATGGACAAAATTCTCAGAAAATATTTACACAAATTTTGCTTTGTATACATGGATGATATAGTCATATTTTCAAAATCTCTCCAAGAACATCTACAACATCTAAAATTAGTATTTGAAGAACTTCGGGAATACGGTTTGAAAGTGCAATTAGATAAGAGTGAGTTTTTAAGGAAAGAAGTACCTTTTTTGGGACATATAATTACACCAGGAGGAATTAAACCAAACCCAGATAAAATCAAGGCCATCGTAAAATATCCCATCCCAAGGACACAAAAAGAAATTAAAGCGTTTCTAGGATTAACAGGGTTTTATATAAAATTCATAAAAAACTACGCTAGAATATCAAAACCACTAACGAAAGCGCTTAAAAAGGAAGAAAAAATAAACATAGAGGATAGACAATATATAGAAGCATTCAATAGACTTAAAGAATTAATCGTCAATGCACCAATACTAGCTTATCCAGATTTCACAAAAATGTTTACTGTCACAACTGATGCGTCAAATGTCGCTATTGGTAGCGTTCTATCGCAAGATAAACATCTCATATCATGTTTTTCACGAACCCTGAATTCAGCTGAGCAAAACTATTCGACCATCGAAAAAGAACTACTAGCTATAGTCGAGGCGTGTCGACATTTTAGACCATACATATACGGGAGGAAATTTACAATCGAAACAGATCATAAACCACTAACTTGGCTCTGGTCTTTAAAAACACCAAATTCACGTTTGATTAGATGGAAAATAAAATTAGAGGAATATGATTATGAGATTAAATACAAGAAAGGAAGTGAAAATTATGTAGCTGACGCCTTAAGCAGAATAGAAATAAATAATCAGGAAGAGAATGATGACTCACTTTCAATGATTCCTCAAGTCTCGGATATAACATCGCGCCGAATCGAGGAAGTGGACGAGAGCCCCGGCGATGATCTAGAAACAGCTCACACTGCTGTAGAAGATCCAGTGTTTTCATTGCCTATAACAGACAAAAATATTCATGCATTTAATTATAGCATTATAATAAAATCGGGAAGGGACTACAATGTGAAAGTAAATAAAGATAAGCTCAAGATTCAGTATATGGTAAAGATAAACAAGGATGAAGCTGAAACACAATTATTAAAATTTCTAAATGAAAACGTAAAACCAGACAAACAATACGGGATTTACTTTACAAATGATGATTTGGAAATGATCGCTTACAGAGTACTGCTAAAACATTTCAATGAAAAACTAAAGTTGATTAAAACTAACACTTATACACCCGTAATAGACAAAAATAATTTTTTGAAGAAACTTGAAGAATATCATAATAGAACCCATAATGGAATTCAAGAGACAATAGCCCATTTTAAGAAAGAGTTATATACACTAAATATGGATAGGTTCGTACAAAACTATATTAACCAATGCGAACTATGCTTAGAACACAAATATGAGAGAAAGCCTTACGAAACAGGAAGGTATGGACCCATTATCGCTAATAGGCCCTTACAGCACATACATATGGACGTTTTTCATGTTGGAAAAGAAAAGTTTCTGACAATTATTGATATATTTTCGAAATACGCTCAAGCTTATCATCTATTGGATGGGAATGCTATAACAGTATTAAACAAACTGAGGCATTTCGCATCACATCACAATTTCCCAGATAAAATTACTACGGATAATGGGAGTGAATTTAACTCCGCTGTATTTAAAGAATTTTGTCGGATACACAAAATCGAATATCATCAAACTACAATCAATAGACACACGTCAAATGGACCAATAGAGAAATTACATTCAACTTTAAGAGAAAAATTAAGTATTTTAGTCGATAAAAATCCTCGAGAAACAATAAAGAATCATATGACTACAGCAATCCTAATATATAATCAGAGCATTCATTCATCAACAAATTTTGCACCGTTTACTCTACTGTATGGACCATATGAGGAACTGCATAAGCATGTCATCGAACCTGGAGTCGACATAACCGAAGAATATAATGAAATACGGAAAAATGAAATTTTACCGTTCTATGACGAATTGTATAAAAGACAGAAAGAGAAACAAAAATTACCTAATGATTCAAATAATGAGTTGGAAAGTAGAGAGGTATACGTTAAAACCCACCAACAGCAACGAAATAAAATCGCACCCCGTTATCAAAAGTTATTAGTTAAGAAACAACAAGGTCCCTCATTGGAATGTTATATACACGGACAACCACGTCGTTACAATCTAAAGAGCGCAAAGAGATTAAGAAAAACTTCTTCTTTGCAGGAAAATGATGACGATCCTGGGGATGGCGATGATTATGGCCATTTCGACGATAACCGTAAAAAGTGATGAAATTAATCCTGATGCGACACACTTTGATTATCAGCAAGGAGTTGGAAGAATTATAGAAAATTATCATTACGTACATTTCTTCATAAACACATCGTCGCTCAAACGCACCTATGGCAGAATTTTGACTGACTACACCATATTATCCTCAAGAAAAGAACTCAAGAACTCAAGTCTATTAATGGAAGCAAGATTATTATGTCAAGAAATCTATCAAGATCTGCAGGAGATAGCACCATTCGGTGGAAGAAGAAAGAGAGGATTAATAAATGGAGTAGGAATGATGATCAAATATATATTTGGAAATCCAGATTCAGATGACTTAGAAAAGATTAATAATTATTTGGAAAATTTTGAGAAACAACAAAATGAAGATATTTCGGTTTTGAATAAATCTATAAGTTGCATGAATCAAATTAGCAGAACGATAAATAGCAATACTGAAATAATTAACAAAAACTTACGGAATCTTATGAAAACTCTTAACGATCAAAATACGCGATTTGAATTAATTGAGACAATTGTAACTCTTATTGTGCAGGAGCAACATTTTCTAAATCTATTAGGGAAAATAAAAAGATCATTCGTTTTCATCGATGAAAAATTTAATTTGGAAATATTAACCCATGAACAAATACTAAGTCTAAAGACACATCTATTAGAACTTTATTCCCAAAAAGAGTTAATATCACATTATCATAATTTGTTAGACTTTCGATTTGCTCAGGGATCAGTCGTAACTATCCATGATTCCATAATTTATACCATAAAAATTCCTATCCTAAATTCCATTGAATTCTCCCTTTTTCAAAGACTTGCTATAATTAACCGAAATAACCAGACGGAGATCGTAACGATACCGTGGAAGCTGGATGGCTCGATAATAAAATTATTTTCAAGAAGATGTCAATTGATCTATCAGAGCGACTATGTATGCTATCAAATCCTCGCAGAAGACGCAAAAACAATAACAATTTCAATAAATGCGCCTCTAGCATTGGCGTATCCACTCCTAAACAACTTGACGCTGATATCCAGTAATTATAAAACAGAAATCGAAAATAACAAGAACAAGGAAACATTTTTTGGAACGAAGATCTTTGGAGGAAACAATCTGTTGATACAGGGACATAGGGTGGACGACAATCTCGGAGAACTTAAGGTGTCGGAAGTTCAACCATTGATCATCGAGGATCATCAACGGAGATTCGAACCGCTAAAAACGCAAGCAGTACCTACGATGGAGACACCAAAATTCACAAAATTCGGAATTGAATTCCATACATCAATAGCGTCATTTATAATTGTCATGCTGATTCTAATAATTGGAATAATTTTCATTATCTATAAATATAAATGTAAAAACAGGGGTTCATGTAAAAGCAGGAGTCCAAACAGGAGCCCACAACATACCGAGATAACAAATAACGAGGACGTCATTCAACTTGGGCATGGAGGAGTTATATGAGCCGTATTAGTCGTCGCTTATTCATCGCTTGTTATCGATCGCCTTCTGCATGCCGTATCGATCGCTTTGGCTTCTCGAGACCTGCAACAATAAGGTGTTTATGTTGGCACATACGGCGGAGCACGCATCGAGCACGCATGGAGAACAATGGAGGAAAGATTAAACAAACAAAGTTACAAACCTTTTAAAAAGGCTCTTGCACTGGTAACGAGTTAGTCTCTGTCGGGTTTCCAAGCTGTAAAGACGGATTAATAAATCTGAACAAATCCATATTCAATTTATTTAATTACTTACCTGCGAATCTACGTACGCTCTGCAATACGTACACTTAACTCGCGCATGTAACACAGGAGAGATGGAGCAACTCGGATATATAAGGAGCCCCGTAGCCAGCAGCGAGCATTAATGATCTGGCTCTCAACTGAGTAACATGCGAATGGTAGTACTCGCTGCTTACTCCGGTCTCCGCCATACCTGTCTATGAGCCCCAGGCTACCCCTAAAAGAAGATTTTTTTTATTGGCATCTTTAAATATATACGTGAAAGTTTATAGCAAAGAAAAATCTCAAGCCAAATTTAATAATTTGAAAAAATGAAGTGTTTTTGGCATTTCTCTGTTTTTATGAAAAAGGCGATAAATATGCATATCTGTGTGGGGAATGATCGTTAAGTAATCAATAAGTTGATTTTAGTCAGTACACATCGTAGAATATTAGACTACGGAACGGCAAGTGTGCATTAAAATAATATTTTTGAAAATTGTAACGTTTTTTTTAATAATCACTAGTCAGCTGATCTGATCTCACCTGCTGAACTTTAATGCTTGATGCTTGTATATAAAACTGATTTCACAACATTCATTAACGTATATTTATAATCATTCACAGAAACATTGCAAGCTAAAAACACTAGGCAATTCTTTCAATGATTTCATAAAATTTGAAGGAGAAATTACAATATAATTTTTATACAAATGTACAGATTTATGAAAATGCCCTGTTAGAAATGCTTACCAACGGTAAACTGTTGGCCAAAGTGACGTTTTTAGCAGGTTCATTGGCCAACCATAATTAACTGTTGGGTTATTTTTACCAGGGAGGAGACCAAACTTATCTTGTAAAAGGTATTTTTGGAAATTACAACGACAAGAACTGTATGCAAAAAGTGTACGTGGAGTTGTAAATAGTGATTTTGCCGAGAATTATCGACCTAATACCTATTTTTCTTATCAAAAATCGAGTCAACGGGAAATGCTATTCTTCGAAACCATGTTTTTGACCATCAAAACTGTTATAACTATTACCAGTAAGCCGAATATAGCACCAAAACCAAGCATAATTTGGGTGAGTTTTTTCAAACTTATATTTCATCTATTTTTCCGATTATAAATCATTCGTAATATGTATAAGACATGATAAGACCGTATTTTATTACTATTTCAAGTAATTTCCATTAATTTTTATGCGGGAAGAGAACAAAAATAAAACAATCAACCAACAAATTGTAAGAAGTAAGTACAATTACGTCTTTCATTCGTCATCGGAATGATTTTCATAATCTGAACCATCTAAGAAAATATCACTTTTATCACTCGCAAGCACATTGATTTGTTCTTCGTAGAATTGCGCATAAATAAATTACACAGCCTCACAATAAAAAAAATTGTAAGTCCCAAAAACTTGACCACGGTACTTATATGTTTTTGGGATCGCTGAATCCGAATCCAGGGTCATTTTAACCCCATCAGATCTTAAGTCAAGGTCTAATAGGGGTCAAATTATCAAAATACATTAAGAAAAGACTAAACCATGGTATCTTGGGGTTTTTGGGGTGCTGAATGCGAATCCGGGGTCAGTTTAAACCCATCAGAACTTTCTCAAGGTCAGTTGAAGGTCAAATTATCGAAATACATGTAAAATACACTAAAACCATGGTATCTTGGGATTTTTTCGGGCGCTGAATCCGAATCCGGGCTTATTACAACCCTATCAGGTCATGGTCAAGGTCAGTTGAAGGTCAAATCATAAAGATTCATAAAAAGTAAAATCAAACCATGACATTTAGGGGTTTTTGGGGTCGCTGAATCCGAATCCAGGGTCAGTATAGTCCCATAAGGTTATATTTATGGTCAGTTCAAGGTTAGTTCAAGGTCATGAACGTAAAGAGAGTGAAAAAAATAGTTATAAACTGAAACAATGCAAAAGGTAATGTAAACCATAAAGCAAAGAACAATATATATGCAAGTACCATCGTATCCTTTAATACTATATCATAGTTTGCTGCTCCTTCATTTACTTTAAATTTGTTAGAAGTATATGCAATTCAATAAAATACCCGTAAAAATATTAAGCCCATTACTCTTTTTTATGGTAACGAACTATTTTATTGTCAAATGATCTACGAAGTGGATTACGCTTCCGCTACTCCGATGTTGATGGTAGATCTCTTTTTAACGACCAACAGTAATCTGCTAACATATTTACGTCCCATCTTCCTTGGTACCTGCGCTCCATTTCCTTGATATCTTGGTGAAATCTCTCTCCCTGCTCTTCGCTGTAATCACCTAGGTTTTCTGGAAACTCATCAACATGCGAATATAAAAAGTGTAATTTTAGATTCATTAGGCAGTCTTCATTATCGGGTGTCTCTCTCAGTGTAAGTCCCAAGACGATTGATGTTGACTACCTTGGGTTTGTGTTAAGGTCTTCTTTCCCAAATGGTTTCTAAAGTCATGTTACAGTAATCTTCATCTCACTTCTATCAATTGTATTTCCTACTGGATAAGAACGGATATGAATATGCTGTTTGTTTGCCCCCAGGGTACCTCCACGTGGTGACGGTGGGAAACGACCGATTCTTTTTTTCGGTCGGCTAAACCCCTGGGTGAAGGCTTTAGAGCCGTCATGGCAAACAGACAGCAAAAAATTACGATGCAGGGATTCGGAACCCCAGTATCGGCAGCTGGTCAGGGTGAGCAAGCAGGCCCGCAGGCGTCGTCATCGAGCGACCGCAGCTCTTTGTTAGTGGGAAACTTGGCTTTCAAAGAGTATAATACTACAAGAATTTATCATTTGAGGTCTGGTGACCAAGAATGCCTTATAGCAAAACGGGATAGTTTTTGTTACATTTGTGGCAAGTATGAGACCCCAAAAAATAGAAGAAAAATCAATCAAAATATTAAAGAGCAGTACAAGAACATGTTTACTTAGACATGAAAATTGACGAATTTGATTGGGTTCCTAAAATCATATGCGGAATATGTAGGAAAATGCTACAGAAAGGCTAAATGGTAAAACTGAAGTAAAAATGAAAGTGCCTACGATATGGAAGGAACCTTTAAGGAAAGAAGACTGTTATTTTTGTAATACGAATTTGCATGGAGTTAATAGTAAAATCAAGTCGCACATTAATTACGCCAACGTTGAAAGTGTCACGAAACCTATATATGAATCGTCAATTGATAAAAGAGAAGATCCACTGGGTACGTACGTAAGTGGAAGTATGGATCTTGAGGACAGTTTAGAAAAACATGATAAAGATGAAATGATAGAAGAAGAAATGGAGGAAGGAGATGTTATTGCGGAAGAAGAAAAATCGCCTGATGAAGACAATGACGTTGCTGGTACAAATGATACAAGTGACGAGGAATACATCCCCTATAATGCTGAGAAGGAGAAAGGTCCACTTACACAAGAAAAAGTGAATGATCTCATACGCGATTTGGGCCTACCAAAGGATGGGGCGGAGTACTTGGCTTCATGGCTAAAAGAAAATACTAATGAAGCTGGAAAAATTCAAGTTTCTTACTACCGAGACAGAGATAAGAAATATCGTGATTATTTCGCTAAAGATGAAGAATTTTCCTTAGTTTACTGCAAAGATATAGTTGGGTTGATGAATTGCTTTAAACATGGATGTTACAACCCCAACGAGTGGAGATTGTTCATCGATTCGTCGACGAGAAGTTTAAAAGCCGTTCTGTTACACAATACAAATATTTATGCAGCCATTCCCATAGGATATTCGGTAATACTGAATGAAGAGTACTGTAACATGAAAGTAATATTAGACCGAATAAAATGCAATGATCATAAATGGCAAATATGTGGGGATCTTAAAATCATAACAATACTTCTGGGGCAGCAATCGGGATTCACAACATATCCTTGCTATTTATGTGAATGGGATAGTAGGGATAGAAAGAATCATTACATAAAGAGTGGCTGGCCCCTTAGAAAAAAATTCGAACCGGGTTCTAAAAATATAAAAGAAAGGCCACTTGTTGATCCATCAAAAATTTTTATACCACCTCTGCACATTAAATTGGGACTTATGAAACAATGGGTAAAATCTTTAGACAAAGACGGTAGCTGCTTTAAGTATCTGCGAAATCAGTTTCCCAAATTAAGTGATGCTAAAGTAAATGAAGGAATTTTCCATGGCCCTCAGATTCGTAAGATGATAAATGATGAAATTTTTGTTACGAAAATGAATCATACAGAGAGAGAAGCATGGTTATATTTAGAGGACGTAATTAAAAATTTTCTTGGAAATCGTAAGAGCCCAAAATACGAACAAATAGTTTTAAATTTAGTAAACAGAATCTAAAATTACACTTTTTATATTCGCATGTTGATGAGTTTCCAGAAAACCTAGGTGATTACAGCGAAGAGCAGGGAGAGACATTTCACCAAGATATCAAGGAAATGGAGCGCAGGTACCAAGGAAGATGGGACGTAAATATGTTAGCGGATTACTGTTGGTCATTAAAAAAAGATCTACCATCAACATCGGAGAAGCGGAAACATAATTCACTTCGTAGATCATTTGACAATAAAATAGTTCGTGTTACCATAAAAAAGAGTAATGGGCTTAATATTTTTACGGATATTTTATTGAATTGCATATACCTCTAACAAATTTAAAGTAAATGAAGGAGCAGCAAACTATGATATAGTATTAAAGGATACGATGGTACTTGCATATATATTGTTCTTTGATTTATGGTTTACATTACCTTTTGCATTGTTTCAGTTTATAACTATTTTTTTCACTCTCTTTACGTTCATGACCTTGAACTAACCTTGAACTGACCATAAATATAACCTTATGGGACTATACTGACCCTGGTTTCGGATTCAGCGACCCCAAAAACCCCCAAATGTCATGGTTTGATTTTACTTTTTATGAATCTTTATGATTTGACCTTCAACTGACCTTGACCATGATCTGATAGGGTTGTAATAGGTAATCGTTTAACATAATGTATATTTAATGATGTATACGTATACAAAGCAAGGAATAATTCTAAAACCCAACGCGTAATCCCACTTACCCAATACTCTCCAAGTTTGATAATTCATTTTATAAACACGTCGGCACATCCAAGGAAGGCAAGCAAAGCGGGGAATAAATCTAACACCTGAATGTGCAAACCCACTTACTCCATACTCACCGAGTATAATAATTTATTTAAGGTGCACCTCGGCACATCGAAGAAAGGCGAGCAAAGCAAGGAATAAATATAAAACCTAAATGCGTAAACCCACTAACCCCATACTGTCCAAGCTTGATAATTCATTTTATAAACACGTCGGCACATCCAAGGAAGGCGAGCAAAGCGGAGAATCAATCTAAAAGCTGAATGTGCAAACACACTTACCACACATTCTCCAAGTACAATAATTTCTTTTAGTAACACGTCGGCACATCCAAGGAAGGCGAGCGAAGCGGGGAATAAATATAAAACCTAAATGCGTAAACCCACTAATCCCATACTGTCCAATTTTAATAATTTACTTAAGGTACACCTCGGCACATCGAAAAAAGGCGAGAAAAGGGAAGGCGAGCAAAGCGGGGAATAAACCTAAAAGCTGAATGTGCCAACCCACTTACCCCATACTGTCTGAGTTTAATAATTTACTTAAGGTACACCTCGGCTATCGAAAAAAGGCGAGAAAAGGGAAGGCGAGCGAAGCGGGGAATAAATCTAAAACCTGAATGTGCAAACCGACTTACCCCGTAATGTCCGAGTTTAATAATTTATTTAAGCCACACCTCGACACATCGAAGAAAGGCGAGAAAAGGGAAGGCGAGTGAAGCGGGGAATAAATCTAAAACCTGAACGTGCAAACCGACTTACCCCATAATATCCGAGTTTAATAATTTATTTAAGCCACACCTCGACACATCGAAGAAAGGCGAGCAAATCAAGGAATAAATATGAAACCTAGATGCGTAAACCCACTTACCCAATACGGTCCGAGATTAATAATTTATTTAAGGTCCACCTCGGCACATCGACAAAAGGCGTCCAAAGGGAAGGCGAGCAAAGCGGGGAATAAATCTAAAAGCTGAATGTGCAAACCGACTTACTCCATACTGTCCGAGTTTAATAATTCATTTTAAAAACACGTCGGCACATCGAAGAAAGGCGAGCAAAGCGGGGAATAAACCTAAAAGCTGAATGTGCCAACCCACTTACACCATACTGTCTGAGTTTAATAATTTACTTAAGGTACACCTCGGCTATCCAAAAAAGGCGAGAAAAGGGAAGGCGAGCGAAGCGGGGAATAAATCTAAAACCTGAATGTGCAAACCGACTTACTCCATACTGTCCGAGTTTAATAATTTATTTAAGCCACACATCGAAGAAAGGCGAGCAAAGCAAGGAATAAATATAAAACCCAACGCGTAATCCCACTTACCCAATACTCTCCAAGTTTGATAATTCATTTTATAAACACGTCGGCACATCCAAGGAAGGCAAGCAAAGCGGGGAATAAATCTAAAAGCTGAATGTGTAAACCCAATTAGCCCATACTGTCCGAGTTTAATAATTTATTTAAGGTATACCTCGACACATCCAATGCGACGCTGTGCCTCCCAACACAGGTGCGCAACACTTGACGGCTCGTACGCGCCAAGATTTTTCGTTAATCTCGGGATTTAATGTAATCGCCGACGTTTGGGAGAACGTGGGGGAAAGAAGGAGGAAGTAATCACACAATTTATTAAATTGTATTGCACGTATATTTATCCCAGGCCTTCCTTAAAACGTGGTGGCCGTAGCCGCCCACACACAATAGCCACGCAGGGCTCGCCGTCACACCTCTACTCTCATATACACGCGCGCGCCTCGAAGCTCTCGCCTCTGACGTCGCGCAGTCTGACCCGTCTGCTCTCTCTCTCTCTCACACCCGAATTTCGGCTCGGCGCGACCCGCTCGAGTAGCGATACGGCCGGCGCGCTCTCTCTCTCCCGCTCTCTCTCTCTCTCCCGCACGTATACTCGCGAGCACAGCGCGCGCTCACGGCAGCGTTGTCGGCCGAACCAACGCGGTCCCCCCTCTCTACTCTCGAGCACGCACACACGTATCTGCGCGCTCACTAACAGCTCGCGCCAGCGGTCCCGGCCTGGCGATGCCTGAACCGACGCCGGCGTAGCTATCTGCTTTCCCCTCCCTTTTCTACTCTCTCCCGCTCTTCTCTGTGCTCGCGCGCACCGAATTTGCCTCGCGTTGGCAGCAAGCCCGACCTGCTGCTACCGAACAGCGAGGATTTCTCGGACGCCCCGATGCTTCTCTCTCTCTCTCTCGCTCTCGCACACACACACTCTCCCGCGTTCCTTCCACGCTGCGCTGTTCTCTTCTTTTCCCGCTCTCGTGCACGCTGGCCTGATGCCCCGCGTAGATGACGTCGAGGTGTACGCCCGCACCGTACACCGCTCTTTCGTCTCGCTCACTCTTTCTCGTACACACCCGCGGCTTTCTCTCTCTCTCTCTCTCTTCTCTCGGCGGCCTAATGGCTCGCACCGCAAAAAATCTAAAACCCAATGCGTAATCCCACTTACCCAATACTCTCCAAGTTTGATAATTCATTTTATAAACACGTCGGCACATCCAAGGAAGGCGAGCAAAGCGGAGAATAAATCTAAAAGATGAATGTCCAAACTCACTTACTCCATACTCTCCGAGTATAATAATTTATTTAAGCCACACCTCGGCACATCGAAGAAAGGTGAGCCAAGCAAGGAATAAATATAAAACCTAAATGCGTAAACCCACTTACCCCATACTGTCTGAGTTTAATAATTTCCTTAAGGTACACCTCGGCTATCGAAAAAAGGCGAGAAAAGGGAAGGCGAGCGAAGCGGGGAATAAATCTAAAACCTGAATGTGCAAACCGACTTACTCCATACTGTCCGAGTTTAATAATTCATTTTAAAAACACGTCGGCACATCGAAGAAAGGCGAGCAAAGCGGGGAATAAACCTAAAAGCTGAATGTGCCAACCCATTTACCCCATACTGTTTGAGTATAATAATTTAATTAAGGTGCACCTCGGCACATCGAAAAAAGGCGAGAATAGGGAAGGCGAGCGAAGCGGGGAATAAATCTAAAACCTGAATGTGCAAACCGACTTACTCCATACTGTCCGAGTTTAATAATTCATTTTAAAAACACGTCGGCACATCGAAGAAAGGCGAGCAAAGCTGGGAATAAACCTAAAAGCTGAATGTGCCAACCCATTTACCCCATACTGTTTGAGTATAATAATTTAATTAAGGTGCACCTAGGCACATCGAAAAAAGGCGAGAATAGGGAAGGCGAGCGAAGCGGGGATAAATCTAAAACCTGAATGTGCAAACCGACTTACCCCATACTGTCCGACTTTGATAATTATTTTTAAAAACATGTCGGCACATAAACGGAAGGCGAGCGAAGCGGGGAATAAATCTAAAACCTGAATGTGCAAACCGACTTACTCCATACTGTCCGAGTTTAATAATTCATTTTAAAAACACGTCGGCACATCGAAGAAATGCGAGCAAAGCGGGGAATAAATCTAACACCTGAATGTGCAAACCCACTTACCCCATACTGCCTGAGTTTGATAATTTACTTAAGGTACACCTCTTCACACCGAAAAAAGGCGAGAGAAAGGAAGGCGAGCGAAGCGGGGAATAAATCTAAAACCTCAATGTGCAAACCGATTTACCCCATAATGTTCCAGATTAATAATGTATTAAAGCCACACCTCGGCACATCGAAGAAAGGCGAGCAAAGCAAGGAATAAATATGAAACCTAAATGCGTTAACCCACTTACCCAATACAGTCCGAGTTTAATAAGTTATTTAAGGTCCACCTCGGCACATCGAGAAAAGGCGTCCAAAGGAAAGGCGAGCAAAGCGGGAAATAAACCTAAAAGTTGAATGTGCCAACCCACTTACCCCATACTGTCCGAGTTTGATAATTATTTTTAAAAACATGTCGGCACATCAACGGAAGGTGAGCGAAGTGGGGAATAAATCTAAAAGCTGAATGTGCCAACCCACTCACCCCATACTGTCCGAGTTAGATAATTATTTTTAAAAACATGTCGGCAAATCAAAGGGCGACGAGCAAAGCGAGGAATAAATCTAAAAGATGAATGTCCAAACCGACTTACTCCATACTGTCCGAGTTTAATAATTCATTTTAAAAACACGTCGGCACATCGAAGAAATGCGAGCAAAGCGGGGAATAAATCTAACACCTGAATGTGCAAACCCACTTACCCCATACTGCCTGAGTTTGATAATTTACTTAAGGTACACCTCTTCACACCGAAAAAAGGCGAGAGAAAGGAAGGCGAGCGAAGCGGGGAATAAATCTAAAACCTCAATGTGCAAACCGATTTACCCCATAATGTTCCAGATTAATAATGTATTAAAGCCACACCTCGGCACATCGAAGAAAGGCGAGCAAAGCAAGGAATAAATATGAAACCTAAATGCGTTAACCCACTTACCCAATACAGTCCGAGTTTAATAAGTTATTTAAGGTCCACCTCGGCACATCGAGAAAAGGCGTCCAAAGGAAAGGCGAGCAAAGCGGGAAATAAACCTAAAAGTTGAATGTGCCAACCCACTTACCCCATACTGTCCGAGTTTGATAATTATTTTTAAAAACATGTCGGCACATCAACGGAAGGTGAGCGAAGTGGGGAATAAATCTAAAAGCTGAATGTGCCAACCCACTCACCCCATACTGTCCGAGTTAGATAATTATTTTTAAAAACATGTCGGCAAATCAAAGGGCGACGAGCAAAGCGAGGAATAAATCTAAAAGATGAATGTCCAAACCGACTTACTCCATACTGTCTGAGTTTAATAATTCATTTTAAAAACACGTCGGCACATCGAAGAAAGGCGAGCAAAGCGGGGAATAAATATAAAACCTGAATCTGCAAACCGACTTACCCCATACTGTCCGAGTTTAATAATTTACTTAAGGTGCACATCGGCACATCGACAAAAGGCATCCAAAGGGAAGGCGAGCAAAGCGGGAAATAAATCTAAAACCTGAATGTGCAAACCGACTTACTCCATACTGTCCGAGTTTAATAATTCATTTTAAAAACACGTCGGCACATCGAAGAAAGGCGAGCAAAGCGGGGAATAAACCTAAAAGCTGAATGTGCCAACCCATTTAACCCATACTGTTTGAGTATAATAATTTAATTAAGGTGCACCTCGGCACATCGAAAAAAGGCGAGAATAGGGAAGGCGAGCGAAGCGGGGAATAAATCTAAAACCTAAATGTGCAAACCGACTTACCCCATACTGTCCGAGTTTGATAATTATTTTTAAAAACATGTCGGCACATCAACGGAAGGCGAGCGAAGCGGGGAATAAATCTAAAACCTGAATGTGCAAACCGACTTACTCCATACTGTCCGAGTTTAATAATTCATTTTAAAAACACGTCGGCACATCGAAGAAAGGCGAGCAAAGCGGGGAATAAACCTAAAAGCTGAATGTGCCAACCCATTTACCCCATACTGTTTGAGTATAATAATTTAATTAAGGTGCACCTCGGCACATCGAAAAAAGGCGAGAATAGGGAAGGCGAGCGAAGCGGGGAATAAATCTAAAACCTGAATGTGCAAACCGACTTACTCCATACTGTCCGAGTTTAATAATTCATTTTAAAAACACGTCGGCACATCCAAGAAAGGCGAGCAAAGCTGGGAATAAACCTAAAAGCTGAATGTGCCAACCCATTTACCCCATACTGTTTGAGTATAATAATTTAATTAAGGTGCACCTAGGCACATCGAAAAAAGGCGAGAATAGGGAAGGCGAGCGAAGCGGGGATAAATCTAAAACCTGAATGTGCAAACCGACTTACCCCATACTGTCCGACTTTGATAATTATTTTTAAAAACATGTCGGCACATAAACGGAAGGCGAGCGAAGCGGGGAATAAATCTAAAACCTGAATGTGCAAACCGATTTACCCCATAATGTTCCAGATTAATAATGTATTAAAGCCACACCTCGGCACATCGAAGAAAGGCGTGCAAAGCAAGGAATAAATATGAAACCTAAATGCGTTAACCCACTTACCCAATACAGTCCGAGTTTAATAAGTTATTTAAGGTCCACCTCGGCACATCGAGAAAAGGCGTCCAAAGGAAAGGCGAGCAAAGCGGGAAATAAACCTAAAAGTTGAATGTGCCAACCCACTTACCCCATACTGTCCGAGTTTGATAATTATTTTTAAAAACATGTCGGCACATCAACGGAAGGTGAGCGAAGTGGGGAATAAATCTAAAAGCTGAATGTGCCAACCCACTCACCCCATACTGTCCGAGTTAGATAATTATTTTTAAAAACATGTCGGCAAATCAAAGGGCGACGAGCAAAGCGAGGAATAAATCTAAAAGATGAATGTCCAAACCGACTTACTCCATACTGTCTGAGTTTAATAATTCATTTTAAAAACACGTCGGCACATCGAAGAAAGGCGAGCAAAGCGGGGAATAAATATAAAACCTGAATCTGCAAACCGACTTACCCCATACTGTCCGAGTTTAATAATTTACTTAAGGTGCACATCGGCACATCGACAAAAGGCATCCAAAGGGAAGGCGAGCAAAGCGGGAAATAAATCTAAAACCTGAATGTGCAAACCGACTTACTCCATACTGTCCGAGTTTAATAATTCATTTTAAAAACACGTCGGCACATCGAAGAAAGGCGAGCAAAGCGGGGAATAAACCTAAAAGCTGAATGTGCCAACCCATTTAACCCATACTGTTTGAGTATAATAATTTAATTAAGGTGCACCTCGGCACATCGAAAAAAGGCGAGAATAGGGAAGGCGAGCGAAGCGGGGAATAAATCTAAAACCTAAATGTGCAAACCGACTTACCCCATACTGTCCGAGTTTGATAATTATTTTTAAAAACATGTCGGCACATCAACGGAAGGCGAGCGAAGCGGGGAATAAATCTAAAACCTGAATGTGCAAACCGACTTACTCCATACTGTCCGAGTTTAATAATTCATTTTAAAAACACGTCGGCACATCGAAGAAAGGCGAGCAAAGCGGGGAATAAATCTAACACCTGAATGTGCAAACCCACTTACCCCATACTGCCTGAGTTTGATAATTTACTTAAGGTACACCTCTTCACACCGAAAAAAGGCGAGAGAAAGGAAGGCGAGCGAAGCGGGGAATAAATCTAAAACCTCAATGTGCAAACCGACTTACCCCGTAATGTCCGAGTTTAATAATTTATTTAAGCCACACCTCGACACATCGAAGAAAGGCGAGAAAAGGGAAGGCGAGTGAAGCGGGGAATAAATCTAAAACCTGAACGTGCAAACCGACTTACCCCATAATATCCGAGTTTAATAATTTATTTAAGCCACACCTCGACACATCGAAGAAAGGCGAGCAAATCAAGGAATAAATATGAAACCTAGATGCGTAAACCCACTTACCCAATACGGTCCGAGATTAATAATTTATTTAAGGTCCACCTCGGCACATCGACAAAAGGCGTCCAAAGGGAAGGCGAGCAAAGCGGGGAATAAATCTAAAAGCTGAATGTGCAAACCGACTTACTCCATACTGTCCGAGTTTAATAATTCATTTTAAAAACACGTCGGCACATCGAAGAAAGGCGAGCAAAGCGGGGAATAAACCTAAAAGCTGAATGTGCCAACCCACTTACACCATACTGTCTGAGTTTAATAATTTACTTAAGGTACACCTCGGCTATCCAAAAAAGGCGAGAAAAGGGAAGGCGAGCGAAGCGGGGAATAAATCTAAAACCTGAATGTGCAAACCGACTTACTCCATACTGTCCGAGTTTAATAATTTATTTAAGCCACACATCGAAGAAAGGCGAGCAAAGCAAGGAATAAATATAAAACCCAACGCGTAATCCCACTTACCCAATACTCTCCAAGTTTGATAATTCATTTTATAAACACGTCGGCACATCCAAGGAAGGCAAGCAAAGCGGGGAATAAATCTAAAAGCTGAATGTGTAAACCCAATTAGCCCATACTGTCCGAGTTTAATAATTTATTTAAGGTATACCTCGACACATCCAATGCGACGCTGTGCCTCCCAACACAGGTGCGCAACACTTGACGGCTCGTACGCGCCAAGATTTTTCGTTAATCTCGGGATTTAATGTAATCGCCGACGTTTGGGAGAACGTGGGGGAAAGAAGGAGGAAGTAATCACACAATTTATTAAATTGTATTGCACGTATATTTATCCCAGGCCTTCCTTAAAACGTGGTGGCCGTAGCCGCCCACACACAATAGCCACGCAGGGCTCGCCGTCACACCTCTACTCTCATATACACGCGCGCGCCTCGAAGCTCTCGCCTCTGACGTCGCGCAGTCTGACCCGTCTGCTCTCTCTCTCTCTCACACCCGAATTTCGGCTCGGCGCGACCCGCTCGAGTAGCGATACGGCCGGCGCGCTCTCTCTCTCCCGCTCTCTCTCTCTCTCCCGCACGTATACTCGCGAGCACAGCGCGCGCTCACGGCAGCGTTGTCGGCCGAACCAACGCGGTCCCCCCTCTCTACTCTCGAGCACGCACACACGTATCTGCGCGCTCACTAACAGCTCGCGCCAGCGGTCCCGGCCTGGCGATGCCTGAACCGACGCCGGCGTAGCTATCTGCTTTCCCCTCCCTTTTCTACTCTCTCCCGCTCTTCTCTGTGCTCGCGCGCACCGAATTTGCCTCGCGTTGGCAGCAAGCCCGACCTGCTGCTACCGAACAGCGAGGATTTCTCGGACGCCCCGATGCTTCTCTCTCTCTCTCTCGCTCTCGCACACACACACTCTCCCGCGTTCCTTCCACGCTGCGCTGTTCTCTTCTTTTCCCGCTCTCGTGCACGCTGGCCCGATGCCCCGCGTAGATGACGTCGAGGTGTACGCCCGCACCGTACACCGCTCTTTCGTCTCGCTCACTCTTTCTCGTACACACCCGCGGCTTTCTCTCTCTCTCTCTCTCTCTTCTCTCGGCGGCCTAATGGCTCGCACCGCAAAAAATCTAAAACCCAATGCGTAATCCCACTTACCCAATACTCTCCAAGTTTGATAATTCATTTTATAAACACGTCGGCACATCCAAGGAAGGCGAGCAAAGCGGAGAATAAATCTAAAAGATGAATGTCCAAACTCACTTACTCCATACTCTCCGAGTATAATAATTTATTTAAGCCACACCTCGGCACATCGAAGAAAGGTGAGCCAAGCAAGGAATAAATATAAAACCTAAATGCGTAAACCCACTTACCCCATACTGTCTGAGTTTAATAATTTCCTTAAGGTACACCTCGGCTATCGAAAAAAGGCGAGAAAAGGGAAGGCGAGCGAAGCGGGGAATAAATCTAAAACCTGAATGTGCAAACCGACTTACTCCATACTGTCCGAGTTTAATAATTCATTTTAAAAACACGTCGGCACATCGAAGAAAGGCGAGCAAAGCGGGGAATAAACCTAAAAGCTGAATGTGCCAACCCATTTACCCCATACTGTTTGAGTATAATAATTTAATTAAGGTGCACCTCGGCACATCGAAAAAAGGCGAGAATAGGGAAGGCGAGCGAAGCGGGGAATAAATCTAAAACCTGAATGTGCAAACCGACTTACTCCATACTGTCCGAGTTTAATAATTCATTTTAAAAACACGTCGGCACATCGAAGAAAGGCGAGCAAAGCTGGGAATAAACCTAAAAGCTGAATGTGCCAACCCATTTACCCCATACTGTTTGAGTATAATAATTTAATTAAGGTGCACCTCGGCACATCGAAAAAAGGCGAGAATAGGGAAGGCGAGCGAAGCGGGGAATAAATCTAAAACCTGAATGTGCAAACCGACTTACTCCATACTGTCCGAGTTTAATAATTCATTTTAAAAACACGTCGGCACATCCAAGAAAGGCGAGCAAAGCTGGGAATAAACCTAAAAGCTGAATGTGCCAACCCATTTACCCCATACTGTTTGAGTATAATAATTTAATTAAGGTGCACCTAGGCACATCGAAAAAAGGCGAGAATAGGGAAGGCGAGCGAAGCGGGGATAAATCTAAAACCTGAATGTGCAAACCGACTTACCCCATACTGTCCGACTTTGATAATTATTTTTAAAAACATGTCGGCACATAAACGGAAGGCGAGCGAAGCGGGGAATAAATCTAAAACCTGAATGTGCAAACCGATTTACCCCATAATGTTCCAGATTAATAATGTATTAAAGCCACACCTCGGCACATCGAAGAAAGGCGTGCAAAGCAAGGAATAAATATGAAACCTAAATGCGTTAACCCACTTACCCAATACAGTCCGAGTTTAATAAGTTATTTAAGGTCCACCTCGGCACATCGAGAAAAGGCGTCCAAAGGAAAGGCGAGCAAAGCGGGAAATAAACCTAAAAGTTGAATGTGCCAACCCACTTACCCCATACTGTCCGAGTTTGATAATTATTTTTAAAAACATGTCGGCACATCAACGGAAGGTGAGCGAAGTGGGGAATAAATCTAAAAGCTGAATGTGCCAACCCACTCACCCCATACTGTCCGAGTTAGATAATTATTTTTAAAAACATGTCGGCAAATCAAAGGGCGACGAGCAAAGCGAGGAATAAATCTAAAAGATGAATGTCCAAACCGACTTACTCCATACTGTCTGAGTTTAATAATTCATTTTAAAAACACGTCGGCACATCGAAGAAAGGCGAGCAAAGCGGGGAATAAATATAAAACCTGAATCTGCAAACCGACTTACCCCATACTGTCCGAGTTTAATAATTTACTTAAGGTGCACATCGGCACATCGACAAAATGCATCCAAAGGGAAGGCGAGCAAAGCGGGAAATAAATCTAAAACCTGAATGTGCAAACCGACTTACTCCATACTGTCCGAGTTTAATAATTCATTTTAAAAACACGTCGGCACATCGAAGAAAGGCGAGCAAAGCGGGGAATAAACCTAAAAGCTGAATGTGCCAACCCATTTAACCCATACTGTTTGAGTATAATAATTTAATTAAGGTGCACCTCGGCACATCGAAAAAAGGCGAGAATAGGGAAGGCGAGCGAAGCGGGGAATAAATCTAAAACCTAAATGTGCAAACCGACTTACCCCATACTGTCCGAGTTTGATAATTATTTTTAAAAACATGTCGGCACATCAACGGAAGGCGAGCGAAGCGGGGAATAAATCTAAAACCTGAATGTGCAAACCGACTTACTCCATACTGTCCGAGTTTAATAATTCATTTTAAAAACACGTCGGCACATCGAAGAAAGGCGAGCAAAGCGGGGAATAAATCTAACACCTGAATGTGCAAACCCACTTACCCCATACTGCCTGAGTTTGATAATTTACTTAAGGTACACCTCTTCACACCGAAAAAAGGCGAGAGAAAGGAAGGCGAGCGAAGCGGGGAATAAATCTAAAACCTCAATGTGCAAACCGACTTACCCCGTAATGTCCGAGTTTAATAATTTATTTAAGCCACACCTCGACACATCGAAGAAAGGCGAGAAAAGGGAAGGCGAGTGAAGCGGGGAATAAATCTAAAACCTGAACGTGCAAACCGACTTACCCCATAATATCCGAGTTTAATAATTTATTTAAGCCACACCTCGACACATCGAAGAAAGGCGAGCAAATCAAGGAATAAATATGAAACCTAGATGCGTAAACCCACTTACCCAATACGGTCCGAGATTAATAATTTATTTAAGGTCCACCTCGGCACATCGACAAAAGGCGTCCAAAGGGAAGGCGAGCAAAGCGGGGAATAAATCTAAAAGCTGAATGTGCAAACCGACTTACTCCATACTGTCCGAGTTTAATAATTCATTTTAAAAACACGTCGGCACATCGAAGAAAGGCGAGCAAAGCGGGGAATAAACCTAAAAGCTGAATGTGCCAACCCACTTACACCATACTGTCTGAGTTTAATAATTTACTTAAGGTACACCTCGGCTATCCAAAAAAGGCGAGAAAAGGGAAGGCGAGCGAAGCGGGGAATAAATCTAAAACCTGAATGTGCAAACCGACTTACTCCATACTGTCCGAGTTTAATAATTTATTTAAGCCACACATCGAAGAAAGGCGAGCAAAGCAAGGAATAAATATAAAACCCAACGCGTAATCCCACTTACCCAATACTCTCCAAGTTTGATAATTCATTTTATAAACACGTCGGCACATCCAAGGAAGGCAAGCAAAGCGGGGAATAAATCTAAAAGCTGAATGTGTAAACCCAATTAGCCCATACTGTCCGAGTTTAATAATTTATTTAAGGTATACCTCGACACATCCAATGCGACGCTGTGCCTCCCAACACAGGTGCGCAACACTTGACGGCTCGTACGCGCCAAGATTTTTCGTTAATCTCGGGATTTAATGTAATCGCCGACGTTTGGGAGAACGTGGGGGAAAGAAGGAGGAAGTAATCACACAATTTATTAAATTGTATTGCACGTATATTTATCCCAGGCCTTCCTTAAAACGTGGTGGCCGTAGCCGCCCACACACAATAGCCACGCAGGGCTCGCCGTCACACCTCTACTCTCATATACACGCGCGCGCCTCGAAGCTCTCGCCTCTGACGTCGCGCAGTCTGACCCGTCTGCTCTCTCTCTCTCTCACACCCGAATTTCGGCTCGGCGCGACCCGCTCGAGTAGCGATACGGCCGGCGCGCTCTCTCTCTCCCGCTCTCTCTCTCTCTCCCGCACGTATACTCGCGAGCACAGCGCGCGCTCACGGCAGCGTTGTCGGCCGAACCAACGCGGTCCCCCCTCTCTACTCTCGAGCACGCACACACGTATCTGCGCGCTCACTAACAGCTCGCGCCAGCGGTCCCGGCCTGGCGATGCCTGAACCGACGCCGGCGTAGCTATCTGCTTTCCCCTCCCTTTTCTACTCTCTCCCGCTCTTCTCTGTGCTCGCGCGCACCGAATTTGCCTCGCGTTGGCAGCAAGCCCGACCTGCTGCTACCGAACAGCGAGGATTTCTCGGACGCCCCGATGCTTCTCTCTCTCTCTCTCGCTCTCGCACACACACACTCTCCCGCGTTCCTTCCACGCTGCGCTGTTCTCTTCTTTTCCCGCTCTCGTGCACGCTGGCCCGATGCCCCGCGTAGATGACGTCGAGGTGTACGCCCGCACCGTACACCGCTCTTTCGTCTCGCTCACTCTTTCTCGTACACACCCGCGGCTTTCTCTCTCTCTCTCTCTCTCTTCTCTCGGCGGCCTAATGGCTCGCACCGCAAAAAATCTAAAACCCAATGCGTAATCCCACTTACCCAATACTCTCCAAGTTTGATAATTCATTTTATAAACACGTCGGCACATCCAAGGAAGGCGAGCAAAGCGGAGAATAAATCTAAAAGATGAATGTCCAAACTCACTTACTCCATACTCTCCGAGTATAATAATTTATTTAAGCCACACCTCGGCACATCGAAGAAAGGTGAGCCAAGCAAGGAATAAATATAAAACCTAAATGCGTAAACCCACTTACCCCATACTGTCTGAGTTTAATAATTTCCTTAAGGTACACCTCGGCTATCGAAAAAAGGCGAGAAAAGGGAAGGCGAGCGAAGCGGGGAATAAATCTAAAACCTGAATGTGCAAACCGACTTACTCCATACTGTCCGAGTTTAATAATTCATTTTAAAAACACGTCGGCACATCGAAGAAAGGCGAGCAAAGCGGGGAATAAACCTAAAAGCTGAATGTGCCAACCCATTTACCCCATACTGTTTGAGTATAATAATTTAATTAAGGTGCACCTCGGCACATCGAAAAAAGGCGAGAATAGGGAAGGCGAGCGAAGCGGGGAATAAATCTAAAACCTGAATGTGCAAACCGACTTACTCCATACTGTCCGAGTTTAATAATTCATTTTAAAAACACGTCGGCACATCGAAGAAAGGCGAGCAAAGCTGGGAATAAACCTAAAAGCTGAATGTGCCAACCCATTTACCCCATACTGTTTGAGTATAATAATTTAATTAAGGTGCACCTCGGCACATCGAAAAAAGGCGAGAATAGGGAAGGCGAGCGAAGCGGGGAATAAATCTAAAACCTGAATGTGCAAACCGACTTACCCCATACTGTCCGACTTTGATAATTATTTTTAAAAACATGTCGGCACATAAACGGAAGGCGAGCGAAGCGGGGAATAAATCTAAAACCTGAATGTGCAAACCGACTTACTCCATACTGTCCGAGTTTAATAATTCATTTTAAAAACACGTCGGCACATCGAAGAAATGCGAGCAAAGCGGGGAATAAATCTAACACCTGAATGTGCAAACCCACTTACCCCATACTGCCTGAGTTTGATAATTTACTTAAGGTACACCTCTTCACACCGAAAAAAGGCGAGAGAAAGGAAGGCGAGCGAAGCGGGGAATAAATCTAAAACCTCAATGTGCAAACCGATTTACCCCATACTGTCCGAGTTTAATAATTCATTTTAAAAACACGTCGGCACATCGAAGAAAGGCGAGCAAAGCGGGGAATAAACCTAAAAGTTGAATGTGCCAACCCACTTACCCCATACTGTCCGAGTTTGATAATTATTGTTAAAAACATGTCGGCACATCAACGGAAGGTGAGCGAAGTGGGGAATAAATCTAAAAGCTGAATGTGCCAACCCACTCACCCCATACTGTCCGAGTTAGATAATTATTTTTAAAAACATGTCGGCAAATCAAAGGGCGACGAGCAAAGCGAGGAATAAATCTAAAAGATGAATGTCCAAACCGACTTACTCCATACTGTCTGAGTTTAATAATTCATTTTAAAAACACGTCGGCACATCGAAGAAAGGCGAGCAAAGCGGGGAATAAATATAAAACCTGAATCTGCAAACCGACTTACCCCATACTGTCCGAGTTTAATAATTTACTTAAGGTGCACATCGGCACATCGACAAAAGGCATCCAAAGGGAAGGCGAGCAAAGCGGGAAATAAATCTAAAACCTGAATGTGCAAACCGACTTACTCCATACTGTCCGAGTTTAATAATTCATTTTAAAAACACGTCGGCACATCGAAGAAAGGCGAGCAAAGCGGGGAATAAACCTAAAAGCTGAATGTGCCAACCCATTTAACCCATACTGTTTGAGTATAATAATTTAATTAAGGTGCACCTCGGCACATCGAAAAAAGGCGAGAATAGGGAAGGCGAGCGAAGCGGGGAATAAATCTAAAACCTAAATGTGCAAACCGACTTACCCCATACTGTCCGAGTTTGATAATTATTTTTAAAAACATGTCGGCACATCAACGGAAGGCGAGCGAAGCGGGGAATAAATCTAAAACCTGAATGTGCAAACCGACTTACTCCATACTGTCCGAGTTTAATA
Source organism: Nasonia vitripennis (assembly GCF_009193385.2). Classification (NCBI taxonomy): domain Eukaryota; kingdom Metazoa; phylum Arthropoda; class Insecta; order Hymenoptera; family Pteromalidae; genus Nasonia; species Nasonia vitripennis. Next base: position 1,148,516 of record NW_022279653.1, read on the forward strand.
ATTCATTTTAAAAACACGTCGGCACATCGAAGAAAGGCGAGCAAAGCGGGGAATAAACCTAAAAGCTGAATGTGCCAACCCATTTACCCCATACTGTTTGAGTATAATAATTTAATTAAGGTGCACCTCGGCACATCGAAAAAAGGCGAGAATAGGGAAGGCGAGCGAAGCGGGGAATAAATCTAAAACCTGAATGTGCAAACCGACTTACTCCATACTGTCCGAGTTTAATAATTCATTTTAAAAACACGTCGGCACATCGAAGAAAGGCGAGCAAAGCTGGGAATAAACCTAAAAGCTGAATGTGCCAACCCATTTACCCCATACTGTTTGAGTATAATAATTTAATTAAGGTGCACCTAGGCACATCGAAAAAAGGCGAGAATAGGGAAGGCGAGCGAAGCGGGGATAAATCTAAAACCTGAATGTGCAAACCGACTTACCCCATACTGTCCGACTTTGATAATTATTTTTAAAAACATGTCGGCACATAAACGGAAGGCGAGCGAAGCGGGGAATAAATCTAAAACCTGAATGTGCAAACCGACTTACTCCATACTGTCCGAGTTTAATAATTTATTTTAAAAACACGTCGGCACATCGAAGAAATGCGAGCAAAGCGGGGAATAAATCTAACACCTGAATGTGCAAACCCACTTACCCCATACTGCCTGAGTTTGATAATTTACTTAAGGTACACCTCTTCACACCGAAAAAAGGCGAGAGAAAGGAAGGCGAGCGAAGCGGGGAATAAATCTAAAACCTCAATGTGCAAACCGATTTACCCCATAATGTTCCAGATTAATAATGTATTAAAGCCACACCTCGGCACATCGAAGAAAGGCGAGCAAAGCAAGGAATAAATCTAAAACCTAAATGCGTAAACCCACTTACCGAATAGTCTCCAAGTTTGATAATTCATTTTAAAAATACGTCGAAGGAAAGCGAGCTAAGCAAGGAATAAATCTAAAACCTAATTGCGTAAACCCACTTACCGAATAGTCTCCAAGTTTGATAATTCATTTTAAAAATACGTCGAAGGAAGGCGAGCTAAGCAAGGAATAAATCTAAAACCTAAATGCGTAAACCCACTTACCCAATAGTATCCGAGTTTAATAAATTATTTTAAAAACACGTCAGCACATCGAAGGAAGGCGAGCTAAGCAAGGAATAAATTTGAAATCTACATGTGTAAATCCAATTACCCCATACTGTTCGAGTTTAATAATTTATTTAAGGTACACCTCGGCACATCGAAGGAAGGCGAGCAAAGCACGGAATAAATCTAAAACCTAAATGCGTAAACCCACTTACCCAATAGTCTCCAAGTTTGATAGTTCATTTTAAAAATACGTCGAAGGAAGGCGAGCTAAGCAAGGAATAAATCTAAAACCTAAATGCGTAAACCCACTTACCCAATAGTATCCGAGTTTAATAAATTATTTTAAAAACACGTCAGCACATCGAAGGAAGGCGAGCTAAGCAAGGAATAAATCTAAAACCTAAATACTTAAACTCACTTACCCAATAGTCTCCAAATTTGATAATTCATTTTAAAAACACATCGAAGGAAGGCGAGCTGAGCAAGGAATAAACTTGAAATCTAAATGTGTAAAACCAATTACCCCATACTGTTCGAATTTAATAATTTATTTAAGGTACACCTCGGCACATCGAAGGAAGGCGAGCAAAGCACGGAATAAATCTAAAACCTAAATGCGTAAACCCACTTACCCAATAGTCTCCAAGTTTGATAGTTCATTTTAAAAATACGTCGAAGGAAGGCGAGCTAAGCAAGGAATAAATCTAAAACCTAAATGCGTAGACCCACTTACCCAATAGTATCCGAGTTTAATAAATTATTTTAAAAACACGTCAGCACATCGTAGGAAGGCGAGCTAAGCAAGGAATAAATCTAAAACCTAAATGCGTAAACTCACTTACTCAATAGTCTCCAAGTATGATAATTCATTATAAAAACACGTCGAAGGAAGGCGAGGTAAGCAAGGAATAAATTTGAAATCTAAATGTTTAATCCCACTTACCCAATAGTATCCGAGTTTAATAATTTATTTAAGGTACACCTCGGCACATCGAAGGAAGGCGAGCTAAGCAAGGAATAAATCTAAAACCTAAATGCGAAAACCCACTTACCCAATAGTATCCGAGTTTAATAAATTATTTTAAAAACACATCGAAGGAAGGCTAGCTAAGCAAGGAATAAATTTGAAATCTAAATGTGTAAACCCACTTACCCAATAGTCTCCAAGTTTGATAATTCATTTTAAAAATACGTCGAACGAAGGCGAGCTAAGCAAGGAATAAATCTAAAACCTAAATGCGTAAACCCACTTACCCAATAGTCTCCAAGTTTGATAATTCATTTTAAAAATACGTCGAAGGAAGGCGAGCTAAGCAAGGAATAAATCTAAAACCTAAATGCGTAAACCCACTTACCCAATAGTATCCGAGTTTAATAAATTATTTTAAAAACACGTCAGCACATCGAAGGAAGGCGAGCTAAGCAAGGAATAAATTTGAAATCTACATGTGTAAATCCAATTACCCCATACTGTTCGAGTTTAATAATTTATTTAAGGTACACCTCGGCACATCGAAGGAAGGCGAGCAAAGCACGGAATAAATCTAAAACCTAAATGCGTAAACCCACTTACCCAATAGTCTCCAAGTTTGATAGTTCATTTTAAAAATACGTCGAAGGAAGGCGAGCTAAGCAAGGAATAAATCTAAAACCTAAATGCGTAAACCCACTTACCCAATAGTATCCGAGTTTAATAAATTATTTTAAAAACACGTCAGCACATCGAAGGAAGGCGAGCTAAGCAAGGAATAAATCTAAAACCTAAATACTTAAACTCACTTACCCAATAGTCTCCAAATTTGATAATTCATTTTAAAAACACATCGAAGGAAGGCGAGCTGAGCAAGGAATAAACTTGAAATCTAAATGTGTAAAACCAATTACCCCATACTGTTCGAATTTAATAATTTATTTAAGGTACACCTCGGCACATCGAAGGAAGGCGAGCAAAGCACGGAATAAATCTAAAACCTAAATGCGTAAACCCACTTACCCAATAGTCTCCAAGTTTGATAGTTCATTTTAAAAATACGTCGAAGGAAGGCGAGCTAAGCAAGGAATAAATCTAAAACCTAAATGCGTAAACCCACTTACCCAATAGTATCCGAGTTTAATAAATTATTTTAAAAACACGTCAGCACATCGTAGGAAGGCGAGCTAAGCAAGGAATAAATCTAAAACCTAAATGCGTAAACTCACTTACTCAATAGTCTCCAAGTATGATAATTCATTATAAAAACACGTCGAAGGAAGGCGAGGTAAGCAAGGAATAAATTTGAAATCTAAATGTTTAATCCCACTTACCCAATAGTATCCGAGTTTAATAATTTATTTAAGGTACACCTCGGCACATCGAAGGAAGGCGAGCTAAGCAAGGAATAAATCTAAAACCTAAATGCGAAAACCCACTTACCCAATAGTATCCGAGTTTAATAAATTATTTTAAAAACACATCGAAGGAAGGCTAGCTAAGCAAGGAATAAATTTGAAATCTAAATGTGTAAACCCACTTACCCAATAGTCTCCAAGTTTGATAATTCATTTTAAAAATACGTCGAACGAAGGCGAGCTAAGCAAGGAATAAATCTAAAACCTAAATGCGTAAACCCACTTACCCAATAGTCTCCAAGTTTGATAATTCATTTTAAAAATACGTCGAAGGAAGGCGAGCTAAGCAAGGAATAAATCTAAAACCAAAATGCGTAAACCCACTTACCCAATAGTATCCGAGTTTAATAAATTATTTTAAAAACACGTCAGCACATCGAAGGAAGGCGAGTTAAGCAAGGAATAAACTTGAAATCTAAATGTGTAAACTCACTTGCTCCATAGTCTCCAAGTATGATAATTCATTTTAAAAACACGTCGAAGGAAGGCGAGCTAAGCAAGGAATAAACTTGAAATCTAAATGTGTAAACCCAATTACCCCATACTGTTTGAATTTAATAATATATTTAAGGTACACCTCGGCACATCGAAGGCAGGCGAGCAAAGCGCGGAATAAATCTAAAACCTAAATGCGTAAACCCACTTACCCAATACTCTCCAAGTATGATAATTCATTTTAAAAACACGTCAAAGGAAGGCGAGGTAAGCAAGGAATAAATTTGAAATCTAAATGTTTAATCCCACTTACCCAATAGTATCCGAGTTTAATAATTTATTTAAGGTACACCTCGGCACATCGAAGGAAGGCGAGCTAAGCAAGGAATAAATCTAAAACCTAAATTCGTAAACCCACTTACCCAATAGTCTCCAAGTTTGATAATTCATTTTAAAAATACGTTGAACGAAGGCGAGCTAAGCAAGGAATAAATCTAAAACCTAAATGCGTACACCCACTTAACCAATAGTATCCGAGTTTAATAAATTATTTTAAAAACACGTCAGCACATCGAAGGAAGGCGAGCTAAGCAAGGAATAAATCTAAAACCTAAATACTTAAACTCACTTACCCAATAGTCTCCAAATTTGATAATTCATTTTAAAAACACATCGAAGGAAGGCGAGCTAAGCAAGGAATAAACTTGAAATCTAAATGTGTAAACCCACTTACCCAATACTCTCCAAGTATGATAATTCATTTTAAAAACACGTCAAAGGAAGGCGAGCTAAGCAAGGAATAAATTTGAAATCTAAATGTTTCATCCCACTTACCCAATAGTATGCGAGTTTAATAATTTATTTAAGGTACACCTCGGCACATGGAAGGAAGGCGAGCTAAGCAAGGAATAAACTTGAAATCTAAATGTGTAAACCCAATTACCCAATACTCTCCAAGTATGATAATTCATTTTAAAAACACGTCAAAGGAAGGCGAGCTAAGCAAGGAATAAATTTGAAATCTAAATGTTTCATCCCACTTACCCAATAGTATGCGAGTTTAATAATTTATTTAAGGTACACCTCGGCACATGGAAGGAAGGCGAGCTAAGCAAGGAATAAACTTGAAATCTAAATGTGTAAACCCAATTACCCCATACTGTTCGAATTTAATAATTTATTTAAGGTACACCTCGGCACATCGAAGGAAGGCGAGCAAAGCACGGAATAAATCTAAAACCTAAATGCGTAAACCCACTTACCCAATACTCTCCAAGTATGATAATTCATTTTAAAAACACGTCAAAGGAAGGCGAGCTAAGCAAGGAATAAATTTGAAATCTAAATGTTTCATCCCACTTACCCAATAGTATGCGAGTTTAATAATTTATTTAAGGTACACCTCGGCACATGGAAGGAAGGCGAGCTAAGCAAGGAATAAACTTGAAATCTAAATGTGTAAACCCAATCACCCCATACTGTTCGAATTTAATAACTTATTTAAGGTACACCTCGGCACATCGAAGGAAGGCGAGCAAAGCACGGAATAAATCTAAAACCTAAATGCGTAAACCCACTTACCCAATAGTCTCCAAGTTTGATAGTTCATTTTAAAAATACGTCGAAGGAAGGCGAGCTAAGCAAGGAATAAATCTAAAACCTAAATGCGTAAACCCACTTACCCAATAGTATCCGAGTTTAATAAATTATTTTAAAAACACGTCAGCACATCGAAGGAAGGCGAGCTAAGCAAGGAATAAATTTGAAATCTACATGTGTAAATCCAATTACCCCATACTGTTCGAGTTTTATAAATTATTTAAGGTACACCTCGGCACATCGAAGGGAGACGAGCAAAGCACGGAATAAATCTAAAACCTAAATGCGTAAACTCACTTACCCAATAGTATCCGAGTTTAATAAATTATTTTAAAAACACATCAGCACATCGAAGGAAGGCGAGCTAAGCAAGGAATAAACTTGAAATCTAAATGTGTAAACTCACTTACTCCATAGTCTCCAAGTATGATAATTCATTTTAAAAACACGTCGAAGGAAGGCGAGCTAAGCAAGGAATAAACTTGAAATCTAAATGTGTAAACCCAATTACCCCATACTGTTCGAATTTAATAATATATTTAAGGTACACCTCGGCACATCAAAGGCAGGCGAGCAAAGCGCGGAATAAATCTAAAACCTAAATGCGTAAACCCACTTACCCAATAGTCTCCAAGTTTGATAATTCATTTTAAAAATACGTTGAACGAAGGCGAGCTAAGCAAGGAATAAATCTAAAACCTAAATGCGTACACCCACTTACCCAATAGTATCCGAGTTTAATAAATTATTTTAAAAACACGTCAGCACATCGAAGGAAGGCGAGCTAAGCAAGGAATAAATCTAAAACCTAAATACTTAAACTCACTTACCCAATAGTCTCCAAATTTGATAATTCATTTTAAAAACACATCGAAGGAAGGCGAGCTAAGCAAGGAATAAACTTGAAATCTAAATGTGTAAACCCAATTACCCCATACGGTTCGAATTTAATAATTTATTTAAGGTACACCTCGGCACATCGAAGGAAGGCGAGCAAAGCACGGAATAAATCTAAAACCTAAATGCGTAAACCCACTTACCCAATACTCTCCAAGTATGATAATTCATTTTAAAAACACGTCAAAGGAAGGCGAGCTAAGCAAGGAATAAATTTGAAATCTAAATGTTTCATCCCACTAACCCAATAGTATGCGAGTTTAATAATTTATTTAAGGTACACCTCGGCACATGGAAGGAAGGCGAGCTAAGCAAGGAATAAACTTGAAATCTAAATGTGTAAACCCAATTACCCCATACTGTTCGAATTTAATAATTTATTTAAGGTACACCTCGGCACATCGAAGGAAGGCGAGCAAAGCACGGAATAAATCTAAAACCTAAATGCGTAAACCCACTTACCCAATAGTCTCCAAGTTTGATAGTTCATTTTAAAAATACGTCGAAGGAAGGCGAGCTAAGCAAGGAATAAATCTAAAACCTAAATGCGTAAACCCACTTACCCAATAGTATTCGAGTTTAATAAATTATTTTAAAAACACGTCAGCACATCGAAGGAAGGCGAGCTAAGCAAGGAATAAACTTGAAATCTAAATGTGTAAACTCACTTACTCCATAGTCTCCAAGTATGATAATTCATTTTAAAAACACGTCGAAGGAAGGCGAGCTAAGCAAGGAATAAATTTGAAATCTAAATGTGTAAACCCAATTACCCCATATTGTTCGAGTTTAATAATTTATTTAAGGTACACCTCGGCACATCGAAGGAAGGCGAGCAAAGCACGGAATTAATCTAAAACCTAAATGCGTAAACCCACTTACCCAATAGTCTCCAAGTATGATCATTCATTTTAAAAACACGTCGAAGGAAGGCGAGCTAAGCAAGGAATAAATTTGAAATCTAAATGTGTAAACCCAATTACCCCATACTGTTCGAGTTTTATAACTTATTTAAGGTACACCTCGGCACATCGAAGGGAGACGAGCAAAGAACGGAATAAATCTAAAACCTAAATGCGTAAACTCACTTACTCAATTGTCTCCAAGTATGATAATTCATTATAAAAACACGTCGAAGGAAGCCGAGGTAAGCAAGGAATAAATTTGAAATCTAAATGTTTAATCCCACTTACCCAATAGTATCCGAGTTTAATAATTTATTTAAGGTACACCTCGGCACATCGAAGGAAGGCGAGCAAAGCACGGAATAAATCTAAAACCTAAATGCGTAAACCCACTTACCCAATAGTCTCCAAGTTTGATAGTTCATTTTAAAAATACGTCGAAGGAAGGCGAGCTAAGCAAGGAATAAATCTAAAACCTAAATGCGTAAACCCACTTACCCAATAGTATCCGAGTTTAATAAATTATTTTAAAAACACGTCAGCACATCAAAGGAAGGCGAACTAAGCAAGGAATAAACTTGAAATCTAAATGTGTAAACTCACTTACTCCATATTGTTCGAGTTTAATAATTTATTTAAGGTACACCTCGGCACATCGAAGGAAGGCGAGCAAAGCACGGAATAAATCTAAAACCTAAATGCGTAAACCCACTTACCCAATAGTCTCCAAGTATGATAATTCATTATAAAAACACGTCGAAGGAAGGCGAGGTAAGGAGGAATAAATTTGAAATCTAAATGTTTAATCCCACTTACCCAATAGTATCCGAGTTTAATAATTTATTTAAGGTACACCTCGGCACATCGAAGGAAGGCGAGCTAAGCAAGGAATAAATCTAAAACCTAAATGCGTAAACCCACTTACCGAATAGTCTCCAAGTTTGATAATTCATTTTAAAAATACGTCGAAGGAAGGCGAGCTAAGCAAGGAATAAATCTAAAACCTAAATGCGTAAACCCACTTACCCAATAGTATCCGAGTTTAATAAATTATTTTAAAAACACGTCAGCACATCGAAGGAAGGCGAGCTAAGCAAGGAATAAATTTGAAATCTAAATGTGTAAATCCAATTACCCCATACTGTTCGAGTTTTATAAATTATTTAAGGTACAACTCGGCACATCGAAGGGAGACGAGCAAAGCACGGAATAAATCTAAAACCTAAATGCGTAAACCCACTTACCCAATAGTCTCCATGTTTGATAATTCATTTTAAAAACACGTCGAAGGAAGGCGGGCTAAGCAAGGAATAAATCTGAAATCCAAATGTGTAAACCCAATTACCCCACAGTCTCCGAGTACAATAATTTTTTTTTGTAACACGTCAGCACATCCAAGGAAGGCGAGCAAATATCGAATCACAAGGCTGCCAAAAAACCAGCATTGGTAAACCCAGGTGTGGCTGCAAGATTTGCTTTCGCAAGAGAACATATTCAGTGGACAGCTGAGAACGAATGGTGTCGAACCATTTTCATGGATGAAAACGTATTATTATTTTATTTTGATTCAATCCACAGTTATTAAAAATATATAGATGCACATAACCATAATATTGATTAGGGACATTGATAAAATTATAAGATTACTTGTAAAATAGACAATGTCATCTCCAAAATATAGATCTAAGAGATTAAATAGTTTAAATTATTTCTATATTATATAACATAATTTTTTCAGCTATTCATTACTAAAAAAGATAGTAGGTGTAGGGTATGGCGACCACCTAACACCAGGTACCAGGTCCACATACGTAATACCTACCAGACACAGTGGACGAGCAAACATCACTTGTTGGGGGTGGATGTCTGCTACTGGACCAGGGAATCTGGTAGAGGTTGAAAGTTGTCTGAATGCTGAGAGGTATAAAGCATTGTTGGAGCACTGGTTATTACCAGGTGTGCAACAAAGATTCCCAGACGACAACTTAGTCTACATTTTTTAGGACAATAGCGCTGTCCACACAGCTAATCGAAATAAGAGCTTGGTATGCAACTAATCCACGGCTACAAAGATAGCATTGGCCTGCAAGATCCCTAGACCTTAATCCAATCGAGAATCTCTGGTCAGAGATGTTGAGGTGAGTTTCAATGACTATATTATTGATAATTATTGTTGACTCATCGCATAAATTTATTAAAAAACTGAAAGCATGATAATCATTAGAATAAAAACATTGAACTTCAAACTCTCAAAAGAAGAATGCATTGCATGCGCTGTACGGTTTCGACACACGGTCGAATGCATGTCAGTTTTGAATCAGCGAAATGATTAATCAGCAATTCCTGACGTTATAAACGAGCGCTACTTTTAATGTATACATTTTCCGTAATTTTAAGTTTGTAAATATTGCAAAAATTACGTTACGAACGAAGGTTTTAAAAAGCCTTACACGCGCTCAAACGAACAATTCGTAGTCAGTCGCGGGCTCCGTACGCGTCGGTTCGACAATTGGCGATACATTATTTGCAAAAGCAGCTTCAATTATAAATATAAATTTCGCATTTCATCTCTGTTAAAAGTGAACAATATTGTAAGAGAATTTGATATAGTTAGCTGAATAATAGAGTTACAGTGGAATAGAATTCGTGTTTTAAAATTTCTTTACAACGAAACCTACCCATCTAGTACAAACTCGAATCTGCATGCTGTAGACTAGACATCGCAGTACTCAAAGGTAAGTTCTTCTTATTTTTTTACTAACAGTGAGAGTGTTAGGCGCGGATTAACATTTATTACAGCCTTTGCCACTACTTATATCATTACGTTTTGACTATTCTATAAAGGGTAGTCAGAACGTAACACTACAAGTTGCATTATTTGGATACTACACCTTTGATACGACCAGTGCCAAGGAAAATCCAAAGGGTAATTGCAAGGTACGACTTTGATGGCAATGACCCTGATGATCTGCCATTTAGAAAAGATAAATTTTCTTTTTATTTAACACGATATAATCAGTTTTGCATGTCTTGGAAAACATTCTTGCACTAGATCACATGCATTGTTGTTCATTTTTCATTTTTTCTTCAGGTGAAATCCTCATCATAATTTCATCATAATTTCCAAGGATGAAGAACAATGGTGGACCGCCAAGAATAGCCTTGGACAGACAGGATCAGTGGCTGTTCCTTATGCACAAAAATACCATGATGATGATCATCATCCCACAATCGATGGTAGCACAGCATCAATCAGCAACAGCAGCATCAGCAGCTAAGCCTGAAAGTGGTGGTAGTTCTGGCTCCGGAACAACATCTCATCCAACATAGTCAGTTCAACAGCAGACCACAGCAGCTGTAGCCACCCGGCGTTACAATATCCAAAGAACACTTTCTGCCTTTGCAAAAGTCAAATAAGCCCTTGAGCTATTTTCGACAGAACATGATGGCCTCTACCTATATCTATATGGTAGGAGACTGCGACAGATCTGGGATCTCTTCTGCATCCAGCAGGAGAGCGTTAATAGCAAGCACAGTTAGGAGTATTGCGTATGGCTTTGATAGCTGTACAACTTTCCAATAACCCATTGCAGAAGAAAGAGAAACTCACTTAATGCTCTCAACATTTTTATCCTTGACGCTGCCTATTGAAGGATCAAGTAAACCAATATTCTACTGATACCATCAGAGATCTTATATTGGTTGGTCATGATTGGTCATGGTCATGAGATCTCTTCACTTTTACAGGTAATGCAACACCGATGCCCCTTTAATTGCATTCAAGTTTTTTTTTAAATCTTATGTTAAATTTTTAGCATTCTTGAGCTGAAAAAAGATTTTGTTCAAATTTTTTTCTTATTCATCTATATTGTTTCAGCAGCACTGACCTTAGTCCAATGAGTTAAATAATTGGCACGAATACTAGTTTGCATACGAAGTGATGAAGCTGGTTATGCACCTCATCTTGGAGTATTCTCAAGAGAACTAGAAGACAAAGTGGAAGTGGCATACAGCAACAAGCTGATTTGTAGTCAATAATGAAGACAAATTTAGTCATCACAGCGGTGAATGAATTAATCATACAGACAATTTTTCTAAAGATTTTAGATACGATTTGCAATCAACTAGCTCTCTTTGATCCAATGACTGTTCAAGATGCTAAATTAAAATTAAACTCAGCTGCCCTTGATTCTCAAATTTCAATTTAAATTTCCTTACATTCTCTCTATAATTGTTAGGTAAACATCTATAAATTTTGTTATGTAAATTTCCATGAAAAAATTTGTCAAAATTAATTATTATTTCTTTGCAATTTGTGACTTAGTTAAACTTAGCTGCTTGTGCGTCTATCTAATAATTCGCTTTATTAATGTAAACAATAGTGCATTAAAAAGAATCTAAAATAAATTATTATTGGTAATCAAGTATTTTTATTTTATTTTATTTTATTTCATTTCCTCAACATTTTTTGAAAATTGTTAGATGCGCCTTTTCAAATTCACCTGCCAGTGCTACCAACCAACCTGCTTTTCAAAGATGCGAACTCATAGGTACGGTCAAAAAACCATGCAACGTTGCCATTCGGTTTGAAACGTTCCACGCGAATATGTTACCGTCGAGTTTATAGCATTCTAACAGTTACGTACTGAAATGCATTGCAAATATACGGTTATTATTTCCATTCGGGTCATGCGTCTTTGAGGACCTGCTGCTATTGTTTAACCTTTTGTAAAGAATAATATTCCGCTCCGCCATTTTAAAAGAATAAATCGCACAGTTTATTCTGTTGTGAAGTATAAATCGCATAGTTTATTCTTTTGTAAAGAATAAATTGCACAGTTTATTCTTTTGTAAAGAATAAATTGCACAGTTTATTCTTTTGTAATGAATAAAACGTACATTTTAATCTTTTGCAAAGAATAAATCGCGGGGTTTAATCTTTTGCAAAGAATAAAATTTCGGCCCACCATTTTAAAAGAATAAATAACATAATTTAATCTTTTGTAAAGATTCAACTTTACAGTTCAATCTTTTCTAAAAAATAATATTTTGCTCCGTTATTTTAAAAGAAGAGTATTTTTTACCAAAAGATTGAATTGAGCAATTTCATCTTTATGAAAGGATAAAATGTAGTTCTATAATTAAAAGAATAGATTGTTGTTGTTACTATTAACAAAAAGAATAATAATATATAAACATTTATTGTTGAATGCTATTATTTAATAATATTTTGACTGTCCTGGTGCATCAAATAAAATCATATCAATGCAGGACTGAATCTGCAGATAAGATTTCTATAATTAAAAGAATAGATCGTTGTTATTATTAACGAAAAGAATAATTATACATAAACATTTATTGTTGAATGATATTATTTATTGATAATTTGAATGTCCTGGTCCATCAAATCAAATCAAATCAATGCAGAACTAAATCTGCAGATAACATCTTGTGATATGCATAATTACATACAGCATTCATCATTTCATATTAATAAAAACATAGCTGCACAAATAATTAGTTACAAAATCCCTTTTATCTAGAGTAAATCTGCAGATTAAATCTTGTTATATGCATGAATACTAGAGTGTCCGTTATTTCCCAAACACAATATTTTTAAAATGTCCGATTGGATTTCGTTTGTGGGTCTCAGAAACTAGGTTTCCCGCAGGAAATTCAATCAGTTGCAAATCCACGTGCCGCAAGACATTTAATTTTCTCCGTGTTATTTAACTAGAGGGTCATTTTTAAAATTGACTAATTACGTACATTTTCAGCGATTCAACGTCATCCAAATTAAATTTTTTTGTTTTAAAATATGTTTAATTTCGTATTTGAATCATTGAAATTCGCCGACTTAACCTCAGATACACAAATTTAAAATTAGTTGATTTTTCAAAATTTAATAAATTCGAACAAAATGGGTGAACTAAAGTTTTTTTGATTGAAAATTGGTTCTAAAGTCTAAAATTATATGGTCCTATACACTTTTATTAATTTACTTTCGATGGTGTGAAACAGCTGTCACGTCGTGCGATTTCTTTAATATTTTAAAAATTTTTTAAACTTTGAAGAGAGAAAGCGAAGGACAGATAGCCCTATCGTAAACCTCTTGAGCTGCGCGCATCGACGAGAGGCATCAGCGGATGCACTACAATAGCGATAGTAAAGTTTTTCTGCGCATTAGTCGGTACGAGAAAGTTTTCGGCGCGACGGACCGAGCGCAATTTTATAACGAGCAGCTGCGTTTGCCTAAGATATCGGCAGCGTCTAGAGCGACCGTAATTAAGACCTTTTTATATTGCAGGGACAGTTTCGGGAGATACGCACGCTTCCAGCTGTGTACCGATCCCGGAATTTTCCTCTGTTTTTCAAAATACGAATATTTATTTTTGTCAAATTCGAAATATTTATCTAGAATTAGTTTTCATCAGGCTGTTGTATAAACTATGCAATTTTCGAATTGCATACGTTCGCTTTTAGCAACAGTTTTGGTAGGATGTTTCTACATAAGTGTATATAAATGCATAGTTTGTTTGCAGCTTGTAGTATAGTTATAACTTTACAAACTGATGACGCGATCTATTTATTTATTATTTGGCACTAAACTGTATATTTTTCGATTTATACAGTTCGCTTCTTGTGCATAATTTATGAATGGATCGAGTGTCTATTTGTTAATTTTAATTTTATCATATATTTTGTTGCGACAGTTGGTCGGTGTGAAGCTACGATTGTTATAACGATGCATTGCTAATTTATTAAATTTTAAAAATAAAAAAGGAGTTAGAATAAATATTGAGGCTGTAAACAAATTAAATGTATAAATTTCATTAGTAAATTCAATAGTAAATTCATTTATTTATAATATTTTCTTTAACAAACGCGTAGAAAAGCTTTATTACTAAGTTTTAAATATAGGTTGTTTGGTATCGGTTTGTAGAGAATTTCACAAGCATTAATAGTACATTGTACAACAAGGGGCGAAAATGGGCTTTTCCAAGCGAGGATGATGTTTGAGCACGAGTGGTAGTCGAGGGCGCCCGAGGACGGACACGAGTGTTTAAACATCATCCGAGTCTGGAAAAGCACATTCGCCCCTCGTTGTTCACCGTGCTTTTTATAACAAGTGTATAAGGAAGACCATTTGGGTCGCCTATGAAGTGGATCGAGAATGGAGTTTTTCGAGTCGTCCACTACGGTGGGCGTGTATAGATTCATATATATGTGTATATACAGGGTGTTTCATTTTAATCCGACCACGACAAAAAACCATGGAAAAACTAATTTTAACGAAAAATGACCTTAACAAAAGTTGAAGGGGGTAAAGGGGGCCATCGAATGACACAAACACCTATGACCTTGAACTTGATTTTCAAGGTCATTTGAGGGTAATTGTGATTTTTTTAAATAGGAACCTCTATTTTAGACCTTGGAATCGGAAAGAGCGGAAAAAATTACGTCGCAAAGGATATTTTAAGTTTGCTTTGGTGACCTTGAGAAGGTCAAATAAGAAGTATCATCCTAAGATTGTTTTCCTTTCAATTTTTTCGTAGAATTATCATTTTGTTATTGTAATAAACATTAAGAGAATAATTGACTTAAAATGTGATTATGCTTTGCTGACTTTAAAGCCATTTTGTAAGGTCAAAAGTGCAAAAATGCAATATCAAATGTTATGTGAAGTCCATATTTATATCCTAACTTTAGCGTTACCCAGGAACAACGACGTGGACGTAATAGGATTGTGTTCCCTTTGGGGTGCTTGATTAGAGTGAGTCCCCTTGCCTCTCACTTTACGGGGTGCTTGATTAGAGTGAGTCCCCTTGCCTCTCACTTTTTGGGGTGCTTGATTAGAGTGAGTCCCCTTGCCTCTCACTTTTCGGGGTGCTTAATTAGAGTGAGTCCCCTTGCCTCTCACTTTTGCTCAAAATTCAACGCAGGTGCTCAAAGACACCACCATTTTGTTGGATACACAATTCAATTCGCTGCTGAAAATGTTCTACTGTTCTGAGTAATACAGCTCTTGGAATGTTTTCACAAGCGGTTTGAATTTTGTGGATCATATCTTCCCTTGTAGTAGTTTCATGTTCATAAACAACATCTTTCAAATGCCCCCATAAATAAAAATCGGGTGATGTCATATCTGGAGATCTCGGTGGCCATCGAACACCCAAATCTCCACGTCCAGTGCGTCCAATCCACCTGTCACGGTAATTTTGATTAAGATATTGTCTAACTATTCGAGCATAGTGCGCAGGAGCTCCATCTAATTAAATCCACATTCTTGCTCTTGTGTATAAATCTACTTCTTCAAGAAGTACTGGAAGACGTTCTCTCAGGAACTGTAAAAAATTATGGCCATTTACATTTTCATCGAAAAAGTATGGGCCTACAAGGTTAACAATTCCACACCAAACATCAAGATTCCAACGATTTTGGTTATCTATCTGCCTGTACCAATACGGATTAACATTCGACCAATAATGACAGTCGTGTCGGTTAAGCTCTCCATTGCTTTTGAATTTTGCTTCATCAGAAAACATTACGTATTGAAAAAAGTGACGATCATTAGCAATCATTTGTCGTGCCTATTGGCAAAACTGTAGCCTTAACCTCATATCAGCAGGTGTGAGATCCTGAGTCAAAGTAATATGATATGGATGATAACGTTGACTTCTCAGTATTCTTCAAGCAGTAGCCATAGGTATACCACTTTGCCTTTGAATTTCACGGGTACTAACGTGGGGATTCAAATGAACCATTGCTAAAACGACCATTACACGAAGATCATCTTCGTTGTAATTACGACGTTCTCTAATCCGTGCTAGTTGCCCTTGTTGAGCTCTACGGTAAATCTCACGAATGGTTGTATGACTTGGATGTCTTCTATCGGGATATCGAATTCGATACAAGGCTGCAGCTTGTCGATAATTACGTCTAGATTCACCAAGAATCAATAAAATATCAGCCATTGTTAAAAATTTATAACAAGTTCAATAAAGAATTTTGTTTTTACCAAACTGAACAAATTAGATAGCTTTCGATGAGTAATAAATTTTAATAGAAAAAATAAAGGTCAATGAATGAAAAAGAGAAAATGTTAAACAAATGATATTTGATTAGTTTGGCTAATCAATAACTATTCAATAACTAGCAAACTATTGAATACTAAGTGTAAGTAACAATGAGTAGAGGATAAATTCATATGAAAAGAGATCTCTTATTAGAAAAATTGTCTATTTCAACAATGAGTCGCGGGAAAATTCAACATGAAAAATCATCTTTACAAAATAAATTATTTATTTCAACAATAAATTCAGGCAAAATTCGATGAGGAAAATTAGTAGCCAATTGTCTCTACGTCGTTCCTGAGTAACGCTAAAGATAAGATAAAAATTCGCTTACGAAAACATCCAAATAGAATCCAAAAAAAATGGTGGTGTCTTTGGGCACCTACAATCAAATCTGTACATAATAAAAGTAAGAGGCAAGGAGACTCACTCTAATCAAGCACCCCAAAGGGAACACAATCCTATTACGTCCACGTCGTTGTTCCTGGGCAGCACTAAAGTTAGGATATAAATATGGACTCCACATAACATTTGATATTGCATTTTTGCACTTTTGACCTTACAAAATGGCTTTGAAGTCAGCAAAGCATAATCACATTTTAAGTCAATTATTCTCTTAATGTTTATTACAATAACAAAATGATAATTCTACGAAAAAATTGAAAAGAAATCTTAGGCTGATACTTCTTATTTGACCTTCTCAAGGTCACTAAGGCAAACTTGAAATGTCATTTCTGACGTAATTTTTTCCGCTGCTCCGTATTCCGAGGTCAAAAATAGGGGTTCCCGTTTAAAAAATACAATGACCTTCAAATGACCTTGAAAATCGAGTTCAAGGTCAAAGGTGTTGGTGTCATTAGATGGCCCCTTTTGCTCCCTTCAACTTTTGTCAAGGTCATCTTTCTACATCATTAAAATAAAACCAGACAAACAGATGTTTAGCAGATTTTTTGTTATTTGACCTTGAATTGACCTTCTCAAGGTCACCAAAGCAAACTTAAAATATCCTTTGCGACGTAATTTTTTCCGCTCTATCCGATTCCAAGGTCTAAAATAGAGGTTCCTATTTAAAAAAATCACAATTACCCTCAAATGACCTTGAAAATCGAGTTCAAGGTCATAGGTGTTTGTGTCATTCGATGGCCCCCTTTACCCCCTTCAACTTTTGTTAAGGTCATTTTTCGTTAAAATTAGTTTTTCCATGGTTTTTTGTCGTGGTCGGATTAAAATGAAACACCTTGTATATATGCATATATATTTTTTTTATTTAATTATTTTATTTATTTAAATATATTTTTAGTAAAGCTTTTAAAATTTAGTAAATCGAAATTTTAATAAACTGCAAATTTTGGCAAATTTGAACATTTTGAGAAAATTTTGATATTTTGGAAATTGTTTCAACAGTTTTTAACGATTTAATGCTTTAGTAAGGAGATGAACAAAAAAATGAATCGAGCGGACCGAAATTGGTCGTTTTCGCCTCTAGAGGCGAAAACGACCATTTTCGGTCCGTTGGATTTCCGATTCTCCGATTATTGTAGGCTCGTTCTACCTATATAGGGGGCGAAAATGGATTAATTGATACATGTATTGTGATCAGGGACTCTCGCTCTACTTTTTGTGTGGCGCTCGGAAAACCCCATTTTTGGCCCAGTTTATAGGCGTCGAAAATGGTCTTTTTTATGCACGTGTTATAAAAAATTATAATATTGATTATTTTATACAAAACTCTATTCATAAACTTTTATTAATGATAAATAAAATGCTTCTTAAATGTTACAAAAATTGGCGTGCGCGTCGTTAGCGGCATTCGCGTGAACCACAGTTATAGAGGAGAGGGCGTAGGCGGACCGAAAGGCCTGACCGAAGCTGCGTAGGAGGAGAGATGCGAAAATTCGGCGTAAGTGAGGGAAAGCTCAGATATAACGGCTTCTCTCACTCGCTAATTTTCGGCATCTAGGCGAAACGAGACCTCAACAATATCGAGAAGAGAGGACTCTAGGCCCTTCGTGCTGCCAAACATCAGACTAGTTCACCACTTCGGTCCCGGCTCTAAGTAAGCGTGGTAGATTCTCGCGCTCGTACGCATTAAGTTTTGTACTTTATAGAATAAATTAGCTTTGTGGACCTTTTTAAATCGTGACTAAAGTTTTATATTAGTTGTATCTCCAAATTCCTAAAATATTAACTCTGTGTGAGTTTATACAACGCTTAGCAGTAGCATCAGCCAGCAGCCAGCGGCAAGAAGAAAGAAAAGTAAGTAAAAATTTGTTTTAGCTGTCCTAACTTTCTCTATTCCTTCCTACAACCTATCGCTTGGATAAGTAAACCGTTTAATACATAGTAAACCATTTTCTAAAAGTTTTATTTTCCTTTCATTCTTTTTTCACAAACATTCAAAGCACCCAGCTATTGCACGAAAGTGCAGGCTAAAGTGTAGTTAAAAAAATATAGTGCAGTAGCATCCTTGGATGTTACACAGCACCTAATGTTCTCTATTAGCAGTATCTAACTGTTTTGTCTAGGGATGTGCGAGTTCCTGAAAAACCCGAGTCGAGTCGAGTTTTTTTGCCGCGTTCGAGTCGAGTTCCCGAATTTTTCGAGCTACGGGAAATTGTCGAGCTGTTTGAAGAATTCAAGCAGTTCGGGTAGATCGAAAAACTAGAGCAGCTCGAAAAATCCAAATAGCTCGAAAAACTCGGGAAATTTGAAGAGCTTCATGATTTTTTAAAATTGTTAGGATCATATATTTTAATTTTAACGTCTGGAGGTGCAATCAGAAAATGCATGTTACTAGGATCGAAGTTTTAAAAAAGAGCTTGAATTCGAGCGCTAGTGGGTTGTAATGGTTGTCTGTCTGAAAAGTTCCGGAACGGCATGATAACATCCGAACTAACAAAGGTAAAAAAAATAAAAACACATGGTTGTTAGGATTTTTTCCCAGCTATCCGATGGGAACCTTAAATTTGACCTTGACCAAGTCCTTCAAGGTCATTTGAAGGTCAAATCGATTTTTTTAAATAGGACATCCTATTTTCGACCCCGGAAATGAAAAGAGCGGAAAATTTTACGTTCAAATATGGTCTAAAATATATTAAAATTTGACCATGGAAGGTTTGGACAAGGACAAATGCAGGTTTGATACGATAACTCGAAAATCAGAACTCGTAGAGAACAACATTTAAAACGTAATATTCATAATAATTATCCAGCTATTTGATGGAGACCTTGGTTTTGACCTTGACCATGACCTTCAAGGTCATTTGAAGGTCAAATCGATTTTTTTAAATAGAACCCTCCATTTTTGACTCCGTAAATGAAGGGAATGGAAAATTTAGCGTTCGTATAGGGTCTTGACCATTTTTAAATTTTGCCTTTTGCAGGTCATGAACAAGGTTCATCCCAGGTTCAGTTCGATAACTCGAAAACCAGAATTCGTAGAGAAAATTATTTAAGACACAATATTCATGATTATGACCTTCAAGGTCATTTGTAGATTAAATCGCGGATAATTTTGCGTCTTAAAAACGTATCCAATTTTAATCTTAACTTAACTTGATTGCTTCATCGCAAAATTCTACATCATCAACTAAAATTATTCCGATAGTCAAGCAACCCCATTGTTGAACATCCCTGACATTATAAATTTTTTAGTTATCATTATCTTACTTCTAAACTGCTTCAGCATAGTTTTCACCCCGTAGACTCAAATTACTCCACTTCTACTTTCACTTTTTAATTGCTTAAATTTTCTTGACACAAATAATAATAATAATAATAATAATAGTAACGTGTCAATTTTTAAACCTTCTATTAAATGGACAAGACTTGTTTAAATGAATAATGAACATTAACAATTTAAAGAAGGGTTCATAATAAACCATACAACTATTTTTAAAATTAAATTTTAATTTGACCATCAGAGATATTGTTAATCAAGAATTTCTAAAAAATTTCTTCGTTTAATCTTTTCAATCTCAGTCATCTTTTATCCAATTTCAATTTACCAAAGCTCATTTTTTATTTCTTAGTATCTCGTGATATGTAGAGGTTGACAACATTTTTTCTGGAAAAGAAGTATTTCTCTAATTTTGTCTTGAAAATAGTGTTTTCTTGTTCATTGGTCATTTTTTTGTCGAATATTTTTCAGTAGTTAATTTGTCATTTTTCGCAGTCGTGCATATTTATTATCTGCATATAAACATGCAACGCCTTAATGAAAGAGAAAGAATTTCACTTTTGATGATGATAGGCTGGGGTGAACTTAGACGATCTTACGAAGATGCCAAAACTCTCTTCAATGAAACTTTCAGACTTGGCCTTACTCCAATTTCTAAATCTACAGTATCGAGGGCTGTCAGACGGTTTCATGATACAGGAAGTGTAAAAGATCGTCCTCGTTCTGGAAGACCGTCTACTGCAACAAATGAAGAAAAATCACTAGATGTCTTATTGTCACTCATAGAGGATCCCCATTCTTCAATACGCAAAATGTCTCAACAACATGAAATAAGCAAGTTTTCTATTCAGAAAATATTAAAAACTAACAAATTCCATCCATTCAAGGTTAATCTTGTGCAAGAGCTGAATGAAGATGATTTTGATAGGAGAGTTGAGTTTTGCGAAGAAATGATGTCTAGGATTGTTGAAGATCCCAATTTTGCCTTCAATATAGTATTTTCAGATGAAGCTACGTTCCAATTAACTGGTACTATGAATAGGCATAACTGCAGATATTGGGCTCAGCAAAATCCTCACTGGATGAGCGAAGACAAAACCCAATATCCCGAGAAATTAAATGTTTGGGCTGGAATATTGAATAATCAATTGATTGGTCCCTTTTTCATAGAGGGTAATTTAAATGCAGCAAGATATGAGGACATGTTACGGATGCAAATCGTTCGTAGAATTATAGAGGTTACGGGAGCCAATTTTGAACACACGTGGTTCCAGCAGGATGGTGCAGCAGCTCACTATGGACGCAATGTTCGACAGTATTTGAATACTGTGTTCATTGATCGCTGGATTGGCCGCAGAGGTATTATCGGATGGCCCGCCAGATCACCTGATCTGACTCCTCTAGATTTCTTCCTCTGAGGATACTTAAAAGATCGTGTTTATAAAACTAAGCCACAAAATTTAGTTGAATTACGGCAAAGGATAATTGATGAAAGCACTTTGATTTCGGCAGAACACATTCAAAATTCTATTCATAGTTTTTATTATCGATTAGGTTACTGTCAAGAAACCGAAGGTCATCAGTTTGAACATTTGCTAAAATAATTCTTTCCTTAATTGGTCGGACTGAGTCTTGCCTTAACTGGTTGGACAACACCAAGTCTTGCCTTAACTGGTTGGACAAACCCAATAACCCAAGTCTTGCCTTAACTGGTTGGATAACACCAAGTCTTGCCATAACTGGTTGGACAACACCAAGTCTTGCCTGAATTGGTTCGACAGATTCTTGCCTCAATTGGTTGGAAAAACCAAGACCTGCCTTGATTGATTAAACCGCATCTAACCTTAAATGGTTGGGCCGAGTCTTATCTTAACTGCTTGGATAACACCAGGTCTTACATAACTGGTTGGACAACAACAAGTTTTGCCTTAATTGGTTGGATAGATTTTTGCCTTAATTGTTTGGAGAAAACCAAGAACTGCCTTAATTGACAAAAAAATGGGTGGTCCTATTTAAAAAAATTAACCTTCAAATCATCAGGAGGGTCATGGTCAAGGTCAAAACCAAGGTCTCCATCAAATAGCTGGATAATTATTATGAATATTACGTTTTAAATGTTGTTCTCTACGAGTTCTGATTTTCGAGTTATCGTATCAAACCTGCATTTGTCCTTGTCCAAACCTTCCATGGTCAAATTTTAATATATTTTAGACCATATTTGAACGTAAAATTTTCCGCTCTTTTCATTTCCGGGGTCGAAAATAGGATGTCCTATTTAAAAAAATCGATTTGACCTTCAAATGACCTTGAAGGACTTGGTCAAGGTCAAATTTAAGGTTCCCATCGGATAGCTGGGAAAAAATCCTAACAACCATGTGTTTTTATTTTTTTTTACCTTTGTTAGTTCGGATGTTATCATGCCGTTCCGGAACTTTTCAGACACCCTGTATGCTTGAAAGTAGAAAAAATTATTGCCTATCAATTATGGCTATTTTTTGACCTTTCTTCATTGCCATATATATAGCTGATAAAACCATTAAAATTAATCTAAATTTTAAAATTTGCAAAAGTAGAAGAAAAAAGCTTTGATTTGAGGGTCAGATGGTTAAAATTGACCGCTCGGATCAAAAGTTATAAGGATTTTAGAAATGGGAAAAATCGCTGATTTTCGTAAAAAATCGAGATATTTATGATTTTTTGCTGTTTTTAAATGTAGACAACTTTTTATCCAAGCAACCATTTTTAACCCACCAGCACTCAAAGTACAGATCTTTTCTCATACTTTGGTACTATGAGTATGTTTTTTCCGTTTGTGATCTCGGACATTGAGTACGTACAGTTGAGCAATGGCTAGTTTTCGTTCATTTTTTCCATGTTAAATTTCCATAAGAGAATTAAAACTGCCCGGCAAAAAAATAAGTATTTTGAAATCTCGGGAGCGCAAGATTTTTTGTGTTCTGTATGGCCTAAGGAACCCAAAAAGGTTGGCTCGGTAGGTCTGCTCTCAAATTTGAATTTTGTTCGCTTAGACCCCTAAAAGTAACCGGTTTTCCGTAGATTAGCACATATCTGTGGTCTATTAGACATACTTCGAAATACAGCACAGAAGAAATAAGTAAACCGTTGATTTTCAGAGCGTGGAAAGTTATTTTACAAGGCTCACCCTTTTCTTCCTACGTACGCTTATGACTATATTATAATAATATTTATGCAGACTTTAGGCTTCCCGAGTCGATTGGGACGTGGTAAAACTCTCAACTATCTCTATACGCGAAATGCGAGCTAAAACATTTTTATTTACATTTTCCTCAGTATGGATAATACGAGCATTCTCCAGTATGGATAACGCGAGATCCTTAAAAATATAGAAAATATTTACATTTATAAAAAGAGAGTCTCGAATGTTCGTCGATAATTGAGTTGGGAAAAGATTTTAATGATCCAATGAACTAAACGTCGATTATATTTGTTTCTCTACATTTCAAACGTCTTAGCATCCCTTTTCAAGAGATCGAAAGATTTATGAGGCATATGCATATGCGTTATCAAGATAGATTTAATAGTAACTGACGAGAGCGTTAGATTTTATGAAGAAAGTATGAGTTGCGAGGGCACAATAGCTGCATCACGATTACAGAGGGCTGTTTTAGGAGTAAATCCAT
Source organism: Nasonia vitripennis (assembly GCF_009193385.2). Classification (NCBI taxonomy): domain Eukaryota; kingdom Metazoa; phylum Arthropoda; class Insecta; order Hymenoptera; family Pteromalidae; genus Nasonia; species Nasonia vitripennis. The sequence goes on from NW_022279653.1 coordinate 1,172,257, forward strand.
ATGATATAGTATAACATTACGATAAATGTGACCTAAGTAACACTTCTATACAGCGTAATCAGGACCTCACGCCGTGCATAAAGGTGCTACTTAGGTCACGAGTATTGAATAGAATTTTACAGCAAATGAGCTAAAATTATCCATACTGGGGGCAACTTTTTGCATACTCGTAAAATCAATGTTTTACATTTATGCAGATAACTTTTTTAAATGACGAGTTCGACTTGCGCCAATTTTTTTTCCTTATAAAAAATGGACTAAAAAACATAGAAATTTTGTATTCGAACTTATATTGTGTCAATTAAAAGTGATGCACAAAATAGCTAAGGGTATCCACACTGGGCGCATCTCCCCTATGCCTATCAATTATGGATGTTTTTTGACCTTTTTGATTGCCATTTCCCAATAAGGTGGTAGGCATTTTTATTATTCATGTTTATGGTTATAGATATTTTAATTTTAATAATTAACTGGAATCGATTCTATTTAGATAAAACTCAGTAAAAATGTTTTAAATATAGGTACCCGGTGGCAAGCAACACAGCTGAGTTTAGTGACATGAAAACTTTGAGATAGTTGAATTTTTGAGCTACTCGAGTATTTCGAGCTGTTCGAGTTTTATGAATAGCTCAAAATACTCGAGTAACTTGACTCGACTCGAGACGGGAGTTTTTCGGGCGGGAAACTCGACTTTTCGGGAACTCGCACAACCCTAGTTTTTTCATTAAATAATACTCGGGAAAATAAGTTGTGCTATGTATTTAGGTTTTTTTAATTAAGAGAAAATGAAGAACTTATACTTTTACATTCAGAGACATCAAGCGTTACATTTACTCAAGTCGATCGTCGATCTTAATCGCATTGATGCTCGTTCAACACTGCTGATATTTCGACTGTCGCACGCGGATGCGGCGTCGCTTTTTCTCCCACTACTTCGACGTTATCGCCATTACACATCTACGCATTTTACTTACGACTAGTGCGATTTACGTCACTCCTAACGTCGCTCGGTTAAAACACATATTGCAATAATAATAAAATTCAAGTCTTTTTGAGATTTTTCTTTCTACTGTCAATTCCTTATAGGGGTAGAAGTAAAAATTTTAAATAATAAAGATTTGAACATCGAACACGAAAATTACGCATTGATTTATGATGCAAGGTAAAATTTTGAAACTGAAAATATTGAAAAACTATGACAGTTGAAAAATAAATATTAAATTTAAAATTCAAAACAAAAATTATCTAAACTCTTGTTCTTTTATATTTCCTAATATTTCAGTTCAACATTTTTGTTTTGGTAATTATTTGATTTCATAATTTCAGATTTTTAATTTTTGCCTTTCATGCTTTAATTTTATCAAATTTTAATTTTTTTAAATTTTTGCAATCAAGTGAAATTGATTATTCAATTACTCATTATCATGAAAATGAAGATACTTACATTTTAGTAAACAAATACAAAAATATGAAGTCTTATTATTATCTAGTCAGCAACGTCAAATTTTCATATTATCAAGAAAGTTATCTATGGATGTAGTTATTTATCACTGGCAAGAACATTGACGTAATTTTGTTATGAATTAAAATTTTATAGTTTTCTACATTTACTCGTCACTGTCGATGTGACATTTGTTTGAAAGAGATATAAAAACTTTATGTTGCCAATCACTTAAACCAATTAATTAGCGCAGAAATACCTGATAAAAATGAAAAATAGATTATTTACTGTTGTACGACAATTTATGATACAATTATGATGCTATGGATGTATTTAATTCAAAAGAAATTGAAAATTATTCTAATTTTAAAAGTCAATTGAATGATAACCATATACTTGAATTTAACAACATTTAAAAATTTAACTCGATTTTTGTTAAGCAATCTGCAGTTAATTTCAGAGATTGTCTAATATTCAACCTATTGATAGACATAAAGAATATATTTAAATACTTTTTTCTGGTTCAAGTACAAAAAGACACTGGATTTGTTTGTGGTACAAAGACAATGCAATACAAATTTTTTATAGTATTAACAAAAAATGTCTAGATGATGATCATAGAATTTTTATTAATAGGCTGTTTCCAAATCAAGATAATTTACGCATATCTTTTGAACAAGTACCGTATATTATGATTGCGGTGTTTTTGCTATAGAATTTACAGTCGCTATTGTATTTAATATTTGCCCATGCAGTTTTCAATTTAATATCAGTAAAATGCGAAAACATTTTATTAGAATGTATGATACAATAACTTTATCATTTTTTCGAATATCAAAAGATTATAAAAATAAAATTTATTTTAAATTAATTGCTAAAATTAAAATTACAAAAAACGTTACTTATGCAATAAAATTGGCTAAATCTAAATTAAAATTTTATAAAATTAATATTGAGGAACTTGAGGTATTATATACGGTAATCATTAATCAACTCTTTTAGAAGCCAACACAAAGAAACAGTACCTGCTAAGAATCATTAAAAAAATAATATAGATCATAAAATAATAAGTTTAGCTGATAAAACAACTATTAATTTTATTCATCATTTTGAAAGAAAAATCACACTGATGGATGTGGATAATAATGGCATTGTATATTTATCAAATCAAAATAGCAAAAAAAACTTCATTAAACCAGTATAGTATTTTATAATATCTCATTGATAATAGATCAATAAATAAGATATTATAAAATACACAGATAATTGATTTGTTTTTTCATATAGCCCATATTTATTATCAAAATTTAACCGTCACATTAACGTTGAAGTGTGTTTAACTGTATACCGCGTTGAATATTTATTTAATTATACATTTTTGAAAATGAGTTATATTGATGTGATTTTTAGTATTATAGATATATATGGAATTATACATAATTTTAAATATTTGGATATTACAACACTAATATTATATGGGACAAGACTACATTAAGGTTCAAAAATAAACTGTGAAATCATTGTTGATCAGATATTATGACTTTATTGAAATCTCCTAACGATCAGGTCTGAGAACTGACGCTCTACTCATTAAACGCCGCCGAAAACTCGGGCCCGCTAGAACAAAGACGCTTTCCCGAGGACTACCGAAGGGACTCGAAGCAGTGCGCGCGCTCCTCTATATCTATAGCTATACACACCCAGTCATGTGCCCGCGCGAACGCCTCTCGCCACTCGACTCTCTGGCCTGGCAGTCACAGATCGGCCCTTTAGCCTCTCCGCACTGAAAGTGACCTTCAAAATCCGTGGAGTAAACTCCCTACTGAGGTCGTGGCAGTCTAAGAATGATTATAAAATCACTCCTAACCGTATTGGTCTGAAGCCACGAATCGCCTTGTCGATTCGCGCATATGAGAGCCAAATGACGAAAAAACGTTCGCTAAAACTACTAATAGGTAGAATATATTATTAATAAAGAATAAATACGCCGCACTTACTCTTGTACCTAGTAGTCCTCGGTTACGTCCGGAACAAATATATATATATATATATATACACACGGGGGGGTTCCCCTGCTCGCTCCGTTCGCCCACCCCCAATACAATTAATTTGACATTTATCTAAATAACAAATTGGCAATGAATTATTAATACATCTATTTTTTCCACACCATCCATGAGGTAAATTAAAAGGCGCGCTTTTTCTCTGTTTACAATAATGTTATGTTTTATTTAACTTGATTTAAAATTTAAAATTTAGATTAATTATCTAATATAAATTTGAATCAAAATTTTCGCCAACATGGCGGAGACGAGCGCAGGCTCGTTGTGTGCACAAGCGACAATTTATTACAAATATCCTAAAATAGAAGTGAAAACAGTTGTGTGTCTAATTCGTGAAAGTGTCTACCACACAAGTGATTTTGCAAGATTAGATGGTGCGATTAAATTAAGTAGTGTATTGGGAATATGCAACGAACATCATGATCTCGATCTAACCTCAAATATAAGTAAAGAAACGCTAAGTAATGATGCGAGGCATATAGTCGCTCAGATAAAATCAAACCATAACTCGGAATCTAGAAAGAAATTGCTCGATAATTTAGAAATCATCAGTGATGAAGAAGAAGGAGAAGTGTATGATAATAGTTTGAAAAGAGAAAATTCACTGTCAAGAGAAATAAATAAAGAATTAACAGAAAAAAACAAGATGCTAAGAGATTTACTGGAGAAGCCAAAAAGTGACACAAATACAGTGAAAAATAAAACTTTTGCGAAAGCAATGTCTTATTCAAAAACTAGTACCAGGTCAAAAAAGGTACTAGTAAGCAGATAAACTTGTTTGTAGCACACTATTTAAATAAGGATAAGGCAAATCAGACCAAAGACGTTTACAAGAAAAAGGATGAAGTGATTTTTAATTGTTTAAATGAAGAAATTACAAGTAAAGCTTTTAGTATATTAAAGAAAAAACTAGCTGCTGAATGTGAAGTGAACGAAGAAAAAGTAGAAAATCCAAAAGTAAAAGTAGTTGAAATTAATAATTTTGAAAACCTAGATGATAAAAAATTGGAAGAAGATATAAACGAAAGAAACTTTAGTAAATTTTCAAAACAATGTATAGTTCTACATACATATAAGAACAACAAGACTAACTTGCAAACAGCGTTAATTGAAATGCCAGCAGAATTGTATCAAAGTGTCAGAGAAAGCAATAATAAACTATTTGTAGGATATCAAAACTGCAGAGTTTATGATTATTGCAATATTAAACCATGCTTCAACTGTCGCAGATTTGGACATAATGGTCTGAAATGCGATAATAGGCCTATCTGTTTTAAGTTTACGGGCAACCATAAAACTAGAGAGTGCGAAAGACAAGGAAACATAATGAAATTTCCGAATTGTATATACAGCAATCTTAAATACAAGACAGAACATATGGCAACAGACAGCCACGAATGCAAAATTTTGCAAGCAAAGATAAGAAAGTTTATTAACTTTACCGACTATACAATGCAACCTATATTACCAAGATATGTCGGCATGGCAGGGGCCACGACAGTTATAGCAGCGAGATGGAGAAATATCGGGATGTCAACAGCCTCGATTAACACATTCAACGATAATATACCAAATAAAGAAAGAAACAATAATTAACCATGGATCAGGATATTAACATTGAAGAAGTAGGCAAGGCAGAGTGTGAAGTAGAAAACACCAGAGAACTAAACAGGAAGATCGTGAAGATCGTGAAGAAAAAAAATTTAATTTTGTGTGTGAATATAAGAAGTCACAATGCAAATTTTGAAAAACTAAAAACATTTGTAGAAAGTATGTCAAAAAAGTCATGGGTGTATAATATGTACGGATAATCTGTACGGAGACATCGATCATGCATCACCCTCATTTCTATCAATTACATGGGTATAAATTATGCTACAACGAGAGCAGAATTAATAGGGCAGATGGTGTCCTTGTGTATATTAAAAATAATATTTATGAAAAAACTAAAGTAGAAGTAATTGATAGATTGAGTGCGGTTAGCTCAGATCTTAAGCTTCAATCAGGTGAATCATGAAGAGTTTCGGCTATGTACAGGTGTCACGATGTACCCAAAACAGAATTTCTAAATAGTGTAAATAAATTTCTATCAAAACACATTAGAACCAAAAATCACTGTATAATAGGAGATTTCAATATAGATATAATAGAAAGTAATGTAGGTGCAATATCAATAAGTCAGGAATTTTTAAATAATTTCTTTGAACAAGAATTCATTCCGTACTATAGAGGTGTAATAAGACCCTCTCTAGATAACGAATCGGGTTCTTGTATTGATAATTGTTTTGCAAAGACTAGAGACGTTAATATTGAATCTTATAAACTATGTACTCTGTTTAACGACCACTATCCGCTTGTAATAAGTATCGATCAGCTTAAAGTGCAGAATGAGCAAGAAAAGATAGAAAATTGTATTAATTATAGAAAGTTAAAAGAATATGCAAAGAAAATAGAATGGAATTCATGTTTGCATTTGCAGGATCCAAATCTTGCTTTGGATGAACTAATAAAAATGATACATAGCTGTGTTGGAAAAGCCACTTGTAACGAAAAAACTAAGAATAAACAATTACCTAGGAAAATATGGACAACTGAGGCAATATTAGTATCGAGTAAAAATAAAGAAAATCTATATAATATATGGGAAAAAATCCTACAAATATAACTTTAAAGCATGAATATAAAAATTATGAAAAAATTTTGAAAAAAAAAACAATAGAAGATGCTGAATACAAATTCGAAAACAGTGAGATAAGAAGAAGTGCTGATAATCCAAGACAACTATAGAGCATTATAAACAGTAAAATGGGCAAAAGCAACAAACAAATGAAATCGCCTGGTGTATAGTGGTAAATAACCAAAAAATAGTAAACAAGACAAATATAGCGAATGTGATAAATGATTATTTTAATCAAGTTGGAATAGACTTAAGTAACCAAATAAATAATAAGTACGATGATCAAATAAAACTGCCAGCAAGAATTAGCGATTTTTAATATAGCTAAAATATTTGAAAAAATTATATACAACAGACTTTTCAAGTTTATAATGAAGCATAATATTATATCAGAGAGACAGTTTAGTTTCGTCAGAGGCAGAGGAGCAATAGATGCGCTTGATCGTATTGCGGATATTATATACAAAAGTCTAGACAAAAGTAAACCAATAATAACGACATTTCTAGATCTAGCCAAAGCTTTTGATACTGTTGATCACAGAATATTATTGGATAAGTTAGAAAAATATGGAATAAAAGGATGTGCCTTAAAATTCTTAACTAGCTATCTATCAGGTAGGAAACAATGCGTTAAGATTAATAATTTCAAAAGTGAATACAAAGATAGTTCCATAGGTGTTCCGCAAGGAACCATTTTAGGTCCTTTATTTTTTATCCTATATGTAAATAACCTACTGATAGATATGTTTAAAGACTATAATGTCTTATGCAGACGACACAGTCATCATCTCGAGTGATGACTCGTGGTCGGCAGCACAAGACAAGATGAATTTTTATCTTAGCAAGGTTGCCAAATAACTGATGTTAAATAAACTATCGTTAAATGTAAATAAAACTGTATACATAACCTATGGCAACTACTGTGATAGTGTTCCAGAGGATATGAATATTAAAATTGGAGGTAACTTTATAAATATGGTTGAAAGCCATAAATAATTAGAGTTACATTTCGATTACAATATGAAATGGAATATACACATTGACTCCATTGTAAAAAGAACAAGATATTTAATTTTTGTCTTTGCAAAAATTAAAAGTACAATGGATAGAAAAACCTTAATGATGATCTACCATGCATTCTTCCAGGGCCTAGTCAATTATGGAATAATTGCCTGGGGTGGGTCATATAACAATTGTATGTACTCGATACAAGGAGTACAAAAGAAGTTATTAAAAATTATTAACAGAAATCATTTTGAAACACAAAATTCCCCACTAACAGTTAGGCAATTGTTCCAAATTGAAGCAATAACATATCACTATGAGAAACTAAGGGAATATATAACTAATATTTATAGTAAAAAATACGAAAACTACTAGGAAAAAAAGTATATCAAAAATTAATAATTCTATAAGTAAGAAAAGCAGCTACTACATAGCTGTGAAAATTTTCAATTTACTCTCTAATGATCTCACAGAATTAACAGTTAGAAAAGTAACTATAAAAAATAAATTAAATGATTTCATAAGAAATCTAATAGTATGAAATGATTTGGAGAGACTAGTTTCACTTCTGTTATAGGTACAAGAAAGAACAGTATGAAAAGATTCATTTTAGTTTTTAGTCTTTAAGTTATCTGTATAATTATTGTGCCATACCTATGTACAGGCAACTTGTTTGCCTCGATAGGAAGCTTTTGAAAGGCTTATGTATATGGTCATAAATAAAATAAAAAATAAAATAAAAATTTAAATATGCTTGAATTATGTATTTTATTCGTTAATATTTAATACTTTCATCACATTTATTCAAAATTATATGAGTACATAAAAATTTCAAAAGAACTCTGTATCGCTACACAGTGTACCAAAATCTGCTCGACAAGCCAAATTGCAATCATTCTTAATGAAAAAAATTGCAAAATACTTGTACGATGATTTCCGTTCGTGTAGAACTGCTTATATTTAATAAAAGAGTACATAACCTAAAAGAAAAATAGGAAAACACATAAGACTGAATAATGTAATAATCGAAATGTTCTATAATCGGAATGTACTAAAATCTCTAAAACTGTAAGAACAAAAAAAAGAAGAAAAAAAGAATATATACTTGCTGATTTTGGATCTCTGAACTCTAAACTGATAAAATATAAATTTTAGATCTTTCTTTTATTAACCACCATCACTTAATCGACATTTTAGAAACTTGAAGGGGTCTTAAACACCTTATAGATTATCAAACCAATGCTGTAACTTTTCTATTTTTCTTATAAGGTATGTGGAGCGTTATCGAATATAAGTAGTTCTACATGAACAGAAATTATTGTAGAAGTATTTTGCATTTTTTTTTTTATTAAGAATTATTGCGATTTGGCTTGTCGGGCGAATTCTGGCCATAAAAATCGGATTTTGGTACACTGTGCGCCGTCGCGCGATCATGCGATAGAATGAGATGCTTGGATGCAATGAAATGGGATATCAGGTAGTTAATTAAAAACACACAGGATATATGGGAAACGTGGTACTCTTTATTCCCTTCAGCAATCATTTCTTTTACATCTTCTTTTTCCCCCTAGTTCTTCTTGCGGTCCCGTAGGATTTCTGCCAAGGTCTTCTTGCGTGCGGCTCGCTCCGAGCATTGATGCGACCGCTTTACGCCTGGGTGGCTGCAGATGTAGCATCTCGGCTCTTCCTCCCTCTTCTTCCGCAGATATTCGGCGTGCTACTGCTCCTTTATCCGCGCGCATTCTTCCTCGTGGCGAGCCCGTGTCAATGTGATATTATGATGATGTAAATGTAATATATTATGATGATGTCAATAATCGCCCGTTGCGACAACTTGCTCACGTCTTTCGCGATAATAACGCCGTTGGCTTTAGCTGTTTCGGTCGATTTGCTTTAGTCGAGCCTTTAGATGGGCCGGGCTTACGCTTTCCATCCTGCTAATTCGTCGTCAGCGCGCTTGCCGTTACAATTTTCCGAGGTCGCCCGCGCGGGCAGCGAGAGGGTTTCAGGGTAGCTCCGTTTACGGGTCCCCCACTTCTCTCTGCACCGCGATGTCGACCCATATTTACCGGGCCGTTGCTCGCGCTCCCCTCCCGCCACTACGTCCGTCGGCTTGAGATCAGACTCGAGTTCGCACGCTTCTGGTGGGTGCTCATCACCTTTACCTCTCAAGCATCCCCTGGTGATCGAGACTCATCGTCGTCTTTGTCATAAAAGATCTTCATTTCTTTGGCCAACATTGGTTTTTCCACTCTTCCTTTTTTATCGGTCAGCTCGAATGTATTCGAATCGACTTGGTCCGTAATTGTATATGAGTCTATGTACGGAAAAGCCAATTTTGCCGTGATGCCTTCCGCCGCAGACAACAATACGTTTCTCCTATTGGAGACGTCGCTAACTTTGAAAGTTGGCACTAGTCGGCGGGCATCGAAAAATGCCGCCTAGCGATCTTGCGACTCGCTGGACAGGGCATTTGCACGCTTGTGCAGAGCTGGCAGCTTGGCGAGGCGGTTTCGCCACGCTCCCACAGCCTCCTACTGTGCAGCTTCTTGATCTTCTTTTCCTCTAAGAGATGCCAGCATTTTCGTCTGCTTGCCGAAATTCATCATCGCAAGCGAAGCCCCCGTAGATTCATGCACTGCGGTGTTGAAGGAAAACGATATCTCGTTCAGGTATTCGTCCCATGCTCGATAATTATCTTGAGTAAACGTGCAATTCCTCTCTGTGAGGGTAAGTACTCTGCTCGTAATTCGAGTACTCGGTCTTGTCCGTCTATGCACTGCGTCAACACAACGTTGTATCACTTGCATCGGTTTGTATGACGAACTGCTGATCGAAGCACGGGCAGTGCAGTACTGGAGCCAAGGCGATAAGAGCTTTTATTGCCTCAAATGCTGATTGCTGTTCATTGCCCCAAACGAACGGCTGATCTTTCTTTGTCAGCCAAGTTAAAGGCTCGACCAACGTTGCGTAATTTTCCAGTAATTGTCTATACCACTTTGCAGCTGCGGCGCCAGACTGTTTGCGTTCCGTCGGTAAGACGTACGCAAGCGATGCTAGTAGAGATTGCTCCAGTGGTGGTGGCGCGCAGTACTCTTGCCCGCCCGCCAGTACGGTTTCGGTTTCTTTGGGAACTGTCCTAGTCGTAGCAGTTCATACGAGGGGTCAACTTTTGCAGTTCTGGCATCAGATTTTTATGTAAGAGGTCTAGTTGTTTTTTCAGGCTTGGTTGTGGCTTCATTTCCTTCATCATGCCTCCCAAGCATGTCACAAAATCCCGCACGGGCTTGTGCGCGCCTTGGTATCTTCTCTCTGCGTCCGTTGTTGGAATCGCCTGTTCGTGCCGTACCATCTTGTCGCCGCCGTATAGAACTCTTCCCAGCTTTGCCACTCATCTTTGTTGTTATCGTATTATTCTGTGGCTATGCCTGTAAATACGAATAGCAGAGCCGCCATCCTCTCTGCTTCGGTCATTTGCGCTAGGGTTAAATTTAATTCTTCCTTCTCGCTACACGAATTTATTTTGATGCCCACCTACTCTGACGCTCTTGCTCGTTACCTGCAACGTTAAGGCGTCAGTTTGTAACGGGGCAACTGGCCTTGTGCACGGCGGCCACGAAGATGCCGCAGAGTCACCGAGCAGTTTCTCTATCTGTTAAAATACTCTATCGGAATCCAGTTACGTGTGAGATATTGCGATTTGAGGTTAGATATGAAAAGCTCAGTATTAACACGCTTAGTGGGAGTTTTTCTCAAAGGAAAGTATTCAATAATGATTTTTAAGCGAAAAATCATTTTCGAAAAATTGAGTCTGACCGGAAACTTGCACTCACGCCTTCCAGGAGGTGAAATTCGTTTGATACACGCCTTAGCCATTTGAGCCACGCAAACGTTGTTATACGATGTTGTACAGGCTGCGTTATTTGCTGAAATTTATAGCATTATTTACTTAAAGTCTAGAAAGTGACCATTATTTATTGTATCCCACTCAAACTTGTTGAATCATCAATAACTATATAAAACATATTTCTATCTTATTAAAAATGGGTAGTTACCGGTAATTTTTAGCCATGTAAACATTTTTTTATATTATAACTACCTGGTTATTAGATTTTTACCCACTTTAAATCGGACTTCTTCTACCAGGGTAGCGAAACTCAAAATTTTACTATTACAAAGCTTCCTTTAGGAGGAAGCAACAGTAGGATATAATTTTTTGATTAATACGATTAGAAATCGAATAAAAAAGTGAAGCTCGCGCGGCTGCTGGAGCGTGCGGCAAGCAAGGCATGCTTGCACTCTGATTTCGTGCGTTCAAGGCGGCTTGTGTTTGCAGTCTTAAATATCTCGGCTTCTGGACGACGAACTAAGTTTTATAAATTCAATCTAAAAGAAATTTTCATAGTAAATGTGAAAAATACTAGTTTTTTACCGTAGTATATACGTATATAATACTCGACGTATGTATTTTGGTAAATAAATTTGAGCGTATTGATTAGATTTTTTTACATTTTTTCGAGATTAATTTCTAATTTCGCATCTTATATAAGGCTCCGATCGAAATGTAGGGACATTTATTTGAATTTAAATATTGCGCGCCCGCGCGCCACTTGTATAAAGGTTAGAATCAATGTGTCGAAGAAGGACAAAGCAATCGTTCTGCTGTTCCGCTAGCAGACAGCAAATATTTTAAAATACAGATGGTATAATTCTAGCATGTGTTTTACACTAAGTGAACGCATCTGATGCCTAATTGCATAAAAACAGCTGATTTTTTCAAATATTTTTTAAATTAATTCAAGTAGTGTTGTGATAAGTGTCTTTGGGGTATATAGCTTATAGCTTATAACCCTAAAAAGGAGAAAAAAGTAAAGTGTTTTTTTAACAGCAGAGCAGTGAAGTAAAGTTTCATTTACAAAGTGTAAAATTAAGTGTTGTGTAAGAGTGTGTGGTTAGCGAGGTGCTAAGGGCAGGTTTTGAGTACCCATCCAGATAAGAAGGACTCTCGAGCAAAAGGCAAGAAGAGGCCAAGAAGATTTCTAGGCCAGTCAATAGAGATATTTTGTCTGACAAAAATACGTACAGCAATCCGCCTGTGCGATCATTTAAAATACAGTCCGTAGATGTTTGTTGATGTGTTTCCAATTCGCAACTCGCATTGCTAAATTTATTATTAACAATTTAGTGAAAAAAACTGCCAACAACTCAAGACCTTTAAGTTCAGCAAGAAAGATACAAACTCTAGCAGCGGATGGAACCTCTGAGGTCAGGAATAGATTGATTAATATTAACATTCTATTTCCTGCGCTCGAGGAACTTTTGATTTGCAACCAATACCATGCCAAAGTTCTACTTGGCGAGTCCGAAGCTCAAAGTTTATGATTCAAGATTAAAATATTGTGCATTGAGTGTGGTCAGCTGGCAGCTATCAACTCATGCAGAAAAGTTGGCGTCAAGAACCACGTTTGGGAGAACAACAGAATAACAGTGGTCACATTTTGTGCTCTTGGACTCGGACATGCTGGTCTATCAACATTTTGTGAGTTGATGGACTGCTTAGAACCCATGGCTCAGTCTGCATATGATTCGATTAAGGAACGATTCAGTGAAGTGTAAAAAAGTGGCCAAGGACTCCATGAAGACTGCAGTGATAGAAGAAAAAGCCGCTACAGAGATTAGAGCACCCGGATCAAACATTTCTGGAGATGGTTTGGGTGAAATATTTTTCTCTGTAACATTTTGAGGTTAGACTGGTAATTTCCTACAGTTTTAACTTGAAGATTTAACACAGTGACAAAAAAGAATATAAGTATAAAATTTTATCATTAGCAAGAATAAAATAACCTTTTTTTTAGATTTCTATGAAAATTCATGAAATGCATTTTTTGTTTGCAGGTAAGAAAAGCCGTACAGAGCCCAAAGGTATAAGTGAATATACCACATAATTGCTGAGAGTCGAGGTCTATGTGTGTGGAACATAGAAAACTTGGTCCCAAAGGATTTGGTAAGCACTAATTCAATTTATACTTTCAAAAATAATCATAAACTTTAATGTCAATTTTCTCTAAATGTGGTTTTTACTGATTTCATCTCACTGTCCGTAGGATTTTAGTCCGTAGGAAAAAAAATTCAGTTTTTATACGCCAAATCATTTCTAAGCATTCAAATCAAAATCCCTGCATTTATACAAAAAATACAGGTGTACAAAGTATCATCCTTGAATTTGAGCCCAAAAGAACCATTTGTTCACTTGGAATCTTACGGACAGTAAAAAATTCACAAATCCTTGCACCGAGTGTTACAATGGGCCAGCAGGGATAATGAAGGTTTTAGCACGATGAAGTTAAAGGTATTTATACTAAATATCACTATAAAAAATTTGAAATGATTTACTTTAATTTTGTGATTTTCACTTATAATTCTTCTTTTCAGGGTTTAAAGGTGTAGTGTACCCTTAAATTAGTTAGTAGTGATAAGATTAAAGAAAATATTTTATTAACCCATTAAAAACCAGGCGAAACCTGGCAGAGATATCGAGAAACGAACTATGCCATCCTTTGCATAACCAAAAAAAACGTGTTTTTTCTTTTGTCGATCACAATTGTTTATAACAAATTATTTAAACAAATAACCCAAAATGTCGTAATTTTGCAAAACTGAATGCGGATATCCATTCTACGGGCAAAAACACGACAAAAACACGACAAAAACTTATGTAACGTTTTTTTGTCAGAGTTCAATTTATTAGTCTAAAACAGGAACAAACTTTTCACATGTAAATCATCCTTCTCATCCGTCTTAGATGTAGACCTGCGGAATACCGTAGTGTTGCATGCTACAATTGGTAGAGCTTATTTTTTGTTCAAAACCTTCCGTGTTAGAGATCACGTTTGAGTGGAAGGCTAACGGTGGTACATGAATTGAAAAAAAAAAAAAATTATCTTTCGAAACGAGACTTTAGGAATAGAACTTTTCATAAAAATAGATCACATTATTCTGTATTGATAAGAGGTAAAAAATGGACATGGTGTCTTTTTATGCGACTTATTCAAGCATCTTTAGCGAACGCTACGGTGGTTTACAATAAACTCCATCCGGATGAAAAGAAAGGTTCCAAAGATATTGTTCAAGAAGTTTGTGAATATTACATTCAGAAGCTATCATCAGTACGTATTCCCAGGGAAAAGAGGAAGCCTGGAAATTCTTCAGAACACATCATGAAACAAGGAAGTACGAAAAAATGCAGGATAGGTACGTGTTCGACGAGAACTGAATGGTTCTGTACGAAATGTTGCAAACCTATTTGCAGAAAACACAAAGAAGATCACGGCAATGAGCCATAATTGGGTTCATAACTCGGAAACTTATTGAAACTTTTACTACATTGCGCACGATTGTTTATCCTTATTTTACACTAACAAATTGAACTCTGACAAACAAACGTTACATAGGTTTTTGCCCGTAGAATCGATATCCGCATTCAGTTTTGCAAAATTACAACATTTTGGGTTATTTGTTTAAATAATTTGTTATAAACAATTGTGTTTGACAAAAGAAAAAACACGGGTATTTTTTTTTTTTGGTTATGCAAAGGATGGCACAGTTCGTTTCTCGATATTTCTGCCAGGTTTTGCCTGGTTTTTAATGGGTTATTGGAAATCATTCTGAAGATGATATGGATAAAAAGTTAAGATTACAAATGGTCCAAACGAGTTTCAATAATTGTGCACATTTTGATATCTTTCATCAGACCTCGAACATTTGTGTCATTAATTTTATTGGGGTTGCCATCTTTCGTACACAAAAAATTCGCTGCAAGAGGTCTTTTAGATACTTTATCTTATTTGAGACTCTGTGCCCTGGTAGAAGAATTAGGTAGACGAGGTCAAGGTAGATTTCGGTGTCTTGGTATAAAAATCATTCGGTGTCTAGGTGTACAGGGTGGCCGATGACGACGTCTAGGTGGTGCGCTCTATGGTTTTTGGTGTCTAGGTAAATAAATCATATGAAGAAAGCGTCTAGGTGTACTGGGTGGCCGATGACAAGGTCTAGGAAGTTTACACCGTGGTTTTTTGTGTCTAGGTAAATAAATCATACGAAGACGGTGTCTAGGTGTACAGGGTTGCCGATGACGAAGTCTAGATGGTGCGCTTCATAGTTTTTGGTGTATAGGAAAATAAATTGTACGAGGACAGCGTCTAGGTGTACAGGGTTGCCGATGACGAAGTCTAGATGGTGCGCTTCATAGATATCGGTGTATGAGTGTAATAATAATATTCGTGGACAGCGTAAATTTATACCCATCCATATTTTTCTAACATATATTATCAACATAGCCACCATACTAATATTTTACGGCAGAACAATCAGTGTTTTCATGTTAGTGATAAAAATGTTACAAAAAAGCCACGGTCAAAAGGTGCTAAAGATGCTTATATTTTATTTTTGGACAAATATGAAATACTTAAAAAAATTTACTAAGGAGAACTGAAATCTTAAAAAAAAATTGACTTTTAAAAAAGTAAAAGGTTAGGCGATCTTAATTAAATCAATCAAACAAAGTCAAGTTTATTATATTACGTAGTATCTTGAGAGTTGTTCCTAATGGATCATCATATAACTTAACTTTAAGTTAAGTAAGCCCTTGATTATACAAAACAATTTTTTTACTTTATTATGATTAAATATAATAAACTTGACTTTGTTTGATTGATCTGTTCTTTTTTATCAGTAATTTCGTTGCGGAATATATTAAACTCGCCTCACCTTTTACGTTTTTAAAAGTCAATTTTTTTTAGTGATCATTTCTTCTTTAATATAATTATTGTATTAAGCATTATTGTAAAAACAAATGGCTAACGAAATTATTATAAATTATTTTTATCATGAAATATTTTATAATAATATTATCTTTGTTGTTATTTTTATTATTACGGTTACTATGATTAAATGCCTACATAGCTCACCATATAATCAACACAATATGTAAAAATTAAAATTAAGTTATTATTCTTGAATTGATTATTTTAGAAGGAAAGCGCTTAAGGTATAAAGTTTATTAATTATTACATAAAAATCAATGAGGAAAAAAATTACAAACAGAATACATCTGTTAATGTTATTACAAATAAAGCATGATTATTCACTATATAGTCGCATTTTTTATCTTTGGTAAATGAGCTAACAGTGAGTGAATACAGAACTTGACGTCGTGTGTCTGGGCGTGTATGTGTGTATGTGTGCACGCTCGCGCGTGTATGTCGCATGTATTATAAACAATAAACGCAATATTTTTGAATATAAGTGATTTTCTTTTATACAAGCTGTAAAAAATAAAGTTATATGATCTGAATCACTCTTATAATATTGTAACGAAGATCACTTAATAAAACAAATATAAATTAAAATCAGCGAACAAAACATGTTGTTATTGACCACTGCCATTTAATTAATATACTGAAACCTTAGAAAGTAACATTGAATAAAGGCCCAACTTATGATGTGTAATTTCCCAACAAAAAGTAATATATTTTAGAAGTTTTTTATAGACTAAAATATTTCACATTTTGCCGCGTCGACTATAGCACATTTCTCCTTTTTTTTAAAAGTTCGTCGAAGTTTAAGTGATTTCGAAAACAATAAACGATAAAGAGTATGACCTTCGAAATTTTCAGTTTTTTCAGAAGGCCGATGACGAGAAAAAATCGTTTGTCTGTTTTTACCGACAGTTTATTCAAACTGCTACAAATCCAATGAAATTTTTCACAGCGCATTGGTCGCATCGTGTTCTTTTTCTACCTTAAAGCTTTGTGAATAAATATAAAAAGAACAAGAAATCTACTATATTCGCTGCGCCGTGAGTGTGAAATGTGCTACTTTCTGCGGAAAAAGCGGAAAATCTGCTGCTTTTGTTTACAGATTGGTATATTTTGCATGTGAATGTATGTACTGTTGTAGTTAATAACATGAGTTTGGATATTTTTTTAATCGCATAGTACCATGTTCATCCTATCGATACGCTAGGGATGGATTAACCAAATTTTGTATAAAAGCAGAAAAGATTTCTTTACTTGCCTTTCATCTGTTAATGCTTTTGTTTAACAATTTTCTAATTACTCATCTAAATGCAATGATCTCTTTAAATTTTCCCATTTTCTCTCTCCTCCCTCTCTCTCTCTCTCTCTTTCACTCTCACTTTTATATTTGCAACGCTTAAACTGTCATTGTCCTTAAAATTGATACGCACTTTATATTTTGTGCTAAATTTAAATAAACAATCAAAAAAAAAAAAAGGAAAAAAAATACCAGATATATTTCCAAGTCCATTAGCGATTGAATTCGACTACTACCCAGCAGAAACATTAACAAAATATTCGGCGATTATATACCATACCTTAGATAAAAGTTAAAATTTCTGTAGCCTAGAAAATCGCCTTTTCGTTAGAAAAAACCTGCCATTGTTGATCAGCGGACAGCACAATTTTAATATCATAAAAATAGTTTTAAAAGATCGATTACTATGCAGATAACTTAGTCATAACTTATTATATTAAATTTATAAAATAAGATTTATAATACGCATCCGTTAGGTTACATTTTTTGATTTGTCAGGATCCATTAACTTAGATGAACCCATCAATATACCAACCGTCGGTCAAGTAAAATTATGAGGTGTTAGGTTATTTTCTATCACGGGGCAGCTATATAGTCTCGGTAAAAAAAAGATGTACCGCAACTCAACCTATATCTGAGTAAATAGTGTCGTATTTATTTTAATGTCACACTAAATCTGAATGTAATAGCCTTACATGAAATAGTCTGATATTTTTATTAATAAAATTAAATAAAGAAATTTACTTTGGATGCAATTGCGAATTTAAGTTTATTACGTATTTTTGGCAAAAATTATAAGAACAGATTTCGGGACTAGATTCCAAACTTTTTTTTGTAAAATATTTATAATAAGTACCTGATACAGAATCAAGCTTTTGAATGATAAAATAAATAACCTATATTAAGCTCTTACTGATTCTTTTTGCCAGCGTTAATTTTCTTAATGTCTAAACTTATGTAAATATACAATACTGCTTTGAACATTACATTGTTTACTTTACACTTGCAGTATATAATTATATGCTTACATGAATCTCGATATGGTTTGTTATGAAAGAATAATAAATAGTACAGCGTTAATCATTTTATTATTTCTGCTTCATTTATATTAGTTTTTTATTTACTTTTTTGTAAAATAAAATAGTATGTGCGTATGGATGTATGCGCGTATGTTTTTAACAGGACAATATGAAGAATGAAAGAAAGAGAGAACGGGAGAGCAATCGCATATGAAAGTCTTTACTAACATCGAGCAACTAGTTTTTTCAATTAAAAAACGTGTGAAAAGGTTAACTCGCATATTAAGGTAAGATCCGAAAATAAGCTGGCTTTTACAGTATTAAACTAAGAAAAAAAATATTAAGGAGTTTCTTGCTTTAGTCGGTACGTGTGCTGTTTGATCTATAAGATTTTTCTCATTTATTTAGCGCCAAGAATATTAGACGCTTCATTACAATTTTTCATACTCTCGCATTACTTGTACAAACACTTAAAATATCTGACCGTACATTTTTTTCCCTTGATTTCTTCGCTCTTACACGATATTAATTATTTCATTTCATTAGTATTTTTTTTTTAATACTTTAGATTAGTAGAAAACACCTAAATTTTTCTACAGAGCAGTTTTTGATTAGTCGCTTCTTTTCTCCCCTTATTTTTCATGTTTTTAATCGTTATAATCTGATTTACACATGTAAGTAAAAAATGTTAAATATAAATAAAATTTGTTGATGACATTGTCAAAATTTAATGATTTGGAAGAAATCATTTGTTGTTTTTAGGTTTGGATTTATAGTTATGTAATGATAATACTTCTTGTAATTATATGTACTTTTACTTAAGGAGAGAAAAGCTACGATAATAGATAAAAAATTTCCAAAAATTTATTTTTGAGGTGAAAAAATGATACGATTATAACAATAATGATAGTGACTTTGGTCTTTCTGCATAAAGTCTTTTAGTTTTCTGTTTGCCTAAACCACGTTTATGAATTTTTTCTCATATAATTCTTATTCTTACATTTTGCTGCTTCTAATTATTTTCTTAAGCATTGTCATCATTATTATAATGAGCGTTACGAACTTTGTATCATTATAATAAATGACTAAAGTCACGTAAGACTGTAGCAGTTGCATTAAACGATCTTATCGATCGGTCTATTGTTTCGCGGTCACGGCAGTCAAGTTTTTATATTTATGTGCGTATGCACAAGCCCGAGATTCTGTTCACACGACCCGCAAGAGAAACCGAGTTTTAGATTCATAATCTTCCAGGACGAATTCTTTTTGAGATTTTTTATTATTTCAATCTGGCACAGATTGCTAAGATGGCATTCATTCTGAATTCTTTAACACTTTTTTCTTGCACTACCTGCTTTTTCGTATTTGGTGATTAGTTTTCCTGCCATTCACCGGATAATATGGCTTATTTGATACATTATGACGTTCATTATTCATTGCGTGTCATTGATTTCTTAAGGAACATTTGAATATATGACGATGATTAGTTCCAGATACGCAAAAAAGAATCCCAAGAGCCAGTTGCCACAGCCATGCCATCTTCCGTAACGCCTAAACAGGATACACGGTTATCATGTCCGGCCAGAATCCCTATAAAAAATAAAATATTACAAATTAAAAAAAAATATTGATATGTTTGATGTGTTTTTCTAAGAAGATCAATAAATTTATAGCTAAATATTGTCAACCCAAATCAACCTCACTCCTTTCCCCAATCAGTTAAAAACCAAAATTCCTCTTCTACTCGCTCTACTCTCAAACTCCAACTTTCGTTGTGTGTACTATACGCGGATACTATAATTATATTAATACCTATCTTCAACTTTATTTCTTTATATGATTTTATATATATTAGAAATTAAATTAACTAAAATAGATGGCTAATTAATAATTGGGTAAGCGGAGAATAAAAGCTCTTTATGTCTACGTGAATCATCAGATTAAGTAATCGTCTAGGTCACGGGGAACTATAAAAAATGTTTACCAGGTATTTATTATGGCAAAAATTTGGGTCCAAGACGTGCGCTCCAGAACGTGGTTCTTGGATCCAGAACGTGGTTCAGTGTTTTGGTGCAAGTAATACTCGTAAATGATGGGCACATTAGCCGAAACCCCTATCATCTACGAGCAAAATTTAAATTAATGCATACAAAATTACGAAGCGCTTCGCCAGTTTAAACGCCTAGATCTCTCTCTTAAAAACAGGGTTGCAACTAATTAATTACTTTTGCTTCCTTCCTAAGGAAGCCTTGTAATAGTAATTTTTGGAGTTTGTGTAAAAACATGTGGGAAGTGTGTTTTGATGCATTTTTAGTCGAAAAATGGTGGTTTTGGAAAATGTCTGTACGGACGTATGTGTGTGTGTTCGTTCATATATGTCTGTATATACCTGTATCTCAGCTACTACTCAGTAAATTTGAACCCACCAAGTCTCATTTTCTTTGTTTTCACTAGTACCTAGTGGGAAAAAAGTTTGTTTTTACATTTTGTGGACGCGTTTTTTTAGTTTTGAGATTTCAATTTTTTCCAATACAGTTATTGGAAAAGTTGATAAAAGTAAATTGCTTAGTATGTACCTAAAAGAGGATAAAATTACCTATCTTTTTACCGCGGAAAATTTATATTATCGTTCGTCTTTCTTCTATTATACACCATAAATCGCAATTTTTTGAAATTATTTTAACTTAAAAACTAAATGTTGAATCTTTCTACAAAAAAAAAAAAAAAACATGATTATTGAAAGTTATTAGGACTATACTCCACTTTAATTTTGAGTCATTTCATGGGCAGATCCAGAGAAAAACATCAACTGAAAAAAGGAGTTTTTCTACGTAACGCGATAACTGGAGTAAAAAGGCAATAATCCAGTTCAAATTTAAGATTTAGTAAGCATTATATATTTTAATTTGATTAATTTAATAATTAATAATTGAATATTTCAATTATCAATTATAAATAATAATAAAATAATAATAATGTAATCAATTGCTTGTAAAAGAAGAATATACAAATTTTCAATGCCGTAAGTATATTTTATGTTTAAGGAATTTAATATATGTTTGAAATTCTGAAAAATAAGCAATATGCCAATTATTAAACGGCGCGATAGATATTGGTTGTTATGTGTACATGCACATTTCCCAGAAAATGATTATTATTATTTCAATTTGTACTCAAAATTATAATTATAATTATTCGAATTTGAGGGGTCCAAGAAACTTTTTTTTTTAAATTGTGTATAATTTACGAGTAAATTTACGAGTTATGATAAAATGTCTAATAGTGTATAATTTAATTTATAAAATGTATTTAAATAAGAAAAAAATCAAACAATTTTACAGTTTTTTATATACTTATAAAATTATATTTCAGTGAGAAAGAAAATATCTAGTCAATCCAATTTACATTGGTTTGCATACCTAAACAAACGCGAGACTCGATTTACATCGTATTTCAGTTAAGGGTGCTCCAATATGATATTCGAACTTTTGGTTCGAGTATAGGTACATATACCGATACTCGAACCAAAAGTTCGAATATTATACGCGCGTGTATACGCGGCCACAACACAAGAGTACAATAATATAACTCTTGCTAGAACTATAATTGACGTTCTAACTACAAATTTACAAATTAAGTTTCTCTTGCTTGTAACGTGTGTGCAAATATTTTGTTAAGAATATTTTGTTATCACACGAAGAAAGATAAGCTGCGATTTTTTTGTAACAAACATGTTTATTTACTACAATATACCGACATTTTTAAAGTTCGAATTATTAATTTCAAATCATTATAGTATAACGAATAATGAAAAATCAACACTAACAAAATAAATGATAAAAAAATAAAATCGTACGAAATATGTTTTTTAAAAAGAAATTGGAAAAAATTTAAGACATTTAATTTGAGAAATTAATTCGAGTTCATCACTTCAGCCACAACAAGCAGGAGTCAATCAATTGATGCGGTATTTGCAACATCCACAAAAAATGGAAATATTAAACGAGTTTCCGCTGGCTAGAAATTGGTTTTTGAAATATAATACTTTGCTATCTTCTGCACCTGTAGAAAGGCTATTTTCTTATGCTGTTGTAATGTCCCACGTTTATATACCTATAGTACGAATGCGTATAACGCCTAATAGACGGCATCCACATACACACAAACCAACGAGAGCTGTACCGATTGCGACAATACACTACCGAGCGCAGAAAATCGGAGCGAGTGCTCTGACCTTCGCGTCAGCACTCCTCGCGCGCGAAACACGATTGCAAGACATACGCGACGATCCTGTGTGGCCGGTGCTGATTGGGCGACCGCGATCTTCTTCATCTAAATTACAAAACTGCTTGCATCGACACCGAGGCTTTAAAAACCCTGGAGCCGATCCACGCAGCACCTTTTTGCGTAGTTACTTGCTCACTATCGGTTGTAGTTGATTCTAAGGAGAAGCGGCGGTGTTTGATTGTGTTAGTGCTTGGAGCGTGCTAAATCCGTCCAACACCTTGGGAGCGTGCTAAATCCGTCCCTCGGCATAACAATCACCGGAAAGCCCTTTGAATCCAGACTCACACCGTAGAGAGAAGTACAAGCTAAGGTCCGTCGAGTGGAATCTCCGGCGTTAGCAGTGCAGTTGATCAACATATTTTATTGCCACGAGTAATCGTGTAGAGTAACTCAATCAGTATTGGCCACGTACGGATCGTAGAAAAATCCTGCGTACCTACTAAGATTATAATTGTAAGTCTTTACACTACATATTTTAAATACGATACTATCAACGAAACTATTAGATAAATGTCGAACATCAAACGTCTGTGAAGTGCTCTGGGTCAATTAAAAATAAATCAATAACAAATAATACAAAATACAAATTCAGCGAGTGATAAATTAATTGAAACCACCATAAATCATATCCTCAAATAGAAAGTCAATAGCTCCTACTAAATCATCATCGAAATCACAAAGGTAAGAGAGATAGCACTACGATAGAGAACTCGGATACATCGAAGTCCGAACGAAACCATCAAGAGCAGACAATACACCGTCCACGCACAAGAGTGTCCGCGCACAAGTAAGTCCGCGCCGGTCCCATCTCCAGACAACAACAGTGCATTAGAGAGTCCGCGCCGTACTGTCCGCGCACGCGTCCACTCGTGCTTAAAGACAGACAAATTATACACCCAGACATTCAGTATTATTCATTCAACCCTAGTACTCCCTAGTAACAATAAAGCTCCCGAGCTTATGCTAGTTTCCGCGAACTAAATAATTATTTGTGAACTCGCGCAGCCCGCATTTATACCAAATACGGTCTTTACAAAATGGCATCCCTTGTGGGGAACTAGCCATTGTTACTAGAGTAACAATTTCTAGAATTTCTTCGAGAAGTCTTTAGATTAGATTTATTTTAGAAGTTTTTCTTTTGAAACCTATAAAAAGTAAAATACGAAAATGTCGATCGATTTAAATCAAACTAGAGAGCAGATTCTCGCTATGGAGGACGTGCAAGCTAGAATTAAGGCGTTGGACCAGTTTTATCGTGTCCAGCAGGCGGAACGTGATCGTCAAATGTTGGACGTGTCCCGTGGTGTCATGGAGGCAAGTCAGACTCAAAATATAGCTAGAGCGGTCATGCACATACCCGAATATGACGGAACTAATATGCATCTTAAAGAGTTTCTTCAGGACGTGGATAACGGATTTACGCTACTTCCACGAGAACAAGAGCCACAGTATTTAAGGTTAGTAATTTCAAAATTGAGAGGTAGAGCAAGGCAAATGTTAGAAGGCCACACGTTTACCACATTATCAGATCTCAAAAAGCACCTAAAAGAAAGCTTAGCTCCTAACAAATCATACGGTCATTATTTGAATGAAATTCAATCAGCCACAATGAGGAAGGGAGAAAACGTTCGGCAATTTTACGGACGTTTGAATGTATTGATAAATTCAGCTGTCACAGCCGTGAAAGAAGGATTGACAGAAGCACAAGCAGCTGTGGACCAAAGGCCGCACCTCGAGTTGCTAGCGCTGGAGTCCTTTGTTAATGGGTTACCGGACGGCTGGAGGACAGGTCTGGTGGACTCGGCTCCGCAAACCCTACAAGCAGCCTACAATTCAGCCCTCAATTATGAGAAAGCCAGGATAAAAATGACAGGTGACAATTACGTGTATCCCCGAGTACACTATGTTTACTGCAACCCTGATCAGAGACCGAGAGAAAGAGAAAATATTCCAGACTTTGTTCAACCAACGAACATCGCAGATAAAAATTATGAGGACGCAGTAGAAACTGTAACGAAGAGAGTAAATTTCCATGAGGCAACACACAGAAGAGACGAAATTGCTCACGCATACAACGCGAACGATACATACTTTCCAAAAACCGTGATTGAGAATGGGAGAATAAATGCTCCACCTCAATTGAGATATACGCCAGCACCCGAACCCACGGGTCCAATAAGTATATTGAAACGGCCACAAACCCAGTCGAGAAGCAGATCAGTGTCCCCAGTACGAGGATACCCTCCTGGGACTGTGGACCACGGACAGTATGGACATCCTTATCCACCGATGGGACCACACCCGTATATGCCTCCTCCGCCGTTTTACTATTACCCTCCGGGGAATACCCCTTTTGCTTTTCCATACAGTAATCCATATATGCAACATCCTATGCAAGGACAAATGCAAGGATATGGATACCAACAGCCATGGATATCAATGGAAGGCAAGGCGATGGAATTCAAGGGTGATAGGAACCGATCAGCGTCACCGTATCGGGGAGAAAAAATTCATTTAAACTGGGAGGAAGCTCGTCGGAAGGATGCGGCGACGGGCTCATCGACACAGCAACAGCGTCCAGCGAGCCCGAGGCCAAATCAGACAGCAGAAGGCCAACACAGATTATACGACTCACGACGAGAGTCAAGAGAACTCCAACAGTAAAATTGGAAATCGAACAACTAACGGTACCAGAAGCTCTGTGCATCATAGATACCGGAGCTGAGGTAAATGTAGTTAAACATGACTCATTACGACCAGAAGTAGTCATAGAACATGATAACTTTATAAACATCATGGGAATAGCACCCAAAGGATTCGACACCTTAGGAACAGTAAAACTAACTGTTATGGGTAAGAAACACATCTTTCATGTGTTACCCTCAAGTATACCTTTACATGAGGACATTATATTAGGCAATCCGTTTCTCTACGGAGAGAAAGTGAATATTCAGTTCGGCGATGAGGTCCTAATCACCGAAAGCCAACCAATAACACCAGTGCCTTTTGTACATAAGCATTTCCCCGAAAATCAGGAGGACGTGGACATAAAATATGCCAAATAAATGTTGAAGGACAATCTTCGGAAGGTAAAGAGACGGCCGTAGAAGAGTACGAATTTCCGTATGAATCCGAAGCCATCGATCATAAAGTTCAGGACTTGCCGACCAGACCGTACAATCCAAACGGATTCAAATTGAAAGCTAATACAGTTTTCAAGCTACCAGCTAGAGCCAAGGTTCCCGTGAGAATACCCGCTACAGAAGATTCAGTACAAGGGCAGGCTTACTTAAGGCTGATCAAGACCGTCCCGGGAGTATACATTGGGGAAGCTGCAGTAATGAATGAAAAGGGTTACTGTTATGCAATGGCCATAAATACCAGAGAAGACCCAGTAGAAATCGAAATCTCGCCGCAACATCTTGAAGAATTCGATTTAAGTGAAGATGATGACTTCCTGGACTTTCCACTGGAAGGCGAAGCTCCGAAAAATTCGGAAGAAAGAATAAATTTTATTATGGAAAAGGTTAGAAAAACATATCATAAGAGACACGAATTGAGACAGATACAACGAATAGTGAAGAAATATTCACATTTGTTTTATCTACCTGGAGATCCAGCACCTAGGACATCTTGTGTGAGACATAAGATCCGGACGACGGATGAGGAGCCAGTCCGAGTAAAATATAAAAGAGGACCAACAGGACAAGAAGAGGAGTTGTTCAGTCAGTTACAGAAACTCCTGGACGCTCGAGTCATCAGACGTTCAAACAGTCCATTTTGCAGTCCGTGTAGAATTGTTCCAAAGAAACCAGGACCGGACGGTAAAAGGAAATACAGGTTAGTGATTGATTATCGCAAATTGAATGCAAAAACAATAAAAGATGCGTACCCATTGCCTAACATCGTAGAGATTCTGGAGCAGATAGGAAGCGCAAAGTACTTTTCGGTTTTCGATTTAGCTATGGGTTTCCATCAGATAGAACTAGAACCGGAGGATATTCAAAAAACTGCCTTCAACACCAAGTATGGTCATTTCGAGTATGTGTGTATGCCATTCGGATTGGCTAATGCGCCCCCAACATTCCAGCGTTTAATGGACTGCGTTTTATCGGGCTTACAAGGAGTAGAAATGTACGTTTTTCTAGATGATATAGTGATTTATGCAAATACCTTAGAAGAGCATGAGGAGAAAATTTATAAAGTGTTTGACCGGTTGTCCGATGCAGGGTTACGCTTGCAAATAGATAAATGTCAATTTTTAACTCCAGAAATAATATATTTAGGCCACATAATTGATTGCTATGGAGTAAGGCCAGATCCAAGTAAAATTTCGGCAGTTAAAAACTTCCCGAAACCGACAAACCAAACGGAGGTCCGTCAATTCCTTGGACTAGCAGGATACTACCGACGTTTTATTAAAAATTTTGCAGACAAAGCCCGACCTCTTAATTCACTCTTACAGAAGAACAAGAAGTGGGAGTGGGCTTCTGACCAAGACTCGAGTTTCGAAGTATTGAAACAGGCCCTATGCGAGGCGCCTGTTTTAGTATCAGTGGACGTCGAAAAGCCTTTTATATTGACTACTGACGCCAGTGATGGAGCCATAGGAGCAGTCCTTAGCCAAGGTGAACCAGGAGAAGACCACCCTGTAGCCTACATGTCCCGTTCTCTTAATAAAGCAGAGAAAAACTATTCAACAACCGAAAAAGAATGCCTGGCTATGGTGGAAGCTGTAGACTATTTTAGACATTACCTGTATGGCCGGCATTTTACTGTGTTCGGAGATCATGAACCTCTGACCTGGATGGACTCCCTTAAAGACCCAGTTAGTCGGCTCAATAGATGGAGAATGCGCTTGCGAAATTACTACTACACTTTTAAGTACAAACCTGGACGATTAAACATTAATGCGGACGCGTTGTCTAGAAATCCCGTTGATAAGCACGATCAAGAAAATTTAGGCAATGAAGGTAAAAATGAAGATAGTAAAAACCAGGGGGAGGAGGCGCGAGTAATGCCGATTAGGCCGAGACCAACAAAGACATCGTTAGTTAGACAAAATCGTAGCAAAAATAAGTCGGAGGAAACAAAAGAAACGAGCAAAAAGAAGACTGGACAGAAAACCAGTTCGAGGAA